>NC_141699.1:1031466907-1032666907 GCF_964263255.1 Lissotriton vulgaris | reverse complement strand
TATTTTTTTGGGTTCCATGCATTACATTTAAGGAATCTCATTTTGGGATTCCTTAAATGCAAGAGCAATTTAAGGAATCGCTATTTAGAGATTCCTTAAATTGCGATTTCTGAATTTGGGATGATGCATCCCAAATGCAAAAATACCACGAACAAACGGCCAGATTCTGAGAATCTGCCCGTTTGCTCCCGGTATTTTCTTTGATGCATCTGCCTGAACGTGTGCTAACCCATTTAGCTAAATTAAAAACTGACATTGCATTACTCCAGGAATGACATCTATCTGAAACTGAAACTTCTAAATTAAATAAATGTTGTGGAGGCAATGTATTTTCTTCTCCAGCCCTACGTAGGAAAAATTGTGTTTTGATTCTTAGTCATAAGAAATGTAATGTTTCAGTTGTCCATCAAGAATCCGATTCTGGGAGGTGGAGCTACGACACCAACCAAGATGGCCGCATAGTCTCCCGGCTCCGCTGTCCTCCATCCTACGCTCTACTATCCTGTCACCTATCCTGATTTCCTGCCCCGGATCCGTGTGTGTGACCCCATTTGCACTTCGATGATGTGATCCCGGAGTTTCTCCGACATCGTGGAGCGGAGTAACGTCGAGGACCGATTTGAGGCCTAACCCAGTCGAGAAGCCGGGGTCTCGAGTGCTGGCCTAGCCGGGTCCGAGTTGAACAACAACGGACTGTTGAATGCGGTTGGGTCCGGTCTCTGGAACATTCGGAATTTTGGGATTGTCCTGCACCATCTGCTGCCTGGTGTTCTATAGGAGGTGAGGTGACGAGTGACGCACGGTGCTGTGTTGCGGGAGTCCCGGTCCGGGGGTCCGGAATTCATATCGCCGGTGCCCCTTGGGTTGGAATCTCCCCACGCGCTACTGCACGCTAACAGTCTGTCCCTCATGGCTCATTCCTGCTCCGCCTAATCTTACCCCGGAGAAGGCGCCTCTCCGTGGGGGACACCATGCCTGAGGAAGAATGGAGGCTGACGGAGCAGGCTCAAAGTGGCCCGTCATTGCGGATGGTGCTGGAGGCCCTTGTGGTACTACAGGAGACTGTTGAAGCCCAGACCTGCAGCCTTGTGTTGGCGGCGGATGGAATTATAGGACTGAGACCGGATCCTGGCTTAACGCCCGAGACCCGGCGGCCAGCTCGCCTTTCGATTGACGCCCCCGTGGCGTACTTAGACCCGGCGCTGGAAGCTATATTTGCCCCTACCGCAGTGGAGCTACCCGAAAGTACTGTGTTTGGTGACTAATTTAATCCGTTGGAATCCCCGGTTTTGCAACTGTCGGAACATTTACATGCTGTCCCCACTTCGGATCCTTTTAATCGGTACTGTGAACTGTTTTGGACTGTGTCGACCCCCCTCCCCAGTCGGTCTATCAAGATGGCGGATGGGATAAAGCCTGGCTTCAGAGACGGGGAGGGGCATCGTTGGTACCAGCCGACTACTTTGGGACTTGCCGTTCTTTTTTCATCTGTGGACACTTGTTCTGCCAACTTCTGTGTACCTTTTGACATTTTGAGGACGGGGCTTTCTTCCCCTGACGGACTCAGCGAATTTAATCGACGGGGCCAAGGCTGATATTGTTGTCTGGGTTGTTCATTGTGGTAGTATGGTTAACGGGATTGTTTTATTGAATTAACGGAGTCCGGGGCGGGGTTGGTTAGGACGGGGGCGAGAGACCGGGAGTGCGTTGAATATAGCCCTCCTCCATTTCCCCTCTTCGGGTGAGGTTTAATTTCTTTATCCTTTTTTTCCCTGTTCCTTCTATAATTCGGGTTTCGGTTCTTTGACGACAGGCATGCTGCTAGGGGGGTAGGCCGTAGTCATCTGCAGGGGTGCAGGGTGGGGGGCAGGGGGATGGGAGTTTTGTTTTTCTTTGTTTCTATGGCCTTTTTTCTCTTTTTATCTTTCTTTGGCCTTTTCTTTTCTCTTTTTCCGGATCAGTGTAGTAGGTTCATTGTTTGGTCCATCTCTGCTTTCACATCTGTGCCTCAACTCTTGTGATGTTTCGGGGCCACGGGGCGGACATAAATGTTGGCGCGAACCGTAATAGTATGCTTGTTTATCCGGGTGTCGTCTGCTTTAACGCCACTGATTTACATGAAAACGACTTAACTGTGGACACATTGCTATTTCGCTCGCCCCCCCTTCATAGCTTGAGATAATGTATGGCACCTGATCCTTCTATTTTATATTATAAAATGAAACCTTTTGTATCCTGTTCCCAATTTGATATGTCTTCCAACCAGTGCGCATTGTGGATGTAGGGACTATGCTCCCCGGGAGGCTGGGTCTGAAGTTTTGATCGTAGTATTGTGTTGCAATTGTTTAGCGGCCAGCCATGGGGGTTGTAGGCCCGTGTCTGTATCTGGTTGAAAATGTCAAATAAAGGTTTTAAAAAAAAAAAAAAAGAATCCGATTCTGATGGTCGTTGGGTTATTGTTAAACTTCTTATTGATAAAATACCATTAGTTATTTCTAATGTATATGGTCCAGTTTCTGTTGACAAAATATTTTGGTCTAAGATCTCTGATAAACTACTTTTGCTTGATGATGAATATATTGTTTTTGGTGGCGATTGCAATGAAATACATGACCCCAAATTGGATAGACACTCACTGGTTAAATTTATCAACACTAAAATGCACTCACAATTTACTTCCACCATACGTCGCAAATCTTTAGTCAATACCTGGAGGCTCTGTCACACAGATCTTTGAGAATATAATTACTATTCACCCCCACAACAATCACAATCCCGATTTGACTACCTTTTTTAAGTAAATCCTTAGTTCAACATGTCCTTCAATCCGAGATAGGATCTATTTTAATATCAGATCATGCCCCGGTCCTTGTTGACTTTGAGCTGATACCATTCACTCCACATGCTGGTAGATGGCATTTTAATAATTCGTTACTTGCTGACCCTAACTTCTCTAGCCAATTCAGCTCTTTTGTTTCAGAATTTTTCGCTTTTAATTCTACTCCGGAATCTTCCCCTGTAATGGTCTGGGAAAATCTATTGAAATACAAAGTACTCAATTACTTACTAAGATTATACAACTAGAATATACTTATTACCATTCTAATACTGAGTCTTCTTTAAAAAATCTTATTGATGTGAAGCTCACTTTTAACAGACTATCCATGGAAGCCTCTTCCTCCTATCTTTTAAAAAGCAGCTCTCAATACTACGGGTGCCAAAATAAAATGGGGAAACTACTTGAAAATAAGGCTAGAAGGAACTAGAATAGAATCTTTGCAGAACTGGAACTTCATTATTTAAAGACAATGACATTTTAAATGAATTTGTTTCCTTTTATAAAAGTCTATATACTCCAGAGACACAACCAATTCAATCAGATCTATCCTCTTATTTTCATTCCATTAATTCCCCTCCTTCTCATCATATTGATTTTGACTCGCTGGAATCTGATATTACTTTAGAAGAAATTATCCATGCAGTATCGGTATTACGATGAGGGAAGGCTCCTGGACCCGATGGCTTTAATGTTAAGTTTTATGAACACTTTGCTAAGCTTCTTCTTCCAAATCTTTTACTTTTACTTAATTCTTTTAATACAAACGGTTCATCTCATGGCACTTTTCAAGAAGCCATGATATGTTTAATCCTAAAAGATAAAAAAGACCCTCCCTTTGCAAAAATGATCACCCCATCTCTTTAGTCAACACAGACTATAAGAAGTTTGCAAACATTCTGGCCTTTCGCATTGACCCTATCCTACCTGTACCTATTGGACCTCAAAAATCTGGCTTTGTAAAGGGTTGATTATCCTCTGACAACTCCAGAGTCTTTTTCAACATTCTTAGCAAGGGTTCTTCGCTAAATTATCCTATTACAGCCATAGCCTTAGATGCTGAAAAAGCATTTGACAGGATTGGATGAGATTTTATGTTTCACACTTTAAAATGGATGGGTTTTCCTCCCAAACTGATCTCCCTAATGTCCTTACTATACTCGGGACCCAGAGCTTTTATTTTCGTTAATGGTATTTTTATATTTTTATTTTCCAGAGTTTGATATAGCGCAAACTTGACCCGAAGTATCGGGTATCAGAACGCTTTACATAGCACCAGTTGCGTTACATGAGGACACATTAATTTTTTTAGGCACGGGGAGATTATGTGGTAAAGTCTCTGATTATTTTCCTCTCTTTTGGGAAGTACGACAAGGGTGACCTTTCTCATCTTTATTATTTGTAATAGCATTGGAACCCTTTTTAACTAAAATAAGGCAGGATACTCAAATCTCGGTTTTCAACCCCGTTCGCATGAAGTTAAAATGTTTGTTTACACAGATGATATTCTTATAAATTGTTCTAATCCAGCTACTCCTCTCCCTTCTCTTCTCCATAAGGTTGATATTTTTTCTCAAATATCATGTTACTGCCTTAATCCGGATAAATGTGAAGTCTTACCTCTCAATGTTTAATGCCTTAAGCATTATTTTATCCATACTGTTTTTTCCTGGAAACCCTCTAAAATAAATTAACTGGGCTTATGGTTCTCCTTGACTATCCCAGAGACTTTAAAACAAAACTTTGACTATATTATAAAAACATTAAATGATACTATTGCACGTTGACACCCTCTTTTCCTCTCTTGGTGGGAATGACTAGGTTCGATTAAGATGATGCTTACCCCTCTGATTCTTTATATTCTCTCTATGATCCCTGTGCACACTCCCCGATATTATTTTAAGAAAATTGATTCATTTCTAACTAAATTTCTCTGGAAAGGCAAGCCCCCTCGAATAGCCTTGTCCTCCTTAAAAAAAGACAAATGTAGTGGTGGCCTTAAATTCCCTGATTTCAAATCTTATCTTTATGCTTTATCTTTAAAACAAACTGCCCGTTGGCTTTTGTCTGAACCTTCTGCACATCCCTAGTATGGATATCTATAGAAAAATTTCTAGCCTCCACCTTTTGACTTTCAGGAAACCCTTGACTTCCCTAATAACATCTCTTCTTTTCGTCCTCCCGTTATTTCTCACACTTGTAAGCTTCTAACTCCTCTTCTACCATCTTCTTATCCTTCTACTACTTCTCTCTGCCAACAGTCCATTTGGCACAATAAATTACCACGTATAAAAAATCGTACCATCTACTGGAAATCTTGAAGATCCAAGGGGTTGTTTGGGATTTCCCAACTTTTGACTAATAATTTTCCCCTATCCTTTCCTGATCATTAAACCAAATGTTCGCTACCTAATTCCTTTAAATCACAATATAATCTTTTAATTCTCTCTCTTACTCAATATCGCCTCTCGCTACCAACTGCCCCCAAACGTCCTATGGCATGTTCTACACTTTTTCCCATATTAAATACTTCCCCCCTGCATCTTCTATTTATAAGCTATTATTGCTACCCTCAGATAGACACAAGTCGAAGCCTGAATTGGCATGGGAAAAGGATTTTGCACAATGCTGGCCAACAGCCATCTGGGATAAATTGTGACTTAAGATTTATAAGACATCAAGAACTGCTAATACTTCTCAAACTCTTTATTTTGTTTATCAGCGCTTATTACTTTCTCCAGCAGCACTAGCATCTTTCTCACCTAATACTCCATCTACCTGTTGTTCCTGTTTCTGTTCTAATGCTGATTTAAAACATATGCTATTCGAGTGTCCTAATATTTTTCAGTTTTGGCAATTAGTTTGGTTCCAAAATAAAAAAGATTTTTAAAGTTAATATTCCCTTCTCTATATCCACCATTTTCTTAGGCTCCTTGTCAGCTCAGGGGCCCCAGTCACCATCTAACTTTACATTATCAGTTCTATTAATAGCTGTAGCTTTACATTTAATAACCTCAAATTGGAAACAAGCAGATATAAAGTTACTTTTAGAGCCTGGTGGAATGCCGTGTCTTTTCACCACAGACTCAATACCAATTATGTAACCCCCATCTCTTTATCAATTAAAAGAGACCTTTTATAGCTTCCACTTACTACATACTTAACCTGGCCACCTCTTCTATTCTTAATGTTGTAAATACCTTGGATGATGGCCAGAAACCACCATAAATACACTATGTTCTCTTTTTCTTAAATTATTAAGATATTATTGTCCCTACCGATGTTTTTATATTATGTTATTTATTTCCAAAGTATTTATTGTGCCTACAGTGTTTAATTCCATATATTGTATTTCCTCTATTGTTATAGAGTCATAATATATTATTCACCCCTTTTCCTCTTCCTCCCCCCTTTCTTTTCCTTCTCCTTCTATTTTAAATGCATTCCCTTTCTACATGCAGCATGCTTATGATAACCATTGTATTTCTTTACTCTTTTGTAATCTGTATGTTAACGGAGATATAATATACTTATTATAATGCTGTTCTTTTCGCTCATGGTTTTCAATAAACTCAAACTTTTTTAAAAAAAACTATTGATTTAGTTAGTTAATTCATTATGAGGCACATTTCAATGGCTTTAATGCATCAAGGCACTAAGAAAATAACAGTGGAAATGCCATTAAGAGAGTAAGATTAACAGAGCAGACAACACGGTCACTGCTTTCCACAATGGTAGAAGAGAGCCTCTCTTCTGAATGATTACTGACAGAGAGATCCAGAGTTTATACACCAACCGTGAGAACCTCCGGTCTCTACAGTTTAAATCCCCAAAAGCAAGGAATTGTTTGTGTGCCGTAAATATCACAAGTGAAGTCTGTGGTGTTGTGGCTAGGGGCCATTCAGGGACAGGGGTGGTGATCACACAGTGTTAATGTCTTTTAGGGTGAACAAATAGCAAAACCCATTCGACTGAATGAAGGAGAGACATGGGACTTGTTGAACCACTGCAATTATTTATGTAAGGTAAATGTGCTGCACTCCTTTCCAAGTCTCTCTCTCTCTCTAATTATCTCGCTCTGTTGTGCACGCTCTGTTGCTCATGTGCACGCCATGTATTCCAACAGAATATTCACTGCCCAAGGCTTGCCCGACGTCCAAAGGTGGGCATTGTGAATCTCAGCATGGGTTCAGCCAAAAATTCCATACCTATCCTCACCACTGACTATCCATACATTTGGCGCCCATAAACACAACAATGGAATCTCCTTCTACTCCAGTTTGGTCTGACATGATGGACTGGATGCGGCTTCTGGTAATGAAGACATTAGGGGCTAGATGTACGATCATTACACTTTGCGGGTCACAAACTGCAATTTTTTGCAACTCTAAATTTGTGACTCGCAAAACGGAATGTACTATTTTGTCTTAGACACATTTAACGAATTGGAATGGGGATGCAAATGACCTGCCTCATTAATATTCATGAGGCAGATCGCAATATACAACCCATCGGAATAGGCAAAAACACAGGGATGGTGGCCTTCTGGGGACAGCAGACCACCATGGCTGTGTTTGCTTTTTAAATAAAACAACTTTTTTTCAAAGGCAGTCCGTTTTCCTTACAGAAAAACTGGATGGTGTTTAAAAAAAAAAGCAAATTTTTCTTTACATGTTTTAAGGTCAGTCAGTGGTCCATAGGACCTCTGCCTGCTCTTAAAAAATATTTTCTCATCCATTCACAAAGGAGAAGGGGTCCCCTGGGGACCTCTTCCTGTTTACAACCGCCTTACCACCTATTTGAAGTATGTGGTAACTGTAATTGTTTTGCAAACACATTTGCGGTTCTAAATCAATTGTACATACCAGTGCAGCTTGCTATTAGAAAGGGACGCCCTTGGTACTCCCCTTCCTATTAGCGACTCGCAAAATAGGGTTTGTACACACTACGACCCTTTTTAACAATTGCAAATGTCGATTTTCCATTTGCGACCGCTAAAAATTGTCATACATCTGGTCCTAGGAGAATCACAGGTGCCTCAAAGTGTTTGCTAGGCACTCAACAAAACACCTTCAAAGATGAACTAATAAATAAACCTTTGTGTATTTATGTAACTTTAATTTATGTCCTTCTCATAATAATGTGTGTGTGTGTGCATGTTTGTGTGTGGGCGTGCACAATTTTTTTCTCGCAGTCACACTGCACACGCTTTGTTTTGCACATGTTTCACATTTCTAGGGATTCTCACAAAAGAATGATGTTTGACTTGTCTGACACAACCAGACACACTCTTCTCTCCTTTTGTCGTGAAGATTAAGACAATCCATTCCACTCTGGCTGGGCAATATAAGGTGCTTAGCAAATGACAGCAAAGAAAAATCCCTGCTTGGTGGGGCTGAGATTGCAAGGAATGTGAAGGCATTAGCTTAGCCCACCTGGATATCGCTTTAAGACCACACCACTGCATGGTCTGGCTTTAATCCTTTGATGTTGCTTTCACTTAGAAATCTTCAGGTCTGCGCTGTTCTGATTACCAATCAAAAACATCTGAATGGGCACACTGCCATCTGCCAAAGTAAGTGTATCTTTATAAGTAAATATTTTATATCTGCATTTCACTTGTTCTACAAGCACTTTGTCTCCTCGCACTCCAGCTAAAGCCAGATTGTGCAAAAAAAAAAAAAGTGTACTTGCTTGCGTGGCTTTACATTTGGAAACTTTTGCAATTCACAGTACTTTTGAAAAACTGTAACAATTGAGGGCCCTTATTTATGAGGCCTTGCGTCAGTTTTGCGCCGCCGGTGCGTCACTTTTTGTGACGCACCAGCGGCGTTCAAAATGCGCCTTGTTGCGCCATATTTAAAAAGTGACGCATCTAGGTAGATGCGTCACTTTTTAAACCCCTGCGCCACATTATACCTGGGTCAGGTATAATGTATGCAGGGGGGGCGTTCCCCCGCAAAAAGCCTCGTAATAGTGACGCAGTGAAATCTATGAGATTTCACTGCGTTACTTTTAGGATGCTGTTGCGCCAAAATCTTGCGCCTGCCTCACAGCAGGCGTAAGACTGACGCAAGCCCTTTCACATGGGGCTTTCCCCATGTGAAAGGACGCATTGCTGGAGTTGCGTCACTTTTGTGACACACTCCAGCAATGCGTCACTTTTGCGCTTACAGATGCGTCAGAAATACCGACGTATCTGTAAGTCCTTGCGACATGATGCGTCATACATTAAATATGACGCATCATTGGTGTCGCAAGGAGTGCGCAGTTAAAAGTGACGCATCGCTGTTTTCACGCAGCGATGCGTCACTTTTCATAAATGAGGCCCGAGGTTTCTAGGTGTGCCTAGAGGAAGTCCAAATTGAATGTATGCTAAAAATGTTTCTGCCACCTTAATTTAACATAGCCTACAGTTGTATATGGAAGCTTGGGCAATTGCAATTTCATATTGTTTCCTTTCGTCCACAGGAAGAAAATGTTTCCACATGGAGAAATCCCATACCCGAAAACCCTACCAGTTTTTTTAGTTTTCCCCTTACCATTCACACCATTGAAATCGATTTACTTCTGCCTGACAGGAGCAAATCTCAGTTAAATCTCACATTCCCTCCAGGATGGGAATGAGTTGTGGAGAAATTGTGAAAACCCACAAACTCATACCTCGTTGGGAGATTCCAGTCTTTATAGGGTAGTCCCGCAAAGCATTCACACTCCTTTCTCTGGTGAGCGGAGTTTGTTTTGTTCACTATTACCCATGATAGGGCGATATTAATGATTTATATTTTGTTATTCATGCAAACCTGTATTTTGAGAATTGCAGCCATGAATTTGCATTTGTAAATCGAGCCACGTTGAACTTACGGGTGAGAATGGCTTTGTGAATTGGTTCTCTGTGTCTACCATTATGTTTGGATGACAGGATGTTTGTGTCTTTGAAGGAAGGTAAACTCGCCTTGTACCACATTGAGTTTGTAAGTGACATTGGGTGAGTACTTCCTGAATGTTTATATGCCTTAAAAGGACCAGAACACAGCTTTTCCCCCTTTTTTCTTTCCTTACTAATAACCATATGCTGATTAACCACAACTGAGCATACTCCCAGTCTCTCTGCAAGGAACTGGAAATTTGGTTTCAGGTGAGTGTGGAATATGACACGTGCAGGATCACAACCCTCCCGATTTGTTTTGGCCCAGTTCCATTCATCAGTAAAAACACTGATGTCCCCTGATAATTCCTATTCCAAGCACTTAAATTTAGAGCACTTCACAATTTCCACTCTACTCGATCGGCAATAGCAGTAAACTCAAAATCATTGGAAATAAGTCTAACTTTCCAAAACCACAGGCTCACGCCCACAATTTCAAGGAATCACACATGCCGAAATATGTGAAAACCGTGAATTTCTGTACATAACCCAAGCCCATACCAGCAAATATTCAGCATGTAGAAATGATGAATAGCTAGGGTTGAGGGACTAATTACTTTAACTTTTTAGGTCTGACCTGCAAGACAGCGGTTCTGCTATCTGTTGCAAGACATATTGCGCCCTTACTAAAACATATAGGGCTAGATGTAGGTAAATCTAATTTACCAATTCATAAATACCGAATTTTACCGATTCGGTATTTATGAATCGGTAAATTAGAAGGAGGCAGATGTAGGTGATTTTTAAAACACAATTACCGAATCTGTAAGATTCGGTATTTACCGAATCGGTAAATACTGAATCGGTATTGCCCATTGATTCCTATAGGCCTTGGAGCCCATAGGAATCAATGGGAAATACCGATTCGGTATTTACCGAATCGGTAAATACCGAATCCTGGATGTCACTTTGACACCCTCTAGCACCCCAAGTACAGGCTTGTGTGACATGTGGCACACATACATGCCCTAAGGGCATGTCTGTGTGTCACATGGCACAGGTGTGCACGCACAGATGTGCATGCACACCTGAATTTGGTATTTTACCACCCAATAGGATTGGGTGGTAAATACCGACTCCTAAAGGGCCTGTGGCACTCTGTGAAGTGCCACCTACATATTGATTTACAGAATCGGTAAATTTACCGATTCGGTATTTTACAGATTCTGTATATTTACCGAATCGGTAAATTTACTGATTCTGTAAATCAGATGCCCCCTACATCTCAAAAGCCAAATACCGGTCGGAAACGGCCGAAATCGGCCGTTTCCGACCGGTATTAAGGCTCCTACATCTGGCCCATAGGGGCTTGGAGCCCACCCATTTCCTAAAATTGGTTGGCTTTCCTGTCACTCTCATTTGCCTGCTTATTATTGGTGTACCAGATTGTCAATCTTGTGTTTGTAGCTCCAATAGACCATTGTCTCTTTGCAATCTCTTTGATCGTCTGGCTATGCTTCCACTACCTGCTTTTCAAGCACTAGTTTCTTCATTTTGGTTAAGCATTCCAACAGAGTTCATCTGTGTTCCAGATGTCTCCATTGTGTGCTACTCTTTCCCTGCACTCTGTGTTACTCTCTGTTGCCCATGTGCTTCTCCCCACCCCGTCCATGTTGCACTTACTCTGATGTATTTCCTGCTAATTCTCCCCACCCACTCCACGTTGCTGTGTCACCCGTTGCTTTTCCTACTCAACACTGTCATCTGTGTTACTTGCCCTCAACCAAGCCCTCCATTCTCGCCCATTGATTCTCTCCACTGTGCCCTCTATATTGCTTCCTCCATCCTGGCCCTCCTTCTCTCTTTTGCCCTTTGCTTCTCCTCCCCATTTCCATCCGCCATGTTACTTGCATCTCCCAGCATGTTGCTTTCCCACACTTGAACCCTCCCTGTTGCTTCCCCCAACCTGGGTACATTTTAAATTCAATCAAAACACTGGTGTAAGTTTGTAGGCATGAATGTGTGTCGTGCTTGCACCTACAGAATGATGCAACTGCTGCATCATAGCACTTTTTTTTATCACTCATGCATTACAGCTTCAGGAATGCTATTCAGCTTGGCTAAAAACCATTGGCAAAGCCAAAAGGTCCCAAAAGCGAGACACATTGGCCTTTCCATTACTTATTTTCTTTGTAACGCTGCTGGCAAATTACTTTCCTCAGAAAATATAAAGGTATTTGGTTGTTTATCACACCTAGTTTGCACTAAATTAAGGTGCGATAAAACCATTGAGAAATTAGATAAGTACTCACAAGTAGGTGACATTATGTATAATCCCCGACTTTCTCAATGGCCACCACTCTGCCACTTGCTGAGAAATATCAACATTCCCGCCGCATACAGGTCAGCTATACCTATTAATTTTCTAAGGTTGTAGGTTCCATCCGCAGTCAAGATATATGTAGCTCATGAATCACGGTGCAACTATTCAGAATCATTCAATTATTCCTGCGGTTGGCAATTTTGCATGTGTAAGTTACATGTGGAGTTACAACAAGCTCGGAGGCCTGGTTCATTGTCTCATCTGTCCCAGAATATGAGCTACTAAACCAAGGTTGTCCAAGAAAGGACCAGGAGAGCCAGACCCATGCAAGTTTTCCATGACAACCATTGAAAATTCAAACAAAAACTGTCAAAGCTAATGCATTCAGTTATTACTAGTAAAAGTAATTGATGAAGGGTGTTTGTGTGATGAGTATTGAAGTGGACAAATGTCGGTGCATGGGTGGGTTAAGGAATGAGATGGAGGATAGGTAGATGAATAAGCAAAAATCGAGTATTGATGAATAAGTATAGGCCCCAATCTCATCTTACCTCACAATCTTGGCGGTTATGTATGGGGTGGCGGCCAGGGGAGAGGGTTGTTAGCAATAGCATTCATGGGCATTTTGTCCATTTCAAATAATATTCTTTGAAACTGTGGTGTGCTCACTTTTGAGTATGTAAAAAGGGGTTAAACTCCTCTTGTTGGTATTCTCAACTGAAGGTTATATTGAACCTAAAAATATTACCCGCTTAGTATAAGACATATCTCTAAAATACGCCTCTTCCTGTGGCTACCCTTTCAAAACTAGCAGTCCATTAAGTTGCTTAGCAAAAAGTCTACCCAGTGACATGAATTGGCCCACTGGTTTTTGCTGGTGGAAATTGTGGTGTCATTATTTTGTCTGCCTTTTTTGCTGCAAATTATTCTCCATTATGTTACTCAGCAACCTACCTCTTTAATCTACATTAAAAGTTACAGATTTTTAGTAGGATTTGTAGCCCTTGACATTGAAGCCTGCAAAGGAACTTTGCACCCCAGAAGTGTTGGCAGCCATTTTTGGACTCGGACCGAGTACCAAAAAAAGGATAAAAAAGAGAAGGGGCAGGGTAAGAATACCCTGACTCACTAAACCTGGTGGTGGTGTTCCCCAGGGACCCCGCCAGGGCGAAAAAGTATTTTTTTAAATTCTTTCCATGAAAATCACTGCAGATCCACAAATCTCTGGAAAAAACTAGAAAACAAAACAAGCGAGTCTCCAGTGCTTGTTCATAGTTGTGTCCCCAGGTGGGCCAGGTCCCTGGGGCTAACTTAAATTTTGAATTTGAGGAGGGGAGTGTATGCAGCCCTCCTCACCACAGCTGATATCATCCCTGGGGATCACAAACTTCTTGGGACCAGGATAATGTAATAAACTAAAGGCGGGGGGCTGCGCTGGCCCCCTCCCCAGGCTGTTTATGGCCTCGAGGACCTCCGCCTCACCAGGGGCACGTCTAAGGTAGAACAGGGGAGGGAGGCCACAAAGACTCCTGTCCTGGGGTAATATGGCCCTGGAGACCACCACCTCCCCCGGGCCAGCCTGAATTAGAAAAAGAAGGAGGTGGGCCATGTGGCCCCTCTCCCAGGCTATTTTCGGCCTGGGGACTACCACCTCTCTAGGGCATGGCAAATTGTCAAGGGAAGGGGGCTGTGCTGCCCCCATCTTGGGCCATATCTGGCCCTGGGAACCACCACTCCTCATGGTTGGCTCCATATGTCCTGACATGCCCACCCTCTGGACATAGTTGTTTGCTGTTGCTTAACGAAAGCTTTGACAACTCTGTCCAAGCAAGAGCAAACAGTAAGTCCTCTCCCAGCTAGAGGGAGCAGGAAAACTGCTCCCTCTAGCTGGGAGCAGACTTTTCATCTGTTTTCCTGCCCCCTGTCAAGAGCGCAGAAATTCTGATGAAAGATTTGCTCCCGTACGCAGGGAGTAGCATTTGTTGCTGCTCTCTGCATGCAGGACCAATGCCGGCTCCCCCTGGAGGTGGGCAGGAACTTCAAGAATGGCTCCGCCCCGCGGTACCCAACACTGCACACTGGGCGCCCTGGGTCCGGCAAGGGCACCCAGGAGCAAGTGGCCGGGATATGGGGATGAGCTCCCCGGGGCCACAATTGACTCAGGCAGGGGGGCCGCGTGGCCTCCCTCCCCTTCAACTAATTGGCCAGGCCCCGGGGATGGGGTCCCTGTGGCCAAAACCATGCCAGGAATGGGGCTGAATGTCCTTCCTCCCCTTATCTAATTAGCTGGGACCCAGAGATAGGGTCCCTGGGGCCATAACTGGCCTGGAGAATGGGGGTGTGTGCCCCTCCACATTTAGTAATTGGGTGGCCCTGGGGAATGGGGTCCCCGGGGCTGTAATTGGCCTAGGGAGAAGAGCTACATGCCCCCCTCCCAGGTTGTTTGCATATGGGAAGTGGGGCCATCTCCAAAGTGTGCATGGCCAAAGGTTGTGCTTGGCGTGGGGTTGGGTGCCTACGGTCCCGGCCTTGATATAGCCCCGCTGCGTTGCAGTTCCTGTGCATGTCACCTGGCATGTGCCTTTGGAGACAAGTGATGGATTCTGGAGGCTAACACGAGCTGTGTGAATGAAGCGAAACAACACAGCAACCCACTGGGGTTTGGACTTTGGTATTAATTTAGAGACAGCGCACCAGCTCACTGGAACAAAACGTAGTGCAACTACGGGAGCCAGAAGGCCATGCGGTTGGCCACGCCCATCGGGCAGGACTTCAAATAATTGATTTAAGTTGCACTTGTGGCGAAGCTGATCTCTGTACAACATTGCCTTTGATAAAGTGCTGGAGTCACGAAACGCGTCAGGCGATTGTTTTATTCTGGAGCTATGAATTGTTGTGACTTCTCATCGCAGCAGCCCTCAGTAAATGAATTCCTCAAACTAACTCACTTGTGTGTTTGGCTCTTTCAAGGGGGAGAACTCTGTGTGATGAATCTAATACGGCTGGTCCCGGCCGTGAAAGAGCCCCGCTGCGTTGCAGTTCCTGTGCATGTCACCCGGCATGTGCCTTTGGAGACAAGTGATGGATTCTGGAGGCTAACACAAGCTGTGTGAATGAAGCGAAACAACACAGCAACCCACTGGGGTATGGACTTTGGTATTAATTTAGAGACAGCGCACCAGCTCACTAGAGCAAAACGTAGTGCAACTACGGGAGCCAGAAGGCCATGCGTTTGGCCACGCCCATTGGGCAGGACTTCAAATAATTGATTTAAGTTGCACTTGTGGCGAAGCTGATCTCTGTACAACATTGCCTTTGATAAAGTGCTGGAGTCACGAAACGCGTCAGGCGATTGTTTTATTCTGGAGCTGTGAATTGTTGTGACTTCTCATCGCAGCAGCCCTCAGTAAATGAATTCCTCAAACTAACTCACTTGTGTGTTTGGCTCTTTCAAGGGGGAGAACTCTGTGTGATGAATATATATATATATATATATATATATATATATATATATATATATATATATATATATATATATATATAAGGCGGTGCAGAAATCAGCCGATTTCACGTTGGGCAAGGAGGATTTTCCACCAAGCCCCCGCCGTAAATTAACCCGGAGGCTTGAGGGTTGCTGCGGTCAGGGGACGCGAGGAGACAGCTTGGACTCGGCAGGATGCATACCTTCATTTGGGGACTCTTCATCTTGCTGATACTTGATCCACTCCCGCCATATCCAACCAGCCAGAAACACTGAATTTTGGGACTTGCAGGCATTGTTCCACAGGCAGCCAGCATGAATGAAAGTGGTTGACACTACCTTGAGGGTGGAGCCTGTTATCCAGTCATAGGATCAGGCAGGACATTTAAACCGCAATTGGTGCCTGAGCCCTGAACATACCCCTGGCGCTGAGGAAGGCGATACAGACGCCGAAATGCATTCGCCACTAACGAGTGTTCTTCTCTGCTGAAATAAAGGTGTCTCCATCAGTTTCCCCGCTTGCGGCCTCACTTCTTCGTTTGGAGAAATACTTTGCACATTGTAGTGCGGTTACCAGAGACGCGCCTGTGAGGTCCCCGCAGCATTAAGTCGTCCTAGGCATACACTGGTTCCCGTCTCGACGGATTGTTTGCCTCCAAGTAATTGGAATTGCTATGGCCCACCAGCAGGCTCGGGAGAAATGAAAGCGGTGCAGAAATCAGCTGATTTCACGTTGGGCCAGGAGGATTTTCCACCAAGCCCCCGCCGTAAGTTAACCCGGAGGCTTGAGGGTTGCTGCGGTCAGGGGACGCGAGGAGACAGCTTGGACTTATCAGGATGCATACCTTCATTTGGGGACTCTTCATCTTGCTGATACTTGACCCACTCCCGCCATATCCAACCAGCCAGAAACACTGAATTCTGGGCCTTGCAGGCATTGTTCCACAGGCAGCCAGCATTAATGAAAGTGATTTACACTTACCTTGGGGGTGGAGCCTGTTATCCAGTCATTGGATCAGGCAGGACATTTAAACCGCAATTGGTGCCTGAGCCCTGAACATACCCCTGGCGCTGAGGAAGGCGATACAGACGCCGAAATGCATTCGCCACTAACGAGGGTTCTTCTCTGCTGAAATTAAGGTGTCTCCATCAGTTTCCCCGCTTGCGGCCTCACTTCTTCGTTTGGAGAAATACTTTGCACATTGTAGTGCGGTTACCAGAGACGCGCCTGTGAGGTCCCCGCAGCATGAAGTCGGCCTAGGCATACACTGGTTCCCGTCTCGACGGATTGTTTGCCTCCAAGTAATTGGAATTGCTATGGCCCACCAGCAGGCTCGGGAGAAATGAAGGCGGTGCAGAAATCAGCTGATTTCACGTTGGGCCAGGAGGATTTTCCACCAAGCCCCCGCCGTAAGTTAACCCGGAGGCTTGAGGGATGCTGCGGTCAGGGGACGCGAGGAGACAGCTTGGACTTATCAGGATGCATACCTTCATTTGGGGACTCTTCATCTTGCTGATAATTGACCCACTCCCGCCATATCCAACCAGCCAGAAACACTGAATTCTGGGCCTTGCAGGCATTGTTCCACAGGCAGCCAGCATTAATGAAAGTGATTTACACTTACCTTGGGGGTGGAGCCTGTTATCCAGTCATTGTATCAGGCAGGACATTTAAACTGCAATTGGTGCCTGAGCCCTGAACATACCCCTGGCGCTGAGGAAGGTGATACAGACGCCGAAATGCATTTGCCACTAACGAGGGTTCTTCTCGGCTGAAATAAAGGTGTCTCCATCAGTTTCCCCGCTTGCGGCCTCACTTCTTCGTTTGGAGAAATACTTTGCACATATATATATATATTTTATTTTTATTTTTTTCTGGTAACCATTGTGCCGATAGGTTGAAAATCTAATGGGTGGCTTTGGACCCTGAAGACCAACGTTGAACACTCCTTGGGCAAACCATATGTTTTATTTGTGTGGCCTGTAGTTCATTTGTGAAAAATGCCAATTATACAGACAGGCAGGACCTTCAAATACCTGCTGTTTGATCACACTGTTGCTATTCCTTTAACATACCCAGCCTGTGTGAATGCCACTCATGTTCAGGGGGCGTAGCTTCTGCTTCAGCTGACTTTTATTCCCAGTGCACTCTCTTCCGTGAAGAGATTAATAGGTTTAAAGTAGCAGAAGGATCACAGAGCTGGAAATGGCTTTTATAACAAGAGTGTTTTCCCAGACTTCGCCTAAACCTCATCCACTTTCGTCAGTCAGGCCCGGTAGTTCAGAGCAATATTAGAGCAGGTAATTGCATGTATCAGTCAACAGCCTTTTGTCCCAGAGCTACTGAGACTTGCAGCAAAACGGACACAGTCAAACACTGTACTGCTGAATTAAAGGCGAGATCTCTTTCTCCGGTTACTTCCTACTTACCAGCTGTTATTTTCAGCTGCAGATCAGAAGCCATGGCTACATTTAAAGAGCCTTCGAGCCTGCAAGAGTTTATCTGCTCAGCATCAGAACCTTGAATTCATTGCTTTTTTGGGTCAACACACGGCTCCAAAACACAGGTACAAGCTCACCCAGGCGAGCTGCACCCTTAATTGTATTTAAACAACATTTTACAAGTTATGCAATTTAGAACTCCACTCCTTGAGGGGAAAAAACAAACAAACTATAAAGTCGGGAGCTGACTGTAAAACCACTTTCAGGAGCCTTTGATCTTTTTTTAAAGTGACACAATAAAAGTAACTAGTAGCCACTTGAGCAAATATTATGATTGGCAGAGGCATTTTTATGAACAGGGCGACAGTAAATCACTTGTAACTTACAAGCTGATAAGAATTGTGAATAGTCTATCATTACAGTGGAGCAACTAGAATGGGAGAGGCTGAGGCAATGCCCCACTAAATGCATGGTAAAGGTATTCTGAAAGAAATGATGACAATGTCTGTCACTCAGTCGTATAAAACCTCACATTCAATAATCACAGCTCAGAAATCAAAACTGACACTTTCCACATTGAGCATGGACGTGGTACAATAAGAAAACAATGCAACCATTGCTGGCATTTTTGGTCTAAATATACATATTCACGCCTAGGTTTAAAAAAAACAAGTAGTTTAGCATAACTATGGGAATGTAAGAGTGCCATCAACCAATAAGAAACTAGGAAGCCAACAGCATAAACAGCACTGTTTATGATTATGGCATCTAAGACATGAGGTCATTTTGCATGACGCTGTTTCCGTGGGCATTTGCTCCAGATGCTGGCTGATTGTGCCAGCACCCTTCCTTCAGCCACCATGTTTTAGATTATCTGATCTTCTCGAGTTCAGGGCCAAACTGTTGACCACAATAATGGAGGATATCCCTGCCAGCTTCCATCAAAGCCAGCCCATCCCTGATGCATTTCCGCAGAAAGATAAAGACCTGGCTGTTTGATCAAGAATAGTTACCGGCCTAACCTCGGGAATACATTCAAAGTTTCTAGCGCCGAGACGCCTATGGGCAATTGTACGCGCTGTATAAATCTCAAAAATAAATAAATAGTGCTTCATTAAAAAAATGTTATAGCTTCAAGGGCCCTAAAGTGTTTTTTAGAAATCCTCCAACAACTCTGCTGTATGTCAGGGTTGCTGAATACCACGCTGCCTATTCTTGATACGGCCTCAGACCTCATTCTTCCAGCACCCTAGACTTCCTGCCTATCACTCTTGCGGATTCCTTTTCATCTCTGCTTTCTCCCTTTTCTTTCTCTTTCTTGCTTTGCTTCAAATTCCAATAATGAAAAAATAAGTTCCATTTCCCAATGATGAGTGTGGCGCACACCACCTCCAACCACAGATACAAATTGAGGACTGACGGGGGCACTTCCTCAACCCATGTCTCATTGATGTCCCTACTTACTCCTACAGAATGGGTCTGGGGATGCTCACCTGCAAATCCACATTGTTCAACTTTTCAAATACTTTTTCTTTTTTCGTTGGCTTGCAAGCGTCCCTCTATTTGAAAGCATTGATGGATGTTCTCCGCTGCTGCATTTTGACATTTTCAAAAAAGATCAAAAGGCACCTTTTATAATGTTAAATTGCACTGGAAAAGGGAGTGGAATTGGGTGGTTTTGCTGTAACAACACCCATTTTCTCCTCTAGTTCCATCTGTGAGAAGAACACTGAGGGGCCAATCATAGTTTTCGCATAATGGAGATTCTGTGTGAATGTGCACAGCAAAGCTTGTGTGTGTGGTTCACATCAAGGGCCTTTTGGCACAAATATACTTAACTAGAATTCTTTCTGTATTTTGGAGATTTACAAATATACGAAAGATTAGTCCTGGTCTTCTGAGAACATCAAAGATATCAGGGGCTGCTCCCACTGGCTAAAGTGTTCTTATGCGGATTTGGAACCACATGAGTAATTTGCATAAGCAAGTCAAACAGAACTGTGTGAACTATGAAGCTTTTTAAACTTTTACAGACATTCAGGTCCCAAATGTAGGAGCATATGGGTTTGGAAGAGAATGAGAGGCAGAATGAAATGAAGACAGGTACTCCAGAGATGTTCTGTAGTTTTGGGGAACACTTGAGTATTATGGTCTTCGTCATTTCAGCTGTGAACTCAGCAAGTGCTGGAATATGGGAAAATGTGTTAGAAAGGAATATTTTCCTAAATAAATAAATCATATTTGAGCTCAGTTGAGTTGGGTTGAGCATGCAAATACTTATATAGAACACTATAGGAGCCTTATTTATGACCCTGTTTGCGTCGCTCTTGCATTCTGCAGCACGCCCGGAAAGAGAAAAATGCCTCTCAATTGTTTTTGTGCACAAAAACAATCCTGCATGCAATGCAGCCACCCTTGTACCATGGAGCAAAGGTGTCTGAGTTGGTGCTAAGTAGCCCATTGTGTGCCAGAGCAGGGGGGAAAGTCAGGAATGTGCCAGGTGCTTTAAATATGGCACCTTACCATCCTTTCCCAGTGAAGCAGTGCAGCGTTGCAAGGTGATTTGTTCTGCTGCACTGCTATTTCCTAAATATGTCCCCAGAGGAGTCATTTCTCAAGTTACCTTCAACTCTTTAGTGATTGGTCCAGCAAGAAGAAAGTGAGCTATGATGAGAAGAAAGACCAGACAATAATGCATCTTGGGATTTGTCCAAAGATGGTCCTAGTCTGTGGCCTACAAGCAAAGATTTCCACAATGTTGTTCCTTTATTGCAAAGATAGCGGCTTCCTATGGAGAAAGACAAAGGCGCGGTTGGGCATAGGAAGCTCCTGTCATTAGATTTCATCACTCTCTTTGACTGGGGTGACAATTTTCCATGACTTAGTGTAAGGGGTCTTGTTCTAAGTTCAGTGATTTGAGTTTGTAAGCTTTTTGTTTGAAACCGATGTCCAAGTTGTAACTAATCTAGCACTTTATTTTGGTACTGGCGACCTAATTTTACCACAGGATACAAAACTAGTACAAGCATAACTAGGAAAACATGAAAACGAATCTACTCATCAAATTCTTTCTGCTTTAACACAGTAACCAGTCAGATGATATTGATTAATAAAGTAAAATAGTGGGAAGTTATATGGGGCTGGCTCATATTCTTCATCATCTTTATCTCATCTCTCCACTCCTCCACCCATTCCACCTCTTGGTCAACCCAAGTCAACTACATTTGCCTATGGAGTGCAGGTATTTTACTTAGCATTTCTCTAGTTTAGTTATTAATACAATTATTTTATTTTATAGAAGCACAATTCAAACCATGCAATAATACTCATTTATACTTACTAATACTCATATACTGGCGCTATTCAATGAATGTACAGGGACTTTTTCTTCCCATCCTTTAGCAATGACCCCTTGGGCAGCTTGAAACCCAAGCAAATTACATGATCCAATCTAGTTCAACAGGTTTTTTATATATCTGGAATTTCAAGCGATAAAGTTTTAGCACTCAACATCAAGGGCCAGATGTACAATGGTAAATTGCATGCGCATATTGCAACCCGTTTGCGAATGCAATTTTCCTCTGGGCCATGTACAAACACTATTTTGCGACTCGCAAATAATTTGCTATTTGCAAAATAGTGTTTTGCGGCTTGCTATTAGGAAAGGACGTTTCGTTCCTAATAGCGACTCACAAGCCATGTGCGAATGTTTGGTGACTGCAATTGCCGGCGCAAAACACGTGCGATTTGCCGCCCTCTTCAAGAGGGTGGTAATGCATTCTCAAATGAGAAGGCATCCCCAGGGGACCCCTTCCCCTTTGCAAATTCAGGATAAAATAATTTTTAGGGGCAGGCAGTGGTCTCAGGGACCACTACCTGCCCTCAAAAAATGATACGAAAATGTTTCTTTTTTTTAAATTCATCCCGTTTTTCCTTAAGGAAAACTGGCTGCATTAAAAAAAACTGCTTTATTTATAAGCAGCCCCAGACATGGAGGTCTGCTGAGCCCAGCAGGCCAACATCCCTGGGAGGGCCAGCCATTCCCAATGGTGCACAAATTGCGAGTGCCTCATTAATATTCATGAACTCGCATTTTGCTACCCCATTGGGAATCGCTATTAGTGTATCAGACACTGTTGTACATTTGAAATTGCGACTCGCAATCCAGCGCAAATTACGAGACGCAATTTCAAATGGTCGTACATCTGGCCCCAAATCTTGTCTGGTTAAATCCACCAAAATCTCAGAATTTAAAACCAAATTGAAGTGCTCCGTTATCAGTTCTAAAAACTTGCCCAGGGCCCCCCTTTTAACCATCACCCAATAGCAAAGGTAATGAAAGAGCAGATAATGGCAGATAGGTGTGACAGCAAGGATCATCGGTAGCAAAGACCATTAAGCATAATTGTGTAGAAGGAAAAGATGTGTTAATATGGTGATGGATGTTGAGGCGAAATCGATTTTCAAAGTCAGTGATATTACTTGCAAAGGCAAACCAGAATGCTGGATTACGATTGCTGGTGAAGTTGTTGCAGTTTGTGCCAATTCTCCTTAAACCATTGTAAAGAAGGAGATCTGGAGTGAGAGGTTTGTGGGAAAGGTAGGTACATTTTTACTGGAGTTTGATATTAGCCCAGGAGGAATTGGAGGAGAAAGAATTGACATGCTGGGATTCAGATGGCTTACATTTGATTTCAAACATAGAAGGTCACGGTGGAAACTCTATGTAGCAAAAAGATGTCCATCTGTATTGGGTTGGCATGATCAGAAAGAACTGCAAATCGTCCTGGATCAAAACAGCAAAGAGAAAGTCTTGATCCTGAATGATGGGACAACTATGGGGGATGATTCTCCATCACTATGCAAATGCGCCTCTCAGCGCACTGCTGGTAAGGGGAGGAGGTCCTCTTGACTCCTGAGGCCCTTAGGACTCAAGTGGACTTTTCCCCCCAAAGTGGAGTAATCCAGGAGGCGCTTTTGGAGCGTGTTGAAGAAAGGGGTCATGGCCTCTGATGACCTCTCAGCAATCCTCCTGTGTAGGTCCTACTGGAGGTAACAGGAGGGCTAGCTGGCCCCCAAGGACCCTCAAGAGGAAAGGAGACTTCAACTAGTAGGGCACCAGGAAGCGCATTGCTGAGTGGTGGAGAAAGTGGGCATGGCCACCAACAACCTCTCAGCAAACCCACTGTGTGGGACTTGTTTGAGGTACCAGGAGGGCTAGTTGGCCCCCAAGGTCCCTCAATAACCAAGGGGACTTCATCCCCCTACTAGTAGTGAGCCCAGAGGCACTTTTGCACAGTTGTGGAGAAAGGGGGCATGGCCCCCTACCAGGTCTCAGTAATCCCGCTGTTTGGGACTTACTGAAGGTAACAGGAGGGGTAGTTGGCCCCCAAGGATGTCTTTGGAGGCCAACTACTGTGGAAGTTGATATGTCAGTGGTTGTATTAGTCAGTAAGTGGGTGTATGAGTGACTGTACGGGTGTGTGAGTGGATGTGTGTGTTGATCATGAATCATTGAGTGGCTGTGTAAGTACTGGTATGTGTGTGTGAATGGGTTTGAGAATTGTACTGTGGTAGTTGGAGTGTGTGTTGGAAAGGTTATATGAGGGTGTTAGTGGTTGCGTCAGATATTCTGTGGATGATGTCATGAGTGATGTCATGAGTGATGTAATTTGAGATGTCATCAGTGATGTCACTGACCATGTCATGAGTGATGTAATATGTGAGGTCATAAGCAGTGCATTGTGTGGGTGCGAGTTATTGTTAGCTCACTAACTATAACGGCTGAATCTCTCTGATTTTGTACGAGTGAAATCTGACCCTAACTATAATTTCCCTGTAGCCTTTGTTTTCTTTCAGAGAATGTATGTGTGTGTATATATCAGCCATGTTCTGCACCAGCAAAATAAAATAAGGAAACAGCACCTAACTGGAGTCTGTGTCCCGTCTGTTTGCGAGCAGCTGTGAGAGCCTTGGTGTAACATATATATATATATATATATATATATATATATATATATATATATATATATATATATATATATATATATATATATATATATATATATATATATATATATATATATATATATATATATATATATATATATATATATATATATATATATATATATATATATATTCCAAGAACTCCGTTGTATCATCCATCCATTACAGCCAGGATAAGGAATGAATCGGACCCACTCAGGTAGATTTGTAAGTTTTTATTTGTGCGTTTTTCTCTCCGTCATGACGCGTTTCGGGCCCTAGAGCCCTTGATCACATGACATGGTTAGCCTATTACCACAATTTATTTACTGTAACAACAGGTCAGCTGACCACCAGGCCTGTAGACATAAAAAACATACTGCTGCCTAGTCTCAATACCGATGTCCTTAATAAATATCACATTGATACCGGTGTCATTAATAAATATCACATTGATAGTATATACATGTTATTTTCATAAATTTTATGAACTTTACTACCCCTACCCCCTTCCTCACCCCCCCGGCATTCAAAAACCAAGTATATACTTTTTTTGCCACGTTTCACATTTCAAGTAAACAGTCAAAGAGTGCAAATATTCGCAAATAAATACATAAATACATATATGCATATAAATATTGCTAAAACCAATTTATTATACTTAAAATGTAAAATTCATGGTTTAATTTGTTAGTGCAAATCTGCTCAAAATGTGCAAAGTTCGCAATAAATACTGACGTTTCTTTTAAAGAGAATGGGGGTTTATTTGTGGGTGGTTTTAATAATAGTGCCCAAGTGGGCTTTGGACTGTGGTGCTGAGACAACTGCGTCTACACTGTCCTTTGTGTTGTGGTCAGCCCTTGTTACACTTTTAAAGGAATGAAACACCAAAGATCGGGGTAAAGAAATTCCCCCAAATTTTGTGCCTCACCATCACCCTGTGAAAAATATATATATATAAAAAAACAATATGTAAATGTGTTTCATATTTTTCCAAGCGACAATCTATGATACAATGACTCCCTTTCTCACATTAATGCCTCTTGTTTCTTGAGCCTCATGTATTTGCATACATTAGCTAGATCCTTTACAGGCAAGTGTAAAGGTCTTCTGTGGCGTTTAACCCATGCGGTGTATTTGAACTGAGCTCTATGATATACTTAGACTCCAGGACTCTCAAGCGGGCCTCTCTATTGCCACCTCTGCGTAACGGTGGGACCATATCTATGGCGAAATAGCTTATACATCCCAGATCTCCTTTGTGGCAAGAGTTTATGTGTCTCGCCACCGGGTAAGCCTCATCACAATTGTTGACCCCCTGCATGTGCTGGAGTATGCGTTTGTGGACCTGAAACTTGGTACTGCCCACATATACACGACAAATTCAGACTTACATGTGATTTTCTTAGTAATCGGTATTGGGATTTCACTAAATGGGGTCATGTATGAAGTTTTATTTTTCCCCATTTTGCACGCCTTACAACTTGCGCATTTTATGAATACTTTGCTGGTCTGCTACTTCTGGGCTGCTTTTCACCAGCATGTCACTCATTGATCTTGCACGGCTGTACGTTAATGCTGGTTTATCTGCAAGTGATTTACCGATTACAGACTCTCCCTTTACTATGGGCCAATTTTTTTGTATTATTTTTTGTAACTGCTTATGTTGTCTACTATAAGCTGTTATTAGTCTGGGTTGGCTCATTTCACTCTTTCCCATATTTTGGCTTTGCCCTGATTTGTCCTCTAGATCTTGATTGTTACTCTGTTTGTTTGCCCTCATCATGGCTCTTTCTATCACCGATACTGAGTAACCTCTCTCCAAGAACCTCTCTTTGCTGTCTGTTTGTGCTTGCACACAGGATTCCTCTGTGCTGCAAATTCTCCTGATCCTCAGCATCTCCCCATAGGGGATGCTTCGGATCAGGTGCATTGGGTGGTGACTGGATGCATGCAGGACTGTATTACCTGCAGTCTTCTTGCGGTGTAACCATGTTTGTAACTTGCCTCCCTCGATGTACACTTCGACATCTAGGAAGTTGACTGACTTGCTGCTGATTTGCCCAGTGAAACTTAAATTTAAATCATTTGTATTCACATCAGAAATAAATTTCCCTGCCTCACTGAACGACCCCCTCCACACTATAAGAAGGTTGTCAATAAACCTATGCCATGATACTATGTTGGCGGTCATTACTTCCGCATAGGCGATTCCTAGGACCTGCTCCCCCCACAGCCCCACGTGCAAGCACGCGTAGCTGGGGAGCCGCAGGCCCCCATCGCAACTCCTCTCAGCTGCTGAAACCCTTGATTTTGAAATAAAAAGAAATTGCTAGTGAGGCAAATCTCTATCATTTCACTGAGCATATTATTGTGTTCAAACATGCAAATTGGTCTGTTACGCAAAAAATGTCTTACTGCCCGTAAACCATCCCCGTGGTTGATACTGGTGTAAACGGCAGTCACATCTAATGTGATCAGTCAATAATTCTCATGCCACATTATCGTTTTAATTTTTTCCAGAAAGTCCCCAGTGTCTCTTAAATAAGACGGCAATGTCCTTACATGTTCCTGGAGGAAATGGTCTATATACCTGGCCGCGTTTTCAAATGTCCCCTGTCTGGCCGAAATAATCGGCCTCCCTGGTGGTTTATTGAGGTCTTTATGAACTTTAGGGATCATATAAAATACTGGAATAACAGGATAATTTGTCTTCAAAAACTTGAGTTCATCTCCACTCAAAAGCCCTTTACTTCTCCAGGTATATAGTTTAGAGTTGAAATCATTCCACGCTGTTTTAGCCGTTTGCCAGTCACTCCTGCAATAACATTGTCTATCATTAAGCTGTTTTAATGCTTCTTCCATGTAAAGTTGCCTGGGCCAGAGGACATTGTTCCCCCCCTTGTCCGATTGCTTGATGATTACTCTGTTATAACTCTGTAATTTTTTCATCAGACTCCCATAAGCACTGTTGCGTTTCCAGTTTTTATGGTCTTTAATTACTGATGCCTTATGTGGATCTTTGATTTCTGAGGTTACCAGTTCATTAAAAACATCAATGTTATCATGAATTAATTCCGGATTGAATGTTGACTTGGGTCCGAAGTGTGTAAGCCCTGGGGCATTAATTCGCAATGGGCTATCTTCATCTGAGTTGTCTTCTGTGGCACCCTCCCTGTGTAGTTCTTGTAAATCACAATGTAGCTCATATTCTCCAGCTAAAATTTATGATGCATCTGCTCCCCCTATACCACTGCTGGTAGGTGTTTTACGCAGTTTGTTCCTATTGAGGAGATAAAGTTTGCTTAATTTTAATTTTCTGACATATTTGAATAAGTCCATTCTAGTTCGTGCATAATTGAAGGTACTCTAAGGGCAATATGTTAAACCCACCGAAAGTGTCTTAATTTCCCCCGGACTCAAATGCATATCAGTTAAGTTATTGACAGTCTTTGTATTCCTTACTTGTGTTGTTAACGGCGATTCCATCTCCTCTGACCTCTCTTTTTCGGTGCTTGACTTGCCGCGTTGCTTTGCTGTCCTGCATTGCCTGTCACCTGTCTATGCCGTGGGGCCCTCCTCCTTTGAGAAAGGTCTGGGAAAGACCGAAATGCATCAGGAAATGCCCGCTGTAAATTGCTAATAAAAGCTCTAACAATCACGGAAAGGTTGCAGCTCAAATTCCTCTCATGAAGGGAGACTTGGTTATATATATATATATATATATATATATATATATATATATATATATATATATATATATATATATATCTCTTCGAATCTTCACGTTCCTAAGTTCCACGACGGAAGTCACGGCACCACAACATTAGGATAATTTACTTTAGTTTATTTTAAGTACACCATGTGTAGAAAAGTGCAAAATGGACTGCCTACGCGTTTCGACTGCAATCAGTCTTCAACTGGACCATAGAGTCCTGGCTGTCTAGAACGTTTTTTTAAAGTGATCATTGCTCAAACCATCATTGATTTCCATAGTTAAAAAGAACTAGACTGCCGACTTCATTCACAATTTAAAGCACCAACTGATCGCCATTTTTTTACATAACTTTAGCTTCATTTGCTTATTTTGCTATACATGTAAAGTACTTTTTTTCTTTTTTTTATGTTCTCTTTTGTGCATATTATCACATTAATAGAGTTCAAAGTGCAAAGTGCCAAATCAATTCACAAGGAAGAGTAGGGATGTCTTGGGGAGGAAGAATAAAAAAGTGTATATAACGGTATATAAACAATTGTACATTTTTTTAAAGAGAAGAAGAGTAAGAAAGGAAGCGGGGCAGATATATATATATATATATATATATATATATATATAAATAAATTATGAGCTCTTGCACTCTCGGAGGGCACACACGACATTCCTCCCATCCGGTTGTGTTGGCCTCTTTGCAACTCTGTTCCCCTTTCTCCTGCAACTATTTCCATGGCCCAACGCATTTTGAGGCCACTCCGCCTCTTCTTCATGGGGTCTCTGTAGGGAGGCAGGCACAGTTTCACCCCTGCAATCACTTTAATTATTTGGATAACACCACCCTTAGTGTTTATTCAGATACCTTACACTGCTGCTCTTGGCCGTGGAATGAACACCTTCTGGTTGTGGAAGAAGATGGGAGGAATGTCATGTGTGCCCTCCTAGAGCGCAAAAGCTCAATGTTTATATATATATATATATATATATATATATATATATATATATATATATATATATATATATATATATATATATATATATATATATATATATATATAAACAAACCCCAGCCGCTCTCGACACGGCTTCTGTTGGGTGCGGACCTCTTTCTCCCTCCAACTCCCAAAATCCAGGAATCAGGACGCCATCACACGAAGTATAGTGAGCAGTGCAGTTTTTAATATTTACAAGCAAGTGCTCTCCCTGACGCGTTTCGCTCTGCACGCAGAGCTTGATCACATATATATATACTTTATTCGGTTTACCAGGAGCCATCAAATTTATAAACTGTAGAATGCAAATATAAAATAGACAAAAGCAGTTACATTCCATTTGATTAGACTCAGAAAATGTATTATACAACCATAAAATTTATAATAGGTACACAGTTATTACAATAGTCATGGGATAAGTACAATATAATGCCTTAAAAGTGCCTGTGCAAAAGAGAAATATCCTAAAGCTAAGTGCAAAAAGCTCATTCATAACACTAGGCGATCACAATAAAAGTCTTTAGGGTCTTTTTTTCCATCTGTTTCTGAATGGTCTCAACAGGCGAGTGCCTAGCCAAACACCAACATACAGACTCTTAGGGGCCCATTAGGATGACGGGCGGACTTTGTCCGCCCGTCAACCTATCGGTGATAGGGACCGCCCGCCATAAGGGCGGGGGTCCCGTGGGGGCTATTAGAATGTGCCCGCCACAGTGGCGGGCACATCCTGTTGTTGTAGCATTGTGGCGGGCGGTGCACTCTGCACTGCCCGCCACAATGCAAAAAATGCATTTTCACATTTGCATATGCAAAGCGGCAGGCACCGCGCGGTGCCTGCCGCTTTGTATATGCAAATGAAGAGGGGTACCATAGGGACCCCCCCTGTGCACCCCCACCTCGGACTTCAACATGGGGGCCCGCAGGGGCCCCCAATGGCAATGACCGCCTGCCTTTCCGTGGCGGGATCGCCGCCGCGGAAAGGCACCTATGGCCACACATGCAAATATGGCTGGCGGTGTCTGATAGACACCGCCACCATATGAAACCTTTTCCGCCCCGGCCGCAAGGCGACCGGGGCGGAAAAGTGGCGGGCGGTGTTTGCCACCGCTGCGGTCCCCCCCGTCATTGTAATGTGGCGGGGGTGAAAAGGGTGGGAGGCGGGCATTTCTGTCGGGCGGATCACCACCTCCACCATGGCAGTGGCGATCCGCCCGACATCATAATGGAGCCCCTAGCTGCTGGCAGGGAAACAGCATCCAAAAAGGTCTCAAAGCAAGGATAAAGCTTGAACTCAAGGAACTTGTTCATCAAGTGACCGTTAGCCCCGCTGTTTATATATTGTTCATAAATTTCTCTTTTCCCAAACGAGCCACAAAAAGTCAGTTTGTGCTCCTCCCGTTTGTAATTCATTAATATCATGTTAAAAATATCATCAATACAAAACTGTTGAGGAAAAGAATATAGAAGGGAAGAATATTGTTTTTATGCATATTATCTATTTTTTAAAATGTCAGACATTTAGTAAACATTTACTAACGGCAAAGACAATTATAGGTGATGTGTCACTTTTTTTTGTATTCTCTGGGCAACAAGGTATCTAGCAAAACCCACGTTTTTACAAACTGGGCCAATCCATTTACCTCAGGACCCAAGGAACTCTGGACAACAAAACATAACATGTACCTCTGACTCATCTTTAAGAGCACAAGCTGGACAAAGGCTTAGTAATTGTTTACTAAATGTCTGGCAAAAGCATAACACATTTTTACAAAATGAGTAAAGTGGCTCCTGGAAGTAATTTTTTCTGAACAGATTAGAAAAAATCATGTTTTGGTTTTTTACAGGAAAACAATTAGTGGCCAATTTATTTGGCTGCTTGAGAGGCAGCTGACTATCATATTGTCTACAGGAATATGTAAGCATCATCGCCATAGTACAATATGCCTCTATCAAAAATGAGGATGGGGGATCAGCTGTTGGGGCATACAGTGTCCGGTGTGAGAGCTCTAGGCACATGCAACCCCAGAATCTAGCCAGCAGTTATTTTCCTATTGCATCTGATAGCAATGTATTTTTCCATAAATAAGGCATTTCTTTCTATTGCGTTATTGACTATAATTCCAAACAGAAATGCATTTGATATGATCACCATCATCTGGCCTTCTTCAAGTCTTTTAATTTGAATTTCCAAGTTATGACAACCAGTTTTGAAACCTGTTTTACAACTTTAGTTTCATCAATAATAGGGGTGTGCGAAACTCACATAATTTCCAGTATAATTATGACTTAAAATGGCCATAACATTACCTCACATTATACATAATTACACGAAATGCATCTGGCACTCAAAAAATTGTAACTTCAAGTTGGTTTCCTGTTACTCACGTTCAAAACATTGTGGCTTGCATGGAGATTCGTAACTTTGTGCTAAAAAATACCCTGGAGAGTCCGATTGGTAGGGCAAGGGTTAAAACACTACCTAAGATATATTTGTTGATCCCCCACTTCCAAAGAACTGATGCTCACATTCGAAATACTGCTGTTCACTTTTGGATTCTTAGTTTTGCGCTAACAAATTGCGCGAATGGTCCTATCAGGTAAAATATCTACCTGAAACGCCAATCACGTTCAAAAAGTACCTGAACTCTACCTATGTTTTAAACTTTCACCCTGAAATTATTCAATGTGGCAAAATGGTACAATCTCGGTAGTTGTGGAAATTATTGCAATAACACCGAAATACAATTTTGCCCTGCATAAATATCATGATTCAGAAAAGGGGATGGTGATGAACAGAGTGTCTGAATTAAGCAGACCACTCTTACCCAGTCCAAAGATCAGGGCTTGATCCATCACCGTTTTTTAGCTCACTGCACATCCCAGCTCAGAACTTGGCTACATGCAAATTAGTCTGTTTCTGTCCCAGTGCATGATGGGAACAGGGCAAACCAAACTACCAAGCCAATTCTTATACTGGGAAGGAAACAAGCTACTGGGGAACGGTTTCTGGCATTTCAGCCGTCGTCGGCCCGGGTTGCTTGAATCCTGATGGTGCAATGAGCAAGGGACTCACATCTGAGTATACCCTTCCACGCTTATGGTGGACAAAATGATTCAGAAAAGGGGGTGGTGATGGTGATGAACAGAGTGTCTGAATTAAGCAGACCACTCTTACCCAGTCCAAAGATCAGGGCTTGATCCATCACCGTTTTTTAGCTTACTGCACCATCCCAGCTCAGAACCTGGCTACATGCAAATTAGTCTGTTCCTGTCCCAGTGCATGATGGGAATAGGGCAAACCAAACTACCAAGCCAATTCTTATGCTGGGAAGGAAACAAGCTACCGGGGACCGGTTTCTGGCATTTCAGCCGTCGCCGGCCCGGCTTGCTTGAATCCTGATGGTGCAATGAGCAAGGGACTCACATCTGAGTATACCCTTCCACGCTTATGGTGGACAAAATGATTCAGAAAAGGGGGTGGTGATGAACAGAGTGTCTGAATTAAGCAGACCACTCTTACCCAGTCCAAAGATCAGGGCTTGATCCATCACCGTTTTTTAGCTCACTGCACCCTCCCAGCTCAGAACCTGGCTACATGCAAATTAGTCTGTTCATCACCACCCCCTTTTCTGAATCTGCATAAAAATCAAACAATTGAAATATTACTTCAGGATTTCAACTCATTAAACTTTTAATATTACAACCTAGTAATGAGCTTCACTATTAGAATACTAAATAAATTTGACTGATCACACTTGCTAATTCTTCATGGTTTCTTGTTAAAGTTAATACAAACTTTTTATGATGTCATTTTGTACTACGTGCTTTTAAGGTTTATTTAAAATCGAATAAAGCTTGTTTGATGATGATGAATACAAACCAACTTTCATTACCATTTTGAACCTATATGTGAGATTATTATTGCAGAGGATGGAAGATAACTTTTTATCAAAGACTAAAACATCAAAATATATACTCAAGAAAGAAATGGTAAATAGGAGCACAAGCAAAGCAAATTGAGAGGAGTCAAGGTAGCAGAGATCAACACTAATGCTTGAATGGAAGGCAGATTCCTGAACATTGATCTGTAATTGCAGACTACAAGTGATAGGCTAGCTCCTCAGCAAGGTACATAAATAAGATCGGTCCCAATCGTACACTTCAGAAAAGACACACACGTAATTAAGTGACAGTAGGGATTAATTCAATTGCACATCAGGATATTGAGTGCCACATTATTTAATCATATTGAACATCAAAAATTATGTACAAAACCCAGCAATAAATCTGGAACAATTTATCAAAACAAGTGCCCCACGAGGTGGGGGAGAAAAAGGGAAAAAGGTAGTGTGCACTTGGTGAGGATTAGGAAAGTAAAAAGGAAGGGTAGTGACATTAAATGCATCACACCATTCTACACAACTAAAGCCGGCTAGACTCAGCCAAATATTTGCATGACGCTAGATAAAAAGCTATTTTGCAAAACTGCACTGTCACTGTGAGACGGCACTGTTGACCTAACTGGCATAGGGCAATGACGTAGTCGACGTTTCAACCCCCCAAAAAAAGAAGGCTTTTTGTGTCCTTACACCGGGTCCATTTGGCGTTGCAGCGTGCGCAATCTAATTTGTTCTATTTATTTATTTCTTTACTTATCTCCGTTCGGCCGTATGCCGTAGTTTACCACCCCCACCCTGCCCCTCCCCTGCTCCGCCCAACAGCCCCACAGCACTCCCTTGAGGAGCCGCTACTGTTCCGCACTGAAAGTTTCTTTAATGGAGGAATTTGCCTCTCTTATTCAGAGACAGAATTCATGTCCTTAGTTGAAGTCTGTGGTAAAACGTGGGAATTGTGAGTTTTGTGATGATGAATACACCTGTGTATTATCCCCTGACAGATTTCGACCTAAACTAACCCAAAAAAGCTTCTTTTGGGGGGGGCGAGGGGGGGGGGGGATTGGGTGGATGACTGAAATTAGAAGTTTGTGACAACATGAGGAATTTAATACAGTCAATAGTAAACCTAATTTCCAAGTGAGAACCTGGAATAAAACAAATAAGGCACTGAGACAGTGTTAAAGTGTGCTTGGGAATGAGCAGCAGATTAGATGGACATTGTGCTCCTCTAGCAATAATTTGTTAGCCTGAAATAATTTATGGTAGGCTTTTAATGTATTATGTCTATGGCAAGTGATTTGTTTCTGGTGCTTTAGGTGGCCCATTATTCATAATCGATCTAGCTCTGTAGTTTCACTTTTAATTTTCCATATATTTTTTACATTATTTTGTTATCGATTAAGTCTGTTTAAGTTGTAAACAGTACATTATTTTTTCATAAATCCTATAAGATCCTTAAATTGGAGCCAAAGGCACCATTAACTATATTTTGTTATCAACGAAAACACAGATCCGATATTGTCAATCGAAAATGTACAAATCAAACTATTTAATTGCAACACAAATGTCAAAGATATAGAAATGCATCACCTTTTTCACAGGGAAATTTATTTTGTTGCTGCTAAACTCATCATTTTGTTACTCAGCAAAAAAAGTTGTAAAAAACTTTTGAATCGTTAGGTTGAAAATCTTACGACTAAGGTTTATGGCAGTGAATGTGTTATTATCCCTGTGCCAACCTCTTTGTAATTCGACCAATTAGCTTTCTGCTAAATTATATAAACAGGTACACAATGACAGTCCTTGGTAATGCAAGGGTACTGGTAAAATATAGGTTCTGTGCAGGATTGAAGGTCTTAGCACAAAACGGTCTGTGGCTTTTGTGGATAAACCAGATAATAGCTAACCTAATTCCATTGTTTGCTTTTCCTAAATTATTTTATGAGCAGGAACATATTAATTAAAAGGAAAGCTAACTTTCCCCCGAGGTTCCGTTGTGGGATGGCTGCCAGATTTCCCATTTCTGGCCTCATTCTGATGAAATGAACTCCCTATGGTTGGACAGCAGGATAATCTAATTTTAGCCAATCGGCGTGGGAGATGTCGTTTACCTCGCGAGAGGAGAGTAGGGTACCGGCTGTCATGGCAACCACTAGCTATGCTCTGATCACATTTGGATCTGTTACCATTGTGCAAGATGCTGGCTTAGTTTTCGGATGATTAATCTTTTCCCCGCTGAACCCACCAGAATATATTAGCGGAGCGAGCCTGATAAGTGTGTTTATCCCATGACAATCATTAGAAAATTACTTGCAAAAGTGATTCTCATCAGGGCAAAGCGTATGAATGGGGCGCCATATGCTAGATGAAAGCTTCAAGATGGAATACAATCCAGCTCGGTGCTAACAGGTTGTGTTGTGAGTATATTAGGAATTTGTTTTAAAAAAATGTCATCCTGCAAAGACAATCAAAAAGATAATCAGTAAATATTTACACTGGAATAAAGTTGCATTTCCAGTGGAAATAAAAATCTGTTATATATTTCAAATACATGACAGTTGTCAGTGTAGAAATATTGGAAAGAGAAGTAACACAGTAAGTGTATGCATGCAATAAGAAAAGCAGTAATAAAAAAATTATTTGATGTCTAAAAAGTCACATACATGAAAGTTCTGGTTTCTCAAACTCTTAATGGAATGTTATTTTCTGTTATTGATGCACACCAATTGCATTGGAAAAACTACTCACTAATCATATAGTGAAACAGAAGCAAAAAGACCCAAAAGACAAGCACCCGAGGACATAAGCTTTAATTAAAGGTGGCTAATGGCAGTAACTGCTACCCCTGGCTTGCCCTTTGTTATCCCTGAAGATACACTTCTTACCACTGGTCCCAGACCTTTATTATGAAGGACTTTAAAGGCCCTGCTTATTGTTTCTAATTCGTATTCCTTCCCTTCCTGTATGCCCCCACAAGCAAAGTAGCAGCAGATAGGCAGTATAGGTGCTAAAGGTAGGATAAAGGTCAACCCTATAAGGTAATGAGGTGTCGGATGGAGTGGATGTCACTTCCACTGGCAAATTGTTCAACATATATCTGTACATAAGGGCACTAATTTTTTGGGATGTAGCATCTCTCTGAAAGGGGAAACAGCCATTACAACGCAACTAAAACAACGCACTACCATTACAACGAAACTTTTAAAACGCAGGATCCATTACAACGCATGCCATTACAACGCATGCCATTACAACACAGCTGCTATTACAACGCATGCCATTACAATGTAAGCATGGGTAAGTATTTAATTACATTTTAACCCCTACACCATCCAACATTTACCCTACTATTACACCCCCCTGGAGTTAGAATAGTAATTTTAACCCCAACACTATCCAACACTTACCCTACTAGTACACCGCCCTGGAGTTAAAATAGTAATTTTAACCCCTACACTATCCAACACTTACATTACTATTACATTCCCATTAATTAAAAAAAATATACTTACCCATACTTACGTTGTAATGGCATGCTTTGTAATAGCAGCTGCATTGTAATGGCATGCGTTGTAATGGCATGCGTTGTAATGGATCCTGCGTAGTAAAAGTTTTGTTGTAATGTTATGCGTTGTGAATGTATGCGTTGTAACGTCATACATCCCTCTGAAAGTGGTATCATATTCTGAGTGTATTGTCCAATCCACCTTCAACTGACACAAAAGGTAAGGACACGCGAGTTGAGTGTGATGTCATGAAGCACTCTGTGATTCCAAAGAAAGACTGGCTTGAACTGAAAATGTCTTGCAGCTGTGGCTCTTACAGTTTGCACATGAAACAATTTTTGCATAAGACCAGTCTCCCAAGGGTGCAAAGTACATGGAAAAGAAAAATTATGAAAAGTGCACAATACTCAGCAATTGGGAATGACATGAGATTTAATTCAAATAGAAAGCTATTTGCTATGGCCTTCTTACTTTAGATAGACGTGGAGAGTTGCACATGAGTTACTTAAAGGGCCCGATTCACAAAGGTAAACTTAGACTTCAGGTCTAAACTTAGAATTCAGGTCTAAACTTAACTTAGAATTCAGGTCTAAACTTAGAACTCAGGTCTAAGTTTACCTTTGGGCATTGGGCCCTATACATTGTATTCTAAAGGCAGACATTTATTGGGAGGTATGACAAGCATGAACCTGTGAAGGATTCTCATTTGAGAACTAAAATATCATTCCTGGCTATTGTTTCTGTTTACGAGTGATTTCAGCTGAAATCCAGAAACGTTTGTTCTTAGTAAAGCCACCTCAAAGTATTTGCATCATGAAAAAATCAAGGTAGGTTGAAGTAAATAAAGAAACAGGATTCCCTCAAATAATGTATGTTAATTCACCAAATGTTGAGGGTAAGCAAAAGTGGCATCAAGTTGCCATTGTCACCCTACAACATCATTACTGGACCGGCCCTTGTTTTAACTCTAATTCAACGGTCTCTTATTTGTTGCTGAAGAACATGGGAAAGAACAACAAGTGCAAACTCCTGTCTTCGTCATCCCTGAAAGTAGGGAGCGTGCCGGGAACACCAAAAGGAAAGTCGGGGAAGCAAATGTTGAATTTCATGCTCTAAGTTCGTCATCAGTGGAAAAGAGCAGACTCAAACCAAAAACGACACCTCCTAGAGGTGTGACGCAGCGGCCAGAGTAGCTGATTCTGTGCACGGCTCACAGTTCAGTTCCCGGAGCCAGCAGCAGCTCAGATCAGCATCATGTGACTCTGGGCAATAGCTCACTTAATCTCCCCGACAGTCCCCCAGCGCCTGCGGACCATTAAGGGTGAAAGGTTTGCACTTACAAATGTGTGATTATTATTATTATTATTATTACATGGCCAGAGACCCCAGCTTAAGAAGCAGCTACATCATAGGAACCTATAGCACATTATGCACATTTTCTAAATCACGATTTTTTTTCGAACTATTACTTTGGAAGTCTCACAATTTTATAAAGATTACTGTTGTGGAAACTGTCATACTTTCCTTTAGAGTACATGACAGTTCAGATTTTGGTGCTCAGCTTCCCATGCTGAATGAATGGGTAACATCTCTTAAAAGGGCCATCCAGTGTACAGAAAAAAAGTTTCTTCACTCAACTCTGCATCGCTAACAAACAACAATAGGCACTCCAGAGTGTTTCTTTGTTTCATGATGTCTACTTAGTTTTTGAGACTATAGTTAAAATCAGAGTTCAATTCAGTCGATTTTAGCCCAGAATTTGCTTTGTAGTGAATTACGTATTACACATATCTCACCAAAGAAAGCATTGCCATGGGAAAACACCATAACCTTATCCAGTCTGATTCAAAAATAAATTTAGAAACTTGCTCTTACATGGGAGAACCTTTTAAACTTTCACAGTCTTTGCTTTCTAAGAGTACCCTCACATACATATAAACATTTACAGATTTATAGTCAATGTTACACATACATGGATTGTTTATCTCCATGTAGAAACCATTTACCACATAGAGAAGGGACTTGCCCTGCTCCCCAAATAATTTTGAGGCTGCACCTTCCAGCTTCCACCGTAAACACAGATTTATTTATGCCCATGAAAATACATAATCTCTGATCATTTTAGAGGTGGAATACTTAATTTAAAAGTTTTGAGAATACTGTAAATTTTCTTAGTTTGAATGAGCTCACCACATATAGCAGGTATCTCGCCTTGGAACACCAACAACCATTTACTTCCAGATTTACATCTATCTACCTAAAATCCCTCCATTTACTAGTGCAAATTCACATTTTGAGAAACACAAAGTTGAATTTACCCTCATAAATGCAACCATTTGCATGCCTAAATGTCACTTGGGTGAATAAATAGATTTGTAAATAGAGTACTTGAATTCTTAAAATAACTATTTCTGATGGCAGCAAATTGATTTGTTTTAAAACATCAATTTATAAAAGTAAACTTTCAGTACACCAATTTAAATTAGAATTGATTCTTGACAATGAAAACTTTAATTTGACACAAATCTGTATTCATTCTTGAAAAAAAGTTGAATCCTTATCCGCCCATCTAAATCTTAAAAATAAATTAATCCTATTCACATTGGGCAAAAAGAGAGAATTAATTAGTTGTTTTGCTCCATTTCGATTTTGTAATAAATAGAAAGTAGGGAACACTACTTGCTCCAACATAGAGATTTAAAAGGGCCTTGTATGATAAGAATGTATGTACAGAGTCCTTCCCCTAAAGTATGCCAAATTGAGGGATTACCTGCATTGCTCTACTCCCACCTATTCTTAAGGAACCAAGAAACAGAAAAACTTACCACAACCTCCAAAAACAATAGCTTTAAGGAATCGGACCTGTGACACTGGAGGAGCAGGAGAACACTGCAATGAGGAAAAGATGGAACACGAAATCACTACACCAGAACAGAGGAAAAAGAACCCTACAAAGCCCTAAATAGAAAATCGAAAACAGTGTGGGGCACAAAGTAGATGTGGCCTTAAGGCTAGAATGGTTGACCTTAAAGCTGGGGAACCCGGTGCGAGTCTCGGCAGGGACGCTCAACATCCTGCGATTCTGGGCAAAGCACTTAATCTCCCAGTGCCTAACAAAATGAATGTGTCCATCTGTAACGCAACTGGTGCTCATGTAAAGCGCTCTGATAACTTTGGGTCGAGTTCGCGCTGTATAAAACTCCCTAAAAAAAAAGTAGGTGAGATCTCATTGGGATTCTGTACCCTACAACTCTGACATTACTGGGTGATTCTTTTGTGACAAGGAAGTGGTGTCCTATTACATGCGCTCTTTGCACTTGTATGTTGCACTTGAACTTTGCCCCAGTCGCCAAATGCCTATCTTCTACCACTGTCACTTTGAGTACTCTGGAGGGTGTGTTATACAGGTTCTCTACCAACTTCTAGTCATTTGATTGCCTGTAATGAGCCTCTAAGTGAAGAATCGGATTAGCATAAGATTGTTTAATAAATATTTTAAATATTTTCTTTTCTTGAAAGATTTACTGGATTAGGTGAATACATTATACGATCTTCACATATGTGCATACATCTTGCTCAATCAAGTGTGTCCAGAAAAGACATACAAACATACATTTAAGACTTTTATTTGTCAGAGCACTAAATAATAATTGGAGAGCTGGGCTTTCTTTCTTTGCTTTGAGGCCTGTTTTAGATTCAATGTAATGTCCATGCATCCTTACTAGTTTTTGTCCTGTGGGAGATCAATAACATTAACACGCATGTTATTATGGGTCTGCTCCAAGTATCTTTATTACTATTGGTAAGGTTAATGAATAATTCATGCCTGCTACTGATCAAAAACATTGTTATATAACATTTACTGTAAAGCACAATATCTTGGATGATGACTTGTAAAGTCTGCCCAGGGCAACTGAGCCTGCTGCAACTGGCCACTCCCACAGTCATAATATAAATGCAATGCCAGTGTTACATCACCATTAGCAATAATGGGTTAACCCTGTGTCCCTCAGAACCTGGGTGTTTGTGATATATGAAACAAGTGGTTCTGTCAGGAAGTAACAATTACTTTGATTGGTGCATATAATACAGTTCAAAATCTCAATTTTCAAAAGCATATAACAAAGTTTCAATTCAAAGTTGGTTAGCGAGTGATTTATAACCATGGGAAAGAAAAGGAAAAACACCACAAAGGCAAGGCAATTTGTCAAAAGTAAAGTTATTTACTGACTCGTTGCTTACAACAAACAAAGAATATGCCTGTCAACGAAACATTAAATTTACGGCACGATAGTGGTGACTATAGTGCAAGATAGGGGACTTGTGGTGATATGTGAAGTCAACAGTGCTATACAAGCATAACCAACATGAGTGACACATAAATAGTGTATTTACAAGTTTGATTTTTTCCTGTCCATTTGTTTATACATGAATCCAAGACCCAGGTATTATTTTGCATTCGGGACAGGGAGGCTTCATAGACTAGGGTACCAATAACGTCGACGTTTCGACCCATGGGAATAGCGCAGTTTATTTTGCGTGAGAGGCGGGTTTTCTTCAGGACTGTGAGAGGGGAAGGGATGGACAGTCACAAGGTATTGATGCCTGTGATCCTATTGGTTGACCTAATAGAGGTATTTTGAATATCCAGTTTGACAACGTAGACCTACACCTGGAGGTTGCGGTCTGCAAACGCGGATTATTCAAACAAAGCACAATAACTCCACCAGCCAGTTGGAGACGTGCCTGAACTGCTTACTTAAAATGCCACCAATGTCAATCGGTAAATGGAGAAGACTCTGTCTATCTTTGCTACAGTCTTTATTATATGCATCAAGCAAAGTAATTGTTACTTCCCGACAGAATCAGTGTTACATCACCAGCACAAATACATAAAATGTGTGACTCGCTCTTCTAATTATCTGCTTGTCTCATAAACTCTAGTGTCACGAATGTCAGTTTACAAAAACTACATGGTTAAAAGAAGCCACCTCATGCACACTTTGACTTCTGTTGGGGTCACAGGGTTGGCCTTTGTCCCCAAATTTAGATCGCCTGCAGTGTTCTAATTCTTGCTAAAGAGCTAGGAAAGGTCAAGAATTGAAAAGCTGAAGACCCTGGCTACCCCTATTTGATTTCCACATCAGAGCTGCCTGTATTCCCCACATAAATCACTAGTAGTAAATTTCTTTATTCAGCATTTCATAATAGAAATCCATAAAAGCATTTTTTATACACGTTGTACCATAAAATCAGAATACAGCAAATTTACAATTAAAACATTTTTCCAGTGCAAATTTGAGAGGTGTTGCTTGAAAAAAGATCAAATCTTTTTCCTTTGATTCAGTTCATTTTGGTTAAAGCAATTTTTCTCACAGATTATTTCCATGTTTAAAAATACATTTTAAAAAGTTAACCATGTGGTAGCAGGTAATTTCGGAGTCCAAAAATTGAAGGCGCAGCATGGCAGGGCGACACTGTTGTAGGTCCCATGGTACCAGCCAGATTTTGCGATGCGCATGGTAATATTTACAAAACAATACTGTATGTATGGTGGTCTGTACAGATGTATCATCGCAAGGACAGTGGCCTAACGTTTGTTCCAAAGCGTTTCTCGTTGGGAAGGCTACTAACCGATGGAACAGATTTTATCTAAATCTGGTCAGCAGAAAACGATCAAAGATGCCAAATTCCAGCGCTAGGTAAGGCTGAATAGTGGGGACAGAATGAACCATAATTGCGTAGTGAACAGAAGATTTCCCTATTTCACTTGCGAGTCTTATTCCATCTAAGTGGTTCAGGCCCATTTCTTTTAACTCCTTCTTAGATATAAATCACTAATAATTCATCCCCATAATTGTAAACCAATTGCTAGCTGTTAGTCCAGAGAAGCCACAATGAGCTGATGGTCAGAAACTGGAGTTTATTTTATTGGTGAAAAGAAGGCCCAGCAAAGGGCCTGTGAGCGTTCTGAAGCTCTGTATTTAGTATTACATTACAGTTTTTTTGTGGCCCCTACAGGCACCTCCAGCCAGTGTAGACAAACATATTCAAATGAGTAGAATATCAATTTCTCAAATATTGGTCTTGATGTACAAAGATTACTTTTGGCCAAAGTGGCTGCAAATTGCGCATTGACGTTTTGAGAATGGAAACTGATTTTGCACACAACATGAAAAAATCGATGAATTCACAAAATACCAAATCGCAGGCGGTCACAGAATGACCTGTCTAATTAAATAGACATTATCATTTGGCTACATTCACAGGGATGTTGGTTTGCACGAGACAGCAGAACATCATACCGCTGATTCCTTTCCAAAACGGGAAAATAATATTGTTTTTTTAAAGTGCCCCAAGTACTCAGCCTGCTTTTTATTTTCTTTCTTTTTTTGTTGCAAGAATGTTTTGTATCTTGGAAAACTTTTGTGAGAGTAGGCAGTGGTACCCTGGACCACTGTTCTGGATCATAAAACATTTCTGTTTATGAAGAAACTAATTGTGGCAGTCATAAACCTTGTGGTTTTGCGAATGGCAGGGTTTGCGATCGCAAATGAGCTCTTGAACAACAGGCCCATTGTTCCTTAAATTTGTTTTCATTACTTATAGCTAGAAGCAAATACTGGTTTAACATCTCGTACATTGAATTTAGAAATAGATTTTTAGTTTCATTTAAATCGGGGGTGGATTATCACTGCCTAATGACAATATAAAATTGAATATATTAAAGAACACTCCGTGTACCACACCGTTTTACTCCCAAATTGATGTCATCAAGCGAGCCAGAGTGACTGTGCTCTGTCAAATATTAAAAGTCTGAGTTAATAATTCACTCGCCTGTGGAGTTTTTCAAAGTTACTGCAGATAAAGTTGTTATAGGCTTCACAACATTGTACTCTCTCCAAAGTCAACAAGGGTCTTGGTAATCTAGAAAATGGAGAAATGTTAGATATTATAATACATTATTTTTGAAAGCTTTTGTGAGTGTGTGGGCATGTGTGTTTGTGCTAGGGCCCATATAAAGTGAATTTTTATGCCGCCTGGTAATACAACACAAGACGTAATCATCATGCAATTTGTTAGTTGTATATAATTTCGGATAATTAATCGCTGAAAGATTTAGTTCAGAAAGATGTTTATTGATAAGAAAAAATATCATGAGATACAAATGTATAAAAACATCAAAAGTAATGAGGGTTGAAATAATACAGCGATTAAATGAAGGGTTATATCATAAAATACAAACTGTTCAAAAAATGAATAAAATAGGAAAAATAGGTTCATCAGAAAATCACATTAAGAAGCAAATGAAGGACAAGAAAAATTAATACATATGGAAGTAGAACATTGCAATATAAAAAAAATAAAAAAACATGTTATTAAGAAAGCTATGCATGAACAAAGTCAGGAATGTCACGGAGGTTTAGATACTTCTTGTTGCATATCGCTGAAAGATTTAATAGTGGACTTACCACTTCACATAAAAGCACCAAGGAGCAAATATTTTGCAAGAAAAATGGTTTGTTAAAGCTGTAAGAGCCTGATAGAATATATATGGGTTGCAAACTGCAATACCTACCGTTGAACCAGCAAACATTTTCCAAATTGTAATGTTCTTTAACTATCTTGACTGCATGAAACCCTCACATCAGGAACAGGTTCCAGTAGAGTCACGAAACTAAATGCAGAATATGATGTTTGAGTCAAAATGTGGATTTATATCAAGTGTTTCTCTTGGGTTGCTTTACTGCTATCATACTGCAATTTAAAAATACATTGGAAAAGAGATGTATGATGGGAGCCTTACGTCTTGTCATAACATTATATACGTAACCGATTAAAAAGGTTTTCGAATACACACTGGAGGAAGGACAAAGTGAGACAAGGCGATGTATCATAAGAGAAAGAGACAGAAAAAGGGAAAGAAACAAACATAGGAAAGCACAGAAAGCAAAAGAGAAAGGAGATTAAAAGAAGGAGAATCAAAGTACATTCAAAGCGCTAATTGCAGTGCAATAGAGAGGCGACAAATAAAGAGAAAGATACCGAGAGAAAGTGTTAGAGAAATAGGGAAATCAAAAGGAAAAAAAACATTAAAATATGGATATTTAGAACCTTACATTTGCTAATAGATTTGACTCTAATATTTTGATTGTTCTGACAGAATAATGTCTTAAAAACCTCATTGACTAAACAAGGGGGCCTCATTACGATGACGGTCGGATGAGCGTCCGACCAACATCACAGCGGGATTGAGATCGCCCGACAAGAAGTCAGTAGTCCCACCCATCATATTTTGATACAACTGCCCTATAGGCAGTTATAAACTTCATTTTCTACTGCGGCATGTCCTGTGGCCTGAAAAAAGGGCGCAGTACACGGTGCATGGATGTTTGAGGGTGCACTACATGTGCCCCCTGTCCACTTAGCAGTGGCCCACAGGGGAAGGGGTGCCCGTTTGGAACCCCAAAGTCCCTTTCCATCTGCTTTTACATGGAGGTGGGACCGCCCTGTAAAGGTTGAGGGAAAGCAACATCATAATTAGGGGACTCAAGGGACTTAAAGGACTCAACCAATTAGGAGTGACGGAACGGTATCAGCATGGTTCCGCTCAATTCTTGAGGGTCACTTGAGGGCCGCTCTCAACAAGTATTTCTCAACCCCCATGTCTCCAGTTCCAGCCCCCTTATGTGTGGCGTCCCTCAGGGCTTGGCACTGAGCCCTACGCTTTTTTTAATGTATATCTTATTGCCCTTGCCGCAATTGTTGAGCAATGTGGGGTGAAAGTTGTCTCGTATGCCGACAATACACAACTTGTGTCCTCTTTTAGAGAACACAACGAGACAGGTTTCACCAATTTTTGGCAGTGTCTCCTAAATATCTCATTGTGGATGATGGATAGCTGCTTAAAATTAAACACTGACAAAATGGAAGTTTTGTTTTTTAATCAATCCACTCCCCCTAGGTCGGCGCTTTGGTGGGCGGCTGAGCTCAATCTGCCTCCGCTGCCAGTTGCCTCTGCCAGGAACTTAGGGTTTAAGTTTGACTCTCAACTGACTGGCAAGGCGCAAATTGCTCATGTTTTATCACTGTGTTTCTGGAAACTGAAGGCTCTGCGGATATGTCTTCATTTTCTCCCTATGGACTGCAGGAAGTCCGTAGTGCATGCTTTAGTCACCTCTCAACTAGACTATGCTAATAGCCTTTACCATGGCCCTCCAGAGTATTTGCTTAGAAGATTACAGACTATTCAAATTGCGGCAGCTAGGCTAATTAGGAATGTGCAACTGCAAAATCATATTACTCCCCACTTGCACAGCTTAAACTGGCTTCCTGTAAAAAGAAGAATAGAGTTTAAGGCACTGGTCTTGGCGTACAGAACAGTCAGGGATACTGGCCCCCAATACCTAAAGCGGAGGTTTCAGAAATAGAGCCAGGCCAGAGTACGTAGATCTAACAACCAGAACTTACTGGTGATCCCTCGCTTTGCAAAGGCCAGGATCGGTGGCCATGCTTTCTCTGTGATAACCGCCACGTTATGGAATTCTATGCCTGACCACCTGAGGACGATTAATTTGGAAACCATGTTCAGGAAAGCATTAAAAACATGGATGTTCGGCCGGCCCTAGAGCTCACTGTCTAGTCCGGCTCATTCCCCACAGGTGGGACACGCTGCTAGCGCCTGAACACCTCCGTCGGAGGTACCCGCAGGCTCCACAAGCTTTAATAATAATAATAATAATAATAATAATAATAATAATTTCTACGATGATTCCTGCACAGGCACCGCCTCCATTGTAGGGAATACAGTCAGACCACCGCCCAGCGGCCTCCTTGAGTCTATGGAGTCCCCCAACCAGTGCGCTCTGACTACCGGTATTGTAGTCCGGCAGTCTGACCGCTGCCCTCGATGTCGGGCAGCCCGCCTCTGACAGCCTGTTGGTGGTGGTCTGCCAACATCGTAATGAGGGCAATAGTACCTAGGCGTGTGCTACAAATCATTTAAGGGACTTCATTAACTATTCAAACAAAACCACATTCCTGAAGCACAAATATGAGCTAGTTAATGTAGTGATAGCTTTTACCAAATTAATATTTTTAGGCACCCTAACCAGCTAAGAGTAAGGAGGATGTGTGTCCTCTTTCAAGCAGGGATAACCTCTTCCACTTCCCTTTCCTCCCAAGTTAGACAGTTGATTTATGGTTGGAAAACGTGTACTTTAAAAAATGTGTAGTTTCCCAACTACATGGTCAGAAGCCCCCTCTTCCTGCATGTACCCACTATTCTTTTTCCTGGTTAAGCACAAATGTTGAACTCCGTTAAACCCCCCAGTGGCCCTAGGAGTCTCCCTTCTTGTATTCCTAATTATGTTCCCTGGCAGCTCACTATCACATAAGCACTCGAGCACTAGAAACATTTGAGAGTTTTGAGCCATTGATTAAAATTGGCTTGAATATCTACTCCCCATAACATCTCCCATAAGTAAAGTGAGCCCACCAATCAAATGCATTCTCTACATCTTGGAGTAACATAGCTAGCACTGTGTTATAAGCCTCTCCAGACTCCAAAATGGCTAAGCAGTATTGACTGGAATTGTACTACCTCTTGGACGGACAAAGTTATGTTGCCAGAGAGATTCGAAGAAGATAATCAACTTATTATAGAGGCAAAAGGAAAAACGAATGGTATTGTGAAACCCCTGCTTTTACAGTCAGATAGTGGATTATTAGTTATGGGTGGATGGTAGTCCACAACAAATAATGCCACTACTCTTGTTAGTTCCAGAAAAGGTTTCAGTAAATTAACTTGAGCTCAACCCTTGGTAGCTATGACTGACAGCAGGCAGGCTTAACTTAGGAAAATGTGCAAATAATTTAGAAACACCATAACAGTTAAAAAGTCAAACACAAAATCACATAAAAATCCAACTTTAAAAATACTGCCCAAGAGGATTTAGTGTCAACCACATTCATCCAGTTTAACTTGACAGGGACAGTTTATGTGTCGTATAACGAAACTAGGTTCACCCCAGTCAGAACTTTTACCTTTTGACTTAGTTACTGAAATGGAAGTCTAAAATCCTCACTGCGGCATGCAGCCGGCTGTGGCCAAGAGGGCTCCTCAAGCCTTGATAGAGCCAGACGCTGTCCCTGTGCACCTGTCGACTTTTGGCATGAAAACTCAGAGCGAGAGAAATTCAAAATTCATGCCCAAGGAAGCTCCCTTGCCACCCGGTTACTTTTGGTAGCTTAGTCCAGAGAGCATTTTTATGTTCGAGCTTGGGGCTTGATTTAGAGTTTGTTATTCTGTCACAAATGTGATAGCTATCCCATCACCTGTATTACAAGTGACAATAGATAAAATGTGCTTGTAACATGGCAGGAGGGATATTAGTCACATTTTTTAAATATTGCATTCTAAAGCTTTTCCGTAGAACAGCAAACCCTGCTACATTGAAATAACTTTTCCGTTTTTTGTTTTACTGTACAATCATGTTTAATTTCATACATTTACATGTCCCACTTTTACATACCATACACCATGCCTTATAGGCAATAAGACCTAATTAGGGGGGAATTACAAATATTGAAAAAGAAGATTTTGGCCTGTCAAAAGGGGATATTTTAACAGATTGAATTTGCAGTTAGAACCTGCACAGCCAGGCTTACGGTGGCATGTCTGCAATCGTGTTTACATTGCCTCTGTATTGGATAGCAAAATGGGTGCTACACTCCACATGTGACATTTATCAACCAGGCCCTATTTATCCCTTGGTACCATATACTAGGGAATTTTAGGTACGTTAAATATGCCAATAAGGGTATGCCAATGTTATCATGTAGAAAAGAGATGTACAAGCACTTAACCATTGGTTAGCAGGGGTACAGTCAAAGTTCTATAACCAGCAAGGATAGGGTTCAGAAAAAAGGCGAAACATTCAGGGTATCCCTGCAAAAACTGCAAATTTCCAATATAAAATGATTACATTAAATTAATTTGCAAGATCATAATAATTTGTAAAATGGTTCAAGCCATTAAATACACAGCAAAGGGCAAAGGCATTCTTTATTAGCACCACAATATGTATTGAGAGAAGATGAGAAAGAACCAATATTACAATACTAGTGGGCATGCTATAACAGTAATGTTCGACTAATCTTAGCGACAGACAAGTTTGTTTCTTATTTTTCTTTTCCCAATAGGCCCGTACTCACGTGTGCCTTGCTCACCATTTTAGGTACCGTGTATGCCCAGTAGATCGTGTGATTTTTACACGCTTGTCTGCCGCTAAGGTTAGTGGAACATTACTGTTATAGCATGCCCACTCCGTCCTCCCTCCCTTCTTTTGCAACCTTGCACCACTGTTCGCCATAACTCCTGAATTGTTGCTGCACTGGTATCACCATTGACGTTTCCTCTTGCACCGGCCGCACATGTTGTCTAGTGTTCTTTGCGTTGTCCACTCATTTTATGCAACCATTGTAGTCAATGCTTTTTCACTACCTTGGAACCGCTCGCGCATGGTGCCGACCAACACTCGCATCGTCATTACATCTTCACCCTGGCTATATGTACCCGCTTATACGCGATTCTCTCCCACCTTGATACGGTGCACTACCGCCTTCATGAACATTGCATGTCGTTCTTGTATTATTACCTTGTGAAGAACATATGTTGGTTTCTACAGTGCCTTACTGCTTCCCTGAGGATGGTACACCTTCTTTTAAACCCTCCCTTTTTACCATGTAATTGAGCCTTCCTCAAAACACATGGTCCACTCCAATTTAAATGTGTGTAAACAACAATGAATTTTTCCACCCTTAAAATATTACCTCTGCCTTTTGTCCCTCGCTTTTTCCACAGGCAGTTATAATTTATTCAGGTATGTGATTCATGCAGTCCTGATGATGATCCCATTACCCGTTCAAAGGGATCGAAACGCCGTCGACCACTTGTATAGTTTCACACAGTCAACCATTGTGTTCTATTAGTGTGTTAACTATCTTGGATAGCTTGTTTATGTATTATCATTGACCAGAAGCTTCCTCTTTCTTGTTGCCTGAAAAACCTTTTGTTTATTTGTTTTGTTTCTCACGTTCTCATGTACTCGATGCAGGATTGTATCCCACTGTATTATTTGTTGCTTTTGAAATACTCCTTTATATACTCAATTGATTAAAATTCTGTGTCCGGCTGGACACTAGTGAATATAATACTTATTGCAGGCTATATTTTATCCAAATGTTCTAAAAAGCTTTTTTACGGGCTGCTAAAAGGAGCCTAGGATGGGAAGGTAAGGTCACATTGGCCACACCACCCTGGTATACCGACCTACTTGACAAGTTGCGGCACACCCACGGATTTGACAGCTGGGACTTAATAGGTATCTCTAAGGTTGGGGATCTCTGGAAGGCAGGAAGAGTCATTCCCTTTGCCCAATTGCAGGTGGAGTATGAATTGGCCAGTACTGAGTATTTGAGGTACCTACAGATCCGACATGCGCTACTTGCGGTGATAGCAAGGGGATAGACGCCACCAGATTTAACCCCGCTAGGAGATCAGGTACTAGAGAGGAACCTCCCAGAAAAAGCCAAATCATAAATATACAAGAAACCTATCAAAAACATGACGGACCCCTTTCTTCAACTTAGAGCCAAGTAGGACTACAATATTGCGGGCCCGGAGGATGATGAATGGCTTTAGGCCTTGGCCTCCCCTAGAGAGACTGCCATCTTCTCCAGGTTCAGACTCGTGCAGCTGAAGATACTCCATAGATTATACCTCACCGGTCCTATGCTAGTAAAGTTGGGATACAGCGGGGAGACCAGATAAATGAGGGGATGCAGACAAGAGTGGTGAATACATGTGAAAGTGAATGGGATATTGAATTTTGGTTTCAAAGATTCTGGAGCCTATGTTGCTAAGATAAGAGAAAACTACAATTAGAACTCATTTTTAATTAGATATCCACATGACGGGTAGTGATATCCTGCTTAACTACATGCCTGGTACATGTTTCTCATCAGCCAGTCTTCATGAAAGGTATGATATAGTGATTTGGTGGTCATTTCCTTGAAAGATGTCAAATTTGTACATTTTATGGTGTTGGGTGATTTTAATTTGCATGTAGATAATTCCATTATCCTCTCGCTTGTCGCCTTGATGACACTCCGGCTGCCCTTAAACATCACTTTATTTCCTACACATGAGATAGGCCACATTATTGTTTTCATTTTCAATTTAGATTTGATCATGGTTGATTCATCTCTCACAGTCGTCTGACCCAGCCATTGCCATATTTCCTTGAAGTTCTCTTCACCAGTTGAAGTGTCTATAACCTTTTCAAATTCAAGATCCGTCTGTTCGTGAAGGCCAGCTAATACAGCTGCTTTTCTCAATACCTTACAGATTTCTGGTGCCCTCTCTCTGGCCATAATGTTGAATTTTTGGAATTAGTTGCCAGCTGGTTGTCTTTGGCTGTGGATAAGGCTGCCCCGCTTCGAGTCATTCAAACTCCACACTGTTCAGCTTCAGCCATATGGTTTTCCTCTGCATTGTTGCAGAATAAATAGCTCTGTAAATGCCTGGAAAGGAAATGGAGATCTGTTTACAGTCCTGAAGAAAAGGTGATTTGTAAACATGCTCCTAAAGAATTTCAAAAAAAGATTAAGATAGCGCAAATTTAGGATTTTTTGGGTAAAATTAAGGAGGCTGGCGAGCCACTCTGGAAACTTTAAAAGTCGGCAGAACGTTTCTCCATCCTACAGCCTGCATCACCAGGTTTCAGCCTTTTCTAAAGCTGTGTGAAAATGTATCCACCTTTTTTAAGCGAAGGTTTAGACAATTCAACAGTCATTTTGTGAAACTGAATCTGGTCCACTTTCTGATTCAGGTGTGGCCCTCACTAAAGTGGCTTACACTCTGCTTAGTGTTTACCAGATCTCTTAAGAAGAATCATGTCATGGGGTTTTCCACTGTAGATATGTCTCTCCATTTGATCCCTGCCTGCCTAGCACTTTGGCATTTGCAACAGACGTTATCTCTCTGGTTTTAAATAAAAAATGTAATTTGTCTCTTTCTTCTGAACTAGTCCCACAGTGTTGGAAACAAGCAGCAGTTTTTCATCTGCTTAAGAAGTCCACTGCTGATCCCTCGAAGCTTGAACATTTCAGACTCATCTCCTTGTTGCCAGCCACTTCTAAAATGCTTGAGAGACTTTTTCATCACCAGCTGAATAAGTATCTGGAACGACAGGAGTTGTTTCATCCATCTTAACCTGGCTTCGTCCATTACACAGTACGGAAACGTCCCTCCTTGAGACTAACCCTGGGAGTAGTGTGCGTAGTGGGGCTACGCGAAGCTACGCAAAGTGGGCGAGAAACTACGCCCACCCACGCACTTCGCGTAGCCCCACTACGCGCCGATTGCCCCCCTCCCCTACATACCTAAATTTACTAAATGGGCAATTAAAAAGAAATAAAAGGCACTTACCTTCTCCGCTGCGTCACAGGGCTCCCTCTGCTCGTTCACGCCGCAGTTTTGATAACCAATGCGCATTGGTTGTCAAAACTGCGGCGTGAACGAGCAGAGGGAGCCCCGGGACGCCGCGGACAAGGTAAGTGCCTTTTATTTCTTTTTAATTGCCCATTTAGTAAATCTAGGTGTGTTCTGGAGGGCGGGAGAGAGGCGGGTGGCGGGCAACTTCGCTACGCCCAAGGAGTGGGCGTAGTGTTGCCTGCTTCTCCTACTTTGCAAAGGGCGAAGTAGGCAACACTACGCCCACTTCGTGGGCGTAGTGAAGTCCTTCGCCCAGGGTTACTTGAGACCTCTGAATCTGTTACAACCTACCTTAATCTGTGTCAGATGGCCGTCCTAATCTTGTTGGATTTGATGGCAGCTTTTGTTATGTTATGTTATAAGGGGATTTATACCGCGCACTGCTACTCAAGAGTGTCCTGGCGCGAAGGAGAACAGTGACAAAGGTGAGCAAAAGAACTAGGCCGACTGTTTGAACAGATACGTTTTAAGGAGTTTTTTAAAAGTAGGAAGTTCCTTAGTATGCCGGATGTCAGCTGGCAGAGCATTCCACAGTGTGGTTGCCTTTACCACAAAGGACTTCCCCCCAATCCGCGAACGACGGACACTTTCTCACATCAAATATCGTTGTCCAGATTGGCTGAGTCAGGGGTTGGTGGGCTTGCTCTTCGATGGATTTAATCTTTTTCATCGGATAGGGGACAAACAGCCATCCTTGAGCCCTTCACCTCCTCTTCACAATTGCTTAAATATAGAGGTCTGCAGGGTTCCTCATTGAGCCCTACACTGTTTAACCTGCATATAACACCTTTGGCCCCTATTGTGGAAGCACTTGACATTCAGGTAATCTCTTATGTAGATGATACATGGTTTATTCTATCGTTTGGTGAAAAGGTAACAGTCGGCCAACTTGCCTTTAAGGAACGCCTTACAGAGGTAGTGGAATAGATGAACAGGAACTGTTTGAGATGCAATTCCCCTAAGTCGGATATTTGTTGTTTGGACATTCCACCACCGGCTGGTCTAATGATTGGTGGTTGTTGAGATGGGTCCTGCTCTAATTCCCACTTCTAATCTGCTGACATGCTCTCTTTTTGCTCCTAGATTTTGTCTGTGGTGGGGTGTGATTTTCACTGATCTGAGATTTGAAGGAAACATTAGGATTCGTTTCCACAGAATCATGTAAAATCATTATAGATGTGGCCATCACCTCTAGACTTGACTATGTGAATGCTCTGTATATGGGTCTAACTTGCTATTTGCTTGACCGCTTCCAACATAACGCAGCAGCCAGGGTGATCCTTGGGATTTCTAGATATCATTCAATAAAATCAAAGAAATGCATCATTTTTAAAAGCTCTGGTTTTCGCCTTTTGCTCTTTTCAAAAGATCGTCCCAAGTATCCTTGCAAGAGGCTACGGCAATATCTTCCCTGTTGTCCTCTGACTTCAGAGGAGTCCTTACTTCTAAGAAGCTGCTCCTTTATCTATTTGACCACTAATGCCTGGAATGCCCTGACTGGCTCCCTTCATCAAAATAATAAAGAAATTCAGTTTGGGAAGCAGTCGAGGACATGACTTTTTGGTCAGGGATTGGTTTCATCATTTGTTCCCTTTCTTGCTTCCAGCACTGGAACACCATGTGGGCAGATGTGTGCTTTATACATTTGATTAATTTGATGTGAATCAGTGGAGGGAAAATATTGTTGGACGGTGAGAAAGATTTGCAGAACAGTTCAGTTGTCATGAAGTCTGTGGCTAGCTAGCATGTTGTGTGTTTGGAGGCTAACAGTGGCGGGACCCTGCAAATTGGCACTCACTGAGCTCCTCATCAGCTAAACCACCACTGGTTCTCCCTTGCTGCCACTTATTCAAAAGCTCAGTTTCCAGCTTAGAGCTTACAATCTCACCAAAGCATAATTGAGGGTGACTAATGGCCCCCTCTTGCCCTCCAAGGGTGTTCCCGGGTGCCTGACTGAAAAGTCCTGCACCAGGTCCAGCAATCATTGCTTGAAACAATCATGTGGAATGAAGCATCCTGCCTCCTAAAATACTCACTCAACTGACTGACTGCTTTTTGGGTTGGATTGACTCCATGTTTTTTTTTGCCAGGGACAGTTCCATGCTCAGCACAAAGGATGGGTCCTAAGCGGGACCTGAGAAGACACCAGGTGATAGGCTAACATGCCGCCCTCAAATATTATTGAATAGGCCGGCCATCTTTGGAGTGGGTGAGAAACCCACTCCAAAGATGGCCGACCTATTCTATATTATTTATGATATTAATGAAGCGGATTTGTTTTTTTTGTTGTCCATGACACTCTTAGTTATAAAGCAAATAACTAAACAACAGATTTTACACAAAATGTTTACAGTCTTATGAATCTGCATAGTTTATTGAAAAATTACATATTATTTTAACAAAGTGTGTAAAATGCCAATAAATTTAATTATAACAAAATATAGTCCTTTTTAATTGCTTGTTTTAGGTTAAGCACTCTGAATCTCCTTGAGGTAGAGGCCATGCTACATAAGACTGCAAAAATAAAGTCTACGGTGGATGAAGCTCTCCATATGAGAGTGAATTGAGAAATATTTCTTGCAGCACAAATCAGTCAACAGTGGTCACAATCTGTGTCACCTGCTGCACTTCACGCACAAAGATCTCTGTATGTGCCATTTTTTCCTAATATGGGCCCTGTAAGACAATCACTATTTAATTGTAAATAAACATTTTTCTGTTGCATGATTACATGTTATGCCTTGTATAAATGGTATATTTAACAGAAGACATTCTGTTAGGCTTTTCACTTGCAAGGCTGCTATCAGACTATGGGGCATATGTATCAAAGGATACATTTGCGATTCTCAAATAGCGATTTTTAGCGAATCGCTATTTGAGAACCGCAAAACGCTATGTATGTAGAATTTGCAAATCATTTTGCGAATCCTACATATTCCTTAATGCGAATTACAAATTGCGATTCGCAATTAAGGAATACCTCCCCATTAATTCCTATGGGCCTAGAGGCCCATAGGAATGAATGGGAAGACATTCTCAATTTGCGATTCTCAATTAGAGAATCGCAAATTGAGAATGCAATTTCAAGGGTGCCAGGGCGTCTGAAGGACACCCTGTTGCACCCCTGAAATGTACATTTGTGCACATGTGGCACACATACATGCCCTAAGGGCATGTATGTGCGCTACATGGCACTTTGAAAAATGCAAAAAAGTGAATTTTTCAAAGAAATTGCAAATTACCACCAACTTGAAGTTGGTGGTAAGGAGAAATCTCACATCTTGGGTGCTTTTTACATCGCTTTTAAGGAAGCGCAATTTGCGATTCCTTAAATGCTTTCGCAGAATAAGGAATCGCAAATGTTGCAATTCCCTATTTTGCGAGGGCCTTTTGGGATGATACATCCCAAAAGGCTTTTTCCTGTTCGCAAATCGGCCCGTTTGCGAACGGGAAATGGGCTTCATACATACGCCCCTAATTTCTTTATTTTCTACTTTCCAGGGCAGACATAGGGCACATCTAACAAGGTCACATCAAAATAATGTTTTATAAATTCACTTCCACACAAAAAAGATATAACTATTGAAAAGAAAAAATATTCTCTCCGAAAGTAAATGGTTTTTTTTTTACCTGATCAACCACAAAGCATTTTTAATGTTGTTCTATTTAGTAGAGCAACAGAGAGCTGTTTTTGCTCAATAAGGAATGGTGACTTTCCAAAAGGTTTTGACCTCTATTTTATGAGCATGTTTTTTCTGCGGTTTCAAAAAGTCTATTTTAGACTTTCAGTTGCTTCGGAGACTGTAAGTGAGTTAAAAAATGCATTTGAGGCAAAGCACTTTGTTACTTAACAAATAAAAGCAAACGTCAAAGGTGAGTAAAGAAAAAAACCGCCGTAAAAGTAGTTTGGCGACCCAGCAGATTAGTTCTTGTGTGCAAAGAGACCGCAAAGGCAAGGTGACACAAATTTAAAGGCGCAGAAAGGATTTTGAGGTTATGAACGAGCTCTTTATCTGGGAAATACATACTTGTGGAATGCATTGCTTCTGAGCTTGAGAGTAATTGTAACGCTTGGTAGAATATAAAATAAAAAAAATGTTTAAGGAATCATTAACATAAAAAATAACCTAAGGACTTTATTTGTCTGCTTAAGAATAATAATAAGTGTTTGAGAAAGGGCAGAGTTGTCATTAAACTTCACTTCCGGTGAAGGGAGCAAAGTTGAAGTTCCCTAAATTAAAGGAATGTCATTTTTCGGAATTCACACTTGAAGTACATTTTTTTTCGGAGCGAAAGGGGTGTCCTAAGATTATCACCTAATCTTTCCCTAATCACTGACAGCAAAGCAAATGACAGATGAGTCAGTACCTCCTGGGTGGCTTCGGAGTGATTTATAATCCATATGATGTACTTACCATAAGCCTCTCATTTTTTCAGCGTTTCCTGTTGTGTTAGGAATCTGAAAAAAATTTGCTGAAACAATTGATTATTTCAGACCCATTACTCCTCCTGATGGTGGTTTTTTAACATCTGAGCACGCATTCTCGGTTTAAATGTTCAATCTTGGATTTTTTTTTTTTTTTACTTTTGCGTTTTGTTGACACAGCGTTGACAGGAAAAGCTTCCAGTGCTGACAGGAAAGTTCTGCGCACCCTGGTATTACCTCATAAAGGAGGAGGAGCGAAACGTGTTCTCCAACAACTACAGCTTGCTTGTTTTTTTTAACTTTAGCAGTAACCATGAAGTGAAAGAGGCGGTTTTGATTTAACACTAATTGTCTTTGCAAACTCTAAAATTAATTTATAAATAATACCACCATGCGTAAATCTTCACGTGTATATTTGCTTTTAGTGAATTGGGCATAGTTTGTGCTAGTATCTTTAACAAGCATTTGCCAAGCAATCAGTCTTACAATTCCTAGATTTTAAGCTCTTGGCATTGTAAATGAAAATGCCTTTTATTTGTGTTTAAAAAACCTGCAATAATAAAAGACATTGTAATTTACAATACCAATATGTCAAAGTTCCTAAAATGCGAGTCCTATTGCATCAATCAATCAATCAATCAAAGCATTTATATAGCGCGCTACTCACCCGGAGGGTCTCAAGGCGCTTGGGGAGGGGGGGTCCGCTACTGCTCGAACAGCCAGGTCTTGAGCTGCTTCCTGAAGGCGAGGTGGTCTTGGGTCAGGCGGAGGTGGGTCGGGAGGGAGTTCCACGTCTTGGCGGCGAGGTAGGAGAAGGATCTTCCTCCTGTGGTGGCTCTTCGGATGCGGGGGACGGCGACGAGGGCGTGGTTGGTTGATCGGAGCTGGCGTGCGGGAGTGTAGAAGTTGAGGCGGCTGTTGAGGTATCTTGGGCCTTGGTTGTGCAGGGCTTATTGTGCGTGGGTGAGGAGTCGGAACTTGATTCTCTTGTTGACCGGGAGCCAGTGCAGGTTTCTCAGGTGTCCGGAGATGTGGCTGTGTCGGGGGATGTCCAGGATGAGTCTTGCTGAGGCGTTCTGGATTCGCTGGAGTCTCTTCTGGAGTCTGGCAGTGGTTCCGGCGTAGAGGAAGTTTGCGTAGTCCAGTCGGCTGGTGACGAGGGCCTTTGCAAATGCTTGCTGTTTACAAGCACCCCATGCTGCGCTTTCACGTTAATAGACACCACGCCCCTTTCTTGAGACGAGCCATGTCTAAAGAAAGGTCCGCGGCCGCTATTAAAGTGAAAGCGCGGTATGAGGCGTTTTACCCAAAAAAGCATTTGTTTGTCAAGTTGACAAACAAATGCTTTTTTTTTTATATATAACTGCCTGGTGAAAGCGTGCATGGCACACTGAATGCGCTGAATGTTGCAGGAAAGCATGTAGTGCCTGAAGTAGGGGAAACCAATAAAGAAAATAGTGCTTACAGAGAAAATAAGACTTACCGTGCAACAAACGCAGTAAAAGGACCAGTCCTCGTGGGAGGTTACAAATGAAGACAAGGCGGTACTAGGGGGGGACTAACAAGCCTAGTAACGAATCACAAGCCACCATTTACGAAGGACAAAGACAAAAGCCAATTAAAAATGCAGGTGTAGAGTGGGGGCTTCAAATCCATACTCCAATACTGCATGCCTCGCAGCGGCGCATGCGCTAGCCAGGCTCGACTTAAAAAGCACCACAAAAACTCTGGCAGTTTGAAGGTGTGATTTGAGAAAGGCAAAATTGTATTGCATTTGTGATTGTTGCCTATTTTTGCATTTTCAGCCTTCATTTAGCAGTAAAGTACTGATCAATTTTCAATAGGTTTCATCTTCATGAGAGCTTTCCAGAGTAACTTAAGCTCCTTAGGTTGTGCTGACTTTGTATGCAGCAGCACAATTCGAATGCTAAAATATCTATGTATCATTTCCAGCAAGGGACCCGCCACCCACCACTGTGTCACTGGGCTTTGACAAAAAACATGCATTTGCATTTGTAAATTACTTGATTCATAATAAAGGTGCTAAAGTAGATGGTATGCCTATTCATTGTTAAGACCTGGGTTTCAGCAGTTGGTCAAGAGCTTTTCTTCTCTTCGAAATCATTAAATTGAATACATGTAAATGTAAATGTACAGGAATTTATATAGCGCAAATCACCGAGCGGTTTCTAAGCGCTTGCTTAGGGAACCCGTCCTGGTATTCCCCTGTGAGATAACCCCGGCAGGGTATCCGCAAGGTGAAAGCCAGGCATCCCGCCACGAGGGGCCGTTGTGGAGATTAAGCAAGCTATTGCCCAGAGTCGCAGAGTGTGAACCCGTGAATAGAGTAGGCACCGGAGCGAGAGTTGTCGAGTCCATGGACATTTTTAGGACTCAAGACCCCGCTGAGCCGGTAATTGAACCCTGGTCCCGGGCTGACCTCTGCTTCCAGGTCTGCCTCCTCTAACCAGTGAGCCAAACTTCTCCATGTAGGATGGAGGAGCCTGTTTGCTAAACCCTTGGTCCACTTGGTCAGTTTTGAGATTTTTGTCTTCCACAATCACACTACTGCTTTGGGAGTTTGTAACTGAAAAAACAAACATGATTGGTGCACAGTCACCTAAAAGACAGCACCTGTGCACCAAATGTTAAGTGCCTTCACAGGAGCTGCCATTGTGGTGGCTTTTGTGAAGGCACAGAGATCACCACTGAGCTGATGGTGATATCATAATATGTTGGTCTGCTGTCTGTCAGGGTGGCAGACATAATGTCCTCTGCCAGCCTGATAGACAACGTAAAGACCGTCAGGGACTAAACAAATCACTAGGGGTCTGATTACGAGTTTGCCGTTCTTCCTGCGGGCGTTCACACCAGCGCCCCGCAGGAAGACCTCCCCAACCCGTATTCAGTCCGCCCTCTATATTATGAGTTTAATCCTTGCAGGCAATGGCATGGATTAAAACTGGAATGGAATGGGGAGCAAAAAATGAAGGATTTAGGCCCATATCTCTGTACTGGGGTGAATGTAAGACATTGTTCTGCATTCTGTCCATCAATTGTTGTTTTTGCATTTGTCACCCCGAGTGGGACGGGTATGCCCAGACGGGAATGCATTATCTTCAATTGTGGGCTCATTTGTTTTGCCCCAGTGTTTGATATAGACACCCAATTATTTTAACACAAAAATATTTGAGTTTTCCATGCATAGTTAGAAATTAGTCTGGTGGTGACTAATGTAACTTGATTCTAACGTGAATGCATTATCTACAGTTGTGGGCTCATTTGATTTGCACAGTCTTAAACGCCAAATTATTTAGACACCAAAAAATATGAGGAACAGCTTTTCATGTATAGTGAGATACTAATCACACTGGTGGTAAGTGGTTAAGAGTGCATTCACGATAAAAGATAGTGGCACTTATCACAGTTCCTGTGATTTTTTTTGTGTGTACCTTGCTTGGGCTCATATATATGTTATCTAGACCCTTGATTCAGCAGCAAGCTACACATAATTATAGTGTAGATTTTCTTTCAGTGGGGGACTGTTTTAGTGGTTGAGGCTGTTCCAGGGTTTATTATCATTTAGCCTTTGGATATGAGTGGCCATCCGATATGTCCATCTTTGCTCTTTGTCCAATAGTTCTTGTTGGATTTTGTTAGCGTTACTGTCCAGTTGCTCAATCACTACCCATTGCATGTTGTTCGGGCTGTGGCTTTGTTCAAGAAAATGGTTGGTCATGCGTGATATGTTGCGCTTGCAACGAATGTACAGTGTACATACAGGCCACAGGGAGATCCTGGGTTTCACATGGATAGATGGCTGCTCCCGGGGGAACTTTTGCAGGGGCATTATATACTAATCCTGCCTGTAAGAGATTGTCGTGACCCACTCGACATGCGACCCAAGTGTGGCGGGCTGCTAAAAGGTTTAAAGAGAAACAAGGGAACCTCACTGAAAGAAAAACCACATTATAAATACGTGTGGCTTGCAGCTGAATCAAGGGTCTAGATAACATATATATGAGCCCAAGCAAGGTGCACACGAAATAATCACAGGAACTGTGATAAGTGCCACTATCTTTTATCGGGAATGCACTCTTATTGCTTAATCTAGAAAAATTACCAAACATAATGAATACATTAATCGAGGATCTTAAGAATGAAGTCTGTAAGAATCAGAATAATTCTCCTGCACAGAACACCAACTATGTGCTTTCCAATACACAAGGCACAACAAACCTTCAAATTTGCAGCACAGAAAGCCCTAAAGGAGAGAAGAAATTGGGCACGGTGCCTTCGGCGATGATCAATGTGAGTGGAACAAAACCTACCCTGACTCGGGACAACAATCAAGGCTCTTATCACACCTCCAAACTGGCTATCTCAGAATCTTAAAATCCATCCAGGAAAAATAAGAAAAAGCTAAGAAAACTCAACAAGCAGAGCAAAAATAAATCTCACACCACCAGCTCAATCCGGCAAATGGCTACTGCCTGACAACCAGATGCCCGGTCATACCGAGACCCAGAAAGCGACCTGCTCGGCAGTCACTACTAAAATGACAGGAAAAACTGAGGCAATCACTGAAGCCTCACATACAATTAACTCCGATATAGGCCCGAGCATGATGGCCCATCTTGCAGCCCCCCAGCTAGCTCCAGCATTGAAAAAACAAAAACAAGAGCCTGACCCACAAGGTCAACGCATTGGGGAAGGAAATCAAGCCCCACCAAGTGACCGCAAACTTTGTCCTAAAAGTCACCAGCCCTGCGTATATACAAAGACAACAATGAGCAGAGTGACCCAAGCGCCACTAGACGCCAAAAAATCAATCTCGACTAACATAATGCCGGAAACTGCTCTGTGCGCACCCCAAGGCACTTTTGGGTCCAAATCCAAGCACACCGGGAATTGGTCATTAAACATCAGATCGCTTAGTCCAGCCTTTGTGGCAGCACCCCAGCAGACAACAGGGTCCTCAAACAAGGCCCAACTCCACCTGTCTAGCCCGGCACAGGCACTCCTTATTGGCACGCAGGCCACAAACAGGAAGTACGTGGATTCTGTCTACAACCCAAACCGCATAGCCCCCCAGGACCGGAAAATAATGCTGTACCCTGAATACGTTTCACAGGACAAGTGGGACATCCTCAACCGCAGCAATCTCTTAACACTCTGCGCAAATATCCCTGGGCTGGAAGGGATAAAAACCACAGATATCGAGACTATCTCCTTCCTTCCGCCGGACCCGGAGGAGAAAAACGAGACCACAGAGCTAACTTTCACCAGCTCAATCATGGCAGAGGCACTGAAGAGACAACATACGCTACTGGAAAGCTGGGGCATAAAAATAAAGATTCAGCCCGTACTAAAATATCCCTCAGTTTTAAAATCTCACTACCCGCTTTTCGGTTTGGAAAACCACGAACAGATCGCTGGGGGGAACTCACGGTTGAACGCTCTGCCCGACCGCGCCCCACATGTGGGGTCCATTCTTCAGGGGTCCAAAGGCAGCACGAGCACAGGCTTAACCAACGGAACCCCTATTAAGATAACAACAAATCTGAGTCAAGGTAAACGCTCCTGTGCAACAAGGGGGTGCGCAAGCAAAGACTGGTCCTGGCTGCCACTAGCATTAAATCCCAGCTCCTAATACGCACCGCCCTGGAAAAATAGGGTTGATTTCATCAACGTACGACTAACGAGCACATGAAACACACAAATCAAACCCCAATTATCAATAGATTGAATATTATGACCTGGAATGTCGCAGGAATCACAAAGCTGTTACAAAACCATGCCGCAGTGACATTCCTGGAGGAGGCGGACGTAATCTGCAAACAAGAATCCTGGGTGACAAATCCCCTCTCACTAAGAAGATATGCAGAATACGGCAAACCAGCAACAAAGACCAATATATTTGGAAGACCATCAAGGTGATATGGGTTTATACCAAGCATTCGCTGAATCTAGAATTCACGGAAATAAAAAATCTACTGAATATGCTCTTGGCGGGCATCCTGAAAGTCCTCCACTCGATCAACAGTCCACTTCCAATTCTAGTAATTAACATCTACCACAATCCGCATGGGTTTACAGCTAACTTGCTCATGCTAACAAATCAGCTAGAGGCCCTGTTACTACAATAGCCGCTACTGGATTGTATCACTCTTGGTGACCTCAATATCCACAACATAGGGGTACATCCACACAAAGTCACCACTTTGGGGCTACCAACAAACTGAACGCCTTAATAAAATCCTACAAACTAGCGACAGCGCACTCTATCCACCTAAAGAACACCCCTGGGGCTTTTGTTGCCCCCACATACAATAATCAAACAACGATCGATTATATCATCCTAAGTGATAAATTGCAACCTTTGATGTCAGATTATACAGTGCATCAGCGTAGCGACAGCGATCATGCCGCCTTAACACTTACACTGAATCTGACAGCAGAAACACGCCATAGGTTACAATGCATTGGGGCCGCAAACGGCGACGAATTGCTAAAGCTACCAAGAAGAATCAAATGTGGGCCGGTATCAACCACCACGTTCAATAATTGGACAAACACATGAGCAGGCTGGCCATCGAGCTTCCACAAGAAGGGTGCAATAGAAGTATGGGACAGAACTGCCAGGAGCTTAGCATCGATACTTCGAGGGTACACAGCAAGTATAACTCGTTGGCACCCACCATCTACACTCGGATTTATCCCGGCAATTAAAGAAAGTGCCAAACATCTGGATGCAAAGCGAAAAGCATTTTGGAAAAATGGCTCAGCATCGGATAAAAAACAACTACAAGAGGCTGAAAAAAGCCATTCAAAGAAAGTGTGGAACGCGAAACGCGAACACTGCTAAGCGCAATGGCTGAAAATCTTTGATCTGCTGAGCCCTGGTAAATCACAAGAGTTCTGGAGCTATTTAAACAATCTCGGACGAGGAACAAATCATAGAGAAAATTCCCTCGATGCCCCTACCTGGGTTGCCCACGTTAAAGCTCTATACAACGAAGACCACCCTGCCCCCCACTCAAAGAAAGCAGCCACAGTAAGGGAAGAGCCAGATTCCATCACTTACAAGAAGGCCGCTCCTGGAAAATTGCTAGTATTCAAAATCCTAAAAAAAATCAGGCAAAATGGCGCACCGGGTCCTAATGGCCTCCCAGGCTCACTGTTCAAAGAGAACATAGAATTCTGGTCCGAAAATCTGACCCACTTATACGCCGAATGCAGGCTCCTGGGGGACGTGCCAGACTCCTGGAGAGGCTCGCCCTTACACCCAATACACAAGAAAGGGTCTAAATCAGATCCGTCCAACTACCGCATGATAGCCCTCCTGGATATCGAGGGCAAAGCTTATGCTAGTACCATCTTGTCGGATCTCGCAGATTGGGCAAGTGAAGAAGGTCTTCTGCCCCTCTTCCAAACCGGATTTAGACCCGGGTCTTCAACTGTGGATAACATAACTGCACTTTCTTATCTAGCCCACCAAGCATGGTCGCGAAAAAGCCTCCCTTTATTCGCCTGCTTTATTGACTATTCTGCAGCGTTTGATGGGGTAGACCGCGCTATCCTATGGAGAAAGCTGGCACTATGGAATATCAACCCGACCCTGCTAAGAGCAATTCAGTCGCTGTACCAAAAAACGTGGGTCAGAATCAAACTTTCGAGCGACTCTGCATCCGAGAAGATTGAAACGGACCGAGGTTTAAAACAAGGGTGTGTTTTAGCACCACTGCTGTTCAACTTATACACAGCAGACATGTAGCAAGCCCTGACCGGGGCAGCTTTAGCCACTCCAAGGATCAGGGGGACTAAAATCCAGTTCATGCAATACGCCGATGATCTGGTACTCCTGGATCATACCAAGACAGGCCTACAAAAGGCGCTGATGGCCCTGGCAATATATAATGACAAAAACAGGCTGGTAGCTTAACCCTTCCAAATCAAAATTAGTCATCTTTGGGCACTGTCCCCCCAAAAAAACTAGCTAAATGGAGGCTTGGTCACTTGATTTTTGGATGCACGCAGCAATACAACTACTTGGGCGTCTGGAACCACGAGTCGGGGCTACCTGGTGCTCACCTAAAGAAAATCCAATGCAAAGGGAAAACCATCATGTACGCCCTCCGCAAATTACAAGCCACCTTACATAGCCCCACTACAACGGCCATTCAAAGAGTACTTAAGGCAAAACTAATGCCAGCCCTTAATTACGCCCAACAAGTGTTCCCTGGCAAACTCAATAAGGTACTGGAAAAAATCAACTGCAAAGCATACAAGAGACTATTCCATCTACCTAAGTGCATCAGAAACACTCTTGTCCGACTAGAATTTTCTCTCAACCAACAAAAATTGAAAGAGATGGCTGCCTTGAGCAAATATTACTATCTCACAATAGCAGCACAAGAGAAGACACTGAAGTCAGTCTTGAAAAATATTTTCATGGAACCTGGCAACCCTTGGTCAGCCACCCTCACAGCGGCAAAGGACCTCCTCAATTTAGGCACGGAGTTCTGGGACACTGAGCTAGTTAATTACCCTGCAATAAAAAATGCGATCAAAAAACAAGTTTGCATCCGCTCCTGAGCATTGGACTTGAAGTCACTGGCAAAAAGAAACTTCCACGAGTCCTTATGCCTGCTGCACACAACGCACAACCCAAATCTCCATCTTACGCAGGCCGTGGGCCGCCCAGCCCTACACAAGATTTTAGCCTACAGACTACACCCCCTGCCCCTTAAAGAATTATATGCCCCCGAATGGGCAGGATCGGCAATTCCGGAATGCAGGCTCTGTAACTACAAACGTGAGTCTCTGGCCCACCTTTTATTCTGTTGCCCGGCCCTAGGCACAGCACGCAGCCTTTATCTCAGGCCTATCATAAGACAACTGGGGACGCGTACCGCAAAGGAGGCGGTCTATCAATTATATACATTGACCTCAGTAAAACAGATGGCCTCATTTGGTAAATTCATTCAACAGACTCGGACCAAGCTGATGGCCATCTAGGGCTCAAATGACTAGTGACTTTGCGGATGCACGCTTGGCCACATCGACATGGACACTATTCCTTTCAGCTTACCAGTATCCAGGCCATAATTATATAGACTTGCTTGCTGACTCATCTGCTCTTTTTTAACTTTTGTAATTTTGGACTTTGGTTTTAATGTAATGGTTTTGAGTAACCAAACAATAAAAATTAATCAATCAATCAATCAATCAATCAATCAATCAATCGAATGCACTCTTACCCACTTACCACCAGTGCGATTAGTATCTCAATATACATGAAAAGCTGTTCCTCAAATTTTTAGGGTATTTTTTTGGTGTCTAAATAATTTGGCGTCTAATACTGGTGCAAATCAAATGAGCCGTCAACTGTAGATAATGCATTCCCGTTAGAATCAAGTTACGTTAGTCACCACCAGTGTGACTAATTTCCAACTATGGATGGAAAACTGCTCCTCAAAAATGTTTGTGTTAAAATAATTGGGCATCTATATCAAACACTGGTGCAAAATAAATGAGCCCGCAATTGAAGATAATGCATTACTGTTAGAATTTAGTCATGCGATTCATATACAGAAATTGAGGACAACTAGAGTGTGAGTTAGCACTCTAGACACCAGCACCCCTATCACGCACATGAAGACGTTTTCCGCGTCACACGCTACGTGCGTGATGACGCGCCTGCTACACGGAAGCGTGTCTACTACTGAAATGTTTCCTTAAAAAGAGCTCAGAATCCGAGATGGGTGCCAGCCTGTTCCTGTGGACACCACATAGGTAAACCCGCGAATGAGACCTCCACACCAAGTAAGACGCAACTATGTCAGGGCACAGCTGGTCCACACCGCTGCACCCCCGCTATTTTAAAACTGCCCTTTGAAACAGAGATTGCTATAAAACAAGCACAGATGTCCTCATTGATCCTCTCCTCTTTTTAAATTCCTTTTCTCTAGAATGTGACTTAAAAGAGGCTCGCTCCCCCCAGAACCAAATGCGAAAGCCTGTAAAACGATTAGCGTAATTATTTCTTAAGTCAATATATACATAAAATTTAAATATTCACACAGCGCTAAATAGCTTTAAAAAAAGGCATTTTCATAGCGCACCATAGCTATCTGAACTGGACTTTTCACAATACTAATCACTGTAAGTCCAACAGATTAGCCACTGCCACAGTTTTACCTGTAATACAGGGCGCTAAAAACGTGCCTCTCTCCTTGTATTATAAGGCATAATCACTGTACACAGACATGATGTATTGAGTACAAGGCATATGTAGGAAAGGTGATGCATGTATGTCTGACACCGCTTGCCGCAAAAACACCAGAAATCCACCATCAATGCTGGCAATATCCATGGAATGTTTTTAATGTTTTATAACCAATGTATTGTACCATATTGTTTTTCTTACAGGTATGTATCAAAATGCGAGGACCCACATATGGTTAGCCCTACCTCCATATACAGTACTCCTTAGCGCGAGTACTAAAAATGCTTTAACACGTGGTAGTTATTTTTACCACTCACATTTTCGCGTCACTCACTTTATTTGAGAGGTCCTGAAGGAAGCTGCAATATTTTTTCTAGTGGGCTGAAACATGTTGATCATCATAGGGTAATAACAAGCTACACATAGTATCTGTAGCTCATCATCCACTCTCTTGTTTTTAAACATACCACAGATCACCAGGAATAAATTAGCGGGTGGAATTCTGGAGGTATTTTTATATTTACACTCACTTCATCACATTCACCTACACCTCAACCAGCTCCACTGTAAACAGTTGTCGCTGCACAGGTGGGTAGCATTCGGCTACCCAGCTGGGACCCGATGATGACGAATGGCACAAACCAGGTTTGTCTGTGAGGGGTTTCTTAACAAACCTCAGAGGTGCCAGACACTCTAGTGCCAGACAGTCATTTATTGTGGCCATCTTCTTTGGTTATTAGATTCTCAATCTCTGCCACATCAGCATGTCTCTGCAGCACCACCGCCTCTTTCAGGTGCAGTAATGTCCTATAAATCAGAATACTATTATCATTGGTTGCACGTATGCTCACCTTTACCAAAGCATATCACTGTACTGAGGAGGCATGTAACATGAACAGGCTTACGAGAGTTGGTGGAAATTATGTAGTTGCCCAATATGTAAGGCATACATTGGGGTAGTCATCCCGTTTATTTCTTATTAATCATTGTAGCCCTGATGAAGTTGTTTATCCTGACGAAACACGTGTTGGCTACTGGAAATAATTTGATGTCTTGACAACTGAATAGGATCTGCAATAAAAGATCTCTGGAGTCCAAGATTTGGATCACCATAACTTTTGTGTGGAAATTGGATTTACTCAAGAACATAATTTTGATAAACATGATGACACTGTGAAAATATTTTCTAAATAGATAACCTGTATATCGTGTGTGCCTAAAGGGTTTATATTAATTTGTACAGGACCCCTACTCTTTAGGGTGTCTGATTGGGTGTGTTGGGTAAGCATTCCTCTCTTTTGTACACCACTCTTTAATCATTTAAAATACTGTGTCAAACTGCCAGATGAGATTCTGCTTTAGATGCAGCTTTAACCCCTGTTATTGCCTCGTTCAGGTGCACCAGAATCATCTACAGGCACCTCTCACACCACCAACAGTTATTCAGAAAATTCCAGCATTACCATCGCTGACCCCATTATGTACCCTTTGAAAAGAGAAATTGTGACATCTGCTCGATCCGCTCCACCAGCAGAGCTGGCTACTAATCTACCAGCACTGCCTGACCCCCATGAGTCAGCCTACTATCCACGTACCTGCTCTTGGTCATGTTCAATCTCACACAGGGCACCTTTGCGCAGATCCTCAAGGGCTCACTGCCATGACTACTCACCGCCTCTCTCCTGGAAGGACCGTACCAAATCCACTGAATTTGTGGACTAGCAACATCACGCCTCTGTAAGTAGAGGCACAGAGAGTAGTCCACCACTTGCAATTTCCCTACAAACAAGAGTTTTCTCCACTCTAAGTCCCTTGAGGCAAATATGATATACTCAATAGGAGTACTATTCTGAAGTTGCTTGGGGTAGCTGCTGGCATGGGTTATTTTGATTCTACAAAATTAGAGTCTATCAAATTTAGAAAAAACCCTCTCCAAAGGGGGAGTGACATTACCATCACCACATGGAGTACTCCGGACTTGGCTAACTCTGCCTGGCAGCTTAAGGATACTTTTTCTACATGTGGAATAGACGCTTCACTGGTGCTGGCCTCTCGCTACCGTAGCCCATTGCTCCCATCATCAGGAGTATTTAGTGCACCGGCGAGTGGAATTCTATATGGTGCAATTGGCTCCAATTTCTATAAATCTCTGCTGATGCCTTTGTCAGCTATACCTGTGAATGCACATGGCCAATCTCGAGTTGTTACCTCACAATTGCAGCCATCTGCAACTAATCTCACAGGAGCCTGCCTTCACTGACCAGCAGCCAATGAATCTATGTTATAGCCCAAAATAGGCCCCCCTTTGCTAATCTCTACCATCTATTTACTAACTTTTGAAAGCACCCATTAAGCTGCTTATAGGTCATGTGCCAAACCATGCCCCAATGCAAATATAGTCACCAAATTTCTGTACGTTTTCCCCACACCTCTTCATCTGCACCAGTTTGTAGATGGCAAGCGGGTTTGGGCTTCTTTACTACGTTTGACCGACAGCCTGATTGTTCCACCTCGGGTTATTCATGAGATAGAAGTGTCCCCCGAATTTCCCTTGTTAGTGTGGAATGGGGCCGGAATTAAAGGCAAAATCGAGGACCACACGTCGAATGACTTTGTTTGTTCCTACTCGATTTTATGTCTACATGCAACATGGACAGTCCTGCCTGCCCATAATAATTAATTTACCAAATTCCATCTAGCAGCCACTCCATCCTCCTGTGGGTGCCCGAAAGGGGGTATGGCCACTTACATTTCAACCTTGGTTAATTCAAAACTCTTTTATTATGCTGCAGATACTCCATTCTCCCAGATCTTGGGCCTGGAATTCACTGCAGGCTCACAACTGGGCATCGTGAACTTTTACAATAACATTCCATCAGCAGATAGAGGCAGCATTCTGATGAAATTGGACCATGATCTGGACTACCTCAATGCCAGAGCAGGCAAGGAGTTGGGCATGATCTAAGGAGGCAACTTTAATGCTCATCTTTTCCCCCCTGATCTCAAAGATACTTGTGGTATAGTCAACTGTAAAGTGAATCCTTCTTTCCACTTTTCTCATGATGCATTTGGTAGTAACCTCAATTATTTGATGATGAAATCCAACATGTGGCTTCCCAAATCAATACAGCTCAATGAATGGCTTTTTTCTCCCAACCTTCATTGGTAGATGAACGGGTTTGGGAGTTGATCTTAGTTTACTGTCTTCCATTCTAGCTTCTAGAGCAGGGGAAAAGTCTATACATAATCTTGCCATGAGAGCCCATCGTCCAGAAGCCTTTTTATTGCCCTCCCACGGCCCTGTGTGAGGCACCTTGAATAATACACGTAACACTGCTTCTGAGAGGCTGCGAAAACGCATCTTTGATGCTGGTTGTGTCAGACTCTGCAGATGTCAAACAAAGGGGCATATTTACAAGGAATTACATGTGGCTGAAAAACTCCCATCAGACCACCATTGTGTCGGAATATCGTCACGTGGGATATGGATGGTAAATCCAAGTCTCACCCAACCCATCAAGTGATGGTGTAGAGATGGATTCCAAGGTGAACCTCTAGCCAGAATGTATTTCAGTACGGTGGTGATGGTGTGCAATGTGAGTGAAAAGTGTAAAATTAACTACTGCAACAGAAAATGTGTTTAATAGGCACTGTTACAGTGTTAAGACTAAAATGACGCCACATAGTGTGAAAATATGACTATGTGAAGGCGCAGTGCAGAGTGGTCGACATGTTTCAGCTATGCGGATAGACTGTATCCAGCTTTCTTCAGGACCGTGATCTAATAACAACTGCAAATGTCAGTGAAAAACAATCTTATTGTGAATTGTGAAGCAAGCCAATATCAAATCAAAATAGTCCTACCAGGAACTTGGATCCCCAATGTTGACTGGTGGAAAAATGGGTAAATTATCCTTCCCTGTAGGAAAAATCGTACACATAGTATGTGATATCAAACTGTGTTTCCATTAATCCTTCAGTTACAAAGAAAAAAGTACACACAACACATGTTTCAAAATGAGCAAAAAGTCTCATTCTCTAACAAGAGGCAGCCGTCCTACTGATTTACATGACGGTAGTCATAGTGGTATTTAAATTTTATACTCACCCAGCTTTATGTGGGAAGTTGCCTCACCTCACCTGGCACCCGCTTGGGAAAAATGAGGCCCCGCTCTGTTAAAAAGATGGAAGAGATAATAAAATATGTTCCATCGCAATATTTGTACAGTTGCAATATATTTATTAAGCTTATGCTGACTCCCAACAAAATTTTTAACTATAACCAGTTGCTCTCTTCTTGGATTTGTCTATCTTTCCAGAAGCGGGGAGGCTTCAATGTGAGCTCTACACCAAACCTATGGCCAGAAACTCCCTCCTCGTGTACAGTAGCCACCACCCACGCTCACTACGAGCCAATCTACCAGTGGGACAGTTTCTTCGAGTCAGAAGAAACTGTTCATCTATGGAACTCTTTGATAAACACGCAACCAAACTGTCTGACCAATTACAGGAAAGACAATATCCCAAACACCTAGTCAAAAGGGCTTGGAAACGTGCCTCTAATAACAATCGGGAGGCACTCCTGGAAAGGAGACCTACGAAACCTGCATTAGAGAGACTGACATTTGTAAGCACATTCAATGTCCACTCCAACAAAATCCAGAAAACAATACGTAAACATTGGATCATTCTTAACATCACAGACACTAACATACCCCTACCTCTGTTCTCTTTTAAAGAGCACCAAGTTTGCGTGACAGTCTGGTCCATACCAGACCTAGAGTCCAAGAGAGAGATAGACCAACCACACTTTGGGATCTTCCGCCAGTACAGAGCCACTACCCGTGTGGCTCATGAAGTGTCTGTCCACAGACCATTAAAACTGACAAAGTTGATCTGGGTACAGGCAAGTTATGGCTTCTCAAAAAACACACGAATTGTAATTCTGAAAGAGTCATATATTTGGTAAACTGCCCGTGTTTCCTAAGATACATCGGGTACACTACCCGCAAAATCAAATTAAGAATTGGTGAGCATAAGAGTACGATTCGCTGCCAGAAGCAATCAACACGCCTGACCTATCATTTCTTGACTCACAAGCACACTGCAGAAGACATGAGATGGGTGATCTTAGAACAGCCGTTTATTCCACCCCACATCAGTGACATCTCCAGATTCTTATTCATCAAAGAACAAAAATGGATCTTTTCCCTCAAAAGTGACAGTAGGGGACTCAATGATGATATAGCGTGGACTTTACTTTAGTTGCTCTTCTCTTGACCTCTCTACATGTTCATTACGCTTTTTATGTGTACAGGAAAAAACATGGTGCATCCAATAGGTCCCTATAACATCAGTACCTTTGTATATGACTTTATCACCTATACATGTAGTGGTTTAATTTGCTGCACTCTGAACACGTAAAATGCTTTCCAGAGCCGCATACCTCCCTTCTATAAAGATAGAGTCCAGGATGTCTGAACCCAAACACGTGACTTTACTACCTGAAAATATAGTGGCTTAATCTGCTGTACTTTAAATACTACGGGGCCGATTCACAGAACTAACTTAAGACAAAATCCTAAACTTACTACTTTTGGTATTCCCAGGAGCTAGGATTTTGTCTTAAGTTTGTCTTAAGACAGACTTAAGTTAGGATTTTGTCTTAAGTCTATCTTAAGACAAACTTAATACAAAATCCTAACTTCTGTGAATACCAAAAGTAGTAAGTTTAGAATTTTGTCTTAAGTTAGTTCTGTGAATCGGGTCCTACATATCTTGTGATGGCCACAAACCTTTCATTTTCAATAGATGGGGCTTAGCATTCTTATGACATTGACTGTGCCCTAATCTTACATTTACCGTTATAATACACGTATTTATGTGTATATATAGTGGTGCATATTGACTATTGGGTGAGTTTTGAGCACAAATTAGATCATAATTGATTAGGGGATATACAATCTCCTCACGAGATTTTTTTGAGCTTTAAGACCGATCCTTGGCAAGTAATATGGCCATTACCGAGACGTTCTCAATGACAGCAGCCTCTGTCGCGCTACCGCGCATGTGCACGTAACTATTGTTACCGCGCATGCGCTACTATTAGCGTCTCTTGTTTACATCGCTCGCGCATGCGCGGCGGAAGGAAGTGGGCGTAGTTACGGCACTTTGCTTTTTAAAGATCGGCCAGGACTTTCTAATGATGTATACTACCAAAGGGTGTAACCAATTATTTAATCACCCTAGATATATAAAGGCGCGCTTTCCATCCGTTCGGTACCTCCACTCCCACTTGGAAGCAGGCGAGAGGTACCGACGGACAGGTGAGCTCGTACAGATAACTCATTGGACCACTACTGCCTAGTTGTTATTCCTTATTCCTTTCAGATTGGGTTCTTCTTTCTCTTTCTTGCCAAAGCTTGACAGCAAACCCTGTGTTATATTCATCTAATAACTGGGTCTTTGCCTTACTTCTTTACTGGACAAGCATGTGTTTAGGCATGCAGTCTGACAGGAAGGTGTCTACTATGAGAGCAACTGGTTATAGTTAAATATTTTGTTGGAAGTCAGCATAAGCTTAATAAATATTTCGCAACTATACAAATATTGCGATGGAACATATTTTATTATCTCTTCCATCTTTTTAACAGAGCGAGGCCTCATTTTTCCCGAGCGGGTGCCGGGTGAGGTGAGGCAACTTCCCACATAAAGCTAGGTGAGTATAAAATGTAAATACCACTATGACTACCGTCATGTAAATCAGTAGGGCGGCTGCCTCTTGTTAGAGAATGAGACTTTTTGCTCGTTTTGAAACATGTGTTGTGTGTACTTTTTTCTTTGTAACTGAAGGATTAATGGAAACACAGTTTGATATCACATACTATGTGTACGATTTTTCCTACAGGGAAGGATAATTTACCAATTTTTCCACCAGTCAACATTGGGGATCCAAGTTCCTGGTAGGACTATTTTGATTTGATATTGGCTTGCTTCGCAATTCACAATAAGATTGTTTTTCACTGACATTTGCAGTTGTTATTAGATCACGGTCCTGAAGAAAGCTGGATACAGTCTATCCGCATAGCTGAAACATGTCGACCACTCTGCACTGCGCCTTCACATAGTCATATTTTCACACTATGTGGCGTCATTTTAGTCTTAACACTGTAACAGTGCCTATTAAACATATTTTCTGTTGCAGTAGTTAATTTTACACTTTTTACTCACATTGCACACCATCACCACCGTACTGAAATACATTGTGGCTAGAGGTTCACCTAGGAATCAGTCTCTACACCATCACTTGATGGGTTCGGTGAGACTTGGATTTACCATCCGTATCCCATGTGACGATATTCCGCCACAATGGTGGTCTGATGGGAGTTTTTCAGCCACATGTAATTTCTGGGTGTTCCATGACTCCGTCTAGTTCGTAGTTTCAGTACAGCAACACATCCTGACTTTGTATCTCCTGTATTTTTGTTTTGTTATAAATTGGGTTATGAGATATTTAGGTCATTAAACCAACCCACGACCCCCCTACCTTTTTTTCTAGCATATTTACAAGGGCCTTATCTACCATTAGGGAAAACTACTGGGGCATGTCCCACACCTCTACGCACCCTAGATGCTTCGGAGCACTCCCCACCCAACCCGTGGGACAGAAGACCAGTGTATCAATCTGTGTCTCTTACTGGGGAAATATGCAATTACTAAGTGAGGCACTTTGCACCTTGGCTTTATGGACTTGTCTAGTGCATTTGATCGTGTAGTTCACTCGAAACTATGGGGCATCAAAAAGGTTTGGGCATAGATAGAGCAGTCAGAATTACCATTAGGGAAAACTACTGCGATTCTAGGGCTGCTGGAGGTACGGGTTGGGTAGGGAGTGCTCCGAAGCATCTAGGGTGCGTAGAGGTGTCAGACAAGGTTATTGTCCTCGCATCATTCTTATTCTCCCTAGACATAAACCATCTCGAGAGGGACTTAGTCCTAAGGTGTGGGTCATGCCCCAGACTGGAAATTGCCCCATACCGGCCCTATTGTTCGCAGACAATGCTGTCATAATGTGGCGTACTCCAGTAGCTCTGCAGCATCTTTTGAATGCCTTTGCCTCCTTTATGGATGGGCTAGATGTGAAGATTAATACTAGTAAGTAGGTCCGGCCCAAGACCTCTTTTTAAGCTTTTAGCTTGCGGCTAATTTTAACTATATGGGGGCTTATATTCAATTGTAGGGGATCCTGGACTGCACAGATAGATAGCAAAAATAATAAGCTTGCAAGGAGTTTCAATGCAGTTTTCTCCTTTACTGCTAAATTGGGCAAAATATTGCTCACTCGCATGTTGCCCATTTTTTGTGCTAAATATATTGGTCTGGCCACTTACAGTACAGGGGTGTGGGACTCTCAGGCACTAATGTCATTGCAGATTACTGAAAATAAATGTTGCACAATGTCTCTTGGGCTTACCACCGTCCACTTCCTCATTTATTACACACAGGGAATTAAGGCTTATGTACCTTGGGGCTGTTTTAAGGATTTGCCCATTGTTAATGTGGTGTAAGATTTGGGTGAATGAGGCTCTCTCCCTAAATAGATTGTTAATTAAGGACTGTCTGTCTCTCTCATGGTCCCTATATATTCCCTGGTTGAGAGGTGTTAGGGACTTCACATTGGAACGGGGCAGGCAGGACTTATTTGAAGCACCCTTGCGATACCTTTCCATTATACCCAAAAAGACCCTGATGAATACATTGCTATATATTTTGGGAGGAAGAAAGACAGGTCAGGGAGTCTGCACTCCCTTCTGTTACCCACTATCTGCTTCTTGATCTCTCTAGCTGCAAGCAACCATTTTTATAACATATGATACTCAGCACTACAAGCACTTAATTCTGCTTAGGTTTTGACTTAACATTTTCTTTAGACTAGGCACCTTCACTTGGTGTAATGACTGGTCGCACAACCTAATGTCCTGCCCATATGATCAGGTGTCAGTTCAAAGCACTTTACATGGAATGTTTTTTGCACTTTTTGCTCTGCCCATAGATCTATGGTTCAGAAACACTTTTTAATCAGGCATTCTCTGCGTCATTGGAAAGAAGCTTTGTAACTTTTAAAATCCTTGACATCTGAGGAGATTGCTTTTATGGTTTATTTATTTTTGTGACTGGTGCTAAAGACATGGAAATTGTACGGGCAGCTCTGCCAATATGAATACTGCTCTTGTGTATTGTGGTCATAAACCAATTTTAATCTTGTTTCTTGGTATCAATTGCACAATTTTTCTGACTGATCTGCATTTTAATGTATGTAGTGTCAGTAATTCTATGGCGGATGTCTTATCTTTGCAGCATTATGTTTGGAACTGATCCCTCTGGACTGTATTTTGTATGTACTATGATTTAACTTGGGGGGGGGGTGGGGGGGCTGCTTTAAATTTCTATCTTTTATTTTATGATGTACTGTTTTTATATACATTTATGGTCTATTTATTATGACCGAAGAATGTTGATTTGACTTGACTTGTGTCAGAGTAGGTGAGAGGTTGACACCCTCTACTGACCCATCTTTCTTCTGGAAGGATAAGAGGTCAGGGAGAGGTTCACTCTTTTCTTCCACATCAGCATCTGTCACCAGGGGCATGGTGATCTCAGACCTCCCATAGTGTGATTTCAGATAGTTGACATGAAGCACCCACAAGGGGTTCCTAGGAGTCTTAAGGTGCGTAACGTAGGTGACTTCTCCTGTTCATTCCTTCACCTTGTAGGGTTCAGTCCTGTGGTCTTGGAGGGCCCTGGGTGCCATGGACTCCATAACACACACTTTTTTACTAGGTTTCAACTAAATCAGGGTGGCCTTCTTGCCAGACCAGAGTTTCATAAACTCTTGGCTGACCTCAAGATTCTCTTTAGCCTTCTTCCAGAAGCACTGCATCTACTTTTGAAGAGCCAGCATGCAACTGGGTGCTTCTTGAGAGCTTGCTCCCACCCCTCCTTCACCAGACTGAGAGGTATCCTTACAGGGTGACCATAGAGGAACTTGAATGGGCTAAACCCAACTCCCTTCTGTGGTGCCTCCATGTAGGCAAACAACAGGCATGACAAGAGAATATCCCACTTCTGCCTCATGGGCTGAGGCAGGCCCATGTCTGAAATTATTTGACCCACATAGGTTTAATACGCCCTGGGCAGTGGAAACAGTGGTTTTCCTGTCTCGTGCTTTTGGGAACTACATTACCCAGAAGACTCGTGAACCTGAAACAGTATGTGTCATTTCCGGGTCGTCTCTTTAACAACCATGAGGCTTGCGACCCGATCTTCCCCTTCAGCCTTTACAAAGGTGGCAGAAACAGGAGATTCAGGTAAGGCACACTTTGGTGCATGCCCCGCTATGCCTATTGTGTAACCTGACCACACATTACTAGTCAGCATGTCGAATGCGCTTTATGTGCCCGACCGCACGCAACTTTTAGACATTAATGAATAGATGCCCACAATATATGTACACGCATCACTAGTCAGCATGTCAGATACGCTTCAAGGGTCTGACCACACACTTTTTTAGACATTTATAACTGTAGATACTCACATTTTATGGACGCGCATCCGAATAAATTCATGATCGGAGCACGATACATCTTCTATTTGGATTAACGACTACACGCAGCTAGTACTAGACTCACGCTTTTAATATGTTGGAACCAATAACACGGTCCAACAGTACAGACAGAAACAACTTATCAATATAAACGCAATCAGGATCATTGCCTCAAAGGCATGCTCATTACCAAAGCTTGCGGCATAATTAATCATACAATTTTTATCAGAGTGCTCTATGTTAGAAGTGAACTCTCTTAGCACACAAGGCTACGTCCCAATCGCTGAGTCTACATCTGATTATCACATGAATGGGTAACGAAGAGTGTGCCATGGGCATACTGCCGTGATTTTACCATTATTTTTTCCAGCTTTTAGAGTAGAACTGCACATGGTCTTTTCCACTCAGACAAATATTACATGGCTGATTGTGGCTTTATGCTGTGAGTGGTACACCCTTGTTGTGCACCATAGAGGACACACTGGCTTCATAAAAGCACTCTGTTAAGTTGGTTTTGGTGCAGTGAGCTGTCTCAGTAACACGGATACTGCTGTTTGAAGTAGGAGAGACCAGCTCATATATACCATGACCTACTTAAAAATACGGTACGAATTTGCTGGTGTAGTGCAGATGCCTACCTGATAAACCCTGGCGTACACTACCTAACACACTACACTACATGAGTGTTTTTAATGGTACTTGGAATAGGACGCATCAGGTCCTATTGATATAAGGAAGTAGGTTTAGTATGTTAATAGGAGGAGTTGGCTAGAATCTTGTTTTATTTTGTTTCGTTTGGTGATGTGCTACTGTACCCTTTGATACCTTTCGAGTCCTGAGACCTGCTACTAAAGGACTTATGAAGGTGGATGTAGACTAGTAGTCTCCAATTGGTGAGACTTCATACAACTGCCTATTTTGTCTATAATTATACACTTTTGCAGTGATGGTGAAAGACACTGGTGGTTTACATGGAATGGGACATTTTGAATTGCAGACTGTATCTTGATGTGTGTTTTTATATCCTTACAGACTGTGAACCTGACTACAAGCTGGCACCACTGATGTTATTTTATTCGAAATTTATCAAGCGCACGGTCACCCAGGGGTTTCATGGCGCTAAAGGTGAGAACGATAGTAAACAGATCCCTAACCGTGCGCTTGCTTGAATAACCAGGTCTTCAATGCGCCCCTGAATTCCGCCAGCTTAGTACAGCTTCGGAGTGACAGGGGGAAAGAGTTCCAGATCTTGGGGGCCAAATGAGCGAATCGGCATCCACCCAGTCGTTTCTTTTTGAAAAGGGGCACAGTGAGGAGATGCAAATGGGCAGAGCGGAGATTGCGAGTTGGTTCGTATTTATTTATCAAAAGATTGATGAACCTAGGACTTTTGCCATGAAAGGCTTTGAAAATCAGGCAGCCAACTTTGAAGGTAATCCGATTGGCTATAGGAAGCCAATGAAGGGTGGCCAGCAGTGGTTTCGCCGAGTTCCTGTTATTGCTTTTAAAGATTTATCTGGCAGCCTGATTTTGTACAATCTGCAGGCGTTTAGAGAGAGCCAGGGGGAGGCCTAAATAAATGGAATTCGAAAAGTCTAAGCGGGAGAGGACCAAGGCGATTACCACCTGGATAAGGGCGGAGTGTGTAAGCAGATGAGCAATTTTCTTAATCTTTCGCAACTGAAAGAAGCTGGACGAGATCACAGTTCCCACCTGACTCTTCAGTGAGAGGTCAGAGCTGAGAGTAACCCCAAGACTCTTCACCGACAAGGAAGGAGATGGGGGAGATCCCATTGAAGCCGGCCAAAAATGAGGGCCCCAGCTCGTTGCACTATTGCCCGGGAGTACCAGCTCAGTCTTTCCAGGATTGAGCTTTAGGTGGTTCTGATCCATCCACCCTTGGATATGCAGCATAATGGTTTGGAATTCCTCAACAGAGTCCGTTGAATTTAGTGGGAATACCAGCTGTAAATCATCCGCGTAATTGTATATAGTGACTTTCCAGTTTTTTAGGGAGTATAGCAGCGGTTTAAGATACAAATTAAATAAAAGGGGGGATAATGATGATCCCTGCAGGACACCGCAGGTAGTAGATAGTTTGGGTGCCATAAAGTTTTCAAGCTTGACTGCCTGGAATCGGTCCGTCAGGAATGATTTGACCCAGCCAACAGCTGAGCCGCCGAGGCCGGCTTGTTCGACACGGTGTAATAAGATGGTATGATCCACCGTGTCGAACGCAGCCGACAGGTCCAGGAGTACCAGGGCCTGATGTATGCCCTTATCTGCGTTGGACCTCAGAGTATCCTGTACAGCGAGGATCACTGCCTCAGTTGAGTGAGCCTGGCGGAATCCGGCTTGGTTGGGCTCCAGGTAGTCAGATGTCTTGATAAAATTGGAGATGCAGCTGGCTACATGGGCTTCGAGCAGATTAGCACCATAAGGAAGGAGAGATATGGGACGATAGTTTGATAAATTGGAAGAGTCGGCACCAGTTTTCTTAATTAATGGAACTAGCGTGGCGTTTTTAAATGAATTGGGAACTATTCCCTGTGATAAGGATTCATTCAAGAGGGGGAGTATTCCTTGAGGGAGTGTTGAATAAATTTCCTTCAATATGTGCGGGGGACAAGGGTCATTGGGGGACCCGGACTTTACTCGGTTCATCAGCTCCACTAGCTTGGGTTGATCAATAGGAGGAATAGCCTGGAGTTTGTAGGGATTTTTACAAATCACCGCGCTATCATCAGTGATAGAGGTGGTTTGAATACTATCCTTTATGATGGCGATCTTCTCCTTAAAGAACTCATTAAGCTGATTACACATCCATTGAGTAGGGGGTTGAGAGGGGGAGGTTCTGACATCATTACACAGTTCGTTTACGACTCTAAAAATTTCTCTTGATTTATTTTGGGCGTTGAAGATTTTTTCTGAAAAGAAGGCTACTTTAGCAGATAGGATAGAGCTCTTGTACTTCCTGCGGGCTGTCGTATATAACAATCTATCTTTATCAAGGTATCCGTGTCTCCATTTTCTCTCCAGTTGGCGTAGTTCTAATTTTTGATTTTTTAAGTCTGTGGAAAACCACCTATGGGCTTCCATTCGGCGAGCACGTGAGAACTTAGTTAGGGGAACATGTACGTTGCAGGCAGCTAGAAGCCATTCGGTATGTTCTTTGTCCATCAGGTTGATATCGGAGGAGGATGTAGGACAAGAATTAGCCAAGGTGGACAGAAAATCATGAGAGTTTAAAGATCTCCATTTCCTGGTTAATCCTCCAAAGGGAGCAGGATTTTTTAAATGACCCTGGAAGGTGATGGAAAATTGCAGTAAATGCTGATCAGACCATATACAAGGTACGGTCGTGGGAGTGGAGATAGGGATATTCAATGCCATACCAGTAAAGCATGGTATTTTCTGAACTTCATGACTAGTAAATATCGATGCTTGAAATTGTTGATTGCCTTGAAAAAGTCTGAGTACAGACGAAACACGTATCGGCTAGATCATGTGCTGGGAATCCTTTTTAAATTAATAAAGACGAGAATCTGCTAAATTGACTTGGTTTGGACTTTCTGTTGGATACAAAGACTATTGATTGAATTGACCTTTTCAGATTCATATGTACCAATAAATACATGTTCTTTGTGTTTGTGAATCAACTAATACTAATGTTGGACTGATGAATTGATATAATGGTGTGCGGTTTAGACTTTTTTGGGGGGTTCTGAATGTATGCATGTTATTTATTTAATATGCTAATGATGTCTCTAGGTAGTAGATGTCGATAGCTGCTCGAGCACCCCGATTCAAATGACAGAATATTAAGTTACATGCCAAGGACCTTTTTGGAATATATAAATTGCTATATTCTGATGTACGGTTTTTCCTTTATAAGGAACACTACTACCTACTTTATGTTTTATAAATACACCATACGGTTACCTCTTTGTGAGTTCTGATCATTTTGAGTGGTACCGTGGATGGTAATAATTCCTCCTTACAGAACCCCCATAGTTAGATTATAATTATAGGCCCATAACCATGCCTTTTAGGGTCTTGTTGAATCTCTCTACAAGCCCATTGGCTTGAGGGTATTAGGCTGTGGAGAACTTGTAGGACACCCCACACTTATCCCACATGGACTTATCGACGCTAACATGACATCAATCCTTTGGGGAGCCCCACTTAGGTAAAAATTCCCAGCAGAGCCCTAGCCACTGCAGGTGCAGTTACAGGCCTTAGAGCGATGGCCTCTGTGGATCTCCACCAAAACCAGGATAAACATGTTGCCCAAAGCACTTTTGGGATGCAGGGACCCAACAATGTAGATGCCCACTGTTTTAAAGGTGTTGCCCACGACAAGAAATGGAACCAGGGGAGCCTTTAGCTTTTTCCCCACTTTCCCACCGGCCTGGCAGGTGGAACATGACCTGCAGAATGTATCTGAGGCTGTCTTCATCCAGGGCCAATAAATGTTGGGTGACAAGCTTGGCAAAGACCTTTTACTGCCCTAGGTGTCCTTCCAAGGGTATATCATGAGCCAGACCAAGTAGGACGACCCTATAGCAGTGAGGGAACACCAACACACAGGTCATCCCGGCGCAGGAGCCTTATGCTATATTGGAGGTCATTCTCCCAATAGATGAGGTGATCTCCAGAGGTGCCACCAGCTGGCTGGGCCTCAGCTTGCCACCTCAAGCCCTCTAGAGTTTTGTACTCTCTCTGTACCTCGCGGAATTCCTCCCTGATGGGCCCACCCTCAACTTGCCATACAGCAAGCTCAAACAGGTCTTCAGGGGCAGCAATGTGCTCCCCGGTAGACTCCAGGGTAGCCACCACGGACACCACATCAACTAGATTTGCTGAAGTTTTCGGGGCTGGTTTCCCATGCCCATTGCCCTTCCTCTTCCTGGCACCCACCAGGGCCATTGTTCAATGCTCCAGGCCTCCTTAGCTTCTCTCTTTGGCAGCCATAGACCACATGATCATACAGTTCCATTCAGGCAACCCTAACATCTCCAGGTGTGACCTGATATTCAATTCCCTTCAGACAGAGTGCTCTAGATCATTGCCTAACAGATAATCTACGGGCATGGCAGAGCTCACATCCACTTTTGGAGACCCTGTGACCCCCACTCAAAGGAAATCAGAGCCACTGGGTAGTAACTCTGACTGTTGTCTGTGTCTGTGACTATGACTTGGTGGATTGTCTTGGGTATAACTTGCTCTGAGGACACCTGATGACATATCACAGTAGTCAGACTGGCTCCTTTGTCTGCCAGAGCCTCTAACCTCTGCCCCTTTATGGTAAAACACTGCCTGTACTTGGAAGGATTTGAAGGCATGTGGGCTGAAAGCACCATCTCTTTATCTTCCAGGGGGACTAAAAAAAACTCTGTTTTCTCCCCCATACGAAAACAACTCTGTTCTCTCCCCCATGCTAACTGGGACCGCCTCCATCACAAGAGTCACACTGGCCCACTACAGTGTCTGTCCATCAGGGATAGGGCTGACCCCTCTTGAGACATTTGGTGTCTCCCTTGGGGTGCCCATATTTGTTGCACTCAATATACTGTGGGATGAACCTCCCTGTCTGCTTACAAAAGAACCTATTCTACTTCTGAACAGGATAGGACAGGTTACTGTTCCCATGGGAGTTATTTTAGTGGATTAGAGAACTTTTTAAAGAGTTTTTCACCCCCCTCTTCCTTCTGGTGGGGACCCTGACCATCCTTTTGGGAATCCTTCCCAGATGACTTGTTTGACACTCTGATGCCGACCCAAAGGCCCACCTCCGTAGCAAGCTCCCTGGGGTCAGGGAACTTACTATCAACTAGATGTTGGTGCTACTCAGTAAAACAAGTATTGAGCATGTGCTCCCCCAGGATCCAATTGTACAGCCAAATATAATCATTGACTTTTCTGCCCCTTACCCATCCACTCAATACCTTACTCGAGTAATCAAAGAAGTCTACCCAAGACTGGCTCAGGAGCTAATGGCTGTTCTTAAATCTAAGGCGGTATGTTTTAGTCCAAACTTGCCAAGTGCAATGGCCTTCATAGGAGCATATTACATTTGTTTCCCCACCTCTAATGTTAGAAGGGTGTACCTCCCCACCGTGGGCATTTGTTTCACCAAGCTTCCTCTCCAATCCTCTTCTTGGACCCTGTGCATTCTGCGTGCCACGTCGTAAGCTGAAAACAACTTATCCATGTCTTCTCCCACCACATAATGGGGTACGAGGTCTTGCAGTATGCACACTCTTGCTTCTTCAGTGGGCACCGAGAGAACACTGCCACCATTGTAGCTGGACTCCACTTTTTTTGGTCTGGTGTCCAGCTCTTTGAAACTTGCTCATCTCCATTTATCTCATCTCCATGGACAATTTCTTTTCCTCCATGGCTCTCTGGGCTGCTGTCTACTACGTTGTGAGTTTGAACATCTGGAGCCAGAGTTCTCTCCAAGCCTTCCTGTCCACCTGCTCTTCGGGGGAGAGGCCTAAAATGGACACACAGCTCTATGCCCTGGCAGGGAGCTAAACGTCTGTGGGCAAGTTATCCTTCTTCTCTGATTGCTGCAGCTCAGGACCTTTGCTCAGGTTCTCCCCATGCTACTTCAAACCCTCTTCTTCATCCTGGTCCTCTGTTGTGGCTAGCTTCTAATGCTCCTCTTTGCTGGCAGCCCCCTATCCTCGCAGTATTCCCTGAATTCAGCTGCAGTGTAGCTCTCCATTTGGCTAAGCTCAAACTCCATCTTTGCAGGTAGAAGCACAGGCACAGACAGGTAGAATAGGAGTGAATCAATACATGTCTTGATGAAGGTCACTAAATACTTAGAAATGTTTCTTGGCAATCACAACTTTAATAGTGTAGTATAAAGTTTAATACCTAAGATGTCTTCAATATCGGGAAAGAGAAAGCCTTAAATAAAATTGTGTACCGCACAAAAAACATTTCTTTATGGACTCATGGACCTACATTGGACACCATCCATATATGTATTTATACCTATGTATTATGCATTTTTGATTGTTAAAAACACTCAAAGCATTACAACATGCCGTAGCATAAATATATCATAGAAGTTAACCTTCTCCATTGAAACTACACACAATGTACATCATCTTATCTAAAGTGCTTAATATGTTAGAACTATACAGCATCTTGTTTAAAAAATGAGTCATGCCCTTATAATATAAGTATTCGAGTATCATTATTCTAAGAAACTATTGTGTGTAACAATTCTTTTTAACAAACTTTGCTTACTTACTTATGCCTACTAGCTCTCCTAGGGTATAGGGATATAGGTCATCAACCTTGACACTCCCACCACCCGTGTCCTCAACTTTTCTTACAATCGGACTTCAAATGTGACTCATCTCTTTGCAGTCAGCCTTGAGGCCTTTGTGCCAGGTGTTTCTTGCCCTTCCTATTTTTCTTTTCCTTGATGGTTCAAGGTCAGGGCTTGCGGAGGGTGTGAGCTATCCAGCTTCAGCTTCTTTCAATGTTTTCTGCATGAGTGGGGGTTGGAAAGGCTGCTGCCATTGAACATTGTTTCTGATGGTGTTTGGCCAGTGGATTTGGAGGATTTCCCTCAGGCAGGTGTTGTTGAAGGTCTGGACTTTGTGTGTGGTGGTCACTGTTGTCCTCCAAGTTTCTGCTCAATACAGAAGGGCCGATTTTACATTGGCGTTAAAAAGCCTGCTCTTGGTTTGCAGGATGAGGTCTCTAGAGTGCCAGATCTTCTTTAAAACTTTACTACCTCTATATACACAGTATTTTAAAGCAGAAACTGTTAGATCTTTCACATTTGTACCTTATATATGATATAGAACATCATCTAAATATATTTATATATTTTAAATAACTGCTATTCACCAACAACAGTCTTAATAAATACCATTGAAAGAAAACAAAACGTTATTATTATTAACACATACTTGTTTATATAAAGTGCTACTGATTTATTCAAATATGTAACCATTTATAGAAATACTCAAAACACATATCATATACATACATAGATATTGCAAATAAACTGCATAATCCTGCATTCATCAAGCTCTTAATACATTTGAATCCATACTCCACATGTTTTACATTTTAATTAACCCTGGGCGGAGCAGGTGAAGTGCCTCTGCGCGAAGTTCCAGGGAGTTGGAAAGCAACTCCGTGGAACTTCACTCCGCTCCGTTCACCACCCTCCCCTCACCCAAAGTAATTAAAAGTAATTAAAAAGGCACTTACCTGCCCCGTGGCTGCTTCCTCCTCGAAATGGTTGCTCTCCTGCCTCCTACGTCGAGGAGGAGACAGCCACGGGACAGGTTAGTGCCTTTTTAATTACTTTTAATTACTTTGGGAGGGTGGAGGGGCCGGCTAACTACGCTACGCCATGGAGTCGTAGTTTTGCCTGAACCCTGCGTTCGCAACAGAACGCGGAGTGGGCAGAACTACGTAAACTCCACTGGCGGAGCGTAGTTACCCTCCCGGGCTTAATTTTAATATATCAGTGTACACATTTTTTAAAGTGTACAACATATATAGTCAGTACAAATACCTGAATAAGAATTTGTGTGTTCAAAGCAGATGCACAAAGGGTTTTGTTGCACACTCAGATCAGCACACTTTTGAAAATCAGAAGTAAAAGAGAGCTCAACTCCTTCAGCCGCTCATCAACCAGAGATAAATTCAGCCGCCAAAGTTTATGCATGGGTTATATCTGCCTGCAGACTTGCCCCTTTAACCTATCACATTGCAGTCTTGTTCTAAAATGTTCCTGGGAGCAGCCACTATTGGGTTAACCTAAAGTAACTGCCCTGTAGTATTGCAGCAATGCCTTCTGTTGCACACTTTGGTTGCCATGCGCCTCACCATAGTACGGTGCAATAGTAGATCCTAAACTCATGTGACTCTTAATAATTTAAAAAAAAATAACACTACCCTTACTCCACTCTAGAATTCTGCACATGGGTTTCTATTCCTAGCTAGGAGGGAATATCTCTCCTGGGTAGGCCATATATTTATTTTTCAGATGTTGTACAAGTTCGCGGGCGTACCGCGAGTTCCTGACCTGCATGCTTCAATCAATGAAGCTTACACATTGGATCTACGGAACCATCGTGGAACTACAGAAAAGCCACGCTGAGCACCACGACCGATCCGCAGATCTGCAAAAACCTGTAAAAAAGCACTTGGGAATAGACCAAGATTTTATGTCAACCAATAGAATTGCTTCAGTTGCAATACACATGTGCACTCTCCATTACATCCTTCCCCCGTAAACCATTTTTCTAGCTCAGCTCTCATGACAACCAATTTGGAACTCCTTACAAGCAAGCTACATGTCAAAGATTTAGTAAGCATTGTGTGCTCTCTCAGGTTTGGTTAAGCTTCATATTGGAAGATAACTTATTGTGTTAGTAAATATAAACCTATTACAAACAACATACCAGAAAAGACGCTCATTCTACCAATTAGTATACACAATAGAGCTTGAAGTTATTGACTATCTAACCCACAATTCAGCACACGAACAGCAACCAATCATATACCTAGCACTGCAAAAGATTTTCTAACCTCTTTAAACTGCATGCTCTTCCAGAATATTTCTCATTCTGATGCTGGCTCTTTCTCCTCTGAGGATGTCATGCAAATCATCCCAGGCATGCTCCACCTAAATGGCACAAGAGGTACCTCACCATGCAGACAGAACCAGTACTTATTTGCTTCACGTTTGCACACAATGGAGATACACAAGGCTGCACTAAAGATTCCCATCTTTCTCATGATCCCTATCAAATTTTGAAATCAGGCTCCTATGTTCGTAATATGTGCAAAAGCATATGACAAGACAGAGAGGTCACTCTCAAAGAGAAGATGAAAAAGATAATCATGGATCTTCAGAGCACAGTCTAGGTGATCTGTACTCTGAAACAGTAATCTAGACTGAACATCATCATAGCAGCATCCTTTGTCTGTTGGAAATAGATGAGGAAAGCAACGAGATTCTAAACTCTTTTGCCACACTCTCATGACTTCAACTTCAGCTTGTTTCATTTGAAATACTTCTAATGCATCACCTGATACATCTCCAGAGTGTAGACGGTGAAGGCTGTAATGTTCATATGTTTCCTCTGCTTCAGCAGAATATATGCTTTCAAACTGCCAACTATCAGTAGACTTTGAACAGTGTGTGCCCATTAAACTTACATTATGGTCAAATTTTATTTTTTTAAGAACATGTTTTCACATTCTATTATTGTGACTGCTAGATTCAGTCTTAACTTTATTTTTCCTAACTTTTTTCCTAGGAAAACATTGAGTACTTTCATCAATGTTCTTTATTTCATTTTCACATCTTTCTCTGGCTTTTCCTGTTCTAGTTTCATTTTGCTTGGCCATCGTAGTTATGTCTAAATTGCTTACTTTTCTGCTGCTTAGTAGGCATTTTAAAATAAGTTGAAGACCTGCAGAATAGGGATGACATAATAGAAAAGATTTTTATTTTATAAATGACTTTTACAAATTTTGCAAATTATAAACTGTGTGTATTATAGTAACATTATTCTCTCTCTTATAATTTTAAACAGAGTTGAAGTAGTATATAGTATGGCGTTTAGTGTAATGTAGAACTCACATCTCTGTAAACACCTCTGTATAGGGAGAAAAAGTTGTGTGTATTAGAGATTTGGGCATATATGGAGAACATTGTGTAGTGACAGAGTGCCCTCTCAATGACCAACTCTGTACTGGACAAAGATCTGGCATAATAGGGACTTCATCGCATAATGAGGCTTGCCAGTGCTAAGAAGCCCACTTTTCCAGTAAGAACTCATTCAATGTTGAATACAGTGTGTTGTAGGCGCTTAGCTTCATAACTGAGTTGTATGTTGTAAGGATTCGGCCCTCCATGATCCATTTAGTACTTAATAAAAAGATGACCATATATGTTTTTTCACAACATAATAGAACTTCAATTTACTGCAGGGCTCACTTCTCCTTGAATATTTCTGTACAATGTGAACACTGTGTATACTAGATGTTTTGCACATAATTGGGCTTGCTTGTGGTGAAGCACTGACATCTCTTTGAAATCTCTCTACAAGGTAAATCATGCGCTTAGTGAAGGCTAGCCCTCAATGTGGGTCTTGTCTCAGCTAAGGGACAGACCTCTCCATAAATAACTTTCTAGAGAAAGAAGGTTCTCCATATTAGGGGTTTCACTATATAAAGGGGTTTGGGTATGGTGAGGAGCTGATCCCTTTGTGAGAATGACTATATTTATTGTCAGTGGAATGTTAGTCAAATGTTATAATATGGTTGTGCAAAGGGACTAGCTTCTCTATGCAAAACTGTATAAAAAATGAAAGCTATGCATAGTAGGGGGCATGCCCAGGTAAAGGGACATGGGTGTGCTGAATGACCACCCAACTCTGAAAATAAGTTTCTCAGTCCATGGCAAACAGGAAACCTAGCAGGGGATTGGCCACATAATGGGCCGTTGGTGTGGTAAAACACTGGAGTGTGTATGAAGAGTACTCTACAGGACCAACATTGAGTGTATCAGGCACTTAGCCATGTAATGGGGCTTAGGTGTTGTAAGTGTCTAGCTTCCATGTGAGGCATTCTGTATAATGGGAAGACTATAGATAACATGGGCTCACACATGTAATAGGGCTTCAGTGTAATGATGAACTGACCTGTTTGTAAACAATGTTGTACATAGAGAACTGTGTGCATAGTGTAAACTTGACCACAAAGTGATGCCTGAACCCGGAGAGGGGTGGTCTCTCTGTGAATATCTCACTACAGGGTAGTCTCTTTGCTAAGTAGAGCTTTCCCTAATAATGGGAGTTGCTCTGCTGAGACACTTCCCTCTGCATAAAGTGCTTTGTAGAGGAAAGGACTATACATACAATGAAATGGTCTGTCCATGAAGAACTCACTACAGAGCACACTCTTTGCCTACAACAGGGTAAGACACATAATTGAATTGGTTGTGATAAAGGTCTGGCTTCTCTCTGTAAACCTTTGTACAAGGATAACCCTGTGTTTAGTAGGGACTTGCCCACATAATGGAGGCTGTCACTTAATTGTCTTTGGGTGTGCTTAGGGACCTGCCACTCTATGCTGAGCTCTGTACAAGGCAAAGATTATACATACTAGGGGCTTACTCGCATAAAGCAGTATGGGTATGGCGATGGATTGGCCTCTGTTAGAAGAGCTCTCTCAATGCAGGGGAAAGGTTGTACACAGTAGAGGCTTCAGCAAGTAATGGTGCTTTGCACTATGAAGGCACAGGCCCCTGTATGATGAGGTCTCTACTGGCTGAACACTGTGTGCAGCACACATTTGGCCACAAAGTAGGAGTTTTGTGTGCTCAGGAACTGGCCTCTCTGTTTAGAGCTCTGTACAAAATACAGGCTGAAAATAGTAGAGGCGTATCCAAGTAATGGAGCATCAGTGCAGTAAGACACTGGCCTGTCTCAGAACATTTCTGTAAGTGCAAGGTGAAGATTATACATAATACACGCTTCCCCATGTAATGGGGATTGGGTGTTGTAAGATGCTGGCCTCTGTAGGGAATACTCTTTACAGTACAACCACTCTATGTAGAAGACACTTAGCTACATAACACCGCCTGGGTGTGAAGAGGGACTAACCTCTCTAGGAAGAGTTCTGTATATGATGAAGGCAATAGTTAGTAGAGGCTTATATGTACATAATGGTGCATGAGTTCTGTAAGAAACTGGCCTCACTCAGGATAAAGCTTTACATAGCAGTACCACATAATGTTATGTTATATTAAATTTATACAGCGCACAGCTACTAAAAAAGTGTCCCGGCGCTAACTCCAGAAAGAATTTAAAAATTAACAATACTCCAATGTCAGTCTAAAACAGCAACGTCTTTAGTTTTTTTTTTAAAAAGCAATGGGTCCTGGATTCTCCTCAGAGCCATCTGAAGTAGGTTCCATGCCATCGTGGCTTTGCAGACAAATGAGTTGCCGCCAAGCCTCTGGCGTATGAACCGAGGATTTTGCATTAGCATCTGAACCGAAGATCGCAGGTGCCGTATGGGTTTATAAATGGCACAACGCTTCTGCAGTTAGCTCGGGCCAAGGCCGTAGAGAGCACGGTGAGCCATAGAAAGCACTTTGAACTTAATACGGCACTCAAACGGTAGCCAATGCAAAGTGCGTAAATGAATGCGGACACTCTGGGCCCGATTCACAGAACTAACTTAAGACAAATTCCTAAACTTACTACTTTTGGTATTCACAGAAGTTAGGATTTTGTCTTAAGACAGACTTAAGACAGAATCCTAACTTAAGTCTGACTTAAGCCTGTCTTAAGTCTGTCTTAAGACAAAATCCTAACTTCTGTGAATACCAAAAGTAGTAAGTTTAGGATTTTGTCTTGGCCCACAGTCTACGCGGTAGTCCCAATAGTAGTCATGGCACTTCTGAATGGTGATAGGCTGGCCTCTGTATAATCAACACTCTGCACAAAAACACTGTGTGTAGCATGTAGTTAGCCACACACCAGGCTTTGAGAATGATTCATAGACTAGCCTCTGTATAAATAGCTCTTTACAGAAAAAACACTGTGTTGCTAGAACGTAGTCATGCAATGGAGCTTAGGGTGTGGAGAGGGGCTGCCCTCTACTTGAAGAGTTCTGTGTATGAGAAAGTCTGCACATAATGGGGGTTTACCCCCATAAGAAGGCTTCAGTCTTGAGAGGGATTGGCCTCTCTGTGAAGAGCTCGGTACACATCAAAGGCTGGGGAATTTACTATAGGAAGCGGAGGGCTCTCTGTGAACAACTGTACACAGAACTAAAGCTCTAAACAACTGCTCAACCAACAAGTCAATTTCTCACATTTGAAGATTGGTCTACCTCCAACAGGAACCCTGTTACTTTCAATGGTCTGATGATCCAGCTCCATAGCTATTAGCTTTTACAGTCTTCTGCAGATTTTTCAGAACTCAATGTCCGTAATTTTGTTATGAAAGGATTTATGATCACAGAGTAGTTGTTCAATGTCAGATTCACCACTTGATTTTTTTCTGGAAAATGGTTTAACCTTCTTGTTTGATGGTTTGTAGTGGTTTTAGGTGTGTCAATGCATAATGCAGAGCTCCACAGTCCCTGCAGTGCAGTGCAGGGCAGGAGCACTCACCTGGTGCTGTGAAGACCCTCAGCTGCTTGTCATCTTCATCCTCTAAGTCTCTCTGGCCGTGAGAAAGACCACCACATACTTCATAGGGGGAGGTCTTGGGTATTCAGGTATTGCTATTCCCGTTGTCTAGATGCAGTGCAGACATTTTCATTGAATTTGAATGCCACAGAGGATTGCAAGATTGTGCTAGTAGTTTTAATGTGGTCATTAAAAATTTAGAAGTGCTCATCAGCTTGAAGGTAGAATAGGAATTGACTGCGGAATACCTTATGGGGAAAGAGGATGGTTTGAGGTTTGGCCAAGATCTCGCAAATCGTATTGATTTTGTATTGAAATGCCAAGATGCCTCTTAGTATAAAAAATGCACAACAAAATTTAACATGACAGTGTGATGACTGAGTGTACTTTTCAGTTGTAAACTAGCCCCTCATACATTCCAATGGAATCACTTCTAGGAAGGAGGAATGATGCACCAAATAGCAAGTAGCATGAGATGAAAGAGTAATACTCCTCTGATTGAAGCCAAAGCCCACTCTATATGTATTTTTTTCTTAAACAGTAACTATATGTCTTGCCGACAGCTGCACAGTCCAGTGCAATTTATATATTTTTCAGTGATTCGGTTCAAGTATGTATTAACTCATTGGGGGCATCTAGCTGAGTGTATCAAAGTGCAATGGGTTGGAACCGCATGTTCTTTATTTTTTCTATCCTGTCTAACACTCAGTTCATAAGTTGACTTCAACAATTGAAGACCATTAAGGTGATCCTAAAGTCAAGAGTTCATATTCCAGCACAGCAGGTTCAGTCATCCATCCTTGCCAAGGTTAGTAAATTCAGTATCATGAATTGTTTAACATTTGTTACCTACAACAATTATAAATATCATAAGTGCAGTATGAAATGCTATGCAAATCAAGTTACCATTATCATAGAATGTCACTAGTTGTTATCATTTTAACATTATCACATTTAATGATATTTTAATTGCTCTTTGTATGTAGTCAATACTTCATAAGTAATTACTTTCAATTGCGTTGTTAATTTAAACTATACCATCCCATTAAATTTAGAGAAACATTGTACTTTAATTGATACCACAAAATGAGTAAGGGTTGTTGTAAGGAAACTTTGTGACAAAGATCAGTTTCTGATTTTGTGCTGGGTTCTATTTTGTTTCCCATCTACAGCCATACCTGTCTTCCTGGGGGTTAAGAAAAATGACAAAAAAGCTTGTCTTTTACATTGTTTACAATGGCACTAATTCTTGACAATTCTCTCATTTTTCTCACTCTGGTACATAGTCCTTAGAGTGAACCCTCAAGGACCGAAGTATAGAAAAAGTGTATGTAGAATACTTGAAATAATCTCAGTCAAGGTAAGCAACCCAATCCATCATTTCTTTGCCCACAATGCCATATCAGACTAGAACCAGCCATAGAAAAATCAGCCATCATACTGCTCCAGTAGGTACAGTCCATCTCAAACTGCCAAGCCAGGTACTCTCAGAACCGGAACACAGGCATCCCAAGACCAGTTTTGCCGCAGTTGGGACTCTTCAGTCGGGTGTAGCTTGGTTCTAGTGACAAAGAGAGCAAGGGACCCAATGCTGTGCATACCGGTCGCACTTTGGCCGTCACACTGAAATACACAAAAAAGTGATAGGTGAGATACTTGACTTAATCTCAGTCACTGGTATTTACTCTGGCTACATACCAATACATTGCTTCTTTCCCATAATGCCACCTCAGATTAGAGCCATCCATATGCAAATCAACCTTGATCCTTCTCCAAAAGGAACAGTCCAGCCCAACCTGCCAAGCCAGGTCCTCTGAACAAGAACACAAGCAAACAAGACTGGTTTTGCCATAGTTGGAGCTGATTTGTTCCAGTGGCAAAGTGAGCACGGGACCCACATCTTGGCATTAATTCAACCATTCTGTCTATCATGTTTTTGTATACTTCATTGCGACAACCCAGGGATGGAGTCACAACCTACAAGGTGCAATGTATTTATTTTAGAGAAGACCAATATCAGCCCAGATTAATCCTGAAATTCCACTAAATATCTCACCTCTGGCACTCTATGCCACCCCTACATTTTCACTAAGCAAACTCACAATCTCAAGTAAAAGTCTTAGGGCTAGATGTAGGTAACTGGGAAATACCGATTCCTAAATACCCAATTTTACCGATTCAGTATTTAGGAATCGGTATTTCAGATGTAGGTAAGAATTCGGTAAAAAATACTGAATTCTTAATATTCGTTATTACCGAATCGGTAATTGAGATTCAGTAATAACAAATAACTAACTATTCATTTCTATGGGTTTGGAGGCCCATAGGAATGAATGTGAGACATTCTGTATTACCGATTCGGTATTGCCGAATCGGTAATACCGGGAGGTATTTCAAGGGTGCCAGTGTGTGCAAAGGACATCCTGTTGCACCCCTGAAATGTGCATGTGTGCACATGTGGCACACATGCATGCCCTAAGGGCATGGATGTGTGCCACATGGCACATTTCAAAAAGCAAAAAAGTGCTTTTTGAAAGGAAATCGCTATTTACCACCAACTTGGAGTTGGTGGTAAATAGCGATTGCTTAAGGCCGAGGTGCACTGTTTTAAGTGCTACCTACATTGCATTTAAGAAATCGGTATTACCGATTCCTTAAATGCAAGGCCATAAGGAATCGGTATTAAGGAATCAGTATTTACAGATTCCTTAATACTGAATCCTCCTTACATCTCAAATGCCTAAATACCAGTCGGTAACTGTGAAATTTAACAAATTTCACAGTTACCGACCGGTATTTAGCCACCTACATCTAAGACTTTGTTTTGCTCTTTCCAAAAGCAGATGACTCACCAGTTCACTGACAGAATGTCAAACCCATAAATATCTCCGAAAATATTGTGTCCCAAATATCAATCACAAAATTATTGTTTTTCCATACATATAATCGTAAGTACAAAAATATCAGGAAAGAAATATCTCTATACACTAATATCAAAATAATATATACAAAAATATAGTTACGTATGTATATATATATATATATATATATATATATATATATATATAGTTACAAAAAGTAAATATTATTTAATCTTGTAGCATTATTATAATGAGAATTAAATGTTTAAATAATATTTAAAGTTACATGTACAAATTATACTTATTTAAACACACACATATATATTTATATCTGTATGTTGAAGTACACATCTATAAATAAAAACTAAAATTCAAAATATTAATTATATTTTATATTATAATTTTCATGTTTTAATCTTCTGACACGTATATATATATATATATATATATATATATATATATCCTACTGGCAGTCGCCAGTAGGTAGTTATAGTTAGGATTTTTTTCAATGCAAAATCTCAAAATTCTATTGTGAATAACTTTGGCGCTGGTTGACAAATCTGCCTGAAAATTTCCTCAAATTTGCCTCGCGGAGCTCCGGTCCTTCCTTGAAAGTTTGGGGGGGATTCGTCAAGCGGGGGCTGAGATAAAAGAGGGTCCCAAAACGTGTTTTCCCCATGTTAATTTCCATAGGGCGGTCGACCTCACTTTTAGCCCGAACGGCTGAATGGATTTCCACCAAAACTTGGCAAAATTGTAGGGACTGGTAGCCCGATGTGCCTTTGCTGTGTCTCAATAAATGTGCTCCAGTGGTTTTTGAGTAATTTAGGTTAAAAAAAAATATATATCTATGGCCGCGCCCTCGTACGCACACCGGGGCGCGCTCCGGGCGCGCCACGCGAGGTGCGCACGGAAAGCTGATTGGCTCTCGGGTGTCTGTAAACATTCGAAACAGTCCGGAGTGGCCGCCATCTTGTGTCTCGGTAGGATCGAGACACAAGAGGTGGCAAAAACAAAGGGGGAAATGACCATAAGGGGGCAGAGTAGACCCCCCTGACCTCCTAGGTTTGATGTGGGGGCTATAAAAGGGCCCCGCGGGGCAAAAACATTTTTTTTTTTCGATTTGCGCGGGGGGAGCGCCCGGTACGCGCACCGGGGAGCGGACCGGGGAGCGTTCCATGGGGAAAAAAGAATGATAGAGTTTTCAAAAAATGTAGCTTTTTTTTATAAATTGGAGGTAGTTCTAAAAAGAACTGTTTTTTTCTTCTTTTTGTTTTATTTTTTTATTGTTTTTTGAACATTTTGTATTTTTTTTGGCTTTTATGAACTATTTTGTATTTTTTTTGTTATTTTTATGGGGAGAAACAAAAAACAGGGAATTAAAAATGGCTCAACTGGAGCAAAACAAAATCAGGAAAAATTAGGGTTTTTTGAGGCAATTGTGGTTGTCACCAGCAAGGAGGATGAGCTTTAGGCTCTGCTCACCATAGGAGACGGTCTTACCACAAAAAATACATGTGACCCTAAATTCTCCAAACCGTGGTTGTATGCAAGGGATTATCTCCCTTGTTTCTGGTCCCGATGGAGTGGGTTGTTTTCGTTTGGAGGTGCTGGGTGTAGATTGGGGAGGGTTGCTGCCAAGTTCTCTCATCTCTGCGGCAGCATAGTTGTTCGGATGCTTGCGCTGCATGTGCCTAATCATGGTATTATTCCCAAATGAATACTTTTTATTTGGGTTACCCCTTGAAAGTTCCATGTCACAGATAAGGTAAGTCACCTTTGCCGCACTCACTTTCTTTTTTCCCTCAGGGATGGAAAAAACTCCCATACAATGTGTGGCTTGGGTTGGTATGGGGTATTGTGTTCTTCCAGCCACCTCCTCCTCCTCCCCTCTTCCTCTTCCTCCTCCTCCTCTTCTTCTTGACCACCAATGTGATGTTGTGGTGGTCCTCTTGTTGGTGGTGGTGGTGGTGCAGATGCTCCAGCTGATGCTGCTACTGTTGCCATTTCAAAGTACAAAATATACCTCAAAGATCTCAAAACTGGTCTTCTTCAGTCAAAGGGCAAAGTCAGAATAAGGAAAAAAGGTGGGGGCTTTCATCATTTGGAGAAAAAAAAATGTCCTGAACCAATGAGAAGTGTTATTTTCAGGTCACAAGACCAGGGGTTTCATCATCATGAAACCAAAACTGTTCTGCACCAATTAAAAGTGTTATTTTCAGGTCACATGACCCGACGCGCTTACGCGTCGGATGCTTACGTTGCGCGATCGTATGCGCTCGAGTGCTTCCGGGTGCGTTTACGCCGTGCGTATCACACGGACGCGGCTATGCGGTACGTCACAATGATGTTTTTGGCCGCGGCATTGGCGCTAACGGGACGCTCCCCGGTGCGCTTCAAAAGACTACGCTTTCCGGGGCGCTCACCGGGGCGCGCCCCGGGAGCGCTCCAGGGCAAAAAAAATAAATATATATATACATTAAAAAAATTGTTTTAAATACAAATATAATATAGGATTCATTCATTTTAAAAAATATTACATTTCATAGCTATAGACATTTGCTATTAACAAAACTTTGAAATTCACTGAAAAAACATAGGTTTGGGGCCTTATATATAGTTAGGAATTAGAATTTAAAAAACCTATGAAATTCACTGAAAAAACCATAGGTTTCACACCAGTTATAGTTAGGAATTAGCATTTAAAAAACCTATGAAATTCATAGAAAAAACCATAGGTTTCACACCCGTTATAGTTAGGAATTAGCATTTAAAAGACCTAATAAATTCACTGAAAAAACCATAGGTTTGACACCAGTTATAGTAAGCTGGAAATTTTACTGACATAAAACCATTGAAATTCCAACGTTATATTTAGTTGGACTCACTATAACAAGCGCGCCTGCAATGCACTGCTGATGACGTCACATATTACATCACTCATGACATCGTCAGTGACATCACTCATGACATCACTTATGACACCATCCTTGTGACATAGTGACAGACCTCCTTTTAGTGTAATGTAACCCTTGAAATAGATATTCAAAAATAGAAACTAACATTTTCAAAAAAATGGAGATACCCATACCAGTTACAACAACCAATTCAGTAATTCCACCATCTATATACACATCCACTCATTTACCAACAATTCCATATAGTCACTCATACATATACTCACTCATCATATGTAGTGATACATCTATACATCCTGTTATACACCGACAGTCATGCAAAAGTTACTCACACACATACTCACACATGCAAATAAATTATTGAACATCCATTTATTTGCATATAAAACTATACACACACTACCTCTTTACTTCTAAGAAACGTACACATACTTACTCTCTTAAACAATCATTTATATAAATATATACTTATTTAAACAGGAACTCTTACAATCTCTTACTCTCACATATACTCACTTATATACATCAAAACTCACATACACTAGAATAAAATATGTTGTTACTAAAAAACACAATAGTGAGACAGTCATTCACTCACTAACATACACATATACACACTCATCCACCCATACAGTCCTGCACATATGCTGTCTTCAAAACACATACAAACAGTGAGTCAGTCACCAACCCATGCAGCTACTTATTCACAAAGTGAAACACTGATATATATATTTCAATATTTAAAAGTTACTCGCAAATATATGTATTCAATAAAATACACTTAATAAAGCAGTTAACCAATCATTTTTTTTTTAAAAAAACATCCATTTACACACTTATTTAACCATTTATTCTTCCATCAACCTTTACAAATACAAATATTAAACATATTAATTTTAAAGAAAGACACACATTCACTGGCTGGTGTCATCAGTGATGTCATGAGTGATATCACTGACGATGTCATGAGTGATGTAATATGTGACATCATCAGCAGTGCATTGCAGGCGCGCTTGTTATAGTGAGTCCAACTAACTATAACGTTGGAATTTCAATGGTTTTATGTAAGTATAATTTCCAGTTTACTATAACTGGTGGCAAACCTATGGTTCTTTCAGTGAATTGAATAGGTTTTTTAAATGCTAATTCCTAACTATAACGGGTGTGAATCCTATGGTTTTTTCTGTGAATATATATATATATATATATATATATATATATATATATATATATATATATATATATATATATATATATATATATATATATATATATATACTAGCGGCCCGTCCCGACGTTGTCCGGGTAAAAAAAGGCTAGGCAGCAATGGTTTTAGTATTGAAAATAACATTTACTTCAAAACTTCATGGTACACCACATTTAGTGTTTCATGAGAATCAGGAAGTAGAATAAATTGGTTGTCGGAATTCCCCGACCTCGATAGCGTGACATATAACTGTCCATGAATGAAGCAGTCCTCTTGTAAGTCTATCCCAATGACTTTGTATGTCTGACCTTGTGATTTGTTAATGGTGGATGCAAAAGCAAAGTTAATAGGGAATTGTAAGCGTTTGAATTGAAATGGTAGATCAGTAGGGATCATGGGTATCCAGGGTATATGGGCTAACTGTCCTGCAGCAGGGCCAGTGAGAATAGTAGTCTCTATTACATAAGGTAAAAGAGATTTAACTTGTAGGCGCGTCCCATTGCAGAGATTTGGTGGATGTAGGTTTTGTAATAACATGATAGGAACACCTACTTTCATTTGGAGTATATGAGGGGGAAGCCCGGAAGGGTTAAGTCAGTGGAGGTATTCTTGTGGATAATGCACAGCATCTTGTGTACCTAATATTGTATCAATGGAATTATATATTGTGGTTTCACCTGGGAATAGTTGTAGTATGTGTTCATTAATATGATGCACTGCAGAGTTTCGGGCGGCAACTATAGACCTTTCGCAAATCCATGTGTAATCTTTGCTGAGAAGATGCTTGATGTCTGGGTAAACATGTTGTATGAGTTCATGTAGGGTACAGAGACGCTTACTTAAGTTTTGTATGTTGATAAAGCCATTGGTGTCAGGTATGTCTCTGTTGGCCACTTCTATTAGAAGGTCTGCAAATTGTGTATCTCCACCTCCTAAATGTGTCCTCATGTTAGTGCGCAAGGTAATAGATTGTACAGAGTTCCATAGGTGTGATGCTTTTAAGCATGCTTTTAGTATATCAGCCCGCGTTCCTGTAGGCACCACAGGAAGAGTGTGTCAGAAGTCACCAGCAAACACAAAAGTAACACCTCCAATTATGTTGTATGAATTTCTAATGTCTTTGAGAGTTCTGTCAACTGCCTCAATATGTGAGCGGTGTGTCATTGTACATTCGTCCCACATGATAAGAGACACATTTTGAAGCAGTGTCCCCAAAGGTCCGTTTTTCCGAATAGAGCGCATTGAATCCTTTTCAAGGGTAACTGTTAGAGGCAGTTCAAAGGTAGAATGTGCTGTTTTCCCAGCTGTTAGCAAAGTGGCAGGTATTCCAAATGAAGCAACAGCTAGAGCCAAATTCCCAGAAGATCGAACTTTGGCAAGTATGAGGTTGATTAGGTAAGTCTTTCCTGTGCCACCGGGGGCGTCTATGAACAATAGTTTGCCTTGCTTCTTTTCAACACTATCAACTATGGTGTTGTAGGCGAGTTGTTGATCGGGAACTAAGTTAGGCAAGTGTTGAGCAAGGTAGTTATTTAGCTCTGGAATATTGTGTGCAGTAGCGATATTGTGGTATCCAGTTAGGTTAGTTCGGACCGCTGGTGGCAGGCTGAAATCTTGTAAGGACTTCTCGCTTAATAGATACAGTGAGTCTTCAATTTCTATAAGTCCTTGGTTTATGATTTCATTGTTGATAGCAGCCCGTGCCGACGTTGTCCGGGTATGAATTGCTGCCGGCCAGTAGTATATTGTTTTGTAGGATTTCGTTTTGATAGCATTTCTTATCTGTGACAGGCCTGTGAAACGCTCCGATTCACAGTGCACTGCTGATGCACTTAAGAGTGCGCGTTCAGTAGTGTGTGAACTCGAGTTTCCCTACTTTATTTTTCCTTGCAATATTATATAGCGCAAACTCGACAACATGGCATAAGCACAATTTACATTACAGAAGAACACATTCATTTGTGGTAGGCACGGGGAGACAAAGCAATTTGCCTGGAATCACATAATGTTGAGCTGATGCCGAGATTCGAACGTAGCTCCCCAGCTCTAAAGTTCGCAATTCTGGAACTTGTGGCGGGAGGTGTGTCTAAAAGTGTATGTTGGTGCTGGCCATCAATGAGAGAGACCTGTGCATTTTTCAAATGGGTGGTGAAAAAATATGAGTATGTTGCTGGAGATGTGGGCCGCCGTGCCACCAATGTACTTACCGGGGGAGGGTAAACACAGATTATTCCGCAACTTTCTTTCCGCATACCATCACTCCGCATACTTTCATTACGAAAGTACCATGACTCCGCAATGCCATTATAACGCATGGCATTACATTTTATATGCTTTTACTATGCATACATTTACAACGAAATTTGTTGTAAATGCATGAATGGTAAAAGCATGTTTAATTTTAATGTTTGGATAAGGTAAGTATGGGTATAGGGGTATATGTTTTGGGGTACTGAGGTATATGTTTTTGGGTGTTTGGGTATTTTAAGGGTTCAGATATAGTTTTGGGTTATGGGGTACAGGGGTAGTTTTAGGGTTTAGGGATAGGTATGGGTTTTGGGGTACAAGGGTATTTTTAGGGCTCAGGGCTAGGTTTAGGTTTTGGGGTATAGGGGTATTTTTAGGGTTCAGGGGTAGGTTTGGGTTTTGGGGTACAGGGGTATTTTAAGGGTTCAGGGCTAGGTTTGGGTTTTGGGGTACAGGAATATTTTTAGGGTTCAGGGCTAGGTTTTGGTTTTGGGGTACAGAGGTATTTTAGGGTTCAGGGGTAGGTTTGGGTTTTGGGGTACAGGGGTATTTTTAGGGTTCAGGCCTAGGTTTGGGGTTTGGGGTACAGAGGTATTTTAGGGTTCAGGGCTTGGTTTGGGTTTTGGGGTACAGGGGTATTTTTAGGGTTCAGGGCTAGGTTTGGGTTTTGGGGTACAGGGGTATTTTTAGGGTTCAGGGGTAGGTTTGGGTTTTGGGGTACGGGGGTATTTTAAGGGTTCAGGGCTAGGTTTGGGTTTTGGGGTACAGGGGTATTTTTAGGGTTCAGGGCTAGGTTTGGGGTTTGGAGTACAGGGGTATTTTAGGGTTCAGGGATAGGTTTGGGTTTTGGGGTACAGGGGTATTTTTAGGGTTCAGGGGTAGGTTTGGGTTTTGGGGTACAGGGGTATTTTAAGGGTTCAGGGCTAGGTTTGTGTTTTGGGGTACAGGGGTATTTTAAGGTTCAGCGGTAGGTTTGGGTTTTGGGGTACAGGGGTATTTTTAGGGTTCAGGGCTAGGTTTGGGTTTTGGGGTACAGGGGTATTTTTAGGGTTCAGGGGTAAGTTTGGGTTTTGAGGTACAGGGGTATTTATAGGGTTCAGGGCTAGGTTTGGGTTTTGGGGTATAGGGGTATTTTTAGGGTTTAGGGATAGGTTTGGGTTTTGGGGTACAGGGTATATTTATAGGTTTAAGATGGGTTAGTGTTTAAGGGTGTTGGGGTATTTTAAGGAGTAAGGGTGGGTTATGATCATGGGGTGCAGGGGTATTTAAAGGGAGCAGGGTGGGATTAGCACACAATATGAGACATGGCATGAAGGGTGGAACGTACCACACGCCCCCAGTGTTTGTCACGCCCCCAGCACACGCCCCCAGCACACGCCCACAGCACAATGCAGACACGCCCACAAGGGACTACTTTGCTGGCACGGTTCTTTTACCTTTTAAATGTATATGGTGGGCGTCTGTATAGCCTATGTCCTTCTGCTGCAACTGCCCTTTCCAACACTGTATTGGGTGTTGTGATTTGTGCTGTGGTTCCTGAGATTACCCGCCTCAAAGGTTTGGGCTCTCTCTTTATATTATTAGTATGGATTACTTCCAAAAGGTAACTTCACTCCAAGAAACCCAGAAGGACTCAGCGGGGATTGCAGGGAAACTCACTTTATTGCTGTTTAAATGCGGCATAATGCATTTCGACGTGTGTCTTCATCAGATGCCTTCGCAAATGGAAACTGGGCAGCACCTTGATTTAAACCTTCATGGCTCGTCCCAAAAACATTGGAGTACAGCTGGCCCCAATTCAAAACACAGAGTTTTTGTTGCGTAGTCCGATGTCTGAAACTACCAATCCCAGAAGACATCAGATTAGGAGCTGTCTTCTGTGGAGCTCTTTAGCATGTTTGCGCTGTCAGTGCCATTTTAGAGGTAAGGTGTGCTGCCAAATTAATGTCTTTGTTTAAAAGTCGGTCTCCCTTGGGTCCCCTGACGCTTCTGCCTCTGCTATACATATATATACACACAGATACAGATATATATATATATATATTGACATACAAATAAATGTTTTAAATACAAACTATAGCAAACAAAGTAGACAACACTTTAAATCATTACAATGTTATTATATTTAGTAAGTAAACAATAGGAAAAGAATATCTGTACTAAATATATCTTAAAAATAACAAATTTCTTAAAATAAAAAATAGAAAATCAAATAAACAAACAAATGATAATACATAATTTAACAATAATAACACATGTATTACATTTTAGAGATAATAAATATACTATTTCTACTCTAGTCGATGCAGCAGTAGGGAAAGCGTTGGACACTGGAGGAGTAAACATTACTATTCCCACTCCAATCTGTGCAAAAGTAGAGAAAGCGATGGACTCAGGAGGGGTAAAATTTACTATTTCCAATTCCAATCTGTTCAACAGTAGGGAAAGCAATACACTGTGGATGGGTATAATTTACTATTCCCACTCCATTCTGTGCAACAGGAGGGAAAGCGTTGGACGCAAGAGGGGTAACATTTGCTATTCCCATTCCAGTCTGTGCAACAGTAGGGAAAGCGTTGGATTCAGGAGGGGTAAAGTGTATTATTCCGACTCCAGTTGGTGCAAGAGTAGGGAAGGCATTGGACTCAGGAGGGGTAAAATGTAATATTCCCACTGCAGTTTATGAAACTGCAGAGAAAGCACTGGTTTCAAGAGGGGTATTATTTTATGTCCCCACTCCAGTCTATGCAACCGTTGGGAAAGTGTTGAACACAGGAGGGGTAAAAATTACTATTCTCACTCCAGTCAGTGCAAAAGTAGGAAAAGCGTTGGATTCAGGAGGGGTAAAATGTACTATTCCCATTCCAATCTGTTCAACAGTAGGGAAAGCATTGCACTGTGGATGGGTAAAATGTACTATTCCCACTACAGCCAGTGCAACAGTAGGGAAGGCATTGGACTCAGGAGGTGTAAATTGTACTATTCACACTCAAATATGTGCAACAGTAGGGAAAGCGTTTAATTGAAGAGGGGCAAATTTACAATTCCCACTCCAGTCGATGTAACAGTAGGGAAACTGTTGGATTGAGGAGGGGTATAATTGACTACGCCCCCTCCAGTCGTGCAACAGTATGGAAAGCGTTGGACTCAGGGGGAGTAAAATGTACTATTCCCACTCCAGTTGGTGCAACAGTAGGGAAAGCATTGAACTCAAAAGGGGTAAAAATTACTATTCCAAATCCAATATGTGCAACAATAGGCAAAGCGCTGGATTGCGGAGGGGTAAAATGTACTATTCCCACTCCAGTCAGTGCAACAGTATGGAAAAGTTTGGACTGACGAGGGGTAAAAGTTACTATTGCCACTTCAGTCTGTGCAGCAGTTGGGAAAGTGCTTCACTTCAAATGCATACCATATTTTAAAACATGTATTAATTGAAAACATATAAACACTATATAAAAAAGAGTTTATATATATATATATATATATATATATTAAAATAGTTAAACAATACACATGTTTATAAAAAAGATTATATTTAAAAAATGCACTTAATTGATTATTTAATTACATTTCCAAACTATACTCCTGCATACCTGGTAGCCCAAATTTAAAATATCATTAAAAGGCAAAATTCTGACACAATTCACATATTAAGTATTAAATAAAATAATGAATAATAAATTAACAATTAGTTGTTAATTAATTGTTAATTCATTATTACCAAATATCTTCCGACCATATCCACCTAAAAACACAACACATTCCGAATATATAACATAAGATATGTATTTACTAAATAATTTACATATTTGTAAATAAATTACACATTTTAAATACAATTATTTATTAATTAAAATGTATTATTTACTTAATTAACTTCCCACCCTATAAGCTTACAAACCCAACACCAGCACGTAAAACATTGTTTAAAAATATAATATTTATACAATTTACATGATTAATTACCAATTAAATGATTAATAATTAAATAGTTAGTAATCAATCAATATTTACTTAATTAACAACCCACCCTATACCCCTACAAACTTTACAACTGGCACCGAAAACATAACTTAAAACAATAATAATTACACAATTTACATAATCAATTAAATAATTAATATTAATTACAAATAATTATTAATTAATTATACTTAGTTTACTTCCCACCCTGTACCCCTACAACCCTCACAATCCGCTACGACACTATAAATTACAATAACAAATTCAATTAAAATTATAAATAACTTAAAATTACAAACTATATTAAAATTCATTACAATTTTCCAAACAATATATACCATATACAATTACATTATTCTATAAAACGCATAAAAATATAATTTAAAAAGATTTATATACAACGATATTACTGTAAACGATATTGACGACAAAAATATTCTTGAAAATGATATTACTAAACCGCATAAAATCGATATTTTTGTCAACGATAGTCCTGCATCACAATATTTTTGCCACACAATAATAAAAACTCGATATTAGTATCACTCGATATTTATGACTCGATATTTTGTCGGAATTCCGACTCACCGTGACTCAGAGGTGTCCGCTTTACCAATGTTGTAAGGCATGGACCGGCAGGGCACTGGCTCCACTTTGCATGTGCCATCAGTCCCAATTGGGATATCCAACAATGGACAGCAGTAAACATGGATGTTGGCCATATTTAAAATTGATTTTGGAAGAATTGACCCCTGTGCCATACATCTGGTAACCTGCACCTTCTCCTAACCTGTGTCTGTCAGCTGCACATTCTACAAAAACTAATGGATTTATATACATTAGTGAGCACATGTGCTATTTTTTACAAAGATGCCACAGCTATTCATTTTCCACATAGCATTGGGGGAAAGTAAATGCTTGTTAGAAACTTTCAGGCACATGCATCAAGCGATTTAGGAATCGCAAACGGTGCGAATCGCAAAATTCGCCGTTTGCGATTCCCAAATCACTATTTGGGATGCGTTATCCAAAAAGTGAAGAAATCGCTATTTTTGCGATTTTGTAAAGTGCGATTGCTTTTAAGGAATCGCAATTTTGCGATTCCTTAAAAGCAATGCATGAAACTGAAAAAAATTGCGATTTCGCAATTAGAGAGAAAAAATTACCATGAGGTTGGACCTCATGGTAATTTTGCGAAATGTTAGAAAAATGCAATTTTGTGCATTTATTTAACTTTCATGTTGTGCACACACATGCCCTTAGGGCATGTGTGTTCACAACATATGTGCATTGTTTGATGTCAGGGGTGCAACAGGGTGTCCTTTGGACACCCCTGCACCCTTGAAATCGCAATCTCAATTTGCGATTAGCTAATTGCGAATCGCAAAATGAGATTGTCTTCCCATTCATTCCTATGGGCCTATAGGCCCATAGGAATGAATGGGAAGGGATTCCTTAATTGCGATTCGCAAAATGCTAATCGCAATTAAGGAATTCTAAGAAATCGCAATTTATTTAGCGATTTCTTAATGCATAGGCATTTGCAATTCCTTAATTGCTATTCCTTAAAAATCGCAATTAAGGAATCGCAAATGCCGAGATTGATGCATGTACCTGTTTGATCTGCGCCCACCAAAGCCAACACTCAAACATTCACTAGGGAGACATGGTCGCCATAGTTTTATAGTGTAAATCAATTTCCTCGCCTACGAGTTGCATTTTCTTTTTAAAACAACAACAAAGTTTTATAGTTTAGTCATATGCACACATTGCACATTTTCAAGAAACGCATAAGAATTTGCTTTGAAGACAAAGGCAATGGGATAATTTTCGTGAGCAATTAAGACTTTCATGCTTTTCTGCGGCTTTTGCAAAAGCTAAAACTAAGTGAGATTAGAGTAGCAATCATTTCACCTGTGTAAACTTGCAGAAACTCGCGCATTTAGGAGAAAAAAGGTGGGGCCGGATTTGTCTTGCACTTTAGAGATAGCAACCCGATTAGGCCAAGAACTGCGTCTGCCTTTGAAAGGTTATTTATTAAGCACGAGGAAGGTTCCTGTGCACACCAAGGGCTTGGAGGGATTGGCAGGAGCTGCCTGAGATAATGTTATTTAGAGGCCTTTGAAAGCACTCAGTGCAAAAATGCACCTCTGTGCATTACTGGCTCCCAGGATAGAATGGAGAGATGAACCTATGAATGTTGTGTGTCTGTGCACTTATATGATAAGGAATGCTAAGTATTTACCAGAGTCAACTGGTGGTATTTTCGCACAAAATGTCATAAATGTGTATATTTTTCTTCTACAGAGGGCTGAGTAGCCTGCTTCTTCCTCCACATAGTTTTGTGCAGAGTGCCTGTTCTGCACTTTTTGACTTACATTTTCAACATGTTGGCCCCGAATTTTAAAAATAGATACTATTACTTATTGTAGGGGCACTCTTCAGATTTAAGGAGTGTCTTTTAAAATTATTGAAAATTACCAAGATTACAAACGTCCCAGCTCTGAGTGAAGTTTACTTTGTAGTTTCTCTGTGAGATACATATAATTATTATAAAAATATGAAAACACGCAAGGTGCCCGTAGTTTGCTACAAAGAATGCTTCTGCTTGAAAATCAGGACATTCACAATACTTTGTAAGGCGTGTTATTTGCGTTGAGCCCCTTTCAGACATAACTTAAGCACGGGGAGCAGTCTTGTAAAAAATGTTCACAGTTATCGTGCCAATTGACACTTGGAAGAAAAATTCTATGGGGCAGATTTACAATTACTGGGGCATCCCTGCAAATTAGCAGGGATGCGCCAGTAATTGTGCGCCGCACCTCCGCCACCCACGATGGCGGCGCACCATGGGGCCAAAACGGCACAGATGCGTCACGCATCTGTGCCGCAAAAGCGGCGCATTGCTCGAGTTGTGTCGCAAGCGCGACGCAGCTCCAGCAATGCTCTGGGGAACCTATTCTTTCAATGCTGCCTCAAGCCTTACGCCTGCTTCAAGCAGGCGCAGGGTTTTGACGCAGCATTGGCCTGAAAGTGACTGAGTGAAATCTTGTAGATTTCACTCAGCAACTTTTAGGAGGCGTTCCTGCGAAGGGAACTCCCCCCCTGCGCAGGAACGCCTTTTTATGGCGCAGGGCTTTACAACGTGACGCATCTCCCAGATGCGTCACGTTGTTAATTCCCCTCACCATGGCGCATCTTTTGCGCCGCTGCTGCGTCACAAAAGTGACGCAACGGTGGCGCAAAAGAGGCGCAAGGGGCTTGTAAATCTGCCCCTATGTAAGTAGGTATGAGTAGGAAAAGCAGAACATTCTACAGGCTCTGGGTAGGCAATAACTGGCAACTCTGCAAGACTATGCCTCAGTATTGAATCTTAACACAGCACTTCTCTACATGCATGGATGTTCTTTAGCGGTTGACAGGGGTCGCAGCTGCGACCCCTTGCTTGTCACGTGTGACCCCTGGCACTGCATTTGCGACCCCTGGCCTCAGAGTTGGCAAAATCAGTGCTTGGAACAGAGGGGCAGCTCGTCCTTATGGATGTCGATTGGGGCTCCATTCTCCTTGGCTTTTATAATTTTTTATCACACTAATAGTGAATATTAGTACATTATTTATTGTTAGTGTAATAAAAATGGAGTACAATTAGCTGGAATATGACCCTCTCTGGCAGAAGAGGTAAGTAAAAAAAATGTAAATATATGTTTTGTGTAAGTTAGGGTGTGCTTATGTAGGAGAGAGTTTGTGTATGTGTGATTGTGTGTATGTGTAAGCGTGTGTGTGTGAGTGGAGGTAACGGTCAAATGGCGTGCGATGTCACGTCTGCTACTCCTGGCCTTTTGGTGAATTGACGCTCGTGCCTACACGTACCCCTGTGTTTTTCCACAAGTGAGTAATTCCCCAGAGTAGGTATAGCAGAAATGTGCATAACATTATTACTTCAATCTTCAGTCATGTCTGCCAAAAAAACATAGAGGTGGTTTTCACATCAGTTTTTGTGCATCTCCACTAGCATTTTTATGCACCATTTGTAAAAATTAGGTCATGCTGTTTTAAATGATTGTAATTCTTTTGTTCACCCACAATGTTGCGAACATATACTACAGCCCTACGGTCAAAAGCTCAGCACCTACACAGGGAAAATACATGTTCATGACACTACTCCTACAATAGGTGCCTTAGAAAATGTACCATAATGTAAGATGTTGCATTGCACAACTTTTAGGAGCCTGTGTACAAAATCTCTTACTGAATCGCAATTAGGAAATCGCAATCCTAAAAGTAAGAAAGGAGGAAGATCTTTCTCCTACCTGGCGGCCAAGACAGGGAACTCCCTCCCCACCCACCTACGGCTGACCCAGGACCATCTCTCCTTCAGGAACCAACTCAAGACCTTGCTGGTCGAGCAGTAGCGACTCCCCCCCCCTCCCAGCTCCTTGAGACCCTAGCGGGTGAGTAGCGCGCTATACAAATTTGTTTGATTTGATTTGATTTGAAAACTTACTTAGTAGGGATTCCTAGTGGGTCGTAAATTGACCTAACTCATGAATATTAATGAGGTAAGTTGCAGTTTGTGGCCCATTAGGAACTGCAGTCATCACAGTGACGGTTAAGTGCCAGGGGTCAGCAAATCACCATGTCTGTGAATGCTTTTTAATAAAGCAATCTTTTTTTAAAGATGCAGCCCGTTTTCCTTAAAGGAAAACTGAATGTGTTTCAAAAAATAAAATGAAACATTTAAGTTTCATTTCTTTCATTTCAGCATTCACCAAGGGGAAGGAGCAAGGGACCCCTTTCCATTTGCAAATGGTTGCCATCTCATTTGAGGTGTCTGTGAAAAAAGATTTTTTTGCTACTGTAATTCTGATGCAAAACTTGCATGCATACCACTGTGATTCAGTATTTGCAAGGGACGCCCTAAACACACCCCTTCCAAATTTCGAATCACTTAACACAAATTGCGATTCTGTACTATGTTACTGGATTGCAATTTGTGCTTTGTGAATATGAAAAAGCATTTTTGCGGTCAGAAATGGCCTGATTTCGGGAATCGGGCTGTTTCTGACCAAAGAAATGCTTTGTATATTTCGGCATAGCAATTTCTAATGCACAAAAACGTACAGCTTTTAAATAGGGATTCCTAGTGGGTTGCAAATCGACTTACCTCATGAACAATAATGGAGTAGGTCGCTGTTTGTGACCCAGTATAAATTGCAGCTATTGCAGGGGTGGTGGTCTGGTGGGGTCAGCAGACCACAATGTCTGTGATTGCTTTCTAATAAAGCAATCATTTTATTTTCCTAAATGCAGCCCATTTTCATTAAAGGAAAACGGGATGCGTTTCAACAAATAAAATGAAACGTTTAAGTGGAACCACTTTCCCAACTCCTACAAATTATTTATTTCAACATTCACTAAGGGAAGGGGTCCCTTAAGGACCACTTCCCATTTGTGCATAGATACCTCCTCCTTTGAGGTAAAATATGAATGTTTTGCAACTGTAATTCAGTCGCGAAACATTCATACATACCACTGTGAAATAAAATATTCTCAAATCAAAAAAAAAATTCTTCAGGACGGAATTGGAGAATGCTAAAAACAGACCTCGGAAACTCTTTGAATTGGTAAAACATTGATCTAACAAAATGGTCAAAACCACGCAAGAAACAACAAAATCTTAAATCAGATGTGAAGAATTTTAAATTTTCTTTACAACAAAAGTCAATTCCATGGAAAATGAGCTCAGGACAGCTACTTCTACATCGGAGGCATCACAACCAATCGATTCAACACTACTCCATCAGTCACTATTTAAAAACGAAGCTCGATTGTCCACCCTCAAGTTATATGACAACAATTATATCTTTAAAAACATATCTGCAATAAAACCAAAAAAAAAACACTACAACGATCCACTCCCAGAAAAATTTGTGTCGTACATCGACCAGTCTATCATCCCCAGTTAGGCATTGATTGTCAATACTTCCCTATCTCAAGAATCCTTTCCAGACTGTCTAAAGATGGACCAAGTCATTCCCATCATTAAAAAAACAACAGAGAATCCTGCAGACTCCAACAATTTTCATCTGGGATTCAACATTCCCCTGTTTGCAAAAGTGATAGAATCGCAAGGGGCGACCAATCGGTCCCCCCGAACGTATGGCAGAGTACCACGATCCCCCCGGGAAGCCATCTTGGGCGGGAGGCGAGTCTCGGCTGGTATGCCCGAAGCGGCGTAGCCGGGGCGCGCCTTTTCCCGCCCTAGAGTGGGTTGGCCTAGACACTGACGCGGCTGGCCACGCCCTGGGGGCAGGCAGGGGCGGGTTTACGCCCGCCCTGAAGACGGATAAAAGGAGGAACAAGACCAGAAAGCATCCTCTTGTTCCTGTGCTCTGAAGCTGCACCTCCTCGCTGCACGTGAGCTCGAGACGGAACGAAGAGCCATTTTTGAGCGTTGTAATCTTTCTCGTTTGTTTTACAGATACTCGGTCGGAGAATGCCGAAGAAGGCGGGAAAGCGAATGACTACCGAACAGATGCTGCGTGTTCTCATGAAGGAGATGACCGTCCTAAAGAGGCGGATGGATAAAAATGAGGAAGGGGGCCCGAAACGTCCTTTGGAGGGAACGGCCCCGGGAGGAAAAGGCAAGAGGCCCAGGAGAGGAGCAGCTGGGGGAGATACCCCGGGTCCCAGTGCCCCGCTCGAAGCACCCACTCCTGTGCCGGAGGAAGGGAATCCGATTCCCGTGGTGGTCACCCCCGTGTCCGGGGAAGACATGCCGCCCGAGCTGGCAGCACAAGTAGCAGCGTGGTTGGGTAAAAGTAGCAAGGGCGCCACGGCTGTCGACGCGCAGGTGTTAATGAAGCAACTGCGGGAAACTCGTGAAGCAGCAAAGGTATCCACGCCGGCTGCGGTCGTAGAGAAGCCACAGGGGACGGTTTTAGTCGCAGAGACAGCGTCCAGTTCAGGTAAGCGGCCATTGCCGATTGCGAGGGAAGAGTCGGCTCCCTCTCGAAGGGAGAGGTTGGGTCAGCATGTTCCTTTAGCTATTAAAGAAAAGATATGGGCAGGGGAATATGTAAACATCTTCTCGTTGCTTACTGATCATTATGAGATGGAGCATGTTAAAGGTCAGAAGGATCTCATGCATCCGAGTGTTTGGCGCGCAAAGATGGCCGCCTTTAAGGTTAATGAAAACGTTGGCAATTGGGGCAAGGCATGGGGGATTTTCACATCGATCTTGGGAGAACGGAGGCCCGAATTGCTACCCGAATTGCCGAGTTATCAGTCAAGGATCATGGGGTACTCGGTATCACACGAGGGTAATCATTGGTTTTGCTATGATAATCTTTTCAGAAAAGCAAAAGAACATGATAAAGACTTAACTTGGGATTGTTATGATTCTGTGTCCTGGTCCAAAATGAAGGAGACTGGTATGTTGAAAGTGCCATTAGTAGGGAGTAATGTGGGCGAATCCTCCCGTCAGTATGCGGGGACGCCTTTTCGATCAGGTACGGGTACCGACAATCACTCGAGGCCTACCGGTAATACAGGTAAAAAGGGGGTTTGTTGGAATTTTAACAGGAGTAAATGTACTAGGCCCCAGGGATCGTGCAAATTTAAACACGAGTGTAGTGGGTGTGGGCAATCATCCCATCCTGAGTCCACGTGCAGAGCCAAAACGGGTGATAACGGGGGTAGAGGAGGTGCCAAACAGGTCTAACATAGTCCGAGGGGCGCCTTTACCTACCCCGATTGATACCTTGGCAATGATTCCCTGGCTCAGTGAATACCCGGATCGTGCTTCCGCTGGGGTGTTGCGGAACGGGTTTTCATATGGTTTCCGCATCCCAGTGGGGGACTTTCAGGGTGTGGAAAAATGCAAAAATCAGATATCGGTCTTGCAGCATACGACCGTGGTACAGGAAAAGATCCGGAAGGAGGTTACTCGAGGTCGAGTCGCCGGTCCGTTTAGTGTACCCCCGGTTGCTAACTTTGTCTGTTCGCCTTTAGGAGTGGTCCCCAAGAAGGACCCGGGTGAGTTTCGGCTGCCTGGGGAATTTCCCGGGGCCAGTACGTCTGCGACGGCAGATGTGGTAAGTTGTGTGGGGTTTGGGGGGGGGTCTACGCTACCTTCTAGATACCTCACACGAGTCCTCGTACGACCTTTAAGTGGCGTCGAGTTTTATTGGGGCCCCCGTCAAGTCAAGGGAAATTGGTAGTTGCACTTGAGGTAAGCCTCCGTGCCGCCCCTCACAAGTGAGGGGGATATGTCTGGGTTAGGGATCTTGACACCGGTTACGACCTTGCCGTTGGCCCTTAAACGTTAGGATGTACAATTTCAAAAGTTAAGTAAATGTTTGGTAGGATGTTAGTTCGGCTAGGAGAACCTTTGTACTAGAGGATATGTTAAGGTTAGCCAAACATCGCAATGTGGTAATGAAATTGTACATAATATGAAACTGTTTATTTTAATGTTTTAATTTTGTTTCATATTTTAATAAATATGGCCCGGGAGGGTCACTCCCTCCCGTCTCCAAAAACTTCAGAATTGTTTCCGGTTTCCCATCCTTGGGGATTGTGTTGAGAGGGGGTGGCGGGTATCTCAGCCATATGGCAAGGGGCGACCAATCGGTCCCCCCGAACGTATGGCAGAGTACCACGATCCCCCCGGGAAGCCATCTTGGGCGGGAGGCGAGTCTCGGCTGGTATGCCCGAAGCGGCGTAGCCGGGGCGCGCCTTTTCCCGCCCTAGAGTGGGTTGGCCTAGACACTGACGCGGCTGGCCACGCCCTGGGGGCAGGCAGGGGCGGGTTTACGCCCGCCCTGAAGACGGATAAAAGGAGGAACAAGACCAGAAAGCATCCTCTTGTTCCTGTGCTCTGAAGCTGCACCTCCTCGCTGCACGTGAGCTCGAGACGGAACGAAGAGCCATTTTTGACCCACCCACCAGCCCCTGAAGACAGCGAGTGGTTTTAAATAAAGTTTGATTTATAATTCTTATTTTCGTTTACAGGTTGCGGTATTATCGTGAAGATTTTGAGTATGCAATAAAGAATGATCGTTTTTGTGTTATGTTTTGCAAATAAAGTAATTCTGCTTTAGTGTTCATCAGTAGGCATGCTTTGAATAAAGTTGTTGTTGCTACTGTCTGTTATATTTAGTCTTTAGTTATTTAGTTATCATGTCGTATTTATTTTGGTCGGGCGGTAAGGTCATGATCGGTGAGCACTAATTGGAAGATCCCTATGAGTGGGCGTCACCCATTACGGATGGGGGCGCTCGGGGGAGGTGGCCATTGGCCCCTCAACGGGGAGGCGGTCCCTTCTAAGGATGGGTCGCCGAAAGGAAAGGGAAGGCGGTCAAGGCCCCTTCATGGGTAGGAGGGGTTACAGCCCCCTCCTGGGGAATTTCCCGGGGCCAGTACGTCTGCGACGGCAGATGTGGTAAGTTGTGTGGGGTTTGGGGGGGGGGTCTACGCTACCTTCTAGATACCTCACACGAGTCCTCGTACGACCTTTAAGTGGCGTCGAGTTTTATTGGGGCCCCCGTCAAGTCAAGGGAAATTGGTAGTTGCACTTGAGGTAAGCCTCCGTGCCGCCCCTCACAAGTGAGGGGGATATGTCTGGGTTAGGGATCTTGACACCGGTTACGACCTTGCCGTTGGCCCTTAAACGTTAGGATGTACAATTTCAAAAGTTAAGTAAATGTTTGGTAGGATGTTAGTTCGGCTAGGAGAACCTTTGTACTAGAGGATATGTTAAGGTTAGCCAAACATCGCAATGTGGTAATGAAATTGTACATAATATGAAACTGTTTATTTTAATGTTTTAATTTTGTTTCATATTTTAATAAATACGGCCCGGGAGGGTCACTCCCTCCCGTCTCCAAAAACTTCAGAATTGTTTCCGGTTTCCCATCCTTGGGGATTGTGTTGAGAGGGGGTGGCGGGTATCTCAGCCATAAAGTGTGTGCATCAACAACTGAGCCAACACATATCTAAAATTAAACTACTAGACGATTGCCAATCGGGGTTTAGACCAAATCATAGTACTAAAATGGCAATACTACGCATAGTAGACAACGCATTACTCGCTCCGGACCAGAACAAAACATGTCTTTTAATCCTTCTTGACTTATCAGCAGCATTCTACACAGTTAACCACGAGATGTTGCTAGAATGTTTGGAAAACAGGATGGGTTTTTCAGGGAACATTCTAGAATGGTTCAACTCATTCGTGAGGAACAGAACAGAGATTTCTGGTGAATCAAAACCTGTCAGCATCTTCCCCCATTCAGATAAAAGTACCACAAGGCTCAACCCTCTCCCCTTCACTATTCAACCTACATGTGGAACCACTAACATAAATACTCCGCCTTGCCAAAGTCTCTTTCCACATGTACGCTGACGACACTCATATTTACATTAAGGGCCACGATGCTATAGTTAACAAGCAACCAGATTAAACAAATCACGCAAAAACTGAATTCCTCCTAATATCCCCTACCAAAAACTCAGCCACTATAAAAGAATAGACCAATTTGATCACCACACTTAACTGCACCCTGCACATTGTATAACCAAGCAAATCACTAGGAATTACGCTAGAACAGAACCTGAACATGCAATCCCACATCAACTCGTTAGCTAGGGATGCACGATTTAACTTGAATTATATCTGAAAACTGACACATCTGAAAACTGACACCATTCATCGAAACAGCAGACCTCAAAATGGCAGTCCAGGCATTAGTAATCTTGAGGATTGAATATGGATGCACAACACTTTCAGGGCTCCCTAAGATCGCAACAGCTCCTCTTAAAGCCTGCCTCAACACAGCAACAAGACTTATAACAGATTCAAAAAAATTCAACCACATCTCTCTTCACCTGAAGGCGCTGAATTGTCTACCATATGAAGCCAGATTTTAACTCAAAATGGCGTTTATCACACACAAAGCGTTACACCTTAATACACCAAGGTATCTAGCTCAGACATTGGAGATTTCCACTGGAAACAGACTTTCCAGGAGCGCCAGAGATCTAGAACTGAAGCCACCGATTTTCCATAAGAAAAAAACTTATGACAAAGCTTTTTTGGGAGCTGCACCGAGAATCTGGAACGTGCTACCTTCAACCATTAGAAGGTAACCAAATGCCACAAGATTCAAGAAAGATATTTCTAATGAGCAAATTCCTACTGTAACCGAACAATCTCGTAAGACTCACCTAAAAACTCTTGCTTAAATACTCACAAGCATCTCTTGCTAAGGTCGCATTTAACCTATTATGTGTAGGTTCTTACATTCCTTTGTGCTAACGAACTAATGTGCAATATAGTTCCTCTAGACTTACATTCTGTGAATGTGCATAAGCCTATGTTGCTGAGTGAAGTAACTGTTACAGGTTTTAATTGGTTATGATTTGTTACATGCTTTCCAGCTAAATGTACTATAGAAATAAGTATTTACGTCTTTACTATGAAGCGCTCTGATACCCTACCGGGTCAAGTTGGCGCTATATAAAACACTGAATGAATAAATAAATAAATACTGTAATTCTGTATTTGGAAAAAATGCCCTAAACACGACCCTTCTAAATGCTGAATCGCTAACACAATTTGTGATTCAGTAACATCTTACCGAATTGCAAATTGTGCTTTTGTATATTAAAGAAGTATTCTACGAATCGGGCCATTTCAAAATTCAAAAATGCATTGTACTTATGCCCCCCTTTCAGGGTCAGATTGGTAAGACGGGCACTCGGGCAAAGGCTGAGGGGTCGGTATCCAAGTTCCAGCTGTGGGTTGCTTTTTTGGGCAGCCTGGCGGGCGATTTGGGCGGTGTCTGTGTTGTTCGGGTGACGCCAGCGGCCCAGTGGGTGCCTGACTGGCCTTTCAGGAGTCAGATGGGCGTCCATTACCTCTCTTTTTATCAACGAAAAGAGGTGTCACTCCCTTTCTCTCACTGGGCCGGCCTATTAATGTATGCATATTGAGCGGCAAGGGGGCCTGAGCAGAAGTGGCCTCAATTGTTTTCAGGTGTGTTTCACCAGTGTGAGCTAATCGGTGAATTTTTTTTATCTAAGTAAAGAACGGGGAGGCATGTTGCCTCTGTCAGAGCCTCCCCTTCTTTTTTATAAAACTTTGCAGAAACAGTGCTTTGCGGAAAGGCAATATGCAAATTTGGGCCCGTTTTTTTTTAGCACGACAGGGCCGAATTTTAATCCCAATTCAACCCTGCCCCCCTGTTCCTCCTGCGAACGTGTCTGCAGAATCATTATGAACCAATGCAACTCTCATGCGGCGTGTTTTGCACACCTGAGGTGAACTTGGGTTCCCAAAATTGCTTTCATTCAGATAAGTTGTAGTTTATGGTTTTTTGTTGGTTTGTTTGCTACAAAGGCATGTGTAAATAAGGGAAAAGATGAAGCATTAGTCACACCATCTCCCTGACCCAGGCCCAAATGAATGCAGATGTCAGGAGGGGTCCAGTGACCTAGCTAGATCTACTGCCACCCGGGGCGGGCCCTAAGTGTGCCGCCCGGTGCAGGTGAGAGCGAAGGGCAGGGGGTGGCGACCATCAGACAACTTGTTCTAGGGGGAAGGGGAGTAGTGGCCGATGGACGACCTGTTCTCGGGGGCATGGTGGTAGTCGACAGACACAACTTGCTCACCTCTGCCACCCTCAAAAAGAGTGCCTCCCGGAGTGGACCGCCCCCTCTAGCTATGCCAGTGGAGATGTCCCATTTCAGGACAGCAACAAAATTCTGCAAAGGTAAGACTCTTACCCTTTCCATGATTGGATGAGGGTCTGCACCTGCAGACACCACACCTCTGATAACTCTTTAACTATTCTTCTAAGTTTATCTTTTAAACTTATTCACCCCTCTACTGGTATTCCTTCCCAAAGCTCCCTGAGAGGAGTATAGCAAGGTGACCTGCAGCACTTAACAAATAAAAACACACAAAATTAAACAAAAATCTAATATAAAATGGTCCTTGCCAGCTATTGCTACCACCTAATCAAATTCCTTTTCAGTTTATTACATTGAGGGGCCACCTTTTACATCCCCACCTACATGCCGATATTACACCTTAGATTGTTTTTTTTAAATTGTATTTCTTATCGTGTGTATGTACTTTTATTTCCAATTCATAGGAACATTTTTATTTTTCCTTTTGTTTCTGATTTCATGAGGGATAAAATAAATATTTCTGCGTGGTCTAGGGGCTGGGCATAGATCATACGTCTGTAGCTATCTCCGATTTATGACAGTCAGTAGGGCTTTAAATATGTCTGCACGAGTTCAGTCTACCCTAAGTCTTATATAACTTACCAATTCAGCTGTACATGAATGAGATACGTTTGAGAGACGCGCACATTATACAACATGGCACAATGGTGAGAAATTCCTCATTTGAAACCTATTCAGGAAAAGTAATTGATGCAAATAAAAATACTCCGTATATTATTTTCATGAAAAGCACTTTAAAGGGAGCGTGTGGATGTGGCCGAGTTAGAAAATAACACATTCCGGGACGCCTAGTTGACCTTTAAAGTCATTAAGTGAAGTACAGGCCTCCAGGATTGTTTTAGCGTGTTTGCTCCCGCCTCTTTCAGATAAAAGGGAATAAATTGCGGAAGGCTAATTTCCACTTCCTGTTGTCTCTGGCGGGGATGCTTACACAGGCTCGCGCCTAAAGCCCCGGATGATAAGCTGGAAGCGGCCCCGGCCAGGTATGCCGAGCGCCATCAGGGGATAACAGCTGGAAGCGCGCGGCGGAGCGACCACACAGCGAGGGCAGAAAATCCCGTTTATTACCGAACAATTTTAGGATAAGTTAATGGCAGCGCCATGCGATTTGACATTTCGTACACAGTAGTCTGTAAATTTATTTGCACCGTATTATTATAATCCCACTAGGTGCTCGTCAGAAATAATCCGTTGCCAATCTTAAACGATTTTAATTAATCATGTTTGTGCTGCGAGCTGTAACGTTTGGGCCTGTGGCTTTCGGTGATTTAGGGTTTATCCAAAAAAGATAACTTGAATGATCGTGTGTGCCACAAATCACAATGTTGCTGCTAAAATACCTCATGTTTGAGAGGAACCTGATGCAACAGACATTTTTAAAGCATATATGATATATCATGTCTGCTTGGACAGCCCCATGTTTTTGTGGCTACATTAAGCCACCATGCCCCACGCATCATAATTTTTCAAGTATAGCGCCAGAGGGCAGGGGGGAGGGTATTGGCAGAGGTGAATAACTGAGCCACCAGCAAAGTTAACAAAGTGCCCTTTTAAGTCTGACATTTGCCAAGTCCTTTTGATGTCACTAAAATTGTACATAAAATATACTTACCGGAGTTTTAAGCCAGACATTTTCAGCATTGGTCTGTTGTGTCATTCGCATCTTCTTTTGACCAATAGAGTATTCAGAATGGGACAACGGCGCAGCCCACTTTCGCCATTGGCTAACTTCACTGTCATTGGTTTGCTTTTATGCTATCTATTTTTGTTTTCTCCGAGCCTGCTTGGCACCCAGCGATAACATTTCACAAATAACATGATAGAAAAACACAAGGGTTGGCAAAGTCACGAAGTCTTGCCTTTAAGGCCCATTTGACTTTGCCAATGCAGTTTGTTTTTGCTGTGCAGCATCAACAAACTTTTCCTTTTTTGTATTTTTCTTCTTGCCAATGCTGCATGGCATCAGCAAAAAAAGAAAAAAGAAACAGCATGACGCAGCAGCTTTTGCCAGCCAACTAATTCTGTATGCATGCCCATGTTCAACCCGCATACACATGAGGAACAAAATAACTATAGATGCTTGTTTCCAGTCCAGGGAGGACCTGGCCTGGCAGTTTGGGTTGGACTGTTCCCATTGGGCACAGGGTCAAGACTGTTTTGCATATGGCTTGGTTCAAACTGGAATGCCATGGGGAGCAAAAAAAAACGATGGATTTAGGCCTAATCTCTGAATTGGGGTGAATGTATGACATTGTTCTGTATTCTATCCATCGATTGTCCTTTTTGCATTCGTCAACCTAAATACTCATGCCTCTCAAATGATACATGCAAAAACAACAATTGATGGACAGAATGTCTGAACTGGGGTGGTGCGGGGTGCAAAAAACGATGGATTTATGCCCAGATCTCTGTACTGAGCTGAATGTATGACATTGTTCTGCATTCTGTCCATCACCTGTGGTTTTTGCATTTGTCACCCCGGGTGGGATGGGTATGCTCAGACGTGAGTCCCATGCACTCCACACCACTGGATTCAAGCAAGCCAGGCTGAAGATGGCTGGAGTGCCAGAAACCAGTCCTCGGAAGCTTGTTTCCGGTCCAGGGAAGGCATGGCTTGGCAGTTCGGGCTGGACTGTTCCCATGAGGCACAGGGTCAGACTGATTTGCATATGGCCATGTCTGAACTGGGGTGGTGTAGGGTGCAAAAAAACGATGGATTTAGGCCCAGATCTCTGTAATGGGGTGAATGTATGAGATTGTTCTGTATTCTGTCCATCACCTGTGGTTTTTGCATTTGTCACCCCGAGTGGGATGTGTATGCTCAGACGTGAGTCCCATGCACTCCACACCACTGGATTCAAGCAAGCCGGGCTGAAGACGGCTGGGATGCCAGAAACCGGTCCTCGGAAGCTTGTTTCCGGTCCAGGGAAGGAATGGCTTGGCAGTTCGGGCTGGACTGTTCCCATGAGGCACAGGGTCAGACTGATTTGCATATGGCCATGTCTGAACTGGGGTGGTGTGGGGTGCAAAAAAACGATTGATTTAGGCCCAGATCTCTGTATTGGGGTGAATGTATGACATTGTTCTGCATTCTGTCCATCACCTGTGGTTTTTGCTTTCGAATGATACAGGCACCATTTTCCTTATTTAATTTGCTGAATCTAAAATGTCGGCACTAGGATTGGTAAAAAAACCAATCTCTTGTGTGCTAAAGGCAAAATAAACTCAATCAAAGAACTACTGACTTGAGGGGCAACAGAGGAGTGGTTGAGGAAGAAGTTGAAAAGCAGCGCATGAGGGAGACAGCAACACGGCACATAATGGCAAGAACAACATGGGGCACAAGAGAAGGGAGTGAAGCACATGACAAAGAGAAAAAGGAGCACATAAGTAAAAGAGCAATATGACGCATGATTAGGCAGATAATGTTGGGGGCGGAGCAAATGAGAGAGAGAAAGCAATCTGGACCTGAATGAGAGAGCTGGAAAACACATACACTCTCGTGGAGTGCCTAATCTAAAAGAAAAAAGTAGTGCCATTACAATAATCAGTGAAAGGATACAAGTCAGTTGCGCATGAGGAAGGGGGAAAGAAAATTGGATGTCTAGATAGATAGATAGATAGATAGATAGATAGATAGATAGATAGATAGATAGATAGACAGATAGAAGCCTATGGAACCCTGAGTAGTTCTTACATTTTAGTGAGAGAGCAGCTCTTTAATATGTAGCACTCTACAACACCGGCACTAAATCCGCTCACCTCAAATGTTTGTTTTTGCCGTAGAATATTTAAGCATAGGATAAGCCCAATGGCATCCACACCGAGCTACAAAAGTGACAAAGCCTTTTGACATTTTTTGGCAATGTCTTTTACCATCTAATCAGCAAATGCTAGGCCAAAAAATGACAAAGGCATTTTACCATTCAAAGCACAGTTTTACATCTTTGGATTGATAAAAGACCATCCAAGCCAACCTGGAACAAGTAACAACAGCTCCTGACACTCGTTTTGCTCCTATTAGCTCGATAGAGAAGCATAGCTTTGTGTCAGGAGCTGTTTTATTCCATCCACATTGCCTTGGATGATATTTTTTCAGGTGGGAAAAATTGAAGACAAGTAGCCAGATAACTTGGGACTGAAGATCACCGGCTTTTAAAAGCTTTGCTCATACATTTCTTATCATTGGCTTTTGTGGCCACCCATCCCAGCATCTTTCTCTGTATCTCATTGAGCAAGCATTGACAAAGCAAATAGTTTTGTCTTTTCAGAACTCATACATGGAAATACAGACACATACAAAAATTGTTGCAGATTTATGTAACGCCAACTCGACCCAAAGGTATGGCAGCTCTTTACATGAGCACCAGTTACGTTACACAATATATTCAATTTTTCTGGTAGGCACAGAGAGATTAAGTGATTTGCTCAGAATCACAGGATGTGGAGTCGACTCGAGGCTTGAACCTTGGTTTCTTAGCTCCAAAGTCGGCAGTCTAGCCGTGAGACCACATCCTCTCCTTATTGAACGGAATACTGCGTAAGTAGGTCTTAACGTCATCTGCATGACTAATATAGTACAAGTCTAGCTTCAAGCGCTATACATAAACATTGTTTTTATGAATATCACCTCAAATATGAAGCAATTATTTTTTCCAGTGAATCGATATAATAATGGCTTAACCGCGGCGGCAATTCCGCCGCGGTGCGGGCGTTCTGATGAATAGGCGGGGCTGCATCAGCCTTTGGCCGTTCGCAGCACTGGGGCGGGAGTGCTCCTGTCGGCCAACAGGAGCACGGAAGGGGTTAATATCCAGTGAAAAAAATGCAAAGGTTAAAGTGACTTTATAGTTAGGTATTGAAACAAGATACAAACTAACATTTGAAAACAAAAAACCTGAAATTCACCAGTTATAGTTTACTGCGCCAATTATAACTTAATAACTTGCACCAATACCAATCATTGCTTTAGACCTAACATATTACAGCACTCATGACATGTTAAATGACATCACTGATGACATCAGAGATGACAGCTTAGATGACATCATTGATGACATCTCTGATGACACCATCCAATCATTGTAATACCGTCCCATAGAATTTGAAGTAATTCAACATGCTACACTCTAGATAATTTTCTGCTCAATTGTATGGGCAGCTGTGGCATTCTTGTTTGAGTTGCGGCCAACCAATCAGATTGCTCCATACCTCAGGACAGATATGGGTCCCCCTGTACCAAAAGGGTTGACTGTACAAACAGCTCCCTTGACCAATCACTGGAAACTATTTTTTTTAATTTACAGTACCAGTCACTCTGGCGGGAGTTCATTGGAACAAACCATACCTAACTTTTTAACCTCTCGAAGCCCAACCTGGGCACCTCTTTACATGCTCATTTCTCGAAAACCGCTGAATGAATACACCAAATCACCAAAAGCAGGCTTTCTGAGTAAAGTTCAGAGTTTTTGCCAAAATTGACTTAAGTCCCTTCAATTGTGGTTTTTTTCTGCATGGCAGAATAAAGTTTTCTATGGGAATTACAATGGCAAATCATTATTTTGGGACACCCTTTTTCATGACCTGCTCTAGACAGACCAAGGCAAAACTTTCCAGAAAGGAGATGAGGTTGTTGGAAATTTTGGGGAAAGTTTCATGCAGAATCTTCAAACAGCACCTGGGTATTTAGGAAAACAAAAAACATTCTTCCAAAGGAAATTCTCACCTAACTGTAAGTACACTGTGGCAGTTGCTACTGTGTAAACTCTCTCTCTCTCTCTCTCTCTCTCTCTCTCTCTCTCTCTCTCTCTCTCCCTCTCTCTCTCTCTCTCTCTCTCTCCATATATATACACACACACACACACACACACACACACAAACGCCCACACCCACACCCACTTATATTTAGTGATCCCATTCTCATCGCCTATGCTTCTTCCCCGAATCCTACCCATCCCATAGGTCTGCGTCTCTCATGGGTTTGACGGAGGATGCAGGTGAAGCCTTTCTAGAATGTGAATGCTCTGTGTTCTGCTTGATATTGCAGATTTACTGGTAGCATCTGTTGCCGCATATCTTGTTGTATGGAAAGGCTTGGAAATTAAGAAATGTTTATAATGTAAAGAGATCAATGGAAAATGCAGACCTTGATCCTCTATTTGAGGAATATCCTAGATGTTGTGGAATGGTCCTATGAACACATGTATGGAACCTGTTGTAGGATTGCAAATCTCACTATGGGACAGCCATAGTGGTAGAGGTGTCCAGTCCAAGATGGTCAGAATTTGAGACATAGGGTACCCAGCTTGGCATAACTGCTGTTTATTTTATCCCTTGTGGTCTCTGTTGCAAAGTAGAAGCAGTCGGGAGTCCCAAGCCTGTTATAAGGTTGTGCTGAGACCAGATGACTTACCTGCAAATAGCGCCACCTAGTGGCCATTGATATTGCCTGCCAGATCACAAATGCATCATGAGAGCCAGCTAAGCATGCTTTTTTGAATTATAAATACTTTCAGCTGTGGACATGTGGAGCTCAAATAAGAGTAGGGCTTGTGGCACAGAGCCGTGACTTGTCCCACGTTGCGTCAGCTCTGCTTTTGTCAGGTACAGTGAGTATGGGCGTTTGATGAAGGCTAAATTTCATGATCCCGACTCATATCTTGTCATGTTTAGAACTGTACAGTTCACAGTTATGAACAGGGATGTGGGTGGGGCATTCTGATATGTACCTAAGACAAGATCGCCGTACTGCTCTGTGCCCATTCTAAATTTGCCACCTCAAGTATTACAGAGCCTCTCGTGGCACCAATGTTGCATTGAAGGTTTAACTTTGAATTTAAATTGCATTTCTTTAGTGTTTACTCCCCCTGATGTGGGGTGGAAGTGCTTTATGGCGAGTAGCTTGCTACCCAGGAGCCCAAAGTTAATGGGCCAACCATTGGTTAGTAAGGGATGTAGCAGGTGTAGACTTTTTGCAAAAGCATGCAATCTTTGGATGTAAACTACGTCCAGTCAATCTTCGTGCTGTCTACGCGTGCACACTCAGGACAACAAACACTAAAGTTTTCAAACAGTAAAGACAAATTTATCACTTATTTGAAAAATCTCAAGGCCTAGGAGTGTGTGCTCCATTCTACTTTTTGAACATAGGCACACCTTAAAAGACCTTATTTTATTATTCACTGTGCTAAATAGTAAACCTTGCTTATGCTTGATGAATAAAAATATGACTTGGCCTTCTTATGGAAAGTTGTACTTTGACATAATTTGCATCCTGAATTGAAGCGTGGTGCACACACTTTTACAAAAATAACAATTGATGGAAGGAATGCAGAACAAATGCATACAGTCATCCCAATACAGAGATCTGGGCCTCACTCCATTGCTGGATAGCTTGACTTCAGTGGCATGGAGAGCACGGGACCCACGTCTGGTCATACCCGTCCCACTCGGGGTGACAAATGCCAAAAGAACAATTGATGGACAGAATGCAGAACAATGGCATACATTCACCTCAGTACCGAGATCTGGGCCTAAATCCATTGACTATTTGCTCCCCATGCCATTCCAGTTTGAACCCAGCCATATGCAATCAGTCTTGACCCTACGCCCAATTGGAACAGTCCAGGGAAGACATGGCGTGGTAGTTCGGGAAGGACTGTTCCCATGAGGCACAGGTTCAAGACTGATTTGCATATAGCTTTGTCTGAACTGGGGTGGCGAAGTGAGCTAAAGAACAATGATGGATTCAACCCAGATCTGTGACTAGGGGTGAATGTCTGCAAAGTTTCAGCGCTCGGTCCATCATCTCCTTGTATTTGTATATACATTTAAACAGATGAAGAACTTCCAAACGTGTTGTAATGAAAGCACATCAAATTCACATCAGTGGATATCCTGAGATGGGCTTGTGTTTTTTAGGGTTGTCACTGAGTCAAGCAAACACTTAAACATACATTTAAATGCATTTTCTAAAACTTTACCAATATTTTCCCTTTATTTACATGTTTACTTTCAGACATTTTAAATAGTAATTCAGATTACAATCTACTTGGTTTAATTTTATCTTAATTCTAAGGGTTAATCATCAGTCATCTTTGAAGTTTATACCCTTTAATGCTTCTGCTCTTTGTGGCAGATTGAGCTCGGTAAACAAATCTCCCTTCTTCTGTAGGCACAGGTTTAATATTGCATTTGCTCCCTCCCACTTGCCGGCTTTATCTCCCTCCCTCTCGGGTGTCGAGTCGAACTTGTCAGGCGGAGCTGTTTGCTTGTCATTCTGGGGGCTGATGGTCTTACCTTGGTACGGCTGATTACACAGAGCGGAACAGGGGTTAGGTGAATTGCAGGTGTGAGCAATCAGTGCAGATCAGTGCTAATCCGTTAGGTAGTACAACACCCCGGGATGGACCAGGCAGACCTGGGCCCGCAAAAACATGGCAAGGCAGCACATTCAACCAGGTGGCTCGAGCTCAGGCTTAGATTTCAACTTTTCAGTTTATCAGGAGTTTTTTTTTTACTGTTCAGATTCTAGAGAGGTCTATGGCCAGGCTGTAATACTTGAGAGTGAATTCATGCACATTGTGCCGCCAATAGCTGCTCCTTGCTATGGCAGAGGAGTGTCGCACCACTGCTTTTAAGCAGTGCAAATAAAGCAAACCAAAAATTATAATAACTTTGAGTTATTATCATTTTGTGTTTCTGTGCTGCTTTGCGGGCGGACGGGGCTGCTCTGCTCTCGGAGCAGGGCAGGGGAGGAGTGGTTTCCCACTCCTAAGTGCCCTCTGGGACCGGACAAACAGTCATGCACACTTTCCTGTTCTCCACACAGGCTGCATTACAGCCTGCATGGAGAACATGCCCAGGCCCCCATGCCCTGGCTGAGCGTCGAACCACAATGCTCAGACCAATCAAAAGGCTGCATTGCAACCTTGTGATTGGTCAGGGGAGCTTGGGTGCTTACCAATCATAACACTGCATTGCAGCGTTGTGATTGGACAGGGGACCCTGGCTGTGCTTCCTGTTCCTGGGGTCCGACGGAGGAGAGCAGGAGGTAAGTGTTTATTGTTGAAAAGTTTTTTTTATGTTGCACCATCCCCATGTGCCTCAACCCCCCCATACCCGCACTGCAGCCCGTGAGCCGTGCCAGTCGCCAATGTGTGCCGCTCTTACCTGTATGATCTGGCCTTTACTTATGAGATGAATCCGGCCTCCAAACAGGAAACCACAGAAGCATGCACAACTATAAGTCCCTCACATTCAACCTGGCACCGTCATTGGGCTGGAATCCCCAGAATGCCCCTCTTCTTTCTGTCTCTCCCAAACAGGACTTGGGAAAATGAAGATTACCGTTAAGTAAATGGAAGATTCTAGAACAGTTTCAGTAGTTTTTTTTTTTAATGAAGCCCAATGATTAGCATTGCACAGCTACCATCAATCCCCCATCACAGGGTCAATTTCTCTCAGTTCTGACTGGTTAGCCAATTATGCTTACAATCTGGTGAATTGTAATTTCTACTTTTTTACCCATTATAAGAGTTGGTCTACACACCTGCCAACTCACAGGGTGCCACAGGATATCGGCTCCCATCACACAGTCTCCCAGTGACGAGCCGATGTCACACGGCGGCAGGGAAAACGAGCTGAAAACCACGGTAAACGGTAAATTTCCAGCTCATTTTCCGAGGCTTTGAACTGCCGACGTCCATTAAGGTTTGTGAAAACACCCCACGACATCCGCACCAGCCTCAGCAAGCATCTTTTTTTTTTGGGGGGGGGGGAGGGCTTGGGGGCCGGGTAGATGTCAAAAGTGCCTCTTAGATACTTCTCAACATGAGGTCTGGCTCCCTTCAATGCCCCGCCCCCTCCTCACACGCTGAGATTGTTCTTCAAGTTGGCCGGTATGGGTCTATAAACTCCCTGCATGCAGAGCTAGGTTGGCTAGGTAGACGTTTCTGGTTCAGGGTGACATGGAGGCCTGTTGGCAGCTCTGTTATTGCTCAGCTCTCCCACTGACAGGCTTTCACTTCTTGCTGTTCATAAATGTGTGATGTGCCGAATGTGACATTTAACTGTGCGAAGACCTCGAGGAACTATATCACGAGACACTGAAGAAATAACTTATTTATAAAATGAGTTCCATGATGGTAGCAAGGGAATCATGTTGGACTCCAAGATCTGGACTTTAGCACATAATGTTTCCACTGATAATTTTCATATTTTATTGTTAATGAGCAAAAAATGGACAGATTACTGTATTGCAGTTCTACCTAATCAGTTAATCCACCGCACCCCATTCAAACATTTTCAGTAATGACAGCTCGCTTTCTACCTAGCGCTTGAGATTATGGCCCACATGCATCAATGTAGGATTTTGCATTTCTTAAATAGCGAAAATTAAGGAATCGCTATTTAGGAAATGCAAAATGCTATGCATCATTTTTTTCGTTATTTCTTTGTGATTCGGTAAAAATCGCATTTTTTACCGAATCCCAAAGAAATACCGAATTCTTAAGTTAATTTTCGCAATTTCCATTGATTCCTATGGGCCAAAAGGCCCATAGGAGTCAATGCAAATTGCGAGTGGCACTTAGAAAATTTCATGGGTGCAGGGGGGGGGGGTCCAAAGGACCCCCCCATGCACCCCTGAAATGTATTTTTCGCATCATGTTGCACACACACATGTCCTAAGGACATGTGTGTCCGTAACATGAATGTTGAAAAAAAACATTTTAAGCATTTTAAACACTTTTTCCAAATTTACCGAGTGGTTCAACCACTCGGTAAATTTGGAACCCTAAGTGCGAATTTTCACTTGTCAAAGTGATGATGCATTGCTTTTAAGAAGTCGCACATCTGCGACTTCTTAAAAGCACCCGCAATTTTAGAACTCGCAACAATGTTGCAAATTCTAAAATTGCTTCATGCATCCCAAAAAGCACTTTTGCATTCGCAAACGGCCGATTTTAAGGAATCGCACCGTTTGCGAATGAAAAAGTGCTTGATGCATGTGGGCCTATAGTCGTGCCAGTTCTAAGCACTGTTACTATTATCCAACTCGGTGGTACTCAATTTATAAACATTGGAATGATGAAACGCTAACCTGACCCTGCTAGGATTTGAACTCAGCAAGCAATCATGCCAGCTGCCTAGCCATCTTGCTGGTACATGTGAGTGTCAAAGTTGCTTAGAGCTTACATCCAACAATGCAAACGGTATACGATATATAACAAATGTTTGTTCTGATTTGCCTAACGCAGTTATCAAGAAGACTATCAGTAAATATGCTTAAGGTGCCTAATACATTAAACCAACATTTTGTAGATGTGTTTAACGTTTTGAGGAGGCGTTTACCTTTATCGAGGGAAGTATGCCAAGATGGAAAAACTCTAAATAACTGATTGAAAACGCTAAACTCTACCATTAAAACCAGTGATGTTTTTACTGTAAAGAGATTCAGGATTTCCACATATTTAGTGCCATTGACAGATAAGCAATTGTTCGCTCTCAAGTAATGCTTGCCTCCCTTCCGAGACAGGCCTTGGAAAATCCTTTGCTCAGGGCTTTAAGTGGGATGAAAAAACTGGGGGTGTCTCTCAAAGGTGGTGTTGCCGATTAAATTAAGGGTGTGGCTTAAAAACACCTAAGCTAAAAATCTGTGCTTAGAATAGTGTGCTATTTGCTATTTCTGTCATTGTATCCAGATATCCATATACAACAAGTAACATTACACATACAACAAGCCAGGACAATTGGCTTTGCCAATGGTTGTTTGTTGCATAAGATAAAATTAGCAACAACTATGGCTTCTTTGTATTTTATAATAAAAATACTTCCCTTTTGAAATGATGAGACTGTGAAAGAACTTTAACAAGTCTCTTAGAAGTTACCACAAAGGCAGTGAACGTTGGTACTGCTGCAGAGTTAAACTTATTTTTTCACCCTGAGAGTGAGGGCAAAAATGGAGAGTCCGATAGGAACCTGTCTCGGCAGCTACTTTTTAGAACTGCCGGTGCTAAGCACCGGCCAGACCCGTCCCACTTAAAACCCTACCTTTGCTTTAAACGTTTCTCTCTAGCTTTAAGAATAATTTCCAGTGCATATGCATGTAGAGGGGTCATTACCATTGGTGCAGCAGGTGCTGTGTTTGACTACCCCAATAACAGTCAAAGTGCCCATTTTCCTTGCTTTCACCATGGCCTATGGAATCCTTGCTATACTACTGCAATCCTGATTTGTGTGATTAATAAAGCCCGATCGAGCTGGCAAAGAATGGCGCACTGTACGTCATAGAAGGGGAGGAGTAACTCAGGCTCATGTTAAAGGTTGAAGATGCTCTTATTTATAACAGTACCCAGGGGCTTGGAGGACCTTTCATTTCTAGTAAAGTGATTTCAGACTTTCCTGAATTGGAACAGTGGATGAGGGAGCCCTATACCTGGGTGGGATATTCTTCCAGATCCTTGGTAATTAACTTGAGGATGCTTGGTCCATGTATTTCACATTCTTATTTTCCATTATCTCATGGCTTGATTTGCTGCAATGGTGTGTTCTTCAACCGGTAGGTTGTAATTTTGGTTATAAGCAGTAATTCCCCAGTTACTTACCAGTAATCTTCATTACTCTGAGTATAAGTCTTCCTCTCCACAATAATTACACTATGAGCAGTAGCCTCCAATCAGAACCCTCCAAAGTCAAAGTAAACCTACTAGCTTCCATCCCTTGAAGATGGCCTATTTCTTCTTCCCCTGTTTCGTATAAAAGAGAGGTTTAACCCCATCCTTTTTTGCAAAAGCATAAAAAAAATTAGGCCAAATACATAAGGGATGGGGGGGGGGATGGAAAACTATACTGTGGCAAGAAAGACATGACCTCGAAGTAATGAAGATTACGGTAAGTAACTGGGGCATTACCTCCTCATCTAGCTTCCCCACAGTAATTACACCATTAGCTGATACCAAAGCTAAATTGGCTTCATTTGCCATGATAGTAAAACCTGTACCCAAAATTATCGAAATGCCACACACATGTTTTAATATGAATCACCATATGTTACAACACATATATACTGTCAGACACTGGAACTCAAAACTGAAGTAGCAAAAGACGTAGGAGCCCCATCTCCTATCTCCAGCCTATAGTAATCCATGAAAGTATGAGGGGAGGTCCATGCTGCTGCATTACAAATTGTATTAATTGAAACACCTCTAAATGCAGCCCATCAAGTGGCATAGCCCTAGTCGATCTTCCCTGAATCTGACCCCCCCATGTCTCCCTCTTGTGTTTCATTAGCCACCAAAATTGCCCGCATAATCCACCTGCTCAAGGTAGAGTTCAAGGGCTTCGGCCCACTTCTCACTGGGTCAAAAGTCACAAAAAGACTGTCAACCTTCCGGAAGGACTCAGTCTTAGAAAGGTACATTAGTAATGCCCGCTTCACATCCAATAAGTGAAACAAACACTCCTCTGCAGATGTAGGCTACGGAATAAACACAGGAAGGACCACCTCTGCTGATCTGTGAAACAAAGAAGGCATCTTAGGTATGAATTTAAGATTTGATTTTCACACTACTCTGTCTGCCAAAATATTTAAAAAAAAGGGTTTGACCTAAAAAAAGAACCAAATTCACCTATTCTCCTTGCTGAAACAATTGACACTAAAAACAGCTTGTTAAGAGTCAAAAGCTTTAATTCCACCGCCTTCAAAGGATTCCACTTGGAAAGCTCTCAAAACTAGTAGCAAGTCCCGTGAAGGAGCCTTCGCCAAGCATTTCAGTCTCTTCAACACAAAAGATTTCAATAATCATATCACTAGGGGATCCAGGTGATCAAACAAAGGACTCTTGATAGCCATAAGGGCTGCCCACTGAACTATAATAGTGGAAGTTGGCAAACCAAGCACAAAGCCATCTGAAAGGAAACCAAGCACTTTGATTTGGTCCATCTCACTTGAATCAAACCCATTCCTTTCACACCATTTGACAAAATTTGCCCAATGTCTGGTGAATGCTTTCAATATAGAGGGGCGCCTCGACTATGGTATCAAATCTACCAGCCACAGTAAACAAATTCTAGCCAAATTAACTTCCCCGCTAAATAACCAGGACTGAAAATGCATACTATGAAGAACAGTAAGCTGAAGGTGAGGACCCATAAATGGATACGGATGGGAGAATTTCCCGTTGTGGCAGTATCGCCAATTCCACCAACAGTGGAAACCAAGGGCCTCTCTGCCAATACGAACCACCATAATCACATATGACCTGTCCCTCTTGATCCTATGCAATACCCAGGGAACCACAGGAATAATGGGAAAAGCTTTTAACAGACTCTTCGGCCATGTGAACAACATTGCGTCCAATTTCCAAGCCTCCTGGCAAAAATAACTGTGCAGAACTGTGGCAACTAAGCATTCTCCTTTGAGGCAAACAAGTCTATTCTCGGTTGCCCAAATCTCTTCCGCAAATGCAGGAATACTTCTCGTCGTTGGAATAACTTGCCTCAACTTGTCTGCCACCTAGTTCTCAGTGAACTGAACTCTGATTCTGCCCATCTGCAAATCTTATGACTCAGGCGACTGAAAGACTGAACTCTGGAACACCCCTGGTGGTTAATATATCCCCTGTCCTGATTTGCACATGGTGACCCATCAACTGAGAAGCAAAAGCTCGGAGATCCAACTGGACTGCCTTCTGTTCCCTGTAATTGGATGAGAAACCCGACTGGATCTTTGACCGTCTCCCCATAGCCGACAAATCCTCCAAGGTTGCTCCCAACCCTGCTTGCTGGCATCTGTGGTCACCACTTTTGATGGAACTACATGACACAATCACCCTGCAGGCAGATTCTCCCAGACCGCCCACCAACTTAGTGCTTCTCTTACTTGAGCTGTCACTGGAATGCTTTTTGCATAATCCTGGGAACCCAGTGACCAGTGGGAGAGCAAATGATTTATCCAGGGATACAAATGTAATGGAGCCCAAAGCAGAACCAACAGGGACGCAGATATCGGCCCAATAAGCATAAATATTGCTTGACTGGAAGACATTGCAATACCAAAAACTGTGTGATCTCCCCCACCAAAGTCTGTCTCCTTTTCATTGAAAGGAACTCCTTCCCCACCAATGTCCTAAAATGAGCCCCAATGAAAGCCAATTTCTGTGCCAGAGTCAGGCATGGCTTCTTCTGAATAAATATTAACCTGTGCTCCTGTAACACTTTGCTTAACTCCATGACTTGCAACTTCACCTTGAAAAGCAGAAATCAATAAATCATCCAGACAAGGAAATGCTTGAATTCCTTTAACAAGCACAGAACCAATTAGGGGAGTCAACACTTTAGTAAAAACTCTTGGGGAAGATGCCAAACCAAAAGGCAATACCTTGAATTGATAGTGATGATCATGTACACAAAAATTGAGAAATCTCTAAGATCTCTAATGTACCAGTACATGCAGGTATGCATCCTGCAGATCCAGCGAAGTCAGAAAGTCCCTCTGATTTATTAAGGGAAGAATGTTCTGAAGTGCAATCATTTTGAACTTCACATGAGGTAAGAATTTGTTCAACCATTTCAGATCCATCACTGGTATGAACTCCCCTGAATGTTTCTCCTCTAGAAAGAGGATCAAATATGCTCCCTCCTCAAGTTGGGACTTAGGAAAGAGCATATTTGCATCTTTTTAGAGGAGCTTCTGTACCCCTTCTAGTAAAGCTAGCGTTTTTACCCCATCTCTTGGCAACGGAGTTGGTTAAAAAACATCTGGTGGATGCGAGCGAAAACAAATCTGAAACTCTTCCTTGACTACTTGAAAAACCCATTGATCTTATTCTGTCTGTTCCAAAACATGGTAGAAGAGAGAAATCCATCCCCCTACTGGAATTCTTGTGTCAGTCACATAGTCAGGGTTTTGTGGTGGACTTGAGACTTTGAGATACTTGGATGCTGTAAGCGGTATTTATTCAAAGTAAGGGCCACCTACAGTATATTATCTGAATATCATGACAGCCAGTGTATTGTTGTTCCATCTGACTACTTCCTGTTTGGGCGCCAGGATACCCGTAGGGTGACAGTTGCGCGATACAAATACAAATACAATACAATACAATACAATATGTAATTTTATCAAAAGAAAACAAATCCTAACATAAAGAATGACATATATTTTTGACAATAAATGAATTAAATGACAAGACTTGGGGGATACATTATTCTGGATACATTACCAAATCCAAGAATATCAAGTGGGGGAAGTGTTTTGTGTTGATTATTATTGGGGTCACCTGGCCCCACCTTACCAAGAAAGGGCTGATTAGGTCTCCCGTGTCTTGATGGCCATCTTATTGCTGAAAAACGTCTGCTTTATCCCGTTCTCTGGAACCATCAGCTTATGGTCTTCAGTGGATTTCTTTATCATGTCCTCCAACTAAGGGACAAACAATTTAACCCCAGCAAAAGGAATTTTCATTAATAATACTTTTTGTTTTGCATCTGCCTTCAAAGACCTGAGCCATAATTGTCATCTAGCAGCTATGGATGAGCCTGCAGTTGAGGCAGCCCCCCAAGGAATGAAATATCTGACAAAAGTCTAACTTGTTGTTCCAATGTAGTAGTAATGTCTTCCATTGTCAATCAATTCTAATAGTGACTGAAAATCCTTCATTGGTGATTGAATGACATATGCAGAATATGCTGCAGCTCTGATAGCAAAATTTGGTGCTGCAAAGGTATACATCACAGCTTTCTCCACCCTTTTATCCACTGGATCTGATGGAGAAGTATCCTCGGAAAATAATCATACCCCGTGATGGTAAACCTGCCATCAAAGAATCCAACTTGATGGATGTCGGAAACCTTTCAGCAAAGTTCTAAAAAGGGTACAATTTCGCCAAAAATCTAGGAAAGGGATGTTTGTTCACTTCTTTCCATTCTGACTCAATAACTCTCTGAATTGAAACATGAAGAGGCAAGGACTCTGGCTGCTTCCTATGGTATTGAGAAAAGAAGTCCTCACTTTACTCCTGTGATCCCACCTCAGAAAAATCAAGTTTCTGCTGAATGTACTGTAGGACTTCCCACAGTTCTTTTTGATGCCCATATCTCCCTTTAACCTCATCCTCCTCTGCATCTGACTCTGCAGGAGTCTCCAAACAAGGTTATTGTAGGAACAGAAGGATGTAACCCCCTTCCCTGAAAAGCAGCAACCTCTGCTGCTTGGATCATCTGCTGGACTGCAGCTAAGGAAGGAGCAGCCTCCACTGATCCAGATTCTTCCAAATGAGGGATTTTTTAGCCGCTTTACCGCTCTCCGTGATGCCAGAAGTGAAACGACACCGAAATGAGTAACTTCCCGATTTATATAGTTGCTAGGAGACTCTCATGATACTCCTAATGTGTCACCATCTCCTAGCAATTACACAAGTGCCCATAGTACCATTTGCCCCAACAGAGGCTTCTAACTATTCATGACAGCGTGGATGCTGCAATGTGCCTCTATAGTGCACCCACTTCCATCCAATCCCATTCAATGGGCGCAGCATACCGGTTTCCTGCTGGTGCTTCAGTCGCCGCCACCCCGCAGAAAGCAACACAGTGCTGATGCCTGACAAACGTAAGAGCCTACGGCTGCTCAGACTGAGCCCATGCTGTTCAACCACCCCTCATTGCCACAGATTCTGCCATGGCAGGAGTTCAGAGCAAAGCGGGAGATCGCATCCTCTATGTTGTAGCCGCAGTATTACAGTGGCAAAAGCCTGCCACAAGAGACCCGGTCTCTACATAGAAGCTCCACATTGGGTCTGCCATGCAAGACCTCTTATTTGCCGGGCTATTGAGAGTCCGCTAATTCCCAGCCACACTGCCTTGCTGGTCTTTGTATTGTAAGTTTGCACACTGTTCTTGCTGTAAATCATACTGTGAATCCTTCAAGGCTACTTCTTCTTTGCCTGCTTTGAATGTTCTGCTGTATTCAACACAAACTCATACTGACTAGTAGTTAAAACTGGGTGCAGGGTGTTGTATGTAGTATTCCTGCCCAAGATGGCCATAAGATCTCAAAGGAGTTCTGAATCCCACAAGATCCATGACGGACACCTTGGCGTACATAGGCCCTCACTCCTATCTCAAACGGCTCCAGCCAAATTTGGGCAGATGGGTGTAGGGCGGCTGACAGGAGGCCCAACATGATTGAATCTACAAATCATCTTTCTCTGCCCACTGCTAGCAGAGACAAAACCGGCAGTCCAACCTTCTGGTGCCACAAGTTCCCGATTCAGAATGCGACAAGCTGTCAGTCATGGCTACAAATGTGTCTACATTTTTGATAGTTTGCAAGCTGGGGCCCTGGAGGTCCTGAAATATAGTTGGTTGGCGATTGCTCCCCCTGATCCAGTGCCCACAAATTAACATGTATACATCTCCTACACATTCCTTCTAACAGCATTTTGTTTGTCACACAGAGATGGCCCAGTATAAGATGTCTCTCAAGCCATGACAAAAGCCTACAGAAATACCCCCTGCAAAAAAACAGATTAATTTCTGTTTGAAAACCATGTATTGGATAAATAATTTAATGACAATAAGTGCAATGGTTTAGTGTCCTTTTCAGATACAAAGTAGCTCTGCATGCACTTCAATGAAAGCACTCCATCTGAGGAAGAGTGATACAACAAACAGCCAATAGCTACAGCCATAGAGAAATGCTCCTCTGGGGTTATCTAAGTTGTGATTGGAAGTGTATCACCCCAGTGGCTGTAAGAGGCCAATCTAAATAAGCCAGTCAGCTGTACTGTTGACCTAAAAATAGCAATCACCAGCTAATGATGCTCAGAAGGATTTCCCTACTTCAGCTGAGACATCCCAGTAAGCAATGAAGTTGCCCCAACCAAAAGTGGTCTGACTACATCACCCCATCTCTGAAATAACTCCACAGTCACCCATTGGCCCAGAAGATTATGTTCCAACTACTATGAAAAATCACAAGAGGGCTGGAGGCCAAGCTAACTATGAAAGCTGACTCTGCTCAACATTCCCAGATGCAACCTTAGATCAAACAAATTAAATCTGATTGCTCAAACTAGTTTCACCCAACAGTCTTGCAGAGGATGAATGGAAAGGGAAGACCACTCGGTCCCCCCGAACGTATGGATGGGTGCCCCGATCCCCCCGGGAAACCATTTTGGGTGGAGGGGCGTGGTTCGGCTGGTATGCCCAAAGCGGCGTAGCCGGAGCACGCCCTTCCCGCCCAGAAGGGGTTGTCCTAGACACCCGCCCGGAAGACCACGCCCAGATGGGCGTACCCGAGGAGGGCCCCCGCCCTCCCGCAGACGGATAAATAGAGCGGGAATCCAAGGAAGCGTCCTCTTGTTCCAGTGCTCTGAAGGCTGCACCACTCGTTGCTCGTGAGCCCTCGACGGAACAAGCTGCAATTTTGAGAACTTGTAATCTTTGTTGTTTCTTTTTCAGTGTCAGGCGTGTGGAGGATCTAGGACCTAGTCGATCAAGCCGGACGGAGTAACCGATGGCATGTCTGGCAAAAAAGCGGGAAAGAGTTCCGAGATGGAGAAGATTCTACGCACTTTGGCGAACCGAATGGCGGTAATGGACCGAAAACTGGGTAAAGTGGATTCGATCGGTCGGGGCTTGGCAGAAGTTAAAAAACATTTAGCAGCCCAGAACAACCTCTCGGGCGGCCTAAGAAAGTAATAGGACCGGCCTTGCCGGGCGTCGCCCCAGAGGGTAGGGGGAAGCCTAGTAAGAAGAGGGCAGGTTACGGGGAGGCCCCAATCCCAGAGGTGCCCCCAGCAGGCCCAGTCGCACCGGTGGACAGCCCAGTACCAAGTCCGGATGTGGGTTTACCAATCCCCGTGGTGATAACACCGGTTTAGGATGATCAGATGCCCCCAGAACTGGCCCTTCAGTTAGCGGCAGTGTTAGCCTGGCTAAAGAAGAAAACAGGGGGGGCAGTGGCTGGGGGCGATCCGGCCGAAGAAGCCAGAATAATAATTGAGCAGTTACGGCAGTCAAGGGAAGCCGGGACGTCGAATGTTCCTTATATTCCCCCACAGGTGGCACCGGGAGTGACGGCGGATGGACGAGAAAAGACAGCGGACAAGCGGTTGAACCCGGTAAGAACCCATTGCCAATGGTGGATTAGAGTTCAGTGCCTTCGAGGCGGGAAAGGTTGGCCCAGCACATCCCGGCGGCCACGAAGGAAATGATATGGGGGGACAAATATATTAATATGTTTTCACTGTTGACCGACCATCGGGAGATAGAGTACGCAAAAACCCAGAAGGATTTATGGCACCCCAGCGTATGGCGGGCCAAGATGGCGGAATTTAGGGTCGACGAGACCATAGCGAACTGGGTAAAGGCCTTCTCTATATTTACGGCAGTAATGGGGGAACGTAAACCCGAAGTGTTGCCCGATCTCTCATGTTACCAGAACAGGATCATGGATTTTTATACAATGTACGGGGGAAATGAATGGAAGGGTTACGATGTTAACATTCGAAAATCTAAAGAGTTTGATGTAACTTTAACGTGGGATTGTCTCGACACGGTGTCATGGCACAAACAGCTCTTGCCTGGATCGGCGGGTACGTCCTCGCCAGGCGGGAGCGGGTCTGGGACAGTTCAACAAAGACCAGCGCAGCCCTTTCGAGCAGGCGCCGGTGGGGAATCACAGCCCAAGACCGGCGGGAATGGGGGCAAGCGCGGGGTTTGTTGGGGTTTCAACAGAGGTAATTGTAACAGGCCCCAGGGAACATGTAGGTTCCGGCATGCTTGTGCGGGCTGTGGGAACTCCTCACACCCAGAAAGTAGCTGTAGGTTCAAGAGCGGTAGTTCGGGAGGAAAGGGGGGATCCAAGCAGGATTGATGTGATGCTTGGGATGCAAGCACCCTCACCCATCAACATCATGGCTTTGACTCCCTGGCTGAACAAATACCCTGATCCTGTATCCGCCGGGATTTTGAGGAATGGTTTCCTATATGGCTTCAACATCCCGGCGGGGAATTTTCGGGGGAGCCCCTTTTGTAATAATCAGCTATCTGTTCAACACAACCTGGCAGTGGCAGCCAAGAAAATTGCCAAAGAGGTCAGCTTGGGACGGGTAGCAGGACCTTTTCCATGCCCGCCAGTGGCGGATTTCATGTGTTCTCCTCTAGGAGTGGTTCCGAAGAAAGACCCAGGGGAGTATAGATTCATTCGCAATCTGTCGGTCCCGAGGAGGGCCTCGGTGAATGAAGCCATTGACCCGGAAGTCTGTTCAGTTCGATACGCATCGTTCGACGATGCCGTCGACCTACTGAATCACCTGGGCCCCGGTGCTCTGATGGCGAAATCAGACATCGAATCAGCATTCAGGTTGCTCCCGGTACACCCGCGGGACCAGCGCTTGCTAGGATTTACGTTCCAAGGGAAGTATTACATGGATAAATGCATGCCCATGTGCTGCTCAATTTCTTGTGCTTATTTTGAAATGTTCAGCTGTTTTTTGGAATGGGCGTTCACCGAGGCCACTGGGCATAGACAGGTGATGCACTATTTAGACGACTTCCTGTTCTTAGGGCCCGCAGGCACTACGAAATGTGCACAGGCACTGCAGGACTTCTGCAGGCTCACACAGGAGTTTGGGGTCCCATTGGCACCAGGTAAGACAGTGGGGCCGTCTACTTCACTAGAGTTTCTGGGAATAGAGCTCGATTCTGTGGAGGGATGCTTCCGTCTGCCAATGGAGAAGGTGGCCAAGTTCAGGGCTTCCTTAATACAATGCCTGGGTAAAGCAAAGATGACCCTGCACCAGTTACAACAAACAGTGGGCCAGCTAACTTTGCCTTAAGAGTAATACCGATGGCTCGCCCCTTCTCACGTTCCATTGCACAGGCTATGCCGGCCTCAAGGAGGGACACCACCGCACGAGACTGTCGGCAGAGGTTCGCCAGGATATGCGCATTTGGTTGGCATTCCTGGCGGACTTCAACGGTCGGGTGGCATGGAACAAACCCCCAGCATCGTCTGACGAACTGGGTTTATGGACCGACTCAGCTGGGAGCGTGGGATTTGGCGCAATCTTTGGTAACCGATGGTCGGCGCAAATATGGCCGACGTGGTGGCACTCCAGTGGCCTAACAGGTAACATTGGGTTCTTGGAGCTATTTCCCATTTGGGGGCTCTGTTGGCATGGCCAGATGATTTTAGGGACCGCTCAGTAGTGTTTTGGTCTGACAATATGACAGTGGTCGAGTGCATTAATCAGCAGGCAGCACGCTGCAAGTGGATCTTGAGACTGTTGAAAGAAATTGTATTACGTTGCATGAGGTTGAATGTACAGTTCAGGGCAAAACATGTGCCGGGTGTACTGAATAATGCAGCTGATGCACTCTCTCGTTAACACATGCAGGCTTTCAGGGGCTATCTGCCTACAGCGGATCTAGTGGCGGCACCGTTCCCCGAAGCACTATGGCTGATCGGTGCCCCGGATTACAGGACCTCGTGGCAGCCAGCTAGCGCCCAGGATGAGGAAAGCCTATGAGGGAGCATTTCGTTCTTACTGCGCCTTTTTAGGGCCGGCAGGGAGACATAGCTGGGGGCAGGAGGAATCCTTCCTGGGGTTCTTAGTGGCGCTTCATAAAGAAGGCCGATCAGCCGCAACTGCCAACAGACATAGGGCGGCCATATCATTCATGGCACAGCTCCACAGCATACGGGACCCGACGGGTTCCTTTTTAGTCAGGAAGGCGCTCTGCGGTTGGCAACGCCTGGAGGGTCGCAGACAAGATACAAGGCACCCGATTGGTTTAGAGAGATTGTCTCTGCTATTAGCTAAACTTGATGAGACATGCTCCTCCCCTTCCAAGGTAGTTCTGTTCCGAGCGGCTTTCGCATTGGCATTCCATGGAGCCATGCGGGTAAGTGAACTCGTGGCGAGGAACAAGATGGATATGGAGGGAGGCCTATGCAGAGATCACGTTCAAATACGGGGTGATTCTATGCTGATCTCGATAGCCAGGTCCAAGACAGACCAGGAAGCTTTGGGGAGTTGTGTTATTGTGCAGCGCGCTCGAGGGAGCCCCAGTTGTCCGATAAGGTATTTAGAGGACTACCTGGCACAGAGGCCGGCGACATGGGGAAGGGAGCCTGCTTAGACACAAGGATGGCACCCCGTTGACGAAATTTCAGTTTCAGAGAGTGTTGGCACTTACAATTGCTGCGGCGGGCTTGAACCCATGCAATTTTGGGACCCACTAATTCAGAATAGGGGCCACTACTGAGGCTACGGCTCGGGGTCTGGGTGCGGAAGAAGTGAAACAGTTAGGCCGTTGGTCCTCGAACTGTTTCAAGAGGTATGTGCGACTGCACAGGTTGTAAAAGACTGGTGAAATGCACTCACGCTTGTTGTCTTTTTTTTGAATTACAGTTTCGCAAGCCTGTGACGCGGGGCGGAATTTGGGATCAACCCATCACCAGAGGACCAGCGGTCAAGGATCACCGACTGGAGAGCAAGTGGTATGGGTCGTGGGCCACTCATACGTGAGGCGCGCCGGGGACGTATTCATGGCAGGTGACGCGACTCATGCATCTGGGGAATACGGGTTCAGAGTAACCTTCCATGGGAAGGGAGGCCTCTGTTTTGACCAATTTCAATCGTTTGTGGAGGGTCTCTTAGGGCGGCAAAGGTCACGGCCATCTGTAATCATAGTGCACTTGGGGGGCAATGACTTGGTAAGACTGGGAAGACGAGTGTTAGTGGAACACATATTGTCGGCAGTCAGCTGGTTGGCTAGGAGGCTCCCGGGGTGCACAATTGCCTGGTCCCACATGATCCCCAGGAGAGTTTGGCGAGGGGGCTTCTCGGTAACGGCGTTGAACCACTCGGTAAAGAGGGTCAACAATAAAATTGGGAAATTGTTTCGCTCTGCGCATTTGCAAAGCATTCCCCATGGGTGTATTCGGGGTGATCACTATTACTTGAATGATGGGGTTCACATGTCCAGGGCGGGGAATGATTTACTCATAGGAGACTTCATAGCATGGCTAGTGGGATTGAGGAGGCATGACCTTTAGGAGGTGTGGGGGGGCCGGATAGTCGGTCAACTATCCGGCCTGTGGCGGTAAGGTCATGATCGGTGAGCAGTGATTTCAAGGTCCCTAGGGGGGCGCCACCCAGTATGGATGGGAGCGCCCGGGGGGAGGCGGCCATTGGCCCCTCCCACAGTGAGGCAGCACCCACTACGGATGGGTCACCTAGGGGGAGACGGCCATAGGCCCCTCCCAGGGGGGAGACGGCTATATGCCCCTCCTACGAATTTCCCGGGGCCGGATATCCGCTCCGGCGGAAAAGAGTGCGGGGAAGGGGGGGAGTCCACGCTGTCCTTCTTACAGATACCTCACACGGGAACTCGGACGACCTTTAAGATGGCGTCGAGTGAAAGGGGGCCCCCACGACAAGGGAAGTTACAGTTGGCAACGAGGGTAAAGTCCTCTGCGCATGCGCCACTCACACCGTGAGGGCGGGAGTTTGGTAGTAGGGATCTGACACCGGTTAGGACCTTGCCGTTTACCCTTAATGCTAGGATGTACAATTTTATTTTAGAATGTTATGCATTTTCAGGATGCTAGACTCGGCTAGGAAACCTTTGTATTAGAGATCTGTTAAGGTTAGCCAAAGAACATGTCTTCATCAAAATGTAATAAAAGTAAAATTGTACATAATTTATGAAACGTTTTAATTTAAAGTTTAAATTCTTTTTTCATATTTTAATAAATACGGCCGGGGGGTAACTCCCCCCCGCCTTCAAAAAGCTCAAACTTGTGTCTGTCTCCTCTCATGGGGAATTGGTGTTGGGAGGGGGTGGCGGGCATCCCGGCCATATGGAAAGGGAAGACCACTCGGTCCCCCCGAACGTATGGATGGGTGCCCCGATCCCCTAGGGAAACCATTTTGGGTGGGGGGGCGTGGTTCAGCTGGTATGCCCAAAGCGGCGTAGCCGGAGCACGCCCTTCCCGCCCAGAAGGGGTTTTCCTAGACACCCGCCCGGAAGACCGCGCCCAGATGGGCGTACCCGAGGAGGGCCCCCGCCCTCCCGCAGACGGATAAATAGAGCGGGAATCCAAGGAAGCGTCCTCTTGTTCCAGTGCTCTGAAGGCTGCACCACTCGTTGCTCGTGAGCCCTCGACGGAACAAGCTGCAATTTTGACCCACCCACCAGCCCCTTTCTTGCAATGTTTGTTGAATAAAAGTAATTGTTGGTGATATTCGAATGTATTAAAGAGATATAGACACATTTTTTCAGCATTGATGTATGCCTTGGATTGAAAAAATGTGTGTAGGCCTTTTTTCCCTTGTAGAAAAAGTGAAGGAGTGTATCACATAGTAAAAATTGTTGTCTGATGCTTTAGGACTTTTTTCCCTTTGTAGAAATGAAAAAGTTGATGAATCATCAAGCTGTGGCAGATTAGGCGTATTTTCTTTCCTTAGTAGGTAAAACAACTGTCGTATTTATTTTGGTCGGGCGGTAAGGTCATGATCGGTGAGCAGTGTTTTCAAGGTCCCTAGGGGGGGCGCCACCCAGTATGGATGGGAGCGCCCGGGGGGAGGCGGCCATTGGCCCCTCCCACAGTGAGGCGGCACCCACTACGGATGGGTCGCCTAGGGGGAGATGGCCATAGGCCCCTCCCAGTGGGGAGACGGCTATATGCCCCTCCTACAAATTTCCCGGGGGCCGGATATCCGCTCCGGCGGAAGAGAGTGTGGGGAAGGGGGGGAGTCCACGCTGTCCTTCTTACAGATACCTCACACGGGAACTCGGACGACCTTTAAGATGGCGTTGAGTGAAAGGGGGCCCCCACGACAAGGGAAGTTACAGTTGGCAACGAGGGTAAAGTCCTCTGCGCATGCGCCACTCACACCGTGAGGGCGGGAGTTTGGTAGTAGGGATCTGACACCGGTTAGGACCTTGCCGTTGGCCCTTAATGCTAGGATGTACAATTTTATTTTAGAATGTTATGCATTTTCAGGATGCTAGACTCGGCTAGGAAACCTTTGTATTAGAGATCTGTTAAGGTTAGCCAAAGAACATGTCTTCATCAAAATGTAATGAAAGTAAAATTGCACATAATTTATGAAACGTTTTAATTTAAAGTTTTAAATTTTGTTTCATATTTTAATAAATACGGCCAGGGGGTAACTCCCCCCCGCCTTCCAAAAGCTCAAACTTGTGTCTGTCTCCTCTCATGGGGAATTGGTGTTGGGAGGGGGTGGCGGGCATCCCGGCCATATTATCAGGGCTCTAGGTGCATCTCTATAGAACTCACTAATGCCAGCTTTGAGAAAGCAACTGAACTTAACACTATTGCAGGGCATAACTGCCCACTCTTTACACTTCACAAAACTAAATACAACTGATGCCTGACATAAAACGAATGTGCACTTTGCACGAGTCTTATGTGTCTTAATGATACTTGTACACATTAGACCTGACACTGCAGATGCAGAATGTTTGCTACAGAATTTATAGACCTCATATAGAATGTTTTCTAATGTTGAAGGAAACATTTGATTTTTAACTTAGAACCGTTTGCATTAACAAGAGATGCTCTTAACGAAATGATTTAGTAAAAGTTTATTCAATGTAGATTGATAAAGTGACTGATGCATAATAACATGTAATATGTTTTGTTACAACTAAAAGGATTTGTAGTTATAATGCTTGCTATAGTGAAAGATGAAACCTTAAGTTAGTAGTATTCACTCAAAGGCCTAAATCTTTGTCCAGTGAGAAACTATGTTCTATATTTCTGCTGACTTGCTTTCTTTGCAGGATGTCTCATGAATTGTTAGTTTAGAGTAGATACATTTCTTGTAATGGCAATAGAAACATGTCTGGGAAAGAAATCCAAAGACGAAATCTGTTGTTGGACAATGGACTATTGGACAATGGACTATTGTTCTAAAGCCTGAGTGTGTGAACAAAATGGCGTTCCCATGTCCAGTGTAGGATTTGAACCGACTATTGCAGAGTGTGTACCATGTGAATCCTTTACAATATTGAAACAAATACAATGGACTTCTATCGATTTTGCAACCAAAGGGGAGTTGCAGATGGACTATATTGATTATAAATTATCGTTTACCTTGGACATGGGGGCAGAACTAAAGGCTGATGCAGTGGCAGAATGCGAGAGACAAAGGCAGACAACTTTTGACTTTTTTGCAGTCCACATGGTGGACTTTCCGTACTGAGTCCTTTTCTGCATGTCCTATGCGGAGCTACCTTGGCCTCCTACCCGAACCATGCCCCAAATTCCCATTGCCCTTAAAATGGACTTTTAGGGACTTTTTCCCCATGTCCTTTTTATTTCCTCAAGTGTGGTTTAGATCAACACTTAATTCATGTCCTATTGAAGACTTGATTGAGCTTCTGGAATGCTCTTGCTTTTAATACTCGTACTCTTTTACCTGATTCCAATTATCTTCTGTAGATTTCCGTTATCAGCATTTATATGTCTCAACTTGCATCTGATAGACTAGATTGCTAATGCCTAGAAAGGACCAAGCCACATTGTATTCCGAGTACCAGATACTCATGTTTTTTTGTATAGTGGCTACAGAGCTGCTTGTATGTCTGATTCTAGTTTGCCCAACCTTTTTTAGAAGGCTTGGCATCTCAGTTACAATACTATACCTATATAGTCTGATCTTACGGGTAATATACCTGAATCTAACTACTAATTTGTAATAAACACCCTTGAACTTGGCTACTGATTCATGGTCCTAATTGTGTAGCCAATTTGGTTAAACAGTTGATTAATTTTGATAGGACTAGATATTATAACTCTCTTTCGCCTCAGCACGATGGAGAAGGTCCATCGGAGGACCAAGATAGCAAGTAAGTAAATGGCGGTAAAAAATGATTCAATGTGGGAGGCAAACCCTTAATACTAGTTAGGCCCAGAACGTAAAGGTCAAAACTATGGATCAACACAGTTCAAAAGATATCTGAAAACAAGCTTCCTCAGGGAAGCATTCGCACCATGTTGCCCTTGAGGCCTCTCCCCCACCCCCTGAGGATAAGGCCTCTAGTAGGACAATATTTTTTTCTTAGTTGCGAACATTTAACTCATTCTGAAAGAATACCAGAGCCTGAGCAGCCCACAGCAACCTCACTCCCAGGATGAAAGGACCTAAGCAGGACATTTTTTAGGTTTCAAGCTTTGATACTAGTAGAGGCTCCCAGCTGCAATTTTTTAAGCCCTGTACAAATCAATAGCTATAAAACAAGGAATGCATGTCATTTTGGCAAGTTTCAAGAGCCTATTGTTATCTGAAAATTCCACTTGTCCAGAATTTGTGAATCATGATGTTGAATTGAGAAATGTAATTTGACTTTTGCCGAACAAATAATTTCTTTTTAAGAGTGAAACATGGTTGTACTTTGGGCCAAGGAAGTCTAGATGGGCATTGTGCTCCTATAATTCTACCTCTTTCTTCAACTCTTGCAAAGATTGACTATATCGAAAACAAGGTGTCCTATTACCACCTGAATGCATGGGTATGTAGGCCTCTGCATGTGAATGTAAAGCTGTGTACACCTCTGCTTTGAAGTGGCTTACTTATTATGTTTCACGCCCACACAAGGACATTTTTGTAATTTTCATCACTTCCCTGCCACCCACCTATAAGAGTGGATTCGCTGAGTTACAGAAAATCTGCCCCCTATGGCTAGGATATTTGTGAATTTTCAGAAATATTTTACAGCACTATAGTGGAGAAGTGTGGAGAAGTGTGGCTCAATGGTTAGAGCGGCAGACCCTGATGCAGAGGTCTAGCCCGGGACCAGAGTTCAATTCCCCGCCTCGGCGGGTGTTGGGCTCAAAATTCCACGGACCTGATAATTCTCGCCTCGGTGCCTATTCCAATCATGGAGTCCCACTCTGCAACTCTGGGCAATAGCTTGCTTAATCTCCACAACGCCCCCACAACTCTAAGGATGCCTCGCCTCCACCTTGGGGGTGCCCAGGAGTGGACCCCTCACAGGGAAAGCCAGGATGAGTTCCACAGCGGTATTCGTACAAGCGCCTTGAGACCCTTGCGGGTGAGTAGTGCGCTATACAAGTATCAATTTACATTTACATAGCCCACTGCCAAGGGCTATACTGTTTGTTAAAGGCTCTGAACCCAAGTACTAGGCCCCAGCTATTGAACCCTTTAGCGAGGGTGAGGGACTTTAAGATTATAGCCTGAGGTATAAGGACTATAACCTATTTAAATATTCCACCTGCGGAGCTAAGAATGTTCTATATTAAACAGTGAGAAGTAGAAAAATAAACATTGGAATATTGGAGCAGAAGGCCTATATCAGCCATTATTTGCCCTGGCCCACTCCATTGTCTGTAGTGGAGCACCGAACAATCCAATGTTCTAATTTGACTTTTATCTTCTCATGAGAAATCTTCTGGTTCTTTACACATTTGTGAAAAATGTTGGTGTTCAGAGTACCTGCTAACATTTATTTATGGTTCATTTATTTGTATGTTAGAAGGAATATAGATGCTTACAACGCATGCCATTACAACGCGGTTGTTACAACGACTGCGTTGTTAGTATGCAATACCATTACATCTCAAGTCATTACAACGACTTGCTGTAGGGGGTGCACTGGACCTAGGAATAGTATTATTTACTATTTCTACTCCAGTTTGCGCAACAGCAGTGAAGGTGTTGGATTTTAAATCCAATACCAGTGCGCCCCCTACAGCAAGTTGTTGTAACGACCGCGTTGTATTGGCATGCGTTGTGGAAACATTGTTGTAAATGCTGTTTCCCATTTAGAAGTGGAGAGCAGTGTGGGAAAGACATTGGGAATGTTTGTATATATTCTGTTATAGCACTGCATAGCCCAATATGTTGGCACTATAGTGGACCAACCTCCTCTCCTTCCGAAGAGACTCAGTGCAAGTTCCCCGGTATTCTCAATGTGACTGATAATAGTAGTTACCAGCCCAATTCTAATTACAAGTTGCGTTCTGCTAGAGGTTAGCCATCTCAACGTCCACTCGATTGGGCAGTCGGACAGCTTTTTTATGGTGTCCATCACCGTCAGAAAAAACATGGTGGTGAGGGACAGTAAAAATAAAAAATTACCTGCACACTATGGGATAAAGCTCCCATGTCAAGTCAAGTCAAGTCAATAAATATATATAGCGCGCTACATACCCAGAGGGTCTCAAGGCGCTTGGAGAAGGGTGGGGAGTTACTTGTCAAATATCCACGTTTTAAGTATCTTTCTGAATGCTAGGTGGTTCTGAGTAAGGCGAAGGTGAGTGGGAAGTGAGTTCCAGGTTTTAGCTGCCAGGTAGGAGAAGGATCTACCTCCCATGGTGGTTTTGTTGATGCGAGGTACAGTGGCAAGGGCTTGGTTGGTGGATCGCAGCTGGCGGGAGGGGGTGTAGAAGGACAGTCTTGTGTTGAGGCATTCGGGTCCGATTTTGTAGAGCGCTTTGTGTGGGGAGCTTATTATATTTACTTTAAAAAAAAATCATGCCTATGTAGTTAGTTTGGGGAAAAAAAAGTAAAAAGCCATCGTTCAAACTTTTACAACATTGATAGGAGCCATGGTGACAGTAGTACAGAGATGTCCGAGGGGCTGGTAGACATCTCTAGATTTGGGGGAGGGATAGCTGTCAAGGTAACTGGATGATTTACTCCTCCGCCCTGACAGACATTACTCAATTTCCAAACTCTAAATCTGGCTCATTATTTGTCAAGATGTTGTGATGATTAAATAGAATCAATTCAGAGCGTGGTAATACTCATCCCCATAAAACACTGAGTGAGAGGCTGGGAGAGGCAGAGAAGCAGAGATTATACACGAGGAACTAGAGTGCATTTAGTAAAATAGGTTAATCCTATTTTTTTCCGTCAGTGCTAAATTTCTACATTCCTTGCCTGCGGGGCAAAAGTCTGGTTTATTGCAACATTCGTGTAAATTTCAGTCCCACAATTAAAGCACTTATTCTGCATTAATCATAATAGCTAATTCCTATGACATACTGTTCATAATTACCCTAATGTCTTTTGACTGCCAGCTGAATTTGTTGTCTGTTTCTTTTTTTCTAAAATGGGAAGCAGAAAATTAGTTTCTCCAGAGTTTTATCCCGCACATTAAAGTGGTATGCAATGTTTAGTTATTCGAATTTTCGAATTTGTCTCGAGTCCATCAATATGGCCGATAGCAGCTTCAGTTATCAGGGAACTTTGCATTCAGTACAGAGAAGCTTTTTTAGTATATATTTTTTGCAGCAATTTTTATATTAATTATAAATCGCATCAGTTGTAAAAATGATAAAATCTTCCTCTCGGGTCTATATTTCAAACAGGAGGTAAATTGTAATCGAGTCAAAGTCAATGCAGTTTAGGAATTTGCAAGGACAGTATATTCACAGTGGGTAAGGTGATGGGCATTTTTTTAAGTGTGTCGGTGTGCTGGATTTTCTGAGTTCTTTGGCTGTTCCTTGGACAAAGCCAGAGTCAACTTTTGGCATGGGTGAACTAGGTCCAGGCCCAGTGGTAAATCTTCAGATGGGTACACAGAGATCTCTGCATTAAGGTCCTGCAAACAGCAACGTGCCTGCACCTTGGCTCCAATGTTTCAGTTTAAAGTGCTTCTAATCATTTTTAAGTTACATGTCATTAGTGCTGTTTTTAACACCCTATCATCCGCTCACCTTGCCCTCCCATCTATCTATAAATCCATGCCAACACATATCAACACCCTCGCTCACCCCAACAAATAGCTTGGCACATGCCTTACAGAGCCACGTGCCTTGGTCTCACTCGAGAACCACACGATTTTTTAACTCTTGTGTTAATTCCCCTGTGTATTGATTTGCAACACATTTTAATCTTGCGTAACACTAAATTGCTCAACATTCACCATCTCCTCGGAACTCCATGGCTTAGTAGGAGGCGATTGTTGTGGAGGGAGAGTCAGTGCTGCCCACTTCCTGGTTTACTTTTTTGGGAGCCATATTGGAAAGGAGTGTCCTAGTCGTTCTCCATATCGGAGACGGCTACTTAAGGGGCATGAGTGCGCGGATGAGCAATTCAACTCGCTGACACACTCGAGCACCAAATAATTTTTTAACTCTTGTGTTAATTCTCCTGTTTATTGATTTGTGCTGCATTTTAATATTGCGTAACACCAAACTGCTCAAAACTCACAATCTCCTCGATGTGCCACAGCTTAGTGGGAGCCGATTGTTGTGGAGAGAGGGTCAGTGCTGCCCACTTCCTGGCTGACATTTTTGGGAGCCATATGTGAAAGTAGCAGTCTAGCTGTTCTCCACATCCGAGACGGCTACTTAAGGGGCATGAGTGTGAGAACTCGTGCAGCAGGTGTTCCGTTGTCGTGCCAAAGGTAGGCCCATCTGCACCAGTTTGCATCTGGAAAGCACCTGATGCCCGAACTCCTGGTTTCTGACCTTAGGGAGGTCCCCCACGTTGGGTTATTCCAAAGAAAAACTATGGAGTCTACAAGATTGGGGTAAGCCATTGCATGTGCTTCTTATGGGTTTGTTGAATTGTCAATTCTAAGATGTGCCCTGCTACACTTGTGGATATAAGGAGTAGAACCACATTCTCAACTGAACTAACAAACCTTATTGAACCACTCTAAGTAAAAAGCTTTTTTACCGTTATGACCAGCATCAATTTTCATTTGGAGGATCCCTTTAACAAGGACTCCAATGTACTTATGGATACTCTGGCTTGTCTTGGGTTCTCACAGCTGGCCACAGTCCCTACTTATGCAGGACATACACGAGATGAGATTTTCTCTAACAACTCTCATTTGTTAGTGCCAGAGGCCCTTCCACTCGGCTGGTCTGAACGTTGGGCTGTATCGTTTCCACTTATCCTAACATCTCTCCAGAATAAGGATACTCCCACTAAGATGAAGACTTCTTGAAAGAACTGGAAGGGGGTCTTGGCAGAATCCTTCTCCAGTGCCCTCAGAAGCAAGCCTTAAACTGATAATGAGGATGTGGACAGGAGCTGATGAATGTTCTCCCTTGTTGGGTTTGGCTGCTGACAAGGTCGCGCCCATAAGGGAAGTGAATCATCGGTGAATGCTGCCTATTGCCCCTGGTTCATGGAACGATTAAAGCTCCTTAGACAGGCTTGCTGATGCCAGGAATGCTCCTGGAGGAAACATTATGAGGAGAAGGAAAAAACCTCATATAAGAAAGCCATCAGAGACTTTAAAATAGCAATTAGGAAAGAAAAGGCTCTTTATTGTACAAACAAAATTGAATCTACCAGCTCCTCAGAAGAACTTTTTATAGTTATTTTCCAGCTCTTGGCTCCTCTGTCCACCCCCCACGGAGATAGAGGGCTCACAAGAGTTCTGTAATAAGCTGGCAGAATTCTTCCAACTGAAAATTTCAAAAATCTTTACAGAGTGTAACTCTCCAAATTCCAAAGTCGTTGCCCCCTTCCGACTAAGCACTCTGCTTCAGGCGAGCCTCTCAGACACTATGAGGATGAGAAGAAACACATGAGGATTCTTGAGTGTTTCCCACCTTTGACACTTGATTTAATGGAGTCGCATATCTTTAACATCAAATCGGGATTTCCTCTTAAGCCTTTTTCTCCCAAAAACATACAGTTGGTTGCTGCTACAGTAGCTTGACCGCTAACATCCATCACGAGGAAAGCTATCACTTCAGGCTGCTACCGACGTCTGTGGAAGGAGACAGTGGTCAGGCCTATACTTAAGAAGACTAGTCTTGACCCCAATTACTTCAAGAACTATCGCCTTATTTCCCTGCTTTCAATCCCAGCCAAGATCCTGGAGAAAACATCCTAACCAGCACCTGTGGGCTTACGTGGAGGAACAGGGTCTGTTCGACGTTTCGCTATTCGGTTTCAGAAGTAATCATGGAACAAAAACAGCTTTGGTATCTGCAACAGACAGCAACAGATGCCTAGTTGATGCAGGGAAGGCCCTGGCTCTGATCCTTTTGGATCGATCAGTGGCCTTCAACATCATCTCACCATCCCTGCTTTACAAAACACTTGGATGAACTTGGATTTAACACTGTGGGTCTTAAACTGATGACTTCTCACAGACAGATCACAGATGGTGATGGTAATTAGGTTTAAATCGGACCCATTTTCCCTGCCATGTGGGGTCCCACACGGTTCGTCCCTGAGCCGCACACTGTTTAACATATATGCTTATCCTCTTATTACGCTTATACAGTCTTTTGGGCTGCAGGCTGAGTCGTATGCTTACAACACTCAGATAATTCTGTCTATTTCAAAAGACATGGATGTCATTGCAGTCATATTCAATAACTGCATGGCAACTGTGGTGAGGTGGATGGGCACAAACTATTTGAAACTCAACTCTGATAAGTCAGAGATGTTGCTGCTTTGAAGCCAACCTACTATTTGGAACAGGAACCGGTGGCCCAATATGTTGGATACTTTAGGCACCTGAACCTTAGGCAAGTGGTGTCTACCAGCTCTCCTGCGCGAGAGCCCCCATTGTTCCCCCACCAACCCCATTGGTTCCCCAACATTCCACACTGTCCTGGTCCCCTCTCCAACTGCCCAACTGTCATATTGATTCTGCTAACTGACCTACGCACCGCCTTAGGTGTGGGGCTGATTGTAATAAACCCTATACTTAATTCTAACATCTTGACTACGACTTTAATTGCTACAATCGATGCAATCATATTGTAGGCTGTGGCCGAGCTGCACAGCAGGACTAATTTCTTTGGGCTTTGATGCCTATGGGAATTTGTGGGCTCATACATATTTGTCTCATATCTTGTCATAGCATATCATAAACCCATCTATCTATAACTCCCTGTCATCATACATCAACACCCACTCACCACTCCAAAAAACAACCTGACACGTGCCTAACAGAGCTGAACTGTGGGTGTTTTAGATGACATGAGCTGGTGGAGGTACGGAAATGCTTGTATTCAGAGGCAAGTCGCTGTTTCGATCAAGCCTGATAGGGACTGGCCTGTGAACACAAAAGGGGTCTGTGCTACTTCAAATTATTCACTGGTAGCAACAAAGGCTGTAGTTTTCTTTCCGCCCAGAGCACTGTCCAACCAAGGGCCAGCTCTGGACAAAACCACACTGAAGAGGAGCCTAAAACATGCTGTGGACTCTGTTATGTTTCTTCACCCAAGACTCCCAAAATATCTGCTGTGTTAAACAGAGGAGAGAGTAGAAGCATCGTCTTCATTGGAATTTTAACTGAACATATCTTTTTAGCACACATTGCAGCTGCTAAGCCTGTCATTGCATCTGCAAACTGGTTCTCTTTGCTTTCCCCTCTGATTCGCCATAGCCTACTTGTTTTGCTGAAACAGTCCTGCCTCCTTTTATTGCTGGGGAAATGCATATCACATGAAAGGTGGAAATATCTTGCAGAGCTGGGTAGGGGAGTAGTCACCCATTATCCCTGAACCAAGCTTGTGATGGAGTGTCCTGAGACACTTAGGTGTACTTAGCCACCGACCATTCTTCATCCATCTGTCCTTCCTGCAGGCGATCACCTGACAGTCTTTTGGGCTCTTTAGGATAACAGTTTGTGGAAGGATCTTGGGTGTCCACCCAGAAATTGAGACCTCTGTGGGTGCTACTCCCCACTATAAATTCTGCCCATGGGCACAGACAGTATCAAGCTTAACTGGAAGTCTGAAAAGTGCCACTGGCATTATGATGAGGATTCAAATGTTGCTACATGGGCACTTTGGATAAAACTAAGTCATAATTCAAAAACTAATATTCAAAATGACCTTGTGATACAAAAAACTAAGGATTATACTACAGGGAATATGGTAATAGGTCATACCTTCTACCACAGATGCAGGCAAATAGGTGAAAATGTAGCAGTCATTGGCCTTCATTAAATTAGTGCACTCATGTAAAAGAATAAAAAATACATTCATAGAGATGCTTCCTTTCAAAACATCCCTTTGAAATTCTCCCAGTTAAAACCACACTGCTCAACTTCATGTGTAGTGGTAGATGTGGGATCAGTGTAAGACTTAAGAGGAACTTCAGGGAACTCAAACTTTTTAGTAAACTAATCATAAAAATGTCAATGACAATCAGCACTATAGCCAGCATTAACCTACGTTGATTATTCAAAAGGATCAACATTGTTTCTCCAGAGTCAGACCTTAAAAAGAACACAACGCTTAAAGCAATGCTGATTTCTATTGTTCTACTTGTGCAAAGTTGCAAAACCTTATTGTTTCATACGAGTATATTTACACAGTTGTCTTTGAGAGTTATACTTGATCTTATTTTATCTGCTTCTAAAATGCAAACCATCCTCTTCCGCGATTCCCTCACCTGCAAAACCCAGGCCTTGATGGCCTGTCCATCGAGTTCTATAAAACCTATAAAACAGTTCTAATCCCTAAATTAATAAGACTCGAATTACTCAAACTATATTTTGCTGCACTTCTGTTCTTGTTCCGGAAACTGGAAGATCATAAGTAAGGTCATGGCGATACAGTAATTGGAGCATATGCCGATATTGCTTCACCCTGACCAAAACGAGCTCATAACAAACAGATCTATGAACCTCAACATCTACAGGCTGGATGGAATCCTAGAGGAGGCCCTGCTGCACTGGGCCTACTCTGCCTGTATGGACCTCTTCACTGTCAGTAGGGGCACATGTCAGGGATATAATCCCCTGCTTTTTGCCCTGCCGATGCAGCCTCTTGACAGCAGATCTGTTAGTCAGGACAAACCTGAGGCATTCCCATTGGAAACACAGTTCACGCCGTCTCCCTGTATGCCGACGACATCCCGATGTATGTTAAAGTTATCCATGATGGTATAGGTGAGATAGCACGCATTCTTGATACCTTTAGGTCCACTTCGGGGTCAACTCACCCAAGACCTATTTTTTTCTGCTCCACCTGGAGTGCAACCACAGCACATTTAGGTAGTCACCAACGTCATTTGCTGGGAAGCTCGCACCTTTCGATATTTGTCCACGAACATATACCACTCCACCTGGGATTTAATAGATGGAAACCTCACAAAGGCGATCTCCTCCCATCAACCCTAAATTACCTTTTAATGCTCTTTCCCCCCAAATGTGCAATGCAGAGTATTTCTATCCCAAAATTGTGATGTTTATGAGACTCTTGCACTATTTCACAAATTTACCGATCAGCATTCCCCGGAGCACATTTCGGTCACTGAATGCAATGCTGGGTGGCCACATATGGAATAAGGGGAGGGGGGGTGCAGAGTGAGTGGCCTTAGCCAAGCTACAGCTCCCATTAGAACTCATGGTTTGGGTGTCCTGGTATTTGTAAACTATTACCTAGCAGCACCGATCTAGTGGCCTACCCACTGGTTGGCGGGTCGCTACTTGGTGGAGGTATGGTCGGGGTCTGAAACGAGAGCGCTTAGACTTGTGTGTGAACTATTTGTCCCCAACTTAGTGTTGTCTACACCCTCTAATGGCCTCCTCCAGATAGCAAACTGCGAGCCATGCCTGGATTGCCACAATATGTTCTGGAGGTTCCTTTGAGCTCCATTCGCATCTTCCGGACGCACATCAGACAAGAGGGAGTGGAGCTGTGGGAATCAGCAGAGGTGGGAGATCTTGGTGACTTGTTCTATGGTGGGGCACTCGTCCCCTTCGACTAGTAGAAAGAACAAATGGGTCTCTTGGCGGGTCAATTCCTGTCATATAGACAACTAGCAGGAGAGCTGGAATGATTATGGGGCATAACTGACACAGGGTCTGATCCACATCCCCTAACGCACACTCTTCACACAATTGGCACTGGGGGTTGGCTAGTTACCTGGCTTACAAAAGTAATCTCCATAAAATCCAGGATCCACTGGCATCTCTCCGGCAGACTTGGGAGCACGATATTGGCCGCATGTTGACCCAGATGGAATGGGACAGATATTGGTGTACCCAAGAAAGCTTTACTGCAAAGCCATTTTCAGCACCTACAGCACAACATCCTGAACATGGCCTATCATACTCCAGACAAGCTACACAGAATCTACTCCACAACATCATCTGTCTACTTCTGTTGCCACACCCCTGAGGCAGACATGACACATATGTTTTGGAGATGCCCAACCCCCTGCGCTCTACAGGCAGATGTCTCCTTCACTAGAGTTACAGGCCGAACAGACCTGAACTCTATAGCCAGCAGCCTGCTAGGCCTTAATAAGCGTTGTAAGGCTGGTGGAACCTCTAGTCACTTTGTCGACCTGGAATTCTGATGGCGCGACAATTTATTGCAATGCACTGGAAGGCGCACACACTTTCAGGTGGGGCGTGCTGGCAGGCTGCGAGCTTCAAATACGGCATGGCTGAGGGGTTGATCACCAGAATATACTGCACATCTCAAAGAGAGAATGAGTGGGGTGAATCCCCTGCATTAGAAAAATGTAAAGCTGTTCTAGATGCCCCCATGTCACATGAAAATTGGGAAGCATGTTGTAGACTGACGGGCTGCCTAGCTGCTAACTGCAATCTCTGCATTATCCATTTTAAATATTTGCATCAGATATATTATACCCCAATACAATTATTGAAGTATGGATTGCATGAGGATGCAAAGTGCCCTAGGTGCCGGCAGGAGGGAGCGGACTTTATGCATCTTGCATGGAGATGCCCTGCTATATTTAATTTCTGGAGTAGTGTGATGAAGGCGTTATCAGATATGATATTGGAAAAAAATGGATGTGAACCAGAGGTGTGCCTGTTAGGGCTGCTAAATGAAATTAAACCAAGCAACAGACGCATTGTTGCAAGAGCTACACTCACTGCTAAACGTGCAGTTGCATTGCACTGGAATTCCAAAGCTGCACCCACAATGGGTAAACAGATTTGTGAGATCTTCTGTAAGGAACAATTGAATATATATATATATATATATATATATATATGCGAAGGAGTTACCGGAGACCTTAAGGCCCATAGATTTTTGGGCGCCACTTACTATATATTTACTGGCACATCCTGACTTGCTTTAAATGTATGTTTATATAGTCATTACTAAACCTAAGGTGATACTGTGGGAACTGATTTTGAACCGCTATACACTGCGAAATATATAGTATAATGTTGCCTGCTTCTTATGTAGCATACCATTCTGTTGCTGGGATGGGGTGCAGGAGGGCGCGGGAGTTGTGTTCAACTTTATGATCTAATATTGTATATACTTGAATTAATAGTAACCTGGTAAGCAGGGCACAAGTCCTAAAAAAAGAAGTGGGGGGACGCTGACGTCATGACAGGAAGTGACGTCACGAAAGGTGGCTTGCACTCAGTTGCAGTTTATAGTTATCGAGCTCCCGGTGAAATCAGTGGGGGGACGCCGTCCACCCGCAAGGTACCCCGACTCGAGCCCTGCTGGTAAGTGTCCACGTGGTCACAACGGCCATACAAATATTCGTATTTTCCCAAAAAGGTACGATTTTGTGTGTATTCCCTGCAATTTGAATACTGTTGATGTACCATACATCTGTATTTACGACTGTATTACATTTGCCGCACTGGTGATTTTTTTCCAACCCGCGCTCCGTGCACTTTAGGATTCTACAATTCCACTGTATTTACAACCACAGGCCCCCTTTTGTGCACATTTAGATAAACAAATATTTTTGCAAATGGACCCTTGACTTGTTAACTTGCATCCTTATACTTTCCACGTCCTGCAAAAATGCATTAAATTAATTGTATTTGATCATTTTTCTCGGTGTAACATGGTCTCTTCTGTAGATTGGGGCCCAAGAGTCTACTGCAAAAATATGTTAAAAGATTTAATGAACGTTGATAGTCTTACCCATTCCTGTGTATTTTTATTTATTATTTTCAGCAGTCAAGCGTTTCGAAAAATTAAGCAACGCCTGTACGAGTTTCAAATATCGTTTTAAATATAATCAAAACAAATATTGTGTTAAATTCTTCATACAGACACAATTTATAATGAGCTGTAGGTTAACTGAATCATTTGCTTACAGACGCTCCTCATCCGAGTCTATTATATTGTAGCTCAAACTGACATGAGAAAAAAAAAATGCATTTCCTTGAGTCATGCCCCTTAATTTTTGTGTCAGTTATTGTAAAGACTTAGAGTAGACAACTGGCAATTACAGCATATTTGTGGTTTACCAGCGAATTAAACTGCTTTGGGAAAAGAATAGATTTTTAAGCCAATCTGGGTGTACATAACTCACTAAAAATGCGCAGTAAACACATTTTTAAAGTATTAAGTTCAGCAGGTTATTCTTAATCACTGAAACCAACATCATTTAGATTGTTCTAAAATGTCACTAGGTATTTCATTAAAATATGAATAGTTTAATTTACTAATGTTAATTAAGTTAATGCAAGGACTACCATCATGATGGCATGTACAGCAATAACAAAAAGGTGTTATTTCTAAAATTCAAAATGCCTCGGCTTGTGTTGTGAATTTGAGTGCTCTGCTGTGAAAGTCTAATGACGTCTTAAAATCTCCTGGCACATAAACAAAACCACCATGTCCTGCCAGTTTTGACATGACAATACACCAGAGCAAAACTGAAAATAATGTCCACCACTAAGACACAATAAAAAGCAGGCAGCAGTAATATGTGAAGGAGCACTCATTCACTCATTCTTTGCCCTCTAATCTTTTAGAGGATTAACATTTCCCTCCCACAGACCGGGTCCCCGCTATCAGCGCCTTGACGCTCTTGGGCATTTGTCCGCGCTTACAATTCGATCATTCATTCAGCAAATAAGGCAGAGAGACATAGAAAGACAGCGCAAATGAAGGCATAGAACAAGTCAAATGTGATGGTAGGGCACATGTACTTTGCTCACAGTACAATTAGGAACTTACCTGACTGCATCAGAGAGTAGCTCGAAGAAAAAAACCCAAAAAATCCCATGACTTATTATATTATTTGAACCTCAGGCTGATTCAAGGAAATTAAATTTGTTGGAATTTGGCTACCTCACACAAGCAGCAACCACAATCTTTGTCAGTTTGAAAAATAAGCAAACACCAAATTAGCCTGTGCTTAACCCACTGGTAGCTTGGCACAAAAGCAGCTAGGCTCAACTTAGAGGCAATGTGTAAAGTATTTATGCAGTACTTCAAACAGTAATAACGTAAAAAGACAACACAAGGAAAATCCCACAACAATTTAGAGTAAGTTTTATTATTTTTTTAGTTTTTTAGACCAAAACAACAACACAAAGCAATCTGTAGAACCAGAGATATGCAATTTCTATGTTTAAGTAAGTACAAATATTGGCTAGAAGCACCAACTGTGGTTATCTGGTCGTGGTGGACTGGGACAATGTCACAAGTTCAGACCGACTGCGACGAGTGCAGTCCAGATTAATTTATCTAAAACCAAAATCTGGACTTTTTGTAGGCATACTCATGATTTTAGTCCGTTTGTCAATGGCAGATGCTTGAACATAACTCAAAAGGATGATTATTATTTTGTGTAACCTTGTCTTGGAATCTAACACAACTAGCTTCTCTCACAAACAAAATATAATAGTTCATATAAAATTGAAACGTTTCTTTTCAAAGTATATGGAAGTTTCATACTCTAGAACTTTGAAGGTTTTTAATGCCAAGATTACCCCTATACTCCTTAACTGTTCTATAACCTAGAAAGGTGGTGTAACTATAGATTTGGAACATCTTGAGACTTCTTACCCATTTTAATCCTCTTCCAGACTGGAAGAATGTGTGCACACTTTACTTCTTGCAGGCACCACACTTGCAATTGCCATTGCTGATGTGGAGGAATAATGCTTCTGGGTGCTGTGGCATTTGTGGAAGAAACAAGTTTGTTTAGCTCCCTTTTCAAACTGAATGTAGCAAAGTTTTGCAGAGCAAAACAGGTTCCCATGAAGGCTCTGTTGGCTGCAGTCCAAGGAGTGGATAGGGAAAATGGTGAAAAGGATCAGACACCAGTGACGTTGGCATTCCAAGGCACTGCCACTAGGGTACTTTGAATCGGTAAGCATACACAGAGACACTGGTGGTATGACAGTGATGTAGAATGGAACACATCTGTAGTGGTGAGTGATTGGAGGGGGAAATTGATGTTGTGGGTCAGACATTCCAATTGTTTGCTCTTGTTCCTCTAATGGAGATGGGGAAGTACATGCTGCACATTAAGGAAGTGACCAAAGATGGTTATGTTTATGTTTACTGTAGAAATAGTCCTCCACATACAGTAGAAATGGGTGGGTACAACCAACAGACCTCATGCCCCCCACCAGGTATACACCCACCAGGCACAGTGGTCTTTAGAAGGCATTCACCCTCCACTAGACAATCTGTGTGCCATATGGAGTTGGTAGTTTTTAATAGGGGCGGATTGCCAAAGTTTGAAGGGCTTGTCAATGGTCGGCAAAAAAATGTGTTTCGATGGTCTGGAATGCTCCGGACAGCAATTGGACAGAAATTAGACACTTCGTTGTTAAAACTTCTTAATTTTAGAAATTTTTAGAAGCTTTTAAACTCCATAATTATGAAGGAATGTGTTGTAAATGTATCTAATTGTTTTTTTGACCTATTGGCATTTTGCAACGGTTTTAATTAACTATGCAAATAAATGTATACCTTATACCTTATACACTAGACAATGTGTGTGCTATAGACACAGACTCAGGTGCTCTGCATATGGGAACGGGACCCTCTACACTCATGCTTCCTGGTGGTATTTCATATTACTTTTCGAATAGTTAAGTTTTTCAAGTTGTGTTTTTTCCTGAAGCATGTCACATCCCTGGTTTTGAAATGATGTCTCAAGTCTCTAGGCAGCACTTTCCTGCCACACAGTGTGATCCGTGCATTCCCATCATCTCATTCCTACTTCTATCAACTCATTGATTCATCTATCCTTCCTCACACTCTCATTTATTAATTAATTCATCTACCCATCCTACCTCATCCATCCAAAGCCCACACATTATTTCAGCCATTATCTGAGAAATGCTCCCACTCTGATTCATTCTTACACTACATTTGTCCAAACATCAATCCATCCTCATATTGACTTATGCATTTATCTTGTCATCCCCTCATTTGGTCTGGCTCACAGTCATTGACTATTTGTTCCACATGTTCATACTCAAAAGACTTTACAGAGTCCGTTTGAGACACATTATGGACGGGTCTGGCCCCCACATTGTCTACACACAAAAACATACACACACACACACATCTGCGCACACACACATGTGCATACACATGTGTGCACACGCAGACACACACACATCTGCCCGCACACACAAGCATCGGCATACCCAGACACTCACATGTGTGCACACACATATGTGCACACACTTGTGTGCACACAGACACACACACGCACAGATACACATTCCCGTTTCCAGGTATGTTAGAAAAAAGTGTTATTTTCTCCTACCAAATATATACTTTTCTTTCTCTGTGGCGCAAAGTCACTTCCGGGATTTTTTGGGGTGTTGGTACACTGGGGGGTCTGATTGCAAAGAAACACCTCCATTTTCTGATGACAGGGTATTTCAGAAAGTGAAAGAGAAAGAATGCAATGAGAAAGAAAAAAAAGCAAAAGATGGTGAGAGTGAGAGTGGGGAAAAGTAGGAAGTAAGTAATAATGTATTTGCTTCAAGACTGAAATGAATAAAATTGATCAAAGTAGCCTATATTACTTTCTAAAATCTTACACTCCCCGAGGCAGCCTCCATCTTGGAACAAACCTCTTTGGGGCAGAGAGCAAACATTCAACTAGAGCACGGCTTAAGGGACGAATTCCCAGCTCCTTGCTGGCTCTGTGTGTTATCCTGAGCATCGAACTTGGCTGAACTATGCTGTGTTTAATAAGTCAGACAGTAGGAAGGGAGTCACAGAGGTGTAACTGGAGGGGTGGTTCTAATGCAGGGGGCCTGAGTCTGTGTCACTGATGTGCTGTCTATGCCTGTGCCTTCTGTATCACCAGAGGGATAACCCTGCTATCAGGGGGCTGGTTTAAACCCTGCTTAGTATAAGATAAGGCTGTAGTGTCTCATCCCAAAACCTACGAAGTCTCCCCTTACAGAAAGCTCTACTGCCTAAAGCCAATGCCATTATGTTCAGTGTCACATTCTCTACAGGATGCTCTAGACAACCTATGCATCTTCCAATTGTGAAACCTGAGATAGAGCCCAGCTGTTTCAATGATCATAAAGCCTGTAAGATCAGTGTGATATTTGTGATAGCTATACTGTGTAATGTCTGACCCTGTAAGTTGTATTACACTGAGATAGCTGTGTTGTGTGTGATCCAGGAGCTTGTGAGTTAAGTGTCACAAAAAGGATAGCTTTCAATAATCGGATTTTGCGGGTCTGTGTAAACCATGGGGCCGTTTTATTATGTAGGATTCTAGTCTGTATTTCTGTAGCACCATGTTATAGCAATGATTTTTGTCTTGGGTGAACAGTAAAGGTGATTGTGAAAGAATATAACGAAAAGCAACAAAAAAGGAGAATAACTAGATTGGATACAAAGGGGCATATTTACGAGGAAGTGGCGAAGTGCAGCGTTAGACTCCTTGGCTTAATGCTGTGCTCCGCCACTTCTGAAATGCAGGGTTGCACCGTATTTACAACAATATGGTGCCGACTTGCTTTTCCCCCTGCGCTGGCGCTAATTTAACTGCCTAGCCTCAACGCAGGCACCCTTGCACCATAGTACAAGTGTGTCTGCGTTGAGGGGAATGATTGTTTATGTGCAGGAAGGAGTCCCTTCCTTCACATAAACAACCTGAAATGGTGTTTTGAACCGTCTATGTGTGCTGCTTAATGCAGCAAACATAGAAGTTGCAAAACGTAATTTTTTTTAATGATCGTTTATGTGCAGGGAAGGGACACCTTCCTGCACATCAACAATCAATGGCGTTTTGCTGTTTCTATGTGTGCTGCACAACGCCGCACACATGGAAACAGCAAAAACGAGGAGAAATTAAACATTTCTCCTTGTTGCACCAGGGTAAGACCAGGTTTTCACCGGTCTTAATTTTGGAGCTGCCCCATATTTAAGCCACCCTTGTAAATATGGGGCAGCGTCAAAATCAATGGGTGTTTTGGTGGAACGCCCACCACAACATCCATTGCCCTCCCCTTTCACGCTGAGTATAGCGTTAAAGGATGCCTTATTTACAAGGCAGGGTTAAGCTGCTTTAAGTGGCTTGATGCTGCCTTGTAAATAAGGCGAAGCCCATATCGCCTCAGGAACATCCAAAAAAGTGATGCTCCTGTGCCGTCAGGGCTATTAAATGTGCCCCTTAGTTACAAGATGGTGAAACTGTGTACGGAGGTACCAGATCAGGAATTAATGTATCTACCTTCCCATCCGTACCCTGCCATCAACAATTGCAGGTCAGGAATGAGGAATAACGGTTAGGCCCTGGATTGACCTTGTCACTCCCCCTGAGGTTTTTCTTGATACAGTTGCCCTTTCTCTGACATTTGATCATCTGCTATTAGAAGGGAAGTGTCAGGGTAAACCTTTGTGGTTTTACTGTGTCTTTCCAGTAAAACTGGCCCTAATGTTCCTGTATCTGGTAATCCTGGGTGCGGGAACATCAACCTGCCTTTGGTGGCACTCGTAATGATGGCTTAAGTGTCTGCCACATTTTAAATCCTATTGTACTGCGAAACCAGACGATTCCTGACTCTGTGCCTGTGGTTACACGCGAAACGTGCCTTGACCCCCACAGTAGAATCATCAAGCACTACACTAGCTGAATAAAGCACCCAAACCCTCCAGCCATCCTGCTTGTTATTTTGGTCTTTTGTTGCTAGGGGGTGGAACTGTCTGCACTGTATTTGCTTAGTAAGAACTAAACTAAACACATTAGGAAAGGTACAGCGACCAGAGCTCAGGGCCAATGAATATTTAGATATACTATTAATCCACTTCCTTTAATGTTCTTTATATGAACTTTTAAAAATAAACAAATGGAGGAGACAAAAGGAAGAATATGTTAGTCTGTAAGCCTGATTGCTGGATGAGACAGTCCTGTGCAGCTGACCGTGTCTTTACCTGCCTGGATATGAGGTCACACTTCCGCACAGTTCAATGGGATCCGCCCTGGGAGGACACGCATGTGGTAAAGGTGCATTCCGTTTATGTTTGTTTTTTTAGGTAGCTTTAAAAGAAATGTATACAAAAAAATTATAAAAAAAGGGAAGAGATATATTTAGTGCATTGTTGGGATTTTTGTTAGAAGTGGTTTCAAAGTTGAGTTCATGTTTGCTTAAAAAAAATATGACGCATGTCAATACAGTATTGTCGTGGCTTCACCGGAGTTTCTGTCTCGCCAGCCACTTGAAAGCAAAAAAATCATCAAATGGAAAAAGAAAAAAAATGATGAACTTTTGCCCACTGTGGACATGCACCTTTATCATCCTTCTGATTTACCCTATAGAGGATTTCTGTAGGAGATTTTTTAATCAATTTTCACCACAAATGCCTTTCATTGAGGAATTGTCTGTGGATATAATGATGCCATGTATTGTACCACTACTCATGACATGTTGAGATAGTCAAGGAATAAGAGAATAGCCAGCATCATGAAAGCTGTTGTTGCAGGTGAGGAATGGAGATAGGTGTCTCATCCAATGTTTTCCTGTAGTAGAGGGCTGTTCACCAACCACCGATCGGTTGGATAGCAGAGTATCATATTTAGGCCATCCTCTAATGTAAAACAGCACAGGAAGAGCCTGTGCCCTTACATTGCTTTAAAGTCAGACAGTGAAGCAGCATGGTTCACAGTTCACCTTTCAATCTGGAAAAGGCACTGTATTACCACTTGTCACAAAAGTGAATTTGTTCCTCTAAATCCTGGTATTTACAGACCCATCTCTTAACTCTCTGCCTGTGGAAAAATCCTAGGGCCCGATTCACAGAACTAACTTAAGACAAAATCCTAAACTTACTACTTTTGGTATTCACAGAAGTTAGGATTTTGTCTTAAGTTTGTCTTAAGACAAACTTAAGACAGACTTAAGACAGACTTAAGTTCGGATTTTGTCTTATAGTTATCAAAATGTATACTAGATCGTAGGAAGGTGTTTGATTATTCCAAACATGCAAAATTGCACTTTAGGGTGGTGGTTAAGATAAACAGCATTTTTCCCACTGTCTAAGCGTTTGTGGATCTGTTAGAGTTATTTTAGTGTGTAGACTGAATTTTCTAGTTTTACCACATGAATTTTGAGGGAGCTTATAAAAGGTAGAATATAGCCTTGAGGATAAGGAAGGCCATTTCTAAGAAGACATAATTGCAATTTAAAAGGCCTGACCTTGAGGGGATGAAGAAGCTTGTGATAGTGAAAGATTTGAGTGTAGCAAAGTAAAGGAATTATGTTGAGATGTAGTCAGGTAAGCGTAGGAGGCATGGTGTTGGGCTATGTGCTTGGTCAAGAACCATTTTGATTTTATGTTGATGGTTAGAGGTGGGCTTGTGTATATGCAAGTGGTTGAATTGATTTCTAGTGGTGTAATGAATTCTTTTATTGATATAGTAGGAGAGGTGGTTGTACTTTTTACAAACTACTATAACAAATGTATCTGATAAAGAAGATTGTATGTATTGTTGATTTTGTGTATGGAAGAAAAGGTTAGGCAAACCTTTCTTGTATTCAGTAATTGAAACATTGCATGTAAGACTTAATAAGGTGCAGGTTTCCACCCTTGTAAAAGAGTTACACTGTATAGCAAGGTCCCTCATATGAGGGAAGAGATTATTGTGATCCTTGGCAAAAATATTTGGGTCATGGGTGATTGGAGCACACATTTCCAGAAATGTCTGTATTTGATGAGTTAGGCAGTATTGATGGACTGGTTTGAAAGTGAACTGGAGGATGAAGAGAAAGCAAAAGCACTTGTAATTTACATTGAGATAATAGTGTGTTCCACGCTGAAAAATCAGCGCGAACAGCAGCACAAGGTGAGCAAGAGCGTGCAGTCATTCGAGTTGATTTGTCTGCCCCGCAAGGAGAAAATCTGCGCAAGAAGCAGCCCTCTGACCACAACTGTTCCTGTGTACACTCACTTCCTAGTGACCGGAGATCATGCTAGGCAACGCCAAATCTTACTCGTGCTCGCCAGTTCGCTTATTGGAGACTCACATTGTTCCCTTGTCATCGCTTTGCTTGAGTGAGAAAACAATCCTGCCACGCAGCAATTGGTGGAATTTGTCAGGAACTCTGCATTTAAAGAGTAATGCGAAGTCACTAAATTCCTCCAATTCCGTGTGTGGAATCAAAAATTCTGTCCAGCCCTACTCCTGAATTCTCCTCTTTCCCTATGTCACTTAATAGTCTAAGCTTAATTTTTTAATATTTATGACACTTATGTTATTGAAGGCAATTGTTATGTTGCACTTTTTTAGGGTAGCTTTATAGTAAATGTAGTAATAAAATGCACGACTATGGCTAAATATATTGGAATTAAGTGAAATTATTATAAAGTTGTCATATAATAACAATTTCATTATATTTTCATGCAAACTAGTTCCAATCTATTCACGTGAGCAAGCACAATGGATGCATTCAGGTCCAGCAGGATTAAGGTCTTCCCTAACTTAAATTAATTGGCTGGGTAAGGGTATGGGTCTAGATGAAGACTGATCTGTCTATCTTTGAAAGAAGATATCCTTCCAGGGTCCTACTGTACATCTTGACACCGTATCTCATAAAACAGTGACTTTAAATAGTAAAAATATTCAACTGATCAATGGTCTACACAGAGCTGACCTGTTGAGCCTGTTCCGAGCCTTTTTTTCCAAAGCTCCTCCACTAACTGCTGCACGGCCCCCACCCGCCTGGTCCGGACATCATTGCTGCGTCACTTTCACACTCTTCTGACGCACAGACTCGGGTGCAATCGCCATCCCTGGTGCTCCTTCTGCTTTTTCCCTGAGATTTCCCCCCTTGGAGAGCATGCGCTCCTATACACGCTCCTCCGCTGATACTGCCATCACGGAAGTAGTCCCTGGATAGTGGGCTGAAGGGGTGGCTGGTCTGTTCTTTACATCTCCATTTCCTTACCTCCGGGCACCTAGTCTCAACTTCCTAGTGTGAAGCCTGGTTTCCCTGTGGTTTGTTATTACTGAAACCGTCCAGACTCCTTTCTATGACATGGCGGTGACCCCCCCTCCTGAACTCGCCCCACAAGATGGCACATGCAGCAGCCTGGGCCTGAAGACCCACTGTGCATATCCCCGAATTTGCATGGACCGTGACCTTGTAGACCTAGCTTTTTTGACCGATGCCCGGTGGAGCTACCCGATAGCTAAAGAGGAGATGGGTTGTGGACTTCCCCCTCGGCCGTCAACTACCCTGCCGGACTTTGGGCAGACTTTCCTTTGTCTCTCAGTCGCATTCTCCCTCCTACCCCTTTACCCTACCCCCTAACCCCCCATATTCTCCATTTATCTTGTCCCCTATGCTCTCTAAATGTTTTCCAGTTGAGACCTAGCTATTTGACCGATGACCAGTGGAGCTACCTGATAGCTAGAGAGAAGATGGGCTGTGGACTTCCCCCTCGGCCGTCACCTACCCAGCTGGACTTTGGGCAGACTCTCCTTCGTCTCTTCATCCTATTTCCCTCCTACCCCTTTACCCTACACCCTTTCCCTCCTAAGCTCCACTTGTCTCGTCTTCTACGTTCGTTGAATGTTTTTCTAGTAACAGTTGTAACTTGTAACTTATGTAATTTTCTAACTTTGTGGAACCTTATGTAAAGCGCTCTGATACCTCGGGTCTAGCCAGCGCTATATAAAACTCAAATAAATAAATACTTTTTTTTTTAATAGTCCAGCAGGCGCTACACACTTGGTCCTCTTTTTTGGAGGTTGATGTCCTTGTTATTCAATAGTGGGGAAAGCAGCAGCTTCGTTTTATTAAGTATGACATGTCTTGAGAGAGTGCTCACCAATCTCTTATCTGCAAAGACTCGGCTAAAACAAGAGTTTGGTAGAGGTGGCTCTGTTTTTCATCGTGAAAAGAGGTGACTACAATCTTATAGTCTGTGCACCCAGGTAATATGTAGTGGTGCAACATCTTAATTCAACAACAACCCAAACAATATTCCATTTTAAATATCGCGCCGCCTGAATATTGTGCCCAAAATATAGACTGACTCATTTTTTTGAAGATGGGGTATAAAGGTAACTATAGATTTGCTCTAGTTAACTCCACAAATATGTCGCCCGGCAATATGTAGCTTCAAGGCACATAGATGTGGAATTATGGATAATAAATCTATATTTACCTATATAAACTCACATTCTTAATATTTTAGCCTCCATATTTTCGCTAGGATGTCCTGGCATGATTTAAGAAAAATGGAGTACCACCGCCACACCTCAACGTCTTGGAATGAATCTCAAAAGCTTTACTCTTAATGCAATAAAATAATAAATTGGGTGCTTCTTTTGCATTCCTTTGTTCTTTGGGATTCATACTGTCTGTGTTTGTGTTTGCGTGTGTGTGTGTACGCGAGCACACTTGTGCATGAGTGTGTGTTTTGTGTCCGTGTGCATGTGTATGTGAAATTAAATTGCTTATAGTCTTAACCCTGTTTCTCTATTTTATTTCTTTCTTTCTCTTTTTCTTTATAATTATTTCCCAAAGTAAAATCAAGCCAGATCCACTAAATGAGTAATCAGGAAGGCTGAGGCTCCCTCTGTAGAGCACAGCTTACAGACTGTTGTAGATACAGAACTGAAACTACTCAGCAGTTTGCTCTGGAAAGAGAATCTCCCACGATCTTCAAGTGCAAGTGTACTGGGGAGCAACCAAAGGGCACTGGAAGCTCAATGAGTAATTAAGAAAGTTGAGAAACTCACTCCCAGGGCATAATCATCTCAGTAAGGGATATTTCGGTTGCCAGGTAACACATCCTGGCAGCCTGAAACGTAGCTCAGACATTTGAGACCTAGACATAGATTGAAGTGACTCGTATAACTGAGGTATGATGTAGGGTCACAGTGACAGGTCACTTCAGGGCCAGGCACTGCCGCATCACCCGAGGTGCACAATCCATTTGCTAAACTTGATTTGAATTTCTTCACTGCAGAATCGCCATCTTTTGGAATGTTTTAAGGATTGTGCTGAGCGGATGAGCTCGTGGAGAAATGGAAAGTAATGTTCTTTCCCCATCCCACTCTTCTCAACTGGATCAGTTAAAAATAATTGGCTTCCAGTCGCTGCCGGCATGACTCGCGGGGTCGGAGGATCACGCGGGGAAGGGGGAGTTAATTAAAAAAAATATATATAAATTTAAACTTACTATGTAGGCTGCATGCAGCCTACATTGAGAAAATGCAGAGTGTGCATGCCTGGTTTGGTCGGCCTTTAGTCAGCACCCACAACAGTGAGCAAGCCACTCCTTTCCTGCCTGGAGCAGGAACGCCCACCCACCCGCTCTCAACCAAACACTGCCTTCTGATTTCTCACAGTGCATGAAGCAGAAAAATAAAATGGTATTTTAAATACCATTTTATGTTTTTACTTCTCACACTGCGAGAAAGCAGTGGGGCAACGGTCCTCCGCCCAGGTGGAGGAGCCGCTCCTGTTTTCTTCTCCGTAAAATTATTGCAACCACATTATTTCTGAACAGACGCTACACTTTTGGCAGCGCCCCACCCACGTGTTATCCAAGGAACCATTTTGTTTTATTTTTCCACATCAGTATCTGAACTAAATAGACACCATTTATCAAACATTATAACACACCTATGCGAAGTGTGCAAAAAGTGTCTTTGTTACAGCAAAGGATGACAGATTATAGAGCCGCAGAATCATACTCTACTTATATTTTCTATAGGTAGCTATTACCTTACAATTGTATAAAATCCAATTTGTGAAATGATTTTTCACAGTTGTACATCTTTTAAGGTGATGAAAAATGGGGGGTGATGGGGTATGGAACATGATGGTGACCACTCAAATGATGAAACACACACAAAGCTGGATTTTGTGGGCATTCTTAAACATTAGCAATAGCTTTATCTATCTCCATTCATTTCAAATTTGAGTTATAGTAAAAGGCACATGAAGGTATTCATGAGACAACTCGGCCGTTCCCCATTGGCATCAAACTCCAGTTTGAATCCTAATTGGATTTATAACTCTGGTGCAAGTTGCGTAATCCAGGCGTTTTTGTCGCACAATTTTTGAAAGGTAGAATCTGGTGCAAAATTTTGCAGGTGAGCTACACACTTTCTGAGTTTGCACTCCTTCCTTCGAATGTGGGATAAAATGCACTAATAGCGCGTGGTCCCCAGTTTCAATGTCAGTAAATCAGAATGGGATGGAAACTGTACCCCCTAAAAATACCATACCCCTCTGTGATGCTACTTACCAGATACAGAATTTACACATGAAGAAATTAGCACTATGTGGGCCTCTTTAGTATGGGCCTAAGTGTGCCTTTAGGGTGGAGGAGAGTACCAAGCACCTCTGTATTTTCAAGAGATGTAGGGCAAGTTACTTCTCCCCACGGACAAATGTTTTCCAAATTGAAACACAATCAGGTAGTATAATAATCATAGCTGGTGGTGAAGGAACCTCTGTCAATTTGAGAAACCCTTCGGAAATGTATGCCCAGACTGAGAGGTAGTCACAAGCATTGGTAAATGCTAGGCAACTCTATAGGCAGTACTTTAAATGGGCAGGTACTATCTGGTACTTAAGGGGTTATTTATGAAAATTCTTGTGTCACTTTTACTCCACGTAAAGTGGTCCCTGCGTGACGCAGGGCTCAGAATCAGATTTATGAAGCAACACAAAGTCGCCCTGCGTGGCTTTGATTGGCTTCTTAATCTTGGGTAAGACGACACAGCGTAAATCTCTGCATCGCCTTACTCTGTGCTTGGGAGGTGTTCCATGGGTGTTTCGGTGGGTGTTTCCACGCAACACCCATTGATTTTGACACTGTCGCAGATTTACCAAATCAGGTAAACCTGAAGAAGCACCAAATTCTTATGACTCCCGAGGTGAGGCGTAACGAGGAGACATATCTTTATTTCTACTCCTTTTTCCTCTATTTATATGTGCTACATTCTGCAGCACACATAGAAAGAGGAAAATGCCTCTTATGATTATTTCTGTGCAGTTGGTGCTCCTTCCTGCACAAAAACAATCCTGCATGCAACACAGGCACCATTGCATCATGGCGCAATAGTGCCTACATTGGCACTAGGCAGCCGAAACAGCACCAGCACAGGGAGAACGGACGGGAATGCACGGTATTACATAAATACGATGTACTCCTGTCCTTTCACTTTGGCATAGGGTAATGCAGCAAGGTGACTTGATACCCTGCCATACGCCAAATTCCCGTAATTGAGGGCTATAGTACCTGCACTTCCATTTCAAATTGAGATTACTTGCACTTCACTGCACTCCTACAATACATTTAACTGGAGTGTGCCACCACTTTCAGGAGCAAAGAGATAATCTGGATAGTGAGCACCAGCACTTCTGTATTTCCTTTTGAAGCACTTTCTGTTGGTAAGTATGACTGGCCAGCTTTGCCATATGAAAAAGCAGCTGCAGAAACTTTAAAGTTTTCTGAACCCCATTCAAGATTTTACTTTCAAAAAGTCTGGTAAATTAACAAGTGCCAAATTTGACTATGCAAAGTGCCGAAGGTGGGATATAAGGAAAAGTCAAAGAATAGATCAACTTAACAAGCTGTAGTTTGTGTACAAGCCACAATCTTACCTTTTTTCTGATTACGGTCCCTTCAGTCCTTCATTGCTACAATATTGGTTATATGATAAGGCACTATACACAGAATAAAGATCAGCATTAATATGGGAGATGGCTTTCAGGTTAAATTGAAAGAACAAGAACAAGAGTTTTACTGAGAAGACAGTCTAGAGCAATTGCCCAGATTCAACAATTAATCCAGAGGAAAACAATTCATGGTGTATCAAGGTCCATCTTCCATGAAGCTGGGTTCTTCAGATCCTTGAGTGGTTGGGATAACAATGCAATCAGAGATTCTCAGTCCATTTGTAGCTAAAATATCTGTTTACTTTGGCTTTCAATCTGCCCATTGTGCTTGTGAATCTGCAATATTTTCCTTTTTTTGCGAAATAAATCTGTATATATAAAAACGAATGTATGTCTGTTTGTTTGTCCTTTATGCATTACTACACCATTCATCCGATTGGCATGAAACTTTGGGAAGTTGTTGAGTACACTCCCGCGAAGGTTTCTGGCCAAAAAAAATAGAAATTTGTTAAAAGTTGTTGAGTACACTCCCGCAAAGGTTTCTGGCAAAAAAAAAGAAAAGAAAACTGTGGTAAATATCAGCCCCCTGGCCCCCCAGGGCCCTCATAATCTTTCCAATACTGAACGTTTACAGTTTCCGGTGCGACTCGCTTTTCCAATGACCATCAACAAAGCACAAGGACAATCGCTGCAAGTGTGTGGACTAGATTTGGAGAATCCGTGCTTCTCACATGGACAACTGTATGTGGCCAGCTCATGCGTCGGAAAACCTTCTGATTTATTTGTGTACGCACCAGACGGAAAAACAAAAAATACAGTGTATCCACAAGCACTCGAAGAAAGAAACAGAATTAAAACAACACTTTAAAATGTTTTCCATATTAAAATGAATAAGTTTCAATAAAAATGACACAATGTAAATTGAATGTTATCATAACAAGTTTCCTTAAATTTCCTTTCTTCTGAGATCGCAGCAACGCGCGACGGGTAAGCTAGTTGTGCAATATAATCACCAGATGCCCCATCTGTCAAATGGCCCTGAATAGATTCCCATTGTCCCTCTTTTCCATCTCACATGCCCACACTTCCCATACCCACCCTTTCCATGCTCTTAATCCTAGTAAATTCCCTACCACAGCCCCTTGTTCAGTGGTTAATTTATAAAAAAAAATAAGTTCTGGGTTTCTTGTCAGGAGGCAGCTTGCACAAGTCCATTTCTCCAGTTAGCTCCGCCTAAAACAGAACCAACTACTAACCACGAGGGGGTGGCGTAATGGCCAGAGCTGCTGACTTCGGAGCTGGGGAAACAGGTTTGAGTCTCCGTGCCGGCTCAACATCCTGTGAATCTGGGCAAATCACCTAATCTCCCCAAACCTAGCATAAATTAATGTGTCCTTATCTGGTGCTCCTGAAATGCGTCGGCATTGATGATTCAGTACTGGTGCTGACCACCAGAAAACACAGGCTCAAATTAAGCACTGCCCTTGTTATTCTCAATTTTCTCCTCCACATTAAATTGCCCACCTGTCTCTACAGTAATTCCCATTAAGCTCTCTCCTGAGCGTTGTTCTGTCTGTAACCCTCCTCCCAGATTGTGGTTCTTCTCTCTGGATCTCTCCACCATCTTGTGATTCTCTTCTGGTCACCTTTACCTTTACTCTTGCTCTGCACACCCTTAGAGCTAGGACAATTGGAATCATGCAACTGAGTGTCAATCGTGTGTCTGTCTGCATGATGCTTTTAACTCACTAGACATAAATTCATCAATCTGCTAACAAATTACACATTTCAGCAAAAAAAAAAGTTTCTACCTGCATGTGGAAACTGAAGTGGTATTTTTGACTTAATAAGAAAGGGTTATGTTTTTAGTAATCACACCTCTGCACTGAGGGTTCAGGGTTCTTTTCCCCTCAGTGAGAGCTGTTGAATAACACCCAAATTCACCATTGGTATTTGTGAATGAATCTTGTAGGGGAGTCACTCTACACGGAAGCCTATTCTCCTGACTCCGCCCCCTGGCCCACATCCACACACAAGGAGAACCCCTCTCATAGGCCACACGCGGAGAGGTGGCTCTTGTGTTCTCACTGTGCAGCCGAGTGGGCATAAACAAACGAACATAGTTTAATAATTAGACATTTAAATCCGTTTACGTGCCAGGTCTTCTGAATTAGCAACGTTTGCAAACACTGCTTGACATTTGCAGATTTCATACACTGTTTGCTCAACTCAAGTGCGTTCATGTCAAGAACATCAAGGGATTCCTGGCTCCGCCTCCAACGCGTATCACACTTTTAATGACATTTTGTGCACCAAAGGGTGCGATATACGCACATTTGCCAGCGGACAAGCACGCAAACAGAGGGATTCGCTGGAAGTTAATAAAGCGGTGTGTTTATTAAAATATATCGTATTTTCTGGACTAGATTTGGTCCTGGGGTGGCCGCTTTCCAATTGGAAAGGCGATGTTTGCTTTAAAGAACATGAAAGCTGCATGCATCCCTTATCCGGGGAAGGCGATTACTTCAGACTTCATGAGATAAGGTGTATCCAATGAGGTAAGTCACCCTACGTAGGCCGTAGGGACCCCGTCGCCATTTGGAAACAGGCTCACGCAGGTGGCCGATGTGGTCACCTTTCCCTGAACCTTTTCTGCCGTTTTTTTTTTCCTCAGGTGCCTTCGTATAGTGGAAAAATAAAGTCCCCTGGCCCCAGAGCATTAGCCGGCGCATAGCTGGCGTGGTTGTCTCGCGCAAACACCGTGGAGGCCTCGCGCTTAAGTCAACAGGCCCGGGTTTGTTGGCTCAACCAAGTACGAACCAGCCCAGGGTAGAGCGAGTGAAACACAGAGCGCAAATATATGTGGGAGGCAAGCCGCAGCTTGCAGGAAAGAAAATGTTTGCAGAAACCTCCAGCATTACAGGTTTATCTAAGGTGCGGTCTAGCTTAAGCCCCAGTAATTACCTAGGTACCTTAGCATGGTGGCTGCAAAACGAAGCACTTCGCGGTCTTAACCCTTTCCTTCCTGGCTTTAGCCCTTGCCACGAAAAAAGTCTATGGGACACCGTCTGCTGTGATTTAAAATAGCCCTACAGCAGTTATATATATATATATATATATATATATATATATATATATATATATATATATATTTTTTTTTTGTTTTTTGTTTTTGTTTTTTGTTTTATCAATTTAGATATATTTTGCTGAGCAGCTCTAGAAAATATATCTAAATTGATAAAAAAATATATATTTTTTTTATCAATTTAGATATATTTTCTAGAGCTGCTCAGCAACATATATCTAAATTGATAAAAAATATATATATATATATATTTTTTAATCAATTTAGATATATTTTCTAGAGCTGCTCAGCACTTCGAAGATCATTTTTTTATCACAGAAGAAACTTTTTACGCATGAGGTGCTTCACAGTGAAAATTATTGTGTGTGTGTGTTAGTGGTGTGTGTGTGTGGTCCATTAAAAAAAAAGATTTCATAAATCAGTTTATGATAGGGAGGGGATGTGTAAACATACAGCTGGAATAATTCTACAAAGTGCACTTGCATTACGTCATTGCACGTTTGCAGCTTGAGGCACGCGAAGGTAATGGGACTGCCCCATAATCACATCATGTTTTTATTGAAGGGATGGAAACTACGATTAAGTCACCTAGATTCGATGATCATTATCTTAGCCACTTTGCCCCATCTTATATCCTCATTAATTCAATTATTTTGTAATTTTTTATCTCATAGAGGCATACGCACCAGTAATCAGCTGCTAAAATAGTGTGCAAGGTAAGCCAATATGTTTCACTTAAATGTTATCAAAATGTAGAAAAAACACTGGCAAGGCTAATAGGTCTGGCATTAGCACATTAGAGGTAGAAACTAGGGAAGGTGGTAAAAGGAGCAGCCAGAGACAGGGGCGTAGCTTCAGGGGGGTGTTACACCCCCTTAATAAATGTGATCTGTAGTAAATAGTTGGGTACAGGGGCTTTTAGTCGGGTATGGTGAGATGTTTGTCTGTTTTCACTTGGGATTTTTACATTCCCATGCACGCAAAAACACACACACGCCCTTGGTTAGTTCACAAAATGTTGAGTTTTAAGTACCCCTAACATCCGTACTCCTCTCCCCTCCTACTGGTCTTTAAGCCCCCCCCCCTGCTTCCCATGCAACATATTTTAACCAGCATGATTGTTGGTAAATATGAAGCTCACGCACCCCCGATCTTACTGACCAAGCTACGCCCGTGGCCAGAGAAAGCTTGCAGAGTTGTAAAATACCACGTTATACAGGTTGAGGCGCGAGATACACTCAAAGGCCAGTTGGATTAGGCAAGAGATGAACAGTCCACTGGGCCGAGGCAAGATGTGATTAACATAGTCTTAAGCCAATACCTGAAAGAGGCTGGTTGAAGAACACGAATGGTCGAAACGGTACATAGACAAAGCGCACTCTATATGTATTGTAAGCAATAAGTCTGTTCAACACTGTTGAAGAAGTTCTTAATTTTAGCTGATTAGAAACCACATAACTTCACACAAGACATTGTCAATGACTTCAGTAATTATACTTCCTGAACCCAACACAATATATACCCATGCTAAAAGGAATGAACTAAACATGTAACTGAGAATGGATGGATGTGCTCCTTCCTCACTGGAAAAACTCAGTGAGTTAGCCTGCACCATACACGTTTGATGACTGCGACCTCATCTGTGGAGTTGTGCAAGGATACTCCCTGAGTCTGACTCTCTGTAATGCAGATATGATCTCTCTAGTCAGCATCATACGCTCTCATAACATCAACATCCTCTCCTATGTCATCGACACAGAGCTCTTCTCTCCCTCAAGGACAAGACACTCAGGGGCAGATTTATGTCGGACTTGCGCCACGTTTAAGCCGCCGTTGCGTCACGCAACGGCGGCGTAAACGTGGCGCATCCCTGCGACCCATTTACAACATGACGTATCTAGGGAGATGCGTCACGTTGTAAAGCCCTGCACCACATGTGGGCGTTCCGGTGCAGGGTGGCGTTCCGGGGCAGGTGCGCCTCTTAAAAAAGTGGCTGAGTGAAATCTACAAGATTTCACTCAGTCACTTTTAGGCCGATGCTGCGTCAAAACCCTGTGCCTGCTTGAAGCAGGCGTAAGGCTTGATGCAGCATTGGACAGAGAGGGCACCCCCGAGCATTGCTGGAGCTGCGTCGCGCTTGCGACGCAACTCCAGCAATGCGCCGCCTTTACGGCACAGATGCATCAAGCATCAGTCCGTTTTTGCCCCATGGTGCGCCGCATTGTAAATGCGGCGCACCATGGGTGGCGGAGTTGTGGCGCACCATTACTGGCGCATCCCTGGGGATGCACCAGTTATTGTAAATCTGCCCCTCTGTACCCGAATGAAGTTTAATGCCTGCATGAATGAAACCACCTGCTGGATGAAAACCTACTGAACATAGACAAGACTGAATTGTGATCTTCGGGAAGAGCACTTCACCGTGGGACTCCACCTGGTGGCCAACAGAGATAGAACCAATGCCCACCCCCATCACCCACGTCAAGAACATCTGGATCATCATCATTTGTAAACTCAATACAACTACACAAGTCAATGTTGTCACCGCTTCATGCTACCATACCCCAAAAATGCTGAGGAAGATTTCCAAATGGCTCCCATTCAGCATCCAGAAAATCATCATGCATTCCCTTGTCTCAAGCGAGCTGGACTACTGAAACACCATCTATGCTGAGATCAACAAAAAAAGTTCACAAAGGCTTAACCTCCCCCACCACATTCACATCACACCACACCAAAGGAGCTCCACTGGCTCCCCATACACAAACAAGTTAAAACTCCTCACCCACATTTTCAAGGTACTGCATAACACTGGCCAAGCATACCTCAACTATCACATCTGTTTTCACAAACCCTCCAGACACGTCCGCTCATCTGGACTCCTACTTGCACACATCCCACAAATACAGAAAAACGTATCTGAAGGTCGAGCCTTCTCTTACATTGCCCCTGAAGCATTGAACGACCTGCCACTGCATATAAGAGTCTCTTCCTCACTTCTTGAATTATGTAGGAAGCTGAACACCTGGCTTTTCTAGAAAGCTCACTGAGCCATAGATGTGGCTAGACTAAGACCTGCTCAGCAGCAGGATACCCCCGTGTGAAAGTGTGGTCTACAAATCTGTATAACATACATCACATATCTTAACATAACATAACATTTTATATATGAAGAACCGATTTGTGTTCTGAGTGGATTATTGATTTCCTGTGTGATATTATGTGTAAGGCACATACAGTGGGGTTGTATGACGTTTCAACGCATGCTTTTACCACACATGCCTTTACAACGCAGGTATTACAACGCAAATTGTTACAACGACTTGCGTTGGGGGGCGCTGGATAATGAAATAGTTTAATTTTATATTCCAACTCCAGTCCCCGCGGATAGTAGGGAAGGTGTTGGATGGAAAATTAAACTATTCCCTATCCAACAGCGCCCTCCAGCGAAAGTCGTTGTAACGACTTTCGTTGTAATTCCTGCGTTGTAATAGTAGTGCGTGGAAAAAGTTTCATTGTAAACGATGTTCCCCATGCAGTGGCATTAAAAAAATATAATGTACAATTAGGGTTTTCTTTCATTCTAATACTTACTTTTTGCCCTTTGGATATATAATGCCAACTGTGGGAACTTTCGAATCTCACGAGAAACCCCCAATCCCACTTGAAACAGCAGCTACTGGCCAAGCAGCATCTGTAGTACCTCTGCAGGTCAGATTAAGTCTCTAAGTGAAATACTGGTGAAAAATGTTGAATACTTAGAGGGTTTTGGCCAAGAATTGCTGATTTCCCCTTTGGGTCCCGTTTGTAATGCCAAATTACTATGACCTTTTCAGGAGTTGCTAATTTCTCTGCTATTTGTGAGATACTTGGGCTACTCCGGACCGCTTCTGATGGGCACCTAAAACTGGTTAAAATTAATTTCTTTCTTTTCCTTTTGAGATAAGATGTCTATACTGTATGATACTGATAAATTAAAGATTTCTCCTTGAGAAAGCAGCTAAAGACACTTTCCTTTAGTCTATAACTGGATTAAACTCAAGTCTTCTTTATTCAATTTCCAGTACTGCTGCCTCACTCTCCTGGACCTCTTACCTTATGTCTATCATGACACTTGGCAAATACCCACGTAACAGTGTTCTTGTTAATGTGTGTTCATCTTATTGATATTATGGTTCACTGGTAATTGGAAAGCACCTGAAGGCTAGCATGCATTATAAAAATGGAGATGACTAAAATGAGATTTCAGAGCTGTGGATTCAGCCACTCTCTATTTGTAGGAAAGATGACTTGATGCACAATGGTCCCTGGTGAAATCTAGATTATCTGAGTGAAATTCGTGTAATTTCAGAAATTAAGCGTCATGCTTGATATGCAAAATTCCTATATTCCTATGCAGTTCACAGCATAATTATAAGTTAGTCCAGCAACACCCATGGCCACTCAAAGGTAGTTCAAAAACCTCTCAAAGAAAATAATGGAAGTAGGAGCCCATAGGAAATATTTAAAATAAAATACATATAAAATATTTTTTATGTTATGAAAAGAACCATAAATTATAAATAAAAGTAATGTAGTTTAAAATAATTTAAAGAACTTTTTACAGTAAAAATAAATTTTACTTTAATTTTTTAAACATATTTAAATGAAATGAAATTAATATTTGAAATACCTTTTAGCAACATATAATAAATATAGACACATTTTACGTTAGATTGGCATTGTGTTTTTTAAATAAATCTTTAAAATAATTTTCATTTAATTAAATATACCTACATTAATTCAATTTTTAATTTATAATTTAGGTAATAGTGAATTAGCATTTTTTTTTAACTATTCTTCCTCTACATTTTAAAAGTTTTTAAGCTTTAAAACCTTTCAAACTTTTCCTTATGCACTACCATAGGGAGATCTCTGCACTGAATACAGAGCACTTTGTCAAGTTTGTAAAACATCAAATACAGTTGTAAAGTCACAAATAGTAGTAACTTTACAGTTGTAGAGCATGTTGTTACTGACTCATCCCCCTTTTTTTTGAGGATGGGGACATGTAACATGTCTACACTTTTCACTTGTAAATGGTGCGCACTAAAAGTAGGAAAGTTTCTCAAAAGTGTAAGAGTAATATGCGGCTTTACTCATTTGTAAATGTACCTTTATGAATTAGCCCCACTGTCATTAAGAGCAATGAGTATTTATTTAGTGGTCAGTAGATTCATCGGGAGAGGACACAAGGGTATGAAGCATGGTCAGAAAGCCATCCTCTTGCTCATCGGCACGATGGGGTCCTGATAGATACCCAAACCAGAATTGAATATGGCTATCACAGTCTAGGATCCGCAATCAATTCCTGCACACAATGGCACTGTCTCTCCAGGGTCAAACTACAAGAAAAGTTCAATATTAAATTATATCAGTACAACTGTTCTTTAGAAACAGAACAGCCTTTCTATTGTTCAGTATTGCCTACATAGTTAAAGAGTAGTATGACATTCTCCAGAGAAGCCATGCTGGAATTGCAAACAAGGTTTCCCTATGAAGTGGAGTAATCAGCATTAACCCCTTCGCCGCGGGGCTAATTCCCCCCCGCTGTGCTCATGACGAGCTGAGCTCCTCATGACTCCGCCCACACAATGGTACACCCCGCACAGGAGGGGAATTACCCCCGCGTGGGCGTTCCACGGCAGCTATGACGAGCTCAGCTCGTCATGAGCACAGCTCCACTGTGCGTCATGACGAGCTGAGCTCGTCATAAGCACCGAAGGAGTTAAATGCTTTATCTGACATGTAAGGGACATCAAGTCAAGTCAAGTCAAAAAGATTTGTATAGCGCACTACATACCCAGAGGGTTTCAAGGCGCTTAGGAAGGGGAGGGGGATTATTTGTCAAATATCCACGTTTTAAGCTGCTTTCTGAACTCTAGGTGGTTCTGGGTGAGGCGAAGGTAAGCAGGGAGAGAGTTCCATGTTTTAGCAGCCAGGTATGAAAAGGATCTGCCTCCCATGGTGGTCTTGTTGATACGAGGTATAGTGGCGAGGGCTTGGCTGGAAGAACGTAGTTGGCGGGAGGGGGTGTAGAAGGACAGTCGAGAGTTGAGGCAATCTGGTCCGATGTCGTAGAGTGATTTGTGTGCGTGGGTGAGCAGTCGGAAAGTGATTCTCTTGTTGACGGGTAGCCAGTGGAGGTCTTTAAGGTGACCAGTGATGTGTTCGTTGCGTGGGATGTCTAATATGAGTCTGGCTGAGGCGTTTTGGATTCGTTGGAGTTTCTTCTGGAGTTTAGCGGTGGTTCCTGCGTAGAGGGTGTTTCCGTAGTCCAGTCGGCTCGTGACCAGAGCATGGGTGACTGTTTTCCTTGTTTCGGAGGGGATCCAGCGAAATGTTTTTCTGAGCATGCGAAGAATGTTGAAGCAGGAAGAGGATACGGCGCTGGCTTGTCTGTTCATTGAGAGTGAGGAATCCAGGATGACACCTAGGTTCCGTGCGTGGTCTGTCGGGATGGGTGCTTTTCCGAGGGCTTCCGGCCACCAGGAGTTGTCCCAAGCAGAGGGGGATGTGCCTAAGATGAGAACTTCTGTTTTGTCTGAGTTCAGTTTCAGACGGCTTTGTTTCATCCATTCGGCGACTTCTTTCATTCCTTCGTGTAGGTTGGTTTTGGCGGTGCTGGGGTCATTGGTGAGCGAAAGGATCAATTGAGTGTCGTCCGCGTAAGAGATGATGTTGAGGTTGTGTTGGCATGCGATGGCCGCGAGGGGGCTCATGTAGACGTTGAATAGGGTGGGACTGAGTGAGGATCCTTGAGGTACGCCGCAGATGACTTCAGAGGCTTCGGACTTGAATGGAGGAAGGCGGACTCTCTGGGTTCTTCCGGTGAGGAACGAGGTGATCCATTCAAGTGCTTTTCCTTGGATACCGATGTTATTGAGGCGTTGTAGAAGGGTGCTGTGGCAGACTGTGTCGAAGGCTGCGGAGAGGTCGAGGAGGATGAGGGCGACTGTGTCTCCATTGTCCAGTAGAGTTCGAATGCCGTCTGTTGCTGCGATGAGGGCGGTCTCAGTGCTGTGTTTTGCTCGGAAGCCAGATTGTGAGGGGTCGAGGGATTTGTTGGCTTCGAGGAAGGCGGCGAGCTGGTTGTTAACGGCTTTCTCGATGACTTTGGCCGGGAATGGAAGAAGCGAAATGGGGCGGTAATTTTTAAGTTCGGTGGGGTCCGCTGTTGGTTTCTTCAGAAGGGCGGTGAGTTCAGCGTGTTTCCAGTCTTCTGGGAAGGTAGCGGAGTTGAAGGAGCAGTTGATGACGTCTCGGAGGTGTGGTGCTATGACGGAGTCTGCTTTGTTGAAGATGTGGTGGGGGCATGGGTCTGTGGGGGATCCTGAGTGGATGGAGTTCATCAGGCGGATGGTGTCCTCAGTGGAGATTGGGTTCCAGGCGTTAAGGGTGTTCACGGGGGGAAGATGGTCAGCAGATGGTGAGGTGGGTTGGTTTCCGGGTTGGTTGTCAAAGCTGTTGTGGATGTCTGCAATCTTGTTGTGGAAAAAAGAGGCTAGGGAGTCGCAGAGGGTTTGAGAGGGGGTGATGTCGTTGGAATTGGCCGAGGGATTGGAAAATTCCTTGACGATGTTGAACAGTTCCTTGCTGTTGTGGGCGTTGTTGTCAAGTCGATCCTTGAATGCTGTTTTCTTGGCTTTTCGGATCAATTGGTGGTGAGTGCGGGTGGCGCTTTTGAAGGCGTCCTTAGTGCTGGTGGTTGGGTCTTTTTTCCAGGCCTTTTCAAGGGAACGGCAGAGTTTCTTGGACTTCTTGAGATCCTCGTTGAACCATGAGGCTTTCTTGCTGCCAGGTTTACTTTGACGTTTTTTCAGTGGAGCTAAGGTGTCGGCGGTGTTGGATAACCATAGGGTGAGGTTGGCGGCGGCTACGTTAGCGTTCGAGGAGAGGGCTGGGGTGTTTTGAAGGAGCGATGCGGAGATTTGGTCCGTGGTGATTTTGTTCCAGTTTCTTTGCAGGGTAGGTTGGAGGTGGATGCTGGGTTTTGGTTTGTTGTAGGTGAAGTGAACGCAGCTGTGGTCAGTCCAGAGGAGCTCCGTAGTGTGGTTGAAGGAGACATGATTGCTGGAGGTGAAGATGGGGTCGAGAGTGTGTCCTGCAATGTGGGTGGGGGAAGTGACTAGTTGTTTAAGTCCGAGGTTGGCGAGGTTGTCCAAGAGGGTGGTGGTGTTGCGGTCGTTGATCTTTTCAAGGTGGAAGTTGAGGTCTCCCAAAAGGATGTATTCTTTGGAGGGGAGCGCGTGTGGGGTGATGAAGTCTGTGATGTCTTCACTGAATTTTGCGCGGGGTCCTGGTGGTCTGTAGAGGAGGGTGCCTCTAAGTGTGGTCTTGGGGTCGATGTGGCTCTGGAAGTGGAGGTGTTCGGAGTTGGCGAGGTTGGCGTCAGAGCTGGTAGAGATGCGGATTGATTTCTTATGGACGATCGCGATTCCTCCTCCTGTGTGGCTGGTACGGTCTTTGCGAGTGATCTTATAGTCTTCAGGGATGGCAATGGTGATGTCGGGTGCGGAGGAAGCATTCATCCATGTTTCTGTCAGGAAGGCGATGTCCGGGGAAATGGTGTCTAGTAGATGCCAAAGGTCAATGGCATGTCTGTGGACGGAGCGGGTGTTGAGAAGGATGCATTGAAGGTGATTGGGATTGGGGATCTGTGCTGTGGTCGTAGCGGAGATGTTGTCGGTGCCGCCGAATTTGCAGGAGTAGCAAGAGAAAGGTCCATGGGTGTGCCCAGGAGCGGCTTGGACGCAGTTGGGGGAACGGCCGGGGTTAAGGGCTAGGAGGGTGGAGGCATCGTAGGTAATGCGGGAGGGCTGGGCAGCGTGAGGGGCAGGGGGTCTTGCGCTGGGCGCGGTCCAGGCGTGGACGGGCGTAGACGGGCTTACCTTTGGCGCACCTTCGGCGCGGGTTGGGCGCGGTCGCTGCGCGTGAACGCTGCGCGCGGGAAGAACTGTCATATATGGATAGTAGAGGGGGAGGGGCGAGGGCGTCTCAGCTGGGAGGCGGGGCGGGCTGCAGAGGAGCACAACAACACACAAAATGGAGGCGGGGGGGTGAGCAGAGCGGAGCGCTAGGGGGAAAGCGTGCAAACAGCCTGAAACTGACACAGGTTAATCCTAAGAGCATGTAAATAAAGCGTCAGCAAAGGCACACAATATTCAAGCAAAACGAGGCACTTTTGAATGCAAGCAAAGCGCTGCTGAACGATACCGCTGGGGAGCGACCAGCCTGAAATTGACACAGGCAATTCCTAAGAGCATGTAAATAAAGCGTCAGCAAAGGCAAACAATATTCAAGCAAAACGAGGCACTTTTAAATGCAAGCAAAGCGCTGCTGAACGATACCGCTGGGGAGCGACCACTCAGCTCAAAAGCGAAGAGTGAATCACAGCGTTTCCACGGAGTGGAGCGCTGTTAGTAATCAGTGGGAGGGCGTCTCAGCTGGGAGGCGGGGCGGGCTGCAGAGGCTGCAGTAAACCAACACGGCAAATCTTCAACTTATTAAATAAATATTTTAATGGAAGACAGCCACTCAGTTGTGGGCATATACGAGTGAACATTTCAAGCTCATGAAAAGAAAGAGATCATGTGAAGTGGAGGTGGGATAGCAGTAGCATACATTGATATTGTAGAGCTTTCTGGCACTTTCCCATAGTTGTGATAGGGCATCTTTTACTGCTTAGGGGACAGGTGTTTTGAAAGGAAAAAGAATTCTGGAATATTGCATACCATGGTATGATGCTAAATTGGGAGATTCCATTTTGTGTTTCGAGAGCCTTTTGTGTGGATATAATGAATTAGGCTTTGCAGTCTCAGAGAAAGATGGAAAATCTTACATAGGGGATGCAATGCAAACAATTGTTTGTGGCTTCTCATTGACTAGGAGGCATGTTCACATACTATGATTTTGTCAGGCCTTCTACACAATGTGCCACACTCAGAGCAAACAATTTACTCAGGGCATCCTATAATACTAAAGCAACTGCTTTCAGGTCTTCGAGGAGGATGTGATGTCCTCCAGACTACCTCTGAGCTGTGGCGTTCCGCAGGACTCCGCTTTGAGCCGGACACTCTTTAATATCTACATGAGGCCTCTGGCAAGGGTCATCCATCCATTTTGTATTAAGATCGTCAGCTATGCAGATGACACCCAGTTAGTGGTGTCTTTACATCACGCTGAGGGATGATCTAGCTCCCTGGGCCCTTGCCTAGAGGCAGTGGCTGGATATCAGGAGCTCTCCTACCTTAGACTTAACGGAGACAAAACTGAGATCATGCTGTTGGGTAATTCATCTCCCACTGCCTCTCTCCCCTTGTGGCCACCATGTTTGGGTCCCGCACCCACCCCCCCTAAGCCATAGATAAAGAGCTCGACAGCTCCCTCAACTTTGCATACTAGGCAACCGCACTCTTAGCAATCTGCTACGGACTGATGAGAATGCTTCGCAAAATTATCCCCCTCCTTCCCTTCCAGGCGAGAAGGATAATGGTTCAAGTACTCATACTATCTCGCCTGGATTACAGATTGTTTTGTACCTTGGAGTTCCCCAAGCTACAATAAATAAACTGCAGGTGACCCAGAACTGTGCTGCACGGATGCTTCTTCAGATCCCACGATGGCAATCGGCAAGACCAGCATTGAGACAGCTACACTGGCTCCCGATCTCAGCCAGGGTACAGTTTAAAGCTATGTGTCTGGCACATAAGGCCATATGGAAAACCGGTTCACCGATCATGCACCCACTAATAACTCCAGCTCCTTACCTCCCGCATAGAACTTTAACCTCTAGTTCTCTACACTTGGCTACCATCAAGAAAATAAGGAAAGTGAGATGGGGCGGCCGCTCTTTCTCATTCACTGCTGCAAAGCTGTGGAATTCCCTTCCCCAGGCCATGCGGGGGAACAACAATCATTTGGTCGTCCGTAAACTTTTAAAAACCCACTTGTTTGGAATGCTTGTATAGCTCTGTGGACCAGCCCTACTCTGCTCTTCTTTTCCTCAGCGCAACGAGGCCGCCGGGTAGTTAGGCGCTATAGACATACCTTTCATTCATTCATTATGAGTGCACCAGAGTTGTGCGACCCCTGTGCAAACCATGTTTATGCAGGGGCCAGAAATCCGAGCTGTATGGAGTTTACCCCATCAAATAATTAACAGGTGAAGAAACGTTTGCACCCTTTGGTAAATGTCAGCAGAGATGCCTGCTGTAGCTTAACACATGAAAGGGGTATTGTATTTACTCTTACATGCAGTAATAGCAAAGAATTCGTTCTCTCTTAGGGATAGTTCAACTTTCCAAAGGTAATTAGTTGTTAGCTAATTGCAACTGAATGCACTGTTTATTCAAATACCAAATTAAGTAACTCCTGTATCATACACATATACCATGACACACCAAAACCCATATGTTATTCCCCACAAACTCGGAATAGAAGCAATTTATTGTACCCTAAAAACAGTTTTATTGGGTCAGGTAGACAGTACCTAACCCTCTCTGGTACTTGGAATCAGAGCTTATGTGCACTGTATTTAACCAGGTGTCCATTCTGACTAATTCATGCTGAATTGAAAGTAATCACTCATTCAAGAGTAAACTGTATCAGCTGTTAAAGTTATATAGAAACAAGGCCATGATTCTAATGCTGCAAAACACACAAGGTGATGGACGGAATGTTGCACATTGGCAAAACATTCACCCCCAGTCACAGATATGGGTTTAATCCATTGTTATTTTGCTCACCAAGCCACCCTAGTTCAGACATGGCCAAATGCAAATCAGTCTTTTCCCTGTGCCGTATTTGAACAGTCCAGCCTGAATCGCCAAGCCATGTCTTTCCTGGACCGGAATTCGAGCATCCTAGGACCGGTTTCTGGCTATCAGCTGTCTTCAGCTAGGATAGCTTGACGCCAGTGGCCTAGTGAGCACGGGATCCACGTCTGGGCATTCTAATGCTGGCCTTGGTTAACTTAATTTTGAAATGGTAAAGTTTGTAATAGTAGTCCAGTTCAGCCAAAAGTTTCTGTAGGCTAAGCGGCGGGGGCAGCTTCAAAGCCAATAGAACAGAGTCCTCAGCACAACACAGTAACTATATTGGATTATAAAATAAATTTGGGGGCAAACACTCTGTCAACAGAGCAGTGTAGGATGGTATGAATAAAGAGGGTAGACAACAGAGGAACAGGATACAGCACTACTTCAAAAAGTTGAACAGACGATTTACAAATTGTGGACTTCCGCATTTTAATTTGGATCCGGGTGTTGTTGTGGAGTTGGTTAAACATTTCTAGGGTCCATTCAGGATCTACAGTGGTGGCAATTTTGTCCACCAACATGGCCTACCTATACAATACAAGCATATGGGAAAATCATATGAAACAAAGGGTTAAAGTACATTTTCTCCATTCAGAAATTCATTATTGATTGCCTTAGTGTACAAAGTTTTCTCACGATTCGTAGCCTTGACAAACCTAATTTGCAAGTCTCCCCTCTACTGGCATACCTGAGAATTATGGGCCCGATTCACAGAACTAACTTAAGACAAAATCCTAAACTTACTACTTTTGGTATTCACAGAAGTTAGGATTTTGTCTTAAGTTTGTCTTAAGATAAACTTAAGACAGACTTAAGACAGACTTAAGTTAGGATTTTGTCTTAAGTCTGTTTTAAGTTTTAAGAAAAAATCCTAACTTCTGTGAATACCAAAAGTAGTAAGTTTTGGATTTTGTCTTAAGTTAGTTCTGTGAATCGGGCCCGTTGTTGCTATCGTCTGTCCCTCTCAAATCCACTACAGCACACTTCTTCTGAGCATCACAATGGTTGTACTGCTTTTGCATTTCATTACTTCACAAGCTTATGTGTTTGAGTCTTGAACAATGCCCCTGTCATCTTTATGTCTTTCCTCTATAACCATTAAGAACTGATACGCCTAATTGTTCCTTAGGGAGGCCTAATGCATTTGCATAGTTGGTTCTACTGAAGTCTATCAATGAAAGAAAGACCACCATATATGTCCCTTACTCCTGAGTGATACTTTGCCAGTGGAAGAATAGAATACATGGGGACTTTATTACTCTAAATGCAATTATATTAGCCCTAATCCTTTATTGCATAAATTATTACAAGTAATGCAAAAACTCCATCAATCTCTTCGATCTGCAAACTTGACCTTTTAAATGTAATTACACTGTTAGAGTGAATTAGAAAATAAAATGCACGTGTTAGTGTATAAAAAACATTCTTACATTACAAAGTATGACAACATGGAAAATTATTAGATTTTAAAGAGATGACAGCCCTGGTAGGTTTTTATTGGGAATAAACAAAGAGCTGGAATGGGACCCTGCATATTATGTAGTTTGAGGAGAGAAAGTGTATCTCCTTTTTTTGCAACATATTGCAAATGTAAGGCTGAGGGGCTGATTTCGATGTCAGTGAGACTGCCACCAACAGGCCGTAGGTGGCAGGCCCTCTGACAGACAACCCATCGCTCTGACCGCCACATTATTATGCAGGCGGTCAGAGCGTTGTTTGACAGGGGACAGCAGCTGCCTCCGACATGATCTACTGATCACGAAGAGGCAGCGGTCGGCTTTGCAATCCCTAATGAAGGCGGTGACAATGCAGGCACTGCGGACGGGATTACAATGTCATTTTCTGACAGCCTTTTCATGGCAGTTAAACACCATGAAAAGGGTGTTGGAAATGGACTTTGGTGGCCCCAAACTGGGCCCGCCCCTCGCGGGCCACTGTAAAGTTGCCATCACATCCATGCACCAGGCACCACATGGACCGCTAAGCATATTCCGGCCTCTTGACCTCCATGTCAACACCAGGGAACGGGGTTGTCAGTGGTCCCAGGGTGGCACGACCACTAGGGTCATAATGTGGCAGTCAGAAGACTGCCACCACTGCCCCACCAAGAGTCTGGAGGTCCGAAGACTGCCAGACCAGTAATTAGGGCCTAAATGCTGAAAGCATAATTTCATGAAAAAGTTTACGTAGAATACAAAATAATGACTAGATGAAACTTCTCACCTAGTAGATTGCAATCTAGGTTTGGAGGTTTGAGTGTACTTTGAAAGGGATGTTTTAAGAGGGGTACTCTACTACATGCATGGTGGTCTTGTCTTCACATATAAGCATATTGGAAAAAGGGCCTTGTCTGTGATTCAAATCGTAACTGGGATTTCTCTTCCACTCCACTCCCTTGTTGCTTTTTCTGTGACCTAGGTGAAAACAGAATATAACCCTCAACTACACGAATTGGGAAGTTGATCACCCACCTTTATTTAGCTGCACGATTAGCAATTGCCTAAATTTGGAAACTCCCGACAGAATCCTTGATTATTATGTGATGGGTAATGGTGTGGATTATTTACTCTATGGAAAAAATATTTGCTACTAGACATGTTTGAAGGTGTACATTTTGGAGGATCTAGCTCCCTTTTAAGACAGGTGTGAAAAGGAGGCACGTTTTTAAGGAAGATTCCACCATCATGTCAGACAAACTACGACCATCACAACTATATGAAATTTCAGCCTCTTCGGACAACACCAATGACAAGGAACACCACCAAGAATCAGCAGGACTGGATTGAATGTCTGAAACCATGGACGGTTCTGAAGGACTTACGTTCATTGTCAAACCCAGTATGATTGTGCAATCAATTCTAAATGATAGTGGCAACACTCTGATCATTAATCTGAAACAATATCAAAATGTAGGTAAAATAACTCAGTAACAGTGCTGAAATAAATAAGTCTAAGATTTACCAAACTGTCCCACAATGCAGCTCAGTAACCAAACATGTTGCCCTGCATTGCATGACATGGAGAAAGCAAGAAAACATCACATCTACACAGATATGACACTAACCTGAGCTCTCCCTAGCACTGGCACATAATCAGGCAGCAGAGCACCACACACACCCACACCTTTCCACCATAGTGCAAAGGTGTCTGCATGACAAGTATGCTTCCTCTACAAACTACTATGCTTAGACTAACTTTACAACTTTTTCCACTTCATATATGGGCTGTACAGTGCAGCACATGTGCAAAGTGGGAAAACTTATGAGAAATAAAATAATTTCTCCTTTTTAATGACTGTTTTAAAGTGTGTTAATTTTTTAGGGAAAAACCTGTCTACTGGGACACCCATGTGCCACCCAATAATTGCCGTCTTGAGGCACAGTATCGCAATACAACACTTTGCACTGGATTGCATTACTTTCAGGCAACTTTTCAGTAAAAAAACAAGTTTTGTGATTAAAAGTATATCCAACAAAAACATTTCAAGCAGGTTTGTGCCACTTTTTGTGACGCAAACCCATTACAAAAGGTTTGCAAATCTGTGCCAAAGTTGTTTAAACAATTGCTCATTTCACACATCTTAAGTTAAGGTCATTCTGCACTCTGAAAATTCCCCCCTTACTGCTCACCAACCTCTGATCACCCCAGTGACAATACAACCATGAACTTACAACCATTCATACATGCATACAGTCTCACATGGAGGCAAACATACACATACATATATGCGACTTCAAATTGAATATTTAGGCACAACAGAACTGCAGGTGGTAATCCCCCTGAGGCTCAGCATAGTGGGAATCTACAGCAGCTATGAGAGGCAGAAGCTGTTATGGTTGTTTTCATTTGTCTTTCCCTGGTCTATGCCACCTCTACTGATAATCAGAGGATGGGTGCATCACATCAAGGGAGGTGTTTGCCTGAAGGAGGGTTGATGATTAAATCATCACGTACTCAAAGTTGTTTAGTTCTTTTATTGCATGGACACTACATTTAGAAGAATGGCAATTGCCCCGCATCCATCCATCTGCAAGCAGTATACATGTACAAAGGAGTCAACAACTAGCAAATGGCCTGCCTTCACCCCAGCTTATCATTTCTTATCCACATCAGTGCTAAGGGAATTCCCCTGGAGTGCTGTTACTCCAGGATCCCCATTGTTCATGACGAGCTCAGATCGTCATGAGCTCACGACCAGTGTACTGCATGACGAGCTGAGCTCGTCATGAGCAGCGAAGGGGTTAAATGGCTGCTGGAAACTGGTGGAACTCAGCCCACCACGCCCTAGTATGCAAGCCACCATTGATGCGTAACCTACCAGTGCTGAGTTGAATCTGACGGGTATAAATCAGCCGTTGCCCTTCTAGGTTTGGTAAAGCAATTTGTGAGCATCTTGTAATTTGTTTAATATATAAATGCAAGCTATAGTTTGTTGAAAAAAACATGGGATGAGAGTAGTCAACTTGGCGCTCTTACTCACCAAGAGGCAGGTTACTATGACGTGGAAATGGGGGAATGGTCCACACTCAAACCATTCGACAGTAGAGCTGACCAAATCGACAGAAGTCAAAAGTTCAGTTATCTGCCCAAATATCAAACCAAGAAAGAAAAGACAAAAATGACAGAATGGACCTGATGCTTTAAAAACTGTCCTGAGAAAGACAATCAAAAAATGAAGAGAGAGAGCTCCACAGCAACCGGGAGAGAGCACTGCTATTAATAGTACAATACAATCTCCTCTGGGAAATTGTCAACTGCACATGTAAATCTCATAACCAACACACACTCAGTTTGAAGGCAGAATTTTCACCACCCCTATATACTCAGTACCACAACATCATTAAAAGACAAAGTTTTAATAACATGATAAAAATTAATAAAAATACACTTTTACTATGTATACATCAACAGTATCATAATTTCTCATTGCCATTATTCCATACACATACTTAAAACCTCGGTTAAAAGAAATTGTTTGAACATTTTTTTTTGTTCAAGTTTAAAAAAGGAGACCTTTTTTCACAAAGACTCTTACAGCTAAAAGTCCACAAAAAAGAATACAATACTGTACATGAAAATAAGATACAATTTGTCAACAAATAACAGGAGGAGACATCAAATAGGCTTCTACATCTATCAATACACATATACTGATCCATGAATTTTCCCTTGTAAGTGGTGTCTACTTTGATATCTCAATCACCCCACTACTAAATATGGATTAATGATCACACTTTTCTTTGACACAAGTAATCAAATTAAATTAAAATAACTTTTAAAATTAAATCACAAAAAATAAATCTTAAAAAATCTTTCACATTTAGTTGGAAAAATTTGTCTTGTAGCGGTCAAATTTACTATTTCCACTCCAAAGTAAGCAACATTAGGAAAAGTTGTAGATTTTAGAGGGGGCAGATTTACTATTGCCACTTCAACCTAAGCAACAGCAGGGAAAGTGATGGACTTTGAAGAGGTCATTTTTATTATTCCCATTCCAATGTTTGCAACAGAAGGAATCGTTTTGGACTTCGTAGGGGTCACATTTACTATTCCCTCTGCAATCCAAATAACAGTAGGGAAAGTGTTGGTCAATGAAAAGGTCAAATTTTCTATTCCAACTCTTACATAATCGACAGTAGTGAATTCTACTCCTAAAATAAAATAAATACCAAAGATATTAACATGAAATATATAGTTACCAAATATGTGTTTTTTTAATATTACAAAATGTACATTAATAAATAAAAATAATACATTAACAAATATGAATAGAAACATATTTACTAATTATAACTCTTACAATATATATATATATATATATATATATATATATATATATATATATATATATATATATATATATATATATATATATATATATATATATATATATATATATATATATATATATATATATATATATATATATATATATATATATATATATATATATTTATATATATATATATATTAGTGTATAGACAGCTCCAGGGTTTGGCCATGGGGGCCAGTTTCTCCCCAAGCTACGCGTGTTTGCACATGGGGGCTTGGGAGGAACTGGTACTCCGGGTAGAGCACCGGGAGATTATGGATAGACATGTAAGAACATGGTACAGGTACATTGATGACCTTTTTGTAATTTGGAGGGGGAGTGAAGCTGAAGCATTGCTGTTTGTGGAAACACTCAATGTGAATATATGTAATCTTAAATTCACAGTGACTTTAAGTCAGGACAAGGTGGCCTTTCTGGATACTGAAGTCTACGTACAAGAAGGTAGATTAGCAACACGCCTATTCAGGAAAGGTACTGCAGGCAATACTACACTGCATGCTGGAAGTGCGCACCCAGCCCACTTGATATCAAGTATTCCTTATGGTGAAATGATCCACCTTAGGCGGGTGTGCAGTGAAGAACATGACTTGCAACAAGCGCAGGCCCGCAGTACTATGCGATTCTTAGAAAGAGTTTACTCTATAAAGACCATCAATAATGCCATTCAGAAGTCCATGCTCATCAGCCGTGAACAGCTTCTCAGTAGATATAGTACCTCGGATGAGGCAGTTACATCAGAGATAGTTGTACCCCCTAAATCGTTAGTACCTGTTGAACCTTTTAGGATAATTACGGGGTTCTGTAACCAACATAGAGACTTACGTAGAATTATCAATAAGAATTGGCCCACGGTGCTACAGGATCCCATCATTGGCAGCACACTTCCCAGACAGGCATCCATCACATACAGTCGTGCCCCTTCTATGAGAGACAGATTGGTTGATACTGGACCAGAGGTTTTAGATAAGACTACATGGTGGCAAACTAACAAAGGATTCTTCAAGTGCAAAACTTGTAAGGCCTGCTCCCATGGTAGTAATAGACTGACGTATAGAGATGGGTTCAGCAGTAAGGAACATGATATAAGTAAAGTCCTTTCGTGTAAGATTGAATACGCGGTCTATATTTTGGAATGTCCTTATGCCCTTCGTTATGTCGGGAGCACTAAGCTCCCGGTTCATAAACGGATATTGCAACATCTGAGGGCCATCACAAACCAGGACAACACCTACCCGGTAGCCAGACATTTTAAAGAGTTCCATCAGAGTAACAACAAGGGACTCATATATTATGTGATTGATTCTTTCAATGCCAGCAGAAGGGGAGGAAACAGAGAATCAAGGTTAAGAAAGTTGGAGACTAAATATATCCTCCAGTTAGATAGTAAGCAACCAGGAGGGCTTAATCTGACGGAGGACATGTACACTTGTTTGCACTGATATCTTATGTACTGTTAATATGATGAGATCAGAAATTGTGGATTAATTAAGATGATTTTTAGATAACTTTTTAACATTTTTGATAGTTATTTATGCTTTTAATGATGTGAATTCTTAGAGCGTTTGATCTATATTTATAGCACAATTTGCACTTTTGTACATGGAGTTATTTGTACCTATCAGGCATTAATTTCAACATAACCAACTTTCAATATAACCAAGTTTCAATGATGAATCTGTTAGGCCTGCACTAGCATTTATGCCTTGTAATTGTAGGGCTGGAAATATTAGGTCCAGGTATATGATTTTGTCTTACCTTTGGATATGTGCTTTCTAGTTCAATTAGTTCTGTAACTGTGATTATAGTAATTGACATTTGGTTGGTAACAGGACTACAGGCAGGTTCTTGATTTGCACAGTACCCATGACTGGGCTCAGCGTGGACCGTACAACTCATAAGACTAAGACTTATCAGTATATGATTATGTTAACATGTTTTAGCACTAGTTTTGCACTTTTTTACACTAGGCTCTACAGGTACTAGTCACGTGTTCTGACTTTTGGCATAAGGGGATTTAACCCGTTATTTTAGAAAATGCAAGCATATGTATATTATCAAGTTTGATACTTGTTATATGACAATGCCCTTGATGTTTAGCTTTATGCAGTGTGTAATATCATACCAAGACCAAGTATAACAAATAGCAATTTTTGAGAAGTATGAAATGATACTTTTTAAATGTATTTTACCTTCATATGACAGTGCGTTGCCACTATGTATGGTTTTCATGATTTCTAAATTAGGATTTCTAAAATATGAACCCTGTTTGTAGAATTAAGTCTATACCACATATTATGATGGTTGACGCTGAACAGGATTGGACTGCTTCACACTGCATCTAAGTATGTCTTCCATGCCTTTTACACGTGATTTGTTTGATTGGTAGCACTTGCACTTTAAATTCATGGCTCTCACACCACTACTCTGTCATGTGATCAAGGCCTTTTGAGGCAGAAACGTTATGGCAGCAGCACTGAAATAAAGAAACCAGCATCTGAATTTGGTGGTCCGTGTCCTTTCTTACCTGGCATCTGAGGAAACAAGTAGAGCAAGGAGATCGGAGTTATTGATATATATATATATATATATATATATATATATATATATATATATATATATATATATTCACTGAAAAAACCATAGGTTATAGACCATATATAGTTAGGGATTAGCATTTAAAAAACCTTATTTTATTTGCACAAAACCATTGAAATTCCATATATAGTTAGTTGCACTAACTATATATCGCGGACCCGCAATCCACTGCTAATGATGTCACATATTACATCATTCATGACATGGTCAGTGACATCACTGATGACATCACTGATGACATCTCAAATGACATCACTGATGACATCACTGATGACAACACCCAGTGACTGTATGTTTCTGTAAAGTTAAAATATGTCTTACATATTGAAGAATGAGTGGATGTATAAGTGTCTGGATGAAGGATTTAGTAGGTGCATGACTGACTGTATGAGAGAATGATTAAATGTGTCTCACTGAGTGCATGGGTTAGTGATTAAAGTGTCTTAATTTGGCAATCATTATTTATGTTCTTCTGTAAACTGCTGCATGTTTAAATCAGTAGCTATATCAGTAACTATATGGGTTATTGAATGGTTGCCCAAGTATTTGTATGGGAGACTGAGTATGTGTGTGGGTGGCTGGGAGGTGTATAACTCTGTGCATAGATGTGTGAGCAGTTGATTCCCTAGGTGTATGGCTTCAAAAGTGCATGTAGATTCAGCTGTATGGACAGTTGACTGTGTGCATGAGTATATTGGTGAGTGAATGGATATCTCAGTTCTACATGTCAAAGTAAGTACATATGTAAAACACACTCCATGTGAGAGTTGACATATATAAATAACTGAACATAAGAGCCAGTGAATGTGAGAGTGGCTGTATGAATCATTGTGAACTTGTATCAAGGATTGTATAAGAGAGTAAATATGTGTTAGTATATGTTTGAATAAGTAAGGTGTGTATAACTGTATAGTTGAGGAAATGGAGGTGTGATTGATTCTTTGCATGACTGACTAGGTGTGTGAGTAACTCCATGGATGTGTGACAGTCTGTGAGTGCCTGTTTACACTGAGTGTATCTAAGGTTATATTAGAGTCTGCAGATGTATTATCACATAATCATATCATCAGTGATGTAATCAGTAATGTCAAATGAGATGTCAGTGATGTCATCAGTGATGTCATTTGAGATGTCATCAGTGATGTCATCAGTGATGTCATTTGAGATGTCATCAGTGATGTCATCAGTGATGTCACTGACCATGTCATGAATGATGTAATATGTGACATCATTAGCAGTGGATTGCGGGTCCGCGATATATAGTTAGTGCAACTAACTATATATGGAATTTCAATGGTTTTGTGCAAATAAAATAAGGTTTTTTAAATGCTAATCCCTAACTATATATGGTCTATAACCTATGGTTTTTTCAGTGAATTTTCAAGGTTTTGTAAATGCAAATTCCTAACTATATATGGTCTATAACCTATGGTTTTTTCTGTGAATTTCATTGGTTTTTTAAAAGCTAATATCTATAGCTGTAAAATATATTCTTTATTAAGTGACGTATCACGTAGCCCGTGAGACGCCTCATGATGCATCGCATAACCGTGACGTATCGTCTCTGCAGCGCAAACCAAACCCAAAACGTAAGCGCGCCAAAACACGCTTAAAGATATATATATATTTTTTTAACCTTAATTAGACAAAATCCACACGTGCACATATCACAAACGTTCAAAAAACACAATATGTCGGACTCCCGTTACGCTGCTGGTTAGCTGCCCGGTTAACGTACCAGGAAGCACCTTTACCGCGAAAAATCGCATTTTTTTTTCACCCCCCAGGGAACTTTAATAGCCCCCTCATCAATCCTAGGGGTTCAGGAGGGGTCTGCCTTACCCCTTTCATTCATTTACACCTTTTTTCCACCTCTTGTCTCTCGATCCCACAGAGAGACAAGATGGCGGCCGCTCCAGACTGTTTACAATGATAACAGCCAATCAGCTTCTCCTCAGACTCCCGTTACACTGCCGGTTAGCTGCCCGGTTCGCGTACCAAGACGCGTCTCTACGGCGAAAAAATCGGAATTTTTTTTTTTGGGCCCAGCGTGGCTCTATAATATCCCCTCATCAATCCTAGGGGGTCAGAAGGGGTCTACCTTGCCCCTTTCCTTCATTTCCCCCTTTGTTTTGGCCTCCTCTTGTCTCTCGATCCTACCGAGAGACAAGATGGCGGCCGCTCCGAACTGTTTACAATGTTGACAGCCAATCAGCTACTCGTCAGACTCCCGTTACACTGCCGGTTAGCTTCCCGGTTAGCTGCCCGGTTCGCGTACCAAGACGCGTCTCTACGGCGAAAAAAACTGAATTTTTTTGGTTTTTTTTTTTGGGCCCAGCGTGGCTCTATAATATCCCCTCATCAATCCTAGGGGGTCAGAAGGGGTCTACCTTGCCCCCTTTCCTTCATTTCCTCCTTTGTTTTGGCCTCCTTTTGTCTCTCGAGAGACAAGATGGCGGCCGCACCGGACTGTTTAGAATGTTGACAGACACCGGAGAGCCAATCAGCTTCGCTTCGCAAAGTTCCGATAAGCGAAAAGTACGCGAACCGGATCGCTGCCCGGAGCGCTGTTACAGATATATATCTTGATTTAAACGTTAATTTCTCAAAATCCACTGAAGCACATATATTGAGACCTAGCAAAGGCACATCGGGCTAACAGTCCCTACAATTTTGCCAAGTTTCGTGCAAATCCATTCAGCCGTTCGAGCTAAAAGTGAGTCCAACCGCCCTATGGAAAACTCAATGTTAAAAACGCGTTTTGGGACCCCCCTTTTTTCTCAGCCCCCCCTTGACGAAACCCCCCCAAATTTCTAGGAGCTGCTCAGAAACAAAATGTGCCATTTTCCTGAAAATTTCAGCCGATTCCGTACACAAACGCCAAAGTTATTAGACATAGAATTTTCAGAAATCCCATAGGGAAAAAATCCTAACTATATATACCTACTGGCGACCGCCAGTAGGTAATATATATATATATATATATATATATATATATATATATATATATATATATATATATATATATATATATATATATATATATATATATCCAAACCATGCGCCCCTTCCCGTCAGAAGGACGAAAGCCCACACAGGTAAGTCGATCAAGGGCAGTTCCTGCCCGAAACGCGTCATGCCTATTCTAACTTGCAATGGATAATAAACCTATTCTGTGAACACTCGAAGAGTTGTGTGGTGGTCCGTATCTTTCTGTGGTTGCAACCTTTGAAGCAGAGATTGACCCATATATATATATATATATATATATATATATATATATATATCCAAACCATGCGCCCCTTCCTGTCAGAAGGACGAAAGCCCACACAGGTAAGTCGATCCAAACACCTTTATTTTCAGTAAAAAGAGCGGCATGATGCACTTCAGCACTCCGTGCCTTCCTCAGATGCCATTTACTCTTTAAAAATTCACTGTCCACTTTAAAAGAAATAGAGCGCCTCACTGGATTTGTAGAGACACTCCTTCCACCTATTGAAGGGAAGATGTGGGATGTGGGACTGAGATGCTGCTACACTTGGGTATGAAACCGAGAGCCTAAACCGTGAGCTCATTGCTGTAAAGTGATGTGCTCTGGTCTTTCTAGCATATGTGTGCAAGTAGTGTTAGTAGGCGTTTATACCATACAGGGAGTGGTAAGCGAACTACTGACCCGCAAAGTACTCACGCCTACCGGTGTGAAGACTTGGCGATCAAACCAAGCTGATTGCTGTAAAGTGATGGGCCCTGGGGAGTGTAGCATACTGGCCGCTGTAGTATAACTGTGTAAGTGGTGTTAGTATGCATTTATACTATAGAGGGAGTGGGAAGCGAACTACTCACCCCTACTGGTCTGAAGACTCAGGGATTAAACCGTGAGCCTAAACCGTGAGCTCATTGCTGTAAAGTGATGCATTCTGGGCGCTGTAGCATACCAGTGAACCGTCGATTTTCACAATAAACTACAGACAAGTGTTGTCAGAAAAAGAAGACCGATACGCTCACTTATTTATTGGTAAAAAAATTACCTTTATTATAAGAACACAAATAAATGGAAACACAACTTTATTTGAACAAACAACAGTATAACATGAAATAAGTGGGTGGGGCTCCTACGGAAGCAGCGTACAAAACCTGCAAAACGAAAAAAGAAACATAAGTATGTGTGCCATATCCAAGAGATAAAAAAGGTAGTCAGAATGAAAGGAAGAAAGTGGGAATGGGACAGAGAGTGAGTGGGTGGAAGGGAGAAGGGGAGGGAGAGTCAAAAGAACAGAGTGAGGAGGAGACAGAGCGTCGACCTACTGCACCCAGCCCTCACTGTTCACCTCGGGTCACCAGTGTGTCTGGGACAATGGGGCCTGCAGAAAGAGTGAGGTCCAGCAAGTCCTTAAAATGAAAGAGAGAAATGAATGAGGCCAGAGATTATATTATTATCTACTGCAACATCGCTTGCCTGCACCTGTGCACCCAGGCTGTTGCACCCCAGCCCCTTCCCTCGTACTGTGCTCAATTGGAGCTCCTGCGCTTCACTGCTCACCTGCCACCACCGGTGTGTCCAACGACGTGCCGGTGCGAGCTCCGACTCTGGGGTGCCTTTCGCAGGGTGGCACAGCAGGTCTCCGGTCGGGGACGGTGTCTTGATACCACGATGGAAGGCGTCAGAATGCCCAGGGCATAATGACAGGCTGAGCACCCGCTCCGCCCAACCAACTCAGTGTCGGAAAAGGGAGAAATAATATAATGCTGGAAATGTCTTGAGGTAAATGAAGGTTTATTTCAAGCTTAATAGAGTACACCAGTTGAGTGCATCCTTACTTTTTGAAGTACGATCTACCAACTGTTAGTGGTAATCGTGGTTCAAAGAGGAGTTGGAGTGCACGAGAATACACAAGGTTTAATGATAATATGCGATGCCAACGTTCAAATACAAAGGAACAGAGCGCATCCTAGAAGCATAATGTGGGCGTGTAATGCAGTGGCGCAAGCCTGTGTGCATGTACACTTAGTAATCAGCTCACTACAGTGTTCCAAAAGCCAACGCCACGTGTCTGTAGGGCAGCGCTGCCCGCTGGCTCAGGCCAACAGTATGGTCCAGCAGGTCCTTAAAATGAGAAAGAGATTTGACTGAATGAGGTCAGAGATCACATCATTACGCACTGCAACATCGCTTGTTTGCACCTATACACCCATGCGGATGCACCCCACCCCCCGCTGCACCGTGCTCAATTGCAGCCCCTATGCACCCAGGCCCCACTGCTCACCTGCTGGCATTGTTGTGTGTCCAAACACGACGGCCAGCAGAGTTCAAAATTCAAATAAAGTTTTGATTACAAGGATGGTGTACACCTCATGGATCCCTTTTTTTCATTGCGCATTGTGATATGCGAGGTGGATGCGGCCATATCACCTGAGGCAGTGTGGAAGAAGTGGGACATGTCTCGCCGTCGTTATCCTATTTATACGTAAGCATAGTGGGCTGGGCTTGCGTACGCCAGGCCAGCGTAGGGGTCTGAATAATTATTCCGGGGACCTGGGTGTTGTTCAGTTCCTGCCTGGCCAGGAAGTGTACTTATGTGTGTGTCCCTGTTGCAGTTTTGACGTTGCGCAATCTGCAATTTACATTAAGGTAGTATGTACCGGGAGAGTGGCAACTATCGCTAATGAGATGCTGTCCAAAAACATTGAATGGCCAACATCACATGTCGTTGTCAAGCTTGTGGATATGCGCAGACACGCATGTCAATGGTGTGCGGTATTATTGAAAGTGTTGCTATCACGAAGCGCAGACATGTGAATGTGCTCGGATGAAGGGAGGATTAGCAGTGAGGCTACGTCATACACAGTAATAATGCTCATTACAGTCAAGCAATGCATGCCAAACATGAATCTGAAAGTCTCACATATGAAACACTACTACACTGTTAAAGCCTGACAACAGAGCATACTGCAACAAAAATCTACACATTACTCTTTTCTGTTTGTCACATGTGATCTACGATGTTTACTGTGCCTGTGGCTGATGATACCCCCTTCGAGCCACCAAAACCCAGGCCGAAATGCAGCACAATAATGCGCGTGCACACACACACTATGGGCATCGTGTAACACACATTTGTTTTTTGATGTAACGTTTCAGATGCATGGCCATCACACGTGGAAGGCTACTGTACAGACCATGAATATTGATCAAGATGATCGTTGCATGTTGTGTGTAGTATAAAATATGTGTACACAGCTAAAAACTTTTCAAAAAAGCTCTCGAAGCAGAAGAGGTGTCTCTCATCAAACGCTGTAGAGAGAATGACTAAAATGGGTGGGGTCCTCCAACTGGTACAATGGTAAATGTTATTAACAAATCAAAAGCTTTTTTTAAGGTCACATGGCAATCGCTCACCGTGTGCGCAAGAAGGCTGCACCCGATGCGATTTTGAGGAAATATATTTACCATAATATAAGTTTATTACAGTTAGAAATATATAAATGTTTAAAATATTTTAGATTATCGCTTGCTCTCCTATAAACTTGAACCTTATTTGGATATAGTTTTGAGACATAAAGAAAATAAGGGAATGGTGTACTCGGCGCGACATCATACGTCTATGACGTAACACAGGGCCTGGCAGCGTGCACTCGTCGCATACGCAAAGCGCAGCGGGCGCTACCCCATACGTACATGACGTAATGCGCTGTTTGGTACTGCGTATACATCGCATATCAAAGTAGCAACTGGCGCGACCTTATACGTATAAGATGTTACGCGGGACGTTGGATACGAAATGCGCATCATTTACGAGTTTAGCAATATGGCGGATAGGATTCGCGTCTTGATGGAGCTTGGTACACTACCGGTATGGGACTCTAGTTTTCTAAAAAAAAAAAAAAAGATATCCATATTTTGAGGGGAAGACATAAACATTACATAATTTTTAAAGTTAAAAAAAGTATAATAGAGTTCCAAATATTTAAAAAAATAGAAAAAATATAGGTTTTATAAATATTAAAATATGAAATTAACATTTAAAAAACTTTCTAAATTCACTGAAAAAAACATAGGTTTTATAGACGTTATAGTTAGGAATTAGCATTTAAAAAACCTTTGAAATTCACTAAAAAAAAACAGGTTTCAGGGACGTTATAGTTAGTTGGACATTTGACTCATATAAAACCAGAGAAATTTGACTGTTATAGTTAGTTGAGCTACAGTGATGTCATCAGTGATGTCACTGACCATGTCATGAGTGATGTAATATGTGACGTCATCAGCAGTGTATTGCGGGCGCACGAGTTATAGGTAGCTCAGCCAACTATTATGGGTGAATTTCTCTGGCTTTATATGAGTCAAATGTCCAACTAACTATAACGTCCCTGAAACCTATGGTTTTTTAGTTTTTAGCAGAGCAATTAAGACACTCACCTGTGGGAGGAGGAGTCGAGAGACTGCTGTTAAGGGAGTGGTCTCTGGAGCCCACGAATTTTCACTTGCCTGTGGGACCGGCACGGATGACGGCCATTCCGGCCAGAAACGCGTCTACCACAGCGTTTCTCAGACTACAGGAGTGCGTGTACATTAAGCCAAATAAATCCTTCATTTGAGCAAGGAGCATGTGTCCCGCTGATTTCTTCTTGAGGTCAGCATTGGTGGTATATATATATATATATATATATATATATATATATATATATATATATATATATATATATATATACCTACTGGCGGTCGCCAGTAGGTAGTTATAGTTAGGATTTTTTTCAATGTTAAATCTCAAAATTCTATTTGGAATAACTTTGGCGCCGGTTGACGAATCTGACTGAAAATTTCCTCAAAATGGCCTTGAGGCGTTCTGGTCCTTCCCTGAAAGTTTCGGGGGGATTCGTCAAGCGGGGGCTGAGATAAAAGGGGGGTCCCAAAACGCGTTTTCCCCATGCTAATTTCCATAGGGCGGTCAATTTCACTTTTAGCCCGAACGGCTGAATGGATTTCCACCAAACTTGGCAAAATTGTAGGGACTGGTAGCCCAATGTGCCTTTGCTATGTCTCATGATGTGTGCTCCAGTGGTCTTTGAGTAATTTAGGTTCAAAAAAATATATATATCCCCGGGGAGCGCTCCAGGCGCGCCACGCGAGGTGCGCACGGAAAGCTGATTGGCTCTCGGGTGCCTGTAAACATTCGAAACAGTCCGGAGCGGCCGCCATCTTGTGTCTCGGTAAAATCGAGACACAAGAGGTGGCTAAAACAAAGGGGGAAATGACCATAAGGCGTCAGGGATAGACCCCCTCTGACCCCCTAGGTTTGATGTGGGGGCTATAAAAGGGCCCCGCGGGGCATTTACATTTTTTTTTTTTTCGTTTTGCGCGGGGGGAGCGCCCGGTACGCGCACCAGCGAGCGGACCGGGGAGCGTACTATGAGGAAAAAAGAATGACAGAGTTTTTAAAAAATGAAGCCTTTTTATAGAAATTGGAGGTAGTTCTAAAAAAAACTTTTTTTTTCTTCTTTTTGTTGTTTTATATATTTTTTGGTGTTTTTTGAACATTTTGTACTTTTTTGGCTTTTCAAAACAGTTTTATATTTTTTTTGTATTTTTTTAGGGGGAGAAACAAAAAAAGGGAATTAAAACTGGCTCAACTGGAGCAAAAAAACAAAAAACCCAAAAAATGACTTCTTTTTGGGGCACTTGTGATTGTCACCTGCAAGGACGATGAGCTTTACGCTCTTTTCACCATAGGCGATAAGCTTGCCACATGCAGTAAAAGTGATTTTAAAATCGGCAAATCGTGGCTGAATACAAGGCATCATCCCTGATGTTTCTGGTCCCGATGAAGTGGGTTCGTTTCTTTGGGAGGTGGTCCTTGAAGACTGGGGGAGGTTACTTGCCAGTTCCCTGAGCTCTGCACGAGAATAGTTGTTAGGGTGCTTACGGGTCATATGTCGAATCATGGTATTGTTACCAAAGGAATATTTTTTGTTTGGGTTGCCCCTTGAGAGTTCTTCCTTACAGATTAGGCAAGTTACCTTGGCCGCATTCACTTTTTTCTTGCCCTCTGGGAGTGAAAAAAACTCCCATACAATGTGTGACTTGGGCTTGTATGGGGTATTTTGTTCAGGGAGCCATCTTCCACCATCCTCCTCTTCCTCTTCCTCCTCCTCCTCTTGTTGACCACCAATGTAATCTTGAGCTGGTCCTCTTGGTGGTTGTGGTGGTGGTGGTGGAGCAGATGCACCAGCTGCTGCCGCTACTGAAGCAATTATAAAGATCAAAAAGGTACAGAGAGGTACAAACAGGTCTTCCTAAGTCAAAGGACAAAGTCAGAATAAGGAAAAAAGGTGGGGTCTTTCATCATTTGGAAAAAAAAACTGTCCTGAACCAATGAGAAGTGTTATTTTCAGGTCACAAGACCAGGGGCTTCATCATTATGAAACCAAAACTGTTATGAACCAATGAAAAGCGTTATTTTCAGGTCACATGACCCGACACGCTTACGCTACGCGCCCCCGGGCGCGCCCCGGGTTGCGCCCTGGGGCGCCTCATAATACTACGCTTTCCGGGGCGCTCACCGGGTTGTAAGCGCATTGGATGTTTATGTTGCGCGATCGTATTCGATCGAGTACTTCCGGGTGCGCTTACGCTGTGCGTGTCACGCGGACGCGGCTACGTGATACGTCACGATCACGTTTTCGTTCGCGATATGGGCGCTAAAGGGACGCTCCCCGGTACGCGCCCTGGGGCGCTTCATAATACTACGCTTTCCGGGGCGCTCACCGGGGCGCGCACCGGGAGCGCTCCGAGAAAAAAAAAATATATATATATATACAAACAAAAAAATGGGCTAAATTGTAGAAACTGGTAGCCCGATGTGCCTTTGCTATGTCTAAAGATATATGCTCCAGTGGTTTTTACGAAAATTAACTTTGAAAAAAATATATATTGGGCTACATTGGGCTAAATATATGTTAGAGCCCAAATGTAGCCCAATGTAGCCCAATGTAGCCCAAAGATGGCCACCAGAGACAAAAAAAAAACAAATGTAGCCCAAATATCAGCCAGATGTAGCCCAACTATAGCCCAATGACAGAATGTCCCAGAGTGTTCTAAAGAACAACTAGAGCGCTAACAGTCTTACTTATAAACTGAGACTTATAGTTAGGAATTAGCATTTAAAAAACCTATGAAATTTACTGAAAAAACCATAGGTTTGACACCAGTTATAGTTAGGAATTAGCATTAAAAAAACCTAATAAATTCACTGAAAAAACCATAGGTTTCACACCAGTTATAGTTAGCTGGAAGCTTTACTGACATAAAACCAATGAAATTCCACGTTATAGTTAGTTGGACTCACTATAACTTGCGCGTGTAATGCACTGCTGATGACATCACATATTACATCACTCATGACATGGTCAGTGACATCACTCATGACATCACTGATGACACCATCCAGTGAATGTGTGTCTTTCTGAAAAATAAATATGTTTTATTATATGTATTTGTAAAGGACGATGGAAGAATAAATTAGTTTTTTTTAATGCTAATTCCTAACTATAACTGGTGTCAAACCTATGGTTTTTTCAGTGAATATATATATATAATTAATGTGACCAAGGCCTCTGGGAGGCCGAAACATTATGCTGTCCGTGTGTTGCAGAATAAATTAATTTACTCACGGAAAATACTGGGTCTCCTGTTTTCTGGCGGCGCTGCGGTGATATCGAGACTACGGCGCTGCTTTGTGAGAACTCGTGTGGATATATATATATATATATATATATATATACATATATATATATCCAAAATGAGTTTTCAGATCCACGATTACACCAAAAGCATCCAGGCACTCACGAACAGGTTTTGTTAAAAAGCTTATTTATTAAGCATCCTCATCAACGCGTTTCGGGAGTCACGCTCCCTTGCTCACATATATATATATATGTAATAAGTATGTGCAGCGAACAGGACCCACTGGAGGTTATGAATGGGCTTATTTGCAACTACGAATCCCAGCGTGCATCACAAAATGCAAGTACTATCTAGCTGGCGCACCGGAAGCCAATAAATTCATCAAACACGCCGGGGAGTAATGTAAGTGTAAATGTAATGTTTAATTGTAAAGTGCACTGTTGCCTGTCGGCGTCCTGGCGCTGTATACCGCTGTGATTGCAGCACCCAACTTTGGATATTGCTGCAGCACCACTGTTCTCTTTCACTCTCTCCCCTGGCTCTGCTTCCAGTTGATGTGTTGTGAGTACTCACTACTTGCCAATCACTCACATCTGTCTTTTCATCTCTTTCTGCTCGAAAATCCATTTTCCATAGCCTTCTCTCTGAAAGTCTGTCCTTGGATGGTCAACCTCTCTCAATTTACAGCCCTTGTGTTTCTTCATTACACTGCCAATAATATAACAATTTCCTCCTTTATTGTTCCCTTCTTGTATGGCTATCTCCGAAGAGCTTTACCCTATCACACTACTCATGAGAGAGAATAAAGTGCTGTGAAGTGGGTGAAATGCACTAGCAGGAATTGCACAAGCATATTTTTGATGATTACTTCATAATTTGGCCCTGTGTTATATTTTTATTCAAACATTTGCTCTGCTTCCAAGACCGGAAAACATGATTTGAGAGTTTCAGAGAATGCAGAGGGGCACTTAAAATTCAGTTATGATGGTATACTGCTTCCCTAAAGTGTGCTGTTCAAATAAACTGGAGAGTTCTACAACTCTCACATATTCCATCTGAAACAAGAGGCTTCAGTCATGGAGCAATTGGAGTCACTTAAACAAATATTTCACTCAGTGGTACGTTGAAGAATAATTGGCCCCATTGAAAGCTTCAAATAAACAATGACGAACATGTAATGCAATATGAGATTTGAAAAGGCAGATGTAGTGCATACTTTCATATCCACTTACACACCTAAGTGATTTTGTTGCGTACTGGCTACTTTAAGAATGTAGTGCCTAATAACAAGGTCATTGTTTATGTGTTATTATTAGCAAAGTCAGGGATGCTGTGCTTAGTATGGTGGGAACCATTGCCACTCATTTCTGGGGACCGGTGCAATTTTTCCACCTCAGGTCTTGACCAAGCTCAAGTGAGAGAAAAACACAAAAAAACTAATTTGGGCCCAGGCACTTATACTTTTTTAAATGAAGCAATGTTTCCAATTTCACTTTTCCTTAATTTGACAACTTCTTCCATATGCTTCAAAAGTCATTTCTTTTGAGAATTAGGTGCAAATATAGGCACTTTAAGAACACATATATGTATTCATGTGTTTCTGCATATACATCTGCATTGAGGGCAATATTGATTTTTATTTTTGTTTTTGATTACCTGATTCAGGATCTCTAGGGTTTATTTTAATATTTTTCTTTTGAAATATCATGATGTCATAACAATTCTGACATACACTGTACTTTCCCCTGTGTGAGGCCACTGGGCCATGTACAAAAAAGGTTCTGATAACATTTCGGGAATAGTTGGCACAACATATATATATATATATATGTAAATATATATATATTCACTGAAAAAACCATAGGTTATAGACCATATATAGTAAGGGATTAGCATTTACAAAACCTTATTTTACTCGCACAAAACCATTGAAATTTGCATATATAGTTAGTTCCACTAACTATATATCGCGCACCCGCAATCCACTGCTAATGATGTCACATATTACATCATTCATGACATGGTCAGTGACATCACTGATGACATCACTGATGACATCTCAAATGACATCACTGATGACATCACTGATGACAACATCCAGTGACTGTATGTTTCTGTAAAGTTAAAATATGTCTTACATATTGAAGAATGAGTGGATGTATAAGTGTCTGGATGAAGGATTTAGTAGGTGCATGACTGACTGTATGAGTGAGTGATTAAATGTGCCTCACTGAGTGCATGGGTTAGTGAATAAACTGTCTTAATTTGTGCATCATTATGTCTGTTCTGTAAACTGCTGTATGTGTTAATCAGTAGCTATATGAGTAACTATATGGGTTATTGATTGGTTGTCCAAGTACTTGTATGGGAGACTGAGTATGTGTGTGGGTGGCTGGGAGGGGTATGACTCTGTGCATAGATGTGTGAGCAGTTGATTCACTAGATGTATGAGTTCAAAAGTGCATGTGGAAACAGCTGTATGGGCAGTTGACTGTGTGCATGAGTGTATTGGTGAGTGAATGGATATCTCAGTGCTACATGTCAAAGTAAGTACATATGTAAAACACAGTACATGTGAGAGTTGACATATATAAATAACTGTACATAAGAGCCAGTGAATGTGTGAGTGGCTGTATGGATCATTGTGAATTTGTATCAGTGATTGTATAAGAGAGTAAATATGTGTTAGAATATGTTTTAATAAGTAAGGTGTGTTTAACTGTATAGTTGAGGAAATGGAGGTGTGATTGATTCTTTGCATGACTGACTAGGTGTGTGAGTAACTCCATGGATGAGTGACAGTCTGTGAGTGTCTGCTTACACTGAGTATATGTAAGGTTATATTAGAGTCTGAAGAGGTTCAACGTATTATCACGTGAATGATATCATCAGTGATGTAAGCAGTAATGTCAAATGAGATGTCATCAGTGATGTCATTTGAGATGTCATCAGTGATGTCATCAGTGATGTCACTGACCATGTCATGAATGATGTAATATGTGACATCATTAGCAGTGGATTGCGGGTGCACGATATATAGTTAGTGGAACTAACTATTTATGCGAATTTCAATGGTTTTGTGCGAGTAAAATAAGGTTTTGTAAATGCTAATCCCTAACTATATATGGTCTATAACCTATGGTTTTTTCAGTGAATTTTTAAGGTTTTGTAAATGCTAATTCCTAACTATATATGGTCTATAACCTATGTTTTTTTCAGTGAATTTCAATGGTTTTTTAATAGTAAATATCAAAAGCTGTAAAATGTATTCTTATTTTAATTCAAAAATATATTTTATATGTTTTTAATAAAAAAAATATATGCATCTGCCAAACCCTGACCTCTTAATACTGCACTGTGGTGGAAATGATTTGGGCACTATGACTAGGGTTGGTCTGGAAATGCTTTTAAAGAACACCTTTCTTCAATTGATGACACTTTTTCCCCAAACTGCCTTGGTATATTCCAATATATGTCAAAGACAGAAATGTAAGTGGTCCAACCAATTTTTTCCACAATTTGAGAAAGAACGGAAACATGTGAATAAATCTGTTTCTGCTTACTTGAGAGACTATGGAATGGGTTTAATATACAACAATAACTTGCGTTACAACATTCAAGACATCTACAGAAGAGATGGTGTGCACTTCCCCAATGAAGGGAATAAAATATTCGTCCTTTATTTAAAAGTGTGCATTGGAACCTACTTGTAGGTACCTAAATTAGCCACAGAACCCAATAGCTCTTTTCAGAACTACCCTACCTCTGATCATTCAAAACGTTTATCTTTTTCTAACTTTTTTTTTTTCACCAAAGTACGCTCCCCGGTTCGCTTACCGGTGCGCGTACCGGGCGCATCCCCGCGAAATTTTCCAAAATTGTTTATTTTTTATTTTTGCATATATCAGCGTCCTAATCCCCCCTCAGAAAACCTAGAGGGTCACAACGTGTCTACCGTGCCCCCTTCTACCCATTAACATTGTTTGTCCTCCATCTTATGTCTCAATTCTACCGATACACAAAGTGGAGGACTCCCGTAATGCTGCCGGTTCGCGTACCGGGAAGCGCACCGGTAAGCGCTCGATAAAAAATGGTGGGAAAGTAATTTACAGAACAACCACTAGAGACACTTTCATCAAATATAGACTAAGCCCTACTACATAGCAGTCCCTACCATTTACCCAAATTTGATGGAATTCCATTGAGAAAATTATGCTGTAAGCCTGACTAAATATCCTGAGGTAAATTACCTAACAAAAACACTTATAAAGTGTTAGAATTAACAACCAATCAAAATACTACTTTCAATATCTTCTATTATTTCATGACATTTGATTGGTTATGTACCTGAATATATATAAAGAAAGAGAGAGAAACACAGCCATTTTGACTACTACTTCCTGAAGTACATATCAAGTGCATTTCAACTGAGAACTTAAACTTCTTTTTGAAAGGTAAGATGTTATTTTAAAAACTGAAGTATGTTCTGCACTTTTAGTTAATTAGGAAAACATTTTCTGATAGTTATATACTATGCCTCTGTAATACTTATAGAATAAGATAGACTTCTCTGTTTTAGTTATGGATGGAGTTAGGCTTGTCTTGTATAATTAAGAATTGACTTAGACTTTATCACATACATTTTATTATATTTCTACTTCCAGTCTGATACCATACACTGCCCAAAGATAAAATCACTGTTTAAAAAACCAAACTACCTGTCTGTACTTAAAACCCAACAGCGCCCTATCTGTACTGATATATTTTTTTAAAATTCATTTTACAGCACAAAAATGGAAGGAGAGAAAAAAAATAACTTCGAAATTGTTGCAGAATGCAACAAAGATACAGAAATTGACTCTGAATTCTTTGATGAATCACAGGACTTTGAACTTCTGCAATGTGTAGAATCTGTAGATTACCTAATTGAAAATGAGAAAAAATCTGACAATGAATTATTAGAAGTTCTTTTTAATTTTGAAAACAAAAAATAAATTTATATTTAATAATTCAAAAACTGTTTGAGACATTATTCATTTTTATATATATTTTTTAAACTAGTAGCAAATTGATTATAATGTAAAATTAGACTTTAAATATACTGTGCAACTTTTTTGTGTTACATAGTAAGTTTGCCCATAGTTACTTCCTTTCTTCCACTATATTATCTCCAATGTGTATTTAACATCTCTTTATCATCTCCTGCCTCCATGGTGTTTCTGCTTTCCTGACAGACTACGCTATGAATTCCATATACCACAATAACTTCTGAAACAACATGCAAGATATCTACAAAGGAAAAGGTGTATTTTTATTTTTAGACTCTGCATTGGTACCTACATGTTGGTACTTAAATAAAAAAAAAAAAAAAGAACAATCAATAAACATACAATATTTGAACATTCTTTCATCCTATTTTCCCAATATTACGCTTCCCAGACCGCTTACCGGAGCGCGTACCGAGCGCTCCCCCCTCAAAAAAAAACGATAATAAAAATTATTATTTTTTTTCCCCGCGGGGCCCTTTTAAAGCCCCCTCATCAAACCTAGGGGGTCAGGGAAGATGTACTCTGCCCCCTTATGCTCATTTCCCCCTTTCTTTTTGCCACATCTTGTGTCTCGATCCTACCGAGACACAAGATGGCGGCCGCTCCGGACTGTTTAGAATGTTCACAGTCACCGGGGAGCCAATCCGCTTCTCCTAGCGAAGTTCCGTTACGCATCAGGTACGCGAACCGGGGCGCTAACCGGAGCGCTGTCACAGATATATCTGTTTTTTGAAACGTTAATTTCTCAAAATCCACTGGAGCACATATATTGAGACATAGCAAAGTCACGTCGGGCAAACCATATCTACAATTTTGCCAAGTTTCATGTAAATCCATTCAGCCATTCAAGCTAAAAGTGATTCCAACCGCCCTATGGAAAAATGAATGGGAAAAAAGCGTTTTGGGACCCCCCTTTTTTATCGCCCCCCCCTTGATGAAACCCCCCCAAATTTTCAGGGGCTGCTCAGAAACAAAATGTGCCATTTTCCTGAAAATTTCAGCCAATTCCGTCCACAAACGCCAAAGTTATTCGACATAGAATTTTCAGAAATCCCATAGGAAAAAAATCCTAACTATATATACCTACTGGCGGCCGCCAGTAGGTAATATATATATATATATATAAATATAATATATATATATATATATATATATATATATTTATATATATATATATATATATATATATCTGCAATACCTCGCAGCGCTCCACCTCTCAGGCAAAATAACAAGGCATGGACCACTTCTTTGTAGCTTATAATTTTTTCACCCCAACAGCAAGTCATGATGCGTTTCGGCCGTCCCTGCGGCCTTGGTCACATGACGATGCCATAAACTCAGCCTCTTTTAAAGTGCAAGTGCTCTCATGTGCAAATGGAAATAGAGAAAATACTTTCTGTTTTGAATACATTGTTAAGTATAGTGTCTCATATATCACCGTATAAATACGTTTAGAAAAGACAATTTAAACAACTTCTTATTTTGCGAATATCTTATGTTTTGGACAAAAGGCAATAATCCAACAAACATCAAATTTAAACTCATAACATAAATGCTTTTATCAAAACGTAAAATATCGAAAATGATAATCTTTGAGAAAATCATACAATTATTCACAATTCAACCCTATGCTATAAGATAAACCTGCAGAGGAGATCGTTTTGTAAGTATAATATGAGTCACTGGATAATATAAACAGGTTATTATGGCTATGATATGCTTGAATGTTTGTTTTGTCTAACAAATAATTGTTTTACTTGCATTCCTAGTAGTATGCATATCTGCTTATGACGCCTTAACCATAATTGTTTATCTTACATAGGAGGATCCCCCCTTTTTGTAAACGGTCTTGCTAAAGTGAACTCGTGCAAAAGTGCAGCTCCGCTGAAGTGACTCATGCTTACAAAATTAATAAAACCTTATATACATTGTCGTTTGTCAGTTCATAGTGGTTGAATTAAATTCATTATTGCACATAACATCGGATACACATGGAGGGAAATTCATAAATTCGATAGTCTTTTCAAGGACATGTTTAAATTCATTTATACAGTATTTAATGTGATTGGCAGTATGATATACTTACTGCTTAAAATTATGTCAACCTAGTATATAGAAACATTTTCAAGCTAAAACCCACATAAACAGCTCCCTACAAAGTGGAGTGGTCCCCGACTGTCTAAAAATGGGACAAGTCACCCCTTTGCTGAAAAAACCCGGTCTTGACTCTACTGACTTGAACAATTTCAGACCGATATCTAACCTCCCTCTACTTGCCAAAACACTGGAACGATGCGTTCTCCTTCAATTGACTCATCATCTGGATAACATCAATCTCCTAGACCCCCTCCAATCCGGCTTCAGACAAGGCCGCAGCACTGAAACCGCGATGCTGAACATCATAGACGATATTCACGGTTCCCTTGACGCTGACAAATGCTGCCTCCTCATACTCCTTGATTTATCCGCAGCTTTCGACACGGTGGACCATAGGCTCCTCATCAAGACTCTGCAAGTAAGAGCTGGCCTCGGCGAGGTAGTTCTCGATTGGTTTTCCTCCTTTCTACACAACCGCTCGCAAATAATAAAAATGAAGAACTTCACCTCCGAATCCCAGCAAGTCAACAGGGGTGTCCCCCAAGGATCAGTACTTTCTCCTCAGCTCTTCAACATCTATATGGAACCGCTCGCCAAACTACTCAGGAATGCCAATATCCACTTCCACCTCTACGCGGATGACACACAGATCTACCTGGAAACCTCTTCTATTAACGACATCCACCGAGTAAATGCCGTCTTAAATGATGTTCAAGATTGGCTGACAAAGAATCACCTGAAACTCAATCCCGACAAGACCGAAACTCTTCTCATCTCAAACAAAGAAGACAACCCTCAAATCATCGAGTGGCTGAAGTCGATCGATGCTCTTAAAGGTTCTCTCACGCTAGCTGATTCCGTAAAATCTCTGGGCTTCACCTTAGACCCCAAACTAACCTTGACAAACCACATTAAGAACTCGGCAAAAAGCGCATTCTTTAACCTCAGACTGCTGAACAAAATCAAACCTTTCATTCCCAACAAGGACCTCAAACTAGCCACGCAATCACTAGTTTTATCTAGACTGGACTATGGGAACTCAATCCTAACAGGCATCCCCAAATCACACCTGGCCCCATTAAAAACAACATTGCATGCGGCAGCAAGAATGATCACAGGATGCAAAAAATCCGACCACATCTCCCCTGCACTCAAAGAACTTGAATGGCTCCCGGTGGATATGCGTAGCACCTTCAGAACGGCCTGTCTAACCCACAAGGCCCTCCACACCGGAAAACCAGAATACCTGGCAAACAAACTCACAAAAGCTGGCCAAAGTAGAATCTTGAGAAGCTCTAACTCCCTGCTGCTCATCCTACCAAAAACCAGAAAGAAGAAAACTGCGGACTGCTCCTTCTCAGGAAATGCCCCCAAAATATGGAACTCTATCCCCCCGCATATCAGAACCATACCGTCCTATGCGGAATTCAAGAGCCAACTCAAATCCTTGTTCCTCATCCGTTCCCTAGGTCCTGGGTAACTAGGATCAACATCCATCCCCAGAACTATGTGAGAACTCTGTATCCTATTGCCAAGAAGTCCTACTTTACGAACTGTCATTTGATGATCACCTTTATTTGTTACTTGTCTTTTTGTCCACCTTCTCATGCCTTTACCGTAAAGCGCTCTGCTACCTTCGGGTCTTGTTAGCGCTATAGAAAACTTCTAAATAATAAATAATAATAATATCGGTGACACAGTTAAAACCAGCTACCTAAAAAAAACCTGGATGAAACCTACCCTGATATCAATTCAATTTTCAAGCTTTATTCGGCTATTAAAAACAATCACAAAAGCGTACAATAAAACACAATACAAACATTATAATAAAACAGTAGCTCAGAAATGAAGAATTTAGGAAGATTTAAAACACCAGACTTTTCCTATGAGAAATGGCTTTGAGTAAAAAAGTAGCAGTAAAAAAACAGGTGTCTGCAGAGTCAAGTGCAAATAATAATTCCATGGCTTGGGTAATAGTATACACTGATAATCTTAAAAACATAGGTCTGAGATAGAGACGGCGAAGATGCATATAGAATGGACAAATAAGCATAAAGTGCTGAGTACTTTGCCTAGTCTGACCATCGCAAGGACAGGGGGAATGGCTAGGAACTTTCATCTCAGGGAAGGCAACTAAATTATGTACTATACCAAGTCTGAGACGTGTCAGAACAAACTGATGGGACTGCTTGGTTATGAATTTTAAGTACATAGGCATGCCCTTTCCTTCAGATTTAGTGGTGTGATAAAATACGTAGGTAGACATGGTAGCACACTTTACCCTGCGCATATCAGACTTAGTTTGGATGAAAACATCTTTAAGTTCCTTTTTCTTTTTTTTTTTTCTTTTTTTTATTTTAATGAGAGTTCATACCGGTAAATACATATTTCTAACTGGATACACAGATACATAGATAGAAGCATAGCATTATATCATCATGCGAAATAACAGAAAGAATAATAAACAATACAAATCATTTAACATATTAAATATCTACACGACCAGTAAATCATTCATTTGTAGTTAATTTTGCTGTCCTCCAGGTAGCCACTGGGGCCCAAAGTCGCTTGCCCACATCCCTTAGCTTCGCTCCCTTTAAATCATATAATGCTTCCTCAATATTATGTATGCCCAACATTCTGCACAACCACATTTGAAAAGATGGTGCTTCTGTATCCTTCCAGGCTGCGCTAATTAAAATCCTAAGAACTGCTACGGAAATGAAAACCAGAGCTTCGGCCTCAATACAGTAACGGCACAATAGGGATCCTTAATGATGTCAAAATTAAATACCTTGTCATAAGTATAAGAGACATAGCTTAGCCAGGGAATCTTAAGGACTTTGTCCAACTTCAAACAATCAGTGATAATCTTCCTAGAAAAAGTAGTCTCTTCTTTAGCCCATATTGACCTCCATACCATGAGGGGTCTTAATCCCATAAGATCAGTCAGATAGTTTAAACAGACTTCGCTATGGCACAGTACAGTAGGCGCCGAGGGAGGTAGGCAAAGCAATCTTCTAAGGAACCCATTCTCGGTATTTTGCAGTGTCCTATGCTGACTATAGCCCCATATACCAGAACCGTACAGAGCAATAGACGCACATCTATGCCTGTAAATGTCTACCATATCAGGTATACGGCGGCTTCCTAGCTTTGCAGCGAATCGAAAAATACCAGATGAGCTTTTGGCCATTCTACCATTAACATTTGAGATCTCCTGGGACCATGTCCCCTTGTTGTTAAAGGTAACACCGAGGTAGCAGAACCTATCCACTACCTCAATAGTATGATTGTTAAAATGGAACAGCATAACAGATTTCATCCGTTTACCACAGGCCATAATAAAAGTCTTGGTGTTATTTATTTTCAATTTCCTCGCATTAATAAAATCGTAAAAAGTATTCATAAGTTTCTGTAGCCCATTTGGAGTACCCTGATATCTAAAAACAGCCAGAATTAATTGTGGGCCACTACCAACTAATAATTAACACAAGTACTATATCTAAAAAACTAAAATAGTTTAAAAGAATTAAATATATTTTTAGTACAAAATTTGTGCAAATATAGCCAGTAAGTTTCCCAATTATCCTAATTTATCTACACTGTATAATGGATGTTATATTGCTTAGCTTTCCAATACATATTCCTATTGGGGACCTCACATACACATCTACTAGATGGTCGTTTATAAATATGTATGGAGGTCCTCTGTGGTGTTCAATCCTCCAGGCCATTTAGAATCAAATTCCAGAATGTAGTTAGTTTCAGTTTTTCGCATGTGGGCCTCCATATCCCCTCCTCGTTTCGTTACCGGGATAGATTCAATTGCATAGTATTTTAGACACTGAGGTTTACTGTTGTGACAAGCCTCAAAGTGCCTCGCAACTGGATAACTTTGGTCTTTGTTAATTATAGCACGTTGGTGCTGCAGGATTCTTTTGTGAACAGGTAATTTCGACCTGCCTACATACTTCAACCCACACTCACATTCCAGGATGTAGATGCAATATTCTGTTTTGCACGTCAGGTGTTGTTTGATCTCCCTGGTTGTTTTTGGGATGACCGTGGTGTATTTTTGGTGTTTACACCATACTGGCATGCCTTGCAAGTAAAGCATTTATAGAACCCTTTACTGATGGGACGCCAGGGTTCCTTACCAAGGCATTCCTGGCTTTTCTTTGTTAGAATTGTGCCCAGACTCATTCCTTTACGGTAGGTTATCGAGGGATTGGCGGGCATTAATTCTCCAATAATCGGATCATCCCGCACAAAATGCCAGTTACGTCTGATTATACTCCTTTGCTCTTTTTCTTGTTTGGAGTATGTCAGTACTAGACGAACTGGGTTGCTCTCTACAATCTGGGTTTGAATTACTTTTGGATTATATTTTAGGAGATCACTTCTAGCTCTCAATCGTGATTTTCTGATGGCGGTTTCTATTGTTCTGGCACCATATCCTCTGTCCACAAATCTAGAGAAACTTTCCTGTTGTTTCACTTTCATATCCTCATCATTACTGCATATACGGCGGATGCGAAGCATCTCTCCGTATGGGATTGATTTAATCAGGTGTTGTGGATGGGCACTCGTTGCGTGTAAAAGAGTATTACCCGCCGTTGGTTTTCTAAAAAGGGTAGTACTAAGAACATTATTAACTAAAAAAAACTAAACATCTAAAAATGTCACCGATTCCCTACTGATACTAGAAGTAAAATTCAAATTAAGATCATTCACATTGATTTCCTGTATAAATTTTAAAACACTTTCTTCAGTTCCATGCCAGACAATAAAAAGGTCATCAATAAAACGAAGCCATGACATTATGTTGGAAGTGCAGTAGTGCATATATTTGCGCCTGAGGACCAGTTCCTCCCACCACCCCATAAAGAGGCAGGCATAACTTGGGGAGAAACTGGCCCCCATGGCTACACCCTGAATCTGTTGGAACAATTGGCCATTGAACATAAAATAGTTATTCTCTAAACAGAAAGATAACATTTCAAGAAGCATCTTGGTGTGGTGGGTTAGTTCCATTGGCCTGCTGCTTAGGTAATATTCACATGCCCGTAGGCCATCCTTGTGTTTTATGCAGGTATACAAGGAACTCACGTCCAGTGTTACTAGGAGGAACTCTGACTACCACTCAATCTCTTCAATTTTTCGCAGGAAATCACTAGTGTCTTGTACATATGAGTTCAAAGATTTCATATATATATATATATATATATATATATATATATATATATATATATATATTACCTACTGGCGGTCGCCAGTAGGTATATATAGTTATGATTTTTTCTCTATGGGATTTCTGAAAATTCTATGTCTAATAACTGTGGCGTTTGTGAACGGAATCGGCTGAAATTTTCAGGAAAATGGCACATTTTGTTTCTGAGCAGCTCCTAGAAATTTGGGGGGGTTTCGTCAAGGGGGGGCTGAGAAAAAAGGGGGGTCCCAAAACGCGTTTTTAACATTGAGTTTTCCATAGGGCGGTTGGCCTCACTTTTAGCTGGAACGGCTGAATGGATTTGCACGAAACTTGGCAAAATTGTAGGGACTGTTAGCCCGATGTGCCTTTGCTAGGTCTCAATATATGTGCTTCAGTGGATTTTGAGAAATTAACGTTTAAATCAAGATATATATCTGTAACAGCGCTCCGGGCAGCGATCCGGTTCGCGTACTTTTCGCTTATCGGAACTATGCGAAGCGAAGCTGATTGGCTCTCCGGTGTCTGTCAACATTCTAAACAGTCCGGTGCGGCTGCCATCTTGTCTCTCGGTAGGATCGAGAGATAAGAGGAGGCCAAAACAAAGGGGGAAATTTCGATAAGGGGGCCTAGTAGATCCTCCCTGACCCCCTAGGTTTTATGTGGAGGTTGTAAAAGGTTTCTGCAGGGGGAAAAAAAAAAAATTATTTATGCGTGGTGAGCTCCTAGTACGCGAACCTGGTAGCGCTCTGGGCAGCGTACTATAAGGATAAAAGAATGATAGATTTTTTTAATACTGTATGGTAATTATTTGTTGTTTTTGTTGTTTTTTTTTGTTTTCTTTATTTATTTTTTTTTTTTATTATGATTGTGTTTCATACTTTATTAAATTTTCTAACATTTCATTGTCAGAAATGTCATAATTTATTATAGGGTGTAATTGTTTTTCATTTTGAAGCAGGTTGTCCACTGCTTCAACACATTGTAGAAGTTCGTGGTCTCTACTGTCATCCATAAAGTCATCAATTTTGTCTTGGCTGCTCTCCTTCAGTTCAATTGAAAATGTAACTTGTTGTTCGCCTTCCATTTTGCCTGAAATTTTGAATAAAAAAATATATATTAGTAGAGATTGGGCACTGTTGGGATTAATTTTAGATAGGTAGTTTTTATCAGTGAATTTTTCTTTTGGCAGTGTATAGTATCAGAGTGGAAATATAACTATAAAAAAGTGTATGTAATTTAACGAAGAGAAGCCTAACTCCATTCCTAACTATAACAGAGAAGTCTATCTAAATCCATAACTACTACAGAGGGATAGTGTATATGTATCAGAAAAAGTCTACCATATCAAGTTATAGTGTACAATATACTTCATTTTTAAAAATAACAACTTACCTTCAGAAACAAGTTGAAGTCTTAGGTAAGTATTGAAATGTGATGTACAACAAGAAGTAGCAGTCAAAATGGCTGTGTTTTCTTCTCTTCCTTTATATATATTCAGGTATATAACCAATCAAATATCAGGTAATAAAAGTAGAAAATGAAAGTAAGATTTTTATTGGTTGTCAATTCCAACACTTCAGATGTGTTTTGTGAAGTAATTTACCTCAAGGTATTTAGAGAGGTCTACAGGCTTAATGGCTAAATGGAATTTCAATCAAATTTGTGAAAATGAAAGGGATTGTTATGTAGTATGAGTTAATCTATATTTGGTGAGAGTGTCTCCAGTCCTTTTTCTTTGAATTACTTTCCCACCTTTTCTTTGGGCCGCTTCCCGGGAAGCAGTTTAGTCCGCGAACTAGAAGCGTAACGGGAGTCCACCATTTTGTGTTTCGGTCGAATTAACATATAAAATGGAGGTTAAATAATGTTCAGAAAGGGTAGAAGGGGACACGGTACAAGTATTTTGACCCCCCAGGTTTTCTGAGGGTGGCTGAGGAGGACCATATGTGCGGAGAAAAAACATTTTTTAAATAATTTTGGGTGGTTAGCTTCCAGTTCGCGTACCGGGTAGCGCTCTTTGAGCGTAGTTTGTTGAAAATTACAGAAATAAGTTAGAGAAAAGTATTAATTGTGCGTGATCAGATGAAGGGTAGCTCTGAGAAGAGCTTTTGGGTTTATGTTCCATTTAGGTACTTATAAGTAGGTACCAATGCACAGTCTTAAATTCAGAATGAAAATTCTGTTGCCCTCATCTGAGAAGTGAACTCCATCTCCTCTGTAGATATCTTGCATGTAGTAACGCAAGTTATTATTGTACAGGGAGCCCATTCCATGGTCTCTCATGAAAGCTGAAACAGATTTGTTTACATGCTTCCTCGCTTTCTCAATTTGTGGACCAAATTGGTTGGACCACCTCCATTTCTGTCTTTGGCATATATTGGAATATACCAAGGCAGTTTGAGGAAAAAGTGCCATTAATTGCTCAAAGGTGTCCTTTAAAAGTATTTCCAGACCTACTCCTGTTAAAGTGCCCAAATCATTACCTCCACAATGCACTATTAACAGGTCAGGTTTTGGCAAATGCATAAAGGTTTTCACCAATGGTATCAATTGGTGACATTTTAATCCTCTTTGGCCCAACCATTTAATTTCCACATCTTGTAAATTGAGGTTGTGTACATTTCTGTTGTCAGCATACCTTTGAGCCCAGTGGATGTAACTATGTCCAACAATCCAGACGTTAAACATGGTGGGAGAAGGTTGTGCTGCAGTCAGATGAAGTGTGGTAATGAAAGGGCAGTTGAAACAGTAGGAGTTTGTAAAGAAAAAAAACTGTGGATTTCCAATGCTAATTATTCATTAGCAGTGATTGGCGCATTTCCATTTCTGAAAACAGAAAGTTTGGGTGCATGGATGTGTTCTTGAAACATGTAATTTCAATGGTCAAGGAAGAAACTTTTAATGAAAGATTGCACTGGATACGCAGGTGCACTGAGAGTTCAGAGTTCAATTGAAACATTGTTGTGTGAATTTGCAAACATGAGAGGTCTTCTAGGAGGTCGTTGCTATGGAAAAAAGGCAGAGAGGGCAGAGGGGGGGAAGGGTTTTGATTTTAAAAAAGGGAGGGAAGAGTTATGATTGGCTAATATGAGAGATATGTGAAATGAATATCTGTATTTCTGTGCTTTCAATAGCTGCAGCCTCTGGAGTGCATCCTTTTTCTTCTGCTGAAGACAATTTGGTGTATTTCTGAGACTGTTTTCAAAACTCAAAAAGTATTTGCTAAGGTGAGAAAAGATTTATTTATTTTAGATATAGAATAGAATGATTTAAGGAGAAAATGATGAAGAAAGCTGTGTTTTAAAACTGTGGCTTTGTCTATAGTGATATAGAAATAGATTTTGTTACTTTGAGAAATTGTATTTGCATATTCGGTGTAGGATTCTGGCATGTAGTAACTCAAGGTATTGTTGTATATGAAGCGCATTCCATGGTCTTTTATGTAAGCTGAAACAGATATGTTGTTTTTAAAAACCATTTTGAAAACAATTACATTTCTGGATATGTACTGCTAGAGCTTCATAGGTTGTTTTGGGTCATATTTATAAGGCATTTGAGTGTCTTTGATGTTATTTTTTCATTTTTAAATGGAAAGCATTCCTCATGGGGCAAGTGTCTTGTAAATACGTTCTCACCTGCGCTTGGCAAATTTAGATTTTGATTATGGGAGTTACATAGCCATGTTAATAATGTCGGAAAAATGGTGCTAGGGTATTCCAGAAAACGCTTTCGTGTGTCTCAAGGACATTTTCAGTCATTTCCTCTTGAATGCAGGTATACAATTGATTTATATGCTGTGTTTAAAAACGATTCTTTTCTATGATGATATGTTTTCTCTTTTAAATGGAAAGCGTTCCTCATGGGGCTCTGAGCAGTATTTAGTCATGTTATTCAATGGGTGGTGGATAACATGGCTAAGAGCATTTGCTGAATAATGCATGAATATCGTTGACTTTTCAGCGTTATTCATGCATTGCGACCGTTTTTTTTCGCATTTGCGAGCAGTTCTTAGCCATGTTATCCAATGGGAGGTGGATAACATGGCTAAGAGCATTTGCAGGATAATGCATGAATATCGCTGACTTTTCAGCGTGATATTCATGCATTGCTACCGCTTTTTATCGCTAAGGAGAAAATGATGAAGAAAGCTGTGTTTTTAAATTGTGGCTTTGTCTGTAGTGATATAGAAATAGATTTTGTTACTTTGCGAAATTGTAATTGCATATTCGGTGTAGCATTCTGGCATGCAGTAACACAAGTGTGCTTGGCAAATTTAAATTTTGATTATGGGAGTTACATAGCCATGTTAATAATGTCCAAACAATGGTGCTGAGTAGTTTTTAGCCATGTTATCCAACATGGGCTTCGATTGGATTTCCACAGAGCATATTATGGAGCCCATTATCGCCGCTTTATCAGCCGTTTTCAGCCAATAATGCGACGATAATTTTAGTGTACAGGTTTGATAATATTTCCCTACATTCGCAGGGCTAGGTGATAGGCTGAGACCAGCCTGGCATGTAAAATGGCTGCCGTGCACGACAAAATTGTGGCATTGTAAAAAAGGCAAGTTGGCGCAGACATTGTGTCTCAATAAGGATTCATTTATAACAATGTGGTATTTTATCAAGCCTGTGCGCTTCAATTATCGCCGCTTTATCGGCCGAAAACGACCGATAAAGCGGCGATAATGGGCTTGATAATATGCTCTATGGATTTCCAATCGAAGTACATGCTAGATGTGAAGACATCTAAAATGGGCTTCGATTGGAATTTCACAGAGCATATTATCAAGCCCATTGTCGCCGCTTTATCGGCGATAATTTTAGCGCACAGGCTTGATAATATATCTCAAAATATTTTATCGCACTGAGAAATTGGTGGTCAACACTTCCTGATTTCCTTCGAATCGAACGTTAACAGACTTCACGCAGCAAAAATTTAAAAAAAGCTCACGCACAGCCGCTGGAACACATGTATCAACATATATGAGACTCCTCAGCCACTCTCAGAAAATATAAGGAAATAGGATACGTCTCCCGCACCTCCTTATTCCTAGTAATTTAATTAAAACGAAGCACAAAATGGCGTATTCTCGTGCAGTTTGCGGACCAGTTCGGTGTTTGGGAAGCGGTTCTATCGTGAAAAATATATATTTTTTTATTTTCCTCAGGGGACCCTTTAAAAAATTCCAACAACATTCCTAGGGGGTCAACTGGGGTATACTTTGCCCCATTTCATTAAATTTCCCCTTCGTTTTTCACCTTTTCTTCTCTCTCGATCCTACCGAGAGATAAGATGGCGGCCGCTCCGGACTGTTTAGAATGTTGACAGACACTGGGGACCCAAGCAGCTTTGCATTGCTAAGTTCCTTTTCGCAGGTGGGAGCGTATTTTCAAGAAACTTGCACCATGAAGAACGCTTTCCATTTAAAAAAGAAAAATAACATCATACACAGTCATATGCCTTGATTTGCTATGTTAAATAATAAGAAGGGCATTAAGTTTTTGATGACTGTTATTCATTTACTGTTTGGTAATAGTGGTTATTAACATTTTTTATTATATTTTTCAACAGATTCAACTGCAGATTCTTTCATAGTTTGGAAAATGCCTACCAAAAATAGAATTATAAAGGCTCGAAAACGTCAAAGACAGCACGGTGATGTTTTATTGCAGCAGTCCTCTTCCCTAAATACTTATCAAAACACCAAGAAAGCTCCGGGTAAGAGCACAAAGTCTTTTTTTAAAAATATTTGTAGTAAAAAAAGTATTTCTCGCCCAAATGTTTCAGTTCAGAAAAAGAAGAGTAATTTAAATGGAAAGAAAAGACCCATGAAAAATGTTACTGGTAGAGGAAGAGATAACTCTGTGCATGATAGTAGAAGGAAAGAACAGTTTAGGGACATTCGACAACGAATGTTCCGTAATCGGATAAAAGTTAATTTATTAAGAAATATTAAGAAATGCAAACAGAAAGCAGCATTTTATAAGAAGAAGAAAAATGTCGAGAAAATTATTGATCATGCTTTTGAAATTAAGCGAAAGTTGTTTATTTTGGTAATCAATAGAATTAGGAAACCAAGCAAGGTAATTTCTGATTTTAAAACAAACAGTAGATGGAAAAGAGTAGTAAATCGTAGCAACTTTTGTGAAGTTTTTTCCGGAGAATGGATGCATAGTTCAAGTTCTGACGCATTTTTTAATGAGGAGAGTTATTTTCAGGATAATGATTTGGTGCATGCAGTTGACATCAGTGGTCGAGCTTATGAAGTGAAGGATGGTTGTCCAGTTGAAAAAGAAAAACTTGTGACAACAGAGACAGAAGAGGCGCTAAGTGATGAGGTTTTAGGAAGACGTCCTAAGGCTCCTGTGTACATTTGGAAGTGTAGTTCTATTTGCAGTGTGCGACAGGTTTCCATCAATTTGCTTTGTGATTTTATACGGACATTTAATAAGAAAAGTTTGAAGCAGAAAATGAAGTTGTTGCAAGATTTAGATCCTTGCAGAGTGAGACAAATAACAGGTTTGCGTGGTCATTCACTGGCTTGTCTTTCCAGGAGAGTATGCCAGAGTGTTTTTCATCATTTCAGGATGCTAGCAGTGCATCATAATAAAGTGAGAAAATTAGTGAGAATGTTGTATTATGCAAAGAGTCCAGCAATTATGCTTAAACAATTATGTGCTGCTCTTTTGCATGGTTCTGAAATAGATGTGAAGAATATTTGTGAAGAAATTGAGTTTTGTTACTTTAGTAGTAAAGATGAGAATGTTCAAATTGACCCTGAAGTAGAGAGTAATGTGGAAGATAATGTACAGGTTTACAGTACAGATAATTTTCAGAAGGAAATTGCCACGTTTCAGATGAAATCAAGTGAGAGGCCTAATTTCACTTGTGTTTGTTGTCGACGGAATTATTATAAGAATCAGACTAAGGTAGTGGATTTATATGCAAAAAGTGAAAGGGAAAATAATAGTGAATGGAAGGATTTTGCCACATACTTGATGGTAGAAAATTATTTTGATTTGGGATCGGATCAACGTGTGTGTACTTATTGTTGTAATAAATTAAACCAAAACCAGATGCCTGCTAGGGCAGTTCATAATAATCTGGAATTGGTTGAGATTCCTTCTGAATTGAAGGATTTAAATACTTATGAATCTATTTTGATTCAAAGTATTCATCCCTTTCAGGCTATTGTAAGAATGGAGCCAAAGACAGGGAAGTTGCCTCCAGCAGATTTACAGAGAGGATTAAAGGGAAGAGTTGTTTATTTGCCTTTAGATTTGAATAAAAACATTAACACAATTGGAGTAGAAGAAGTGGAAGAGGAACCTCTGGTTATCTTGGTTAATGGGGTTCCGACAAAGAATAAGAAAATATGGCAAGATTTAGTGGATGTTAGGAAAGTCAAAAAGGCAACAGTGTATTTGAAGAAAAATAATAAGTATTATAAGAATGTGTATGTTGCAGAAGAGGAAGTAAGTGATGAAGAGGATAGCGATTTGTGTGCTGGGCAAATTGAGAAAGTAGAGGCCTCTAAAAGTGAAGAAATATATGAACATTATAGTGTTCATCCTTTGCATTCCAAGGAAGTCATGGGGAATGCTATTGAGTTGTTTCAAATGAAACAAGCCAAAGGGAGTCCCATTAGTGTTTGGGAGGAAAGTTTGGAAGCTCGGTGTTTCCCACAGCTATTTCCCACAGGTCGAGGAGGAAGATATGATGAGCGATCTCATCAAATTCCTGCGTCTGAATACCGGACTTTACGATTGTATGGAGAAGATCCTAGGTTTCGTCAATGCATTCCCTATTTGTTTCATCTCCTGTTTGAAAGCGATCTGTCTGGACTGTCATATGCAGTGAACCACATCTTGAAAAGTGGTATACAGATGCGAAATATCTCGGCAAGAGACTTTATGCATAAAGTTAATGTCCAAGATAGTATTTTGGATTCTCACCTAATTAATCTCATGGCGTGTCAGCGTGGTACTAATGAGTATTGGTATCGTCGTCATGGTGATTTAAAATGTATGCTGAGGAACTTAGGAACTCCGACATGGTTCCTCACTCTGAGCTGTGCCGAGTATGGCTGGGAAGACTTACTTGAATTTCTACGAGAAGCAAATGGAAATATTGAAAACATTGAATTCAAGACACCTGGAGAACTGTGTTCTTTGGATCCTGTGAATGTATGCAGGTACTTCAATCATAAATTTGAAGCTATGATGTCTTTCATCACAAATAAGAAGAATCCACCTCTTGGAGAGGTGTTGGATTTCTTTTGGAGAAAGGAGTACCAAGCAAGAGGTGCTCCTCATATACATATGTTGTTGTGGATCAAGGATGCTCCTAAATTTGGAACAGATCCCGATGACTTAGTGATGAATTTCATAGAACAGTATTCTACGTGTGCTGTTCCAAATGCAACGGAGAAGAAAAGCCTAAGAGAACAAGTTCTACGTTTCCAAAGCCATCGTTGTGGAAAGTACTGTCGTCGTAAATTCAGAAACAAGGACAAGTTCTACACCAAATGTCGTTTCAACTTTCCACGGCCGGTGATTTCTAAAGGAAAAGTGAACAGTTTGATGTCTTCACTACGACATAATGTGACGAGGAAATCACCCAAAAATACATACAATTTGAAAAGGAACGAAGAGTCCAAGTACATCAATGACTACAACCCAGTGATTTTGTCCATGTGGAATGCTAACATGGATATACAGTTTGTGGGTGACAACTGCATGGCTGTGGCTCGGTATGTGACATCTTACATCACCAAAAAAGAAAAGACAGAACTGAAGGATATGTGGGAGGACATATCCCATGAAAAGAGCCTCAGCAAGAAGTTGTATAGTTTCAGTCTGAAGATGTTGTCGCATCGAGAAATCGGAGCTTAAGAATGTTCAGATCGATTGTCTTCAGCAAGTCTCTATGCCAAATCTAGGAGTATCGTTTGGGCGAGTCTTGGTCTTGCTGCAACGCGAAATCGAGTTCTAAAACCTGTCCGGGAAATTGAGTATTTGGCGGAAAAGGAGCCAAACAGTACCGACATTTTGAAGACCAACATGTTGGATACATATTATCCAAATCGAAGCAGTCACCTTGAGAATGTTTGTCTATATGAGGTTCTCCAAAATTATATATTCAAGAGGAACATCAAAGAAGATATTGAGAAAGGAGTGTATGCTGTAATTGGAAGTGAGGGATGCCTGGTCAAGCAAAGAAAATGCCAATTAGTAAACCATCGAAAATTGAGTGGTGAATCTCCAGAAAGAAAGGAGTTTTTCTATTTAGCACTTTTGCAACTTTTCAAGCCTTGGCGTGCAGAAGAGGAACTGCTTGGAGATTTCCTCTGTTACGAAGACTCTTTTAATGCAGCCAAGGAGTCCATAGAATGTCCTGCTTTTCCTAAATATCAAGAAATGCTAACTTTGGAAATTGAGCAGGAAGCAACGATTGCAGCCGAGATTGCCAGAGACAGTTCTCAGGACAGTCAGAGTTCTGTTTCATTGAGTCAAGATCCACTTGGAGGACCTATTATCGAAAAGGAAGCTGCCACTGCTATGAATGAAGTGGAAAGAGCCATGGCACATGCTCAGGAGGATTCAGTTAACTTAGAAGACTTGGAAAAACAACTCAACGTTGAGCAGAGGAAAATATATGATGAAGTTACCAAGGAAATTGAGCATGGATTAAGTCATGAGAAGAAAGAGTGCTCATGTACGTCGTTGAAGCCTGTCCGACTGTACGTGAGTGGAGAAGCGGGAACTGGAAAGAGTTTCCTCATTAAAGCAATTTCTTGTTATTTGCAGGAAAGGACTAAGTCATCGCTGTCTTGTGTTGTCACCGCTCCTACTGGACTGGCAGCACATAACATTAAAGGTATTACTTTGCATCGTCTACTCATGCTGCCGGTGGAGCATGACAACAAATTACAATACAACAAGTTATCTGGAGATGCTTGCTGTGAAGTTTCAAGAGTCTTGAGGAAAATGAAACTACTTATCATTGACGAAGTAAGCATGGTTTCCAATGTCATGCTTGCCTTTGTGCATTTGAGAATGCAAGAAGTACTTAAAACTGAATATGATGTGTTATTTGGTGGCAAACACATCATTGTTTTCGGAGATCTTCTGCAGCTGACACCAGTAAAAGGTCAACCTGTGTTCAAAATACTCACACATGAAGATACCAGGAAGTGCCTAGGGAGCATTGGTAACGTCAATATATGGTTAAACTTCAATTATGCAGAACTGCATGAAAATATGCGTCAGGCAAAGGATGAAGATTACAAGAATATTCTACAAGATATTAGAATTGGAAAAGTGACCGAGCATGGGAGAGAAGCTTTAAATGCACGATTACTGTCAAATTTATATCCCAAACAAGAGATTGTGCCTGAGAATATTTTTCAGAAAATTACTGAGAAGAAGTCCGGGATATGTCTCATGCCAACTCTTGCAGAATGTGCCATCTTCAACAATAAAATGTTGAATTTAGAAAAGCAAGAGATTGTGAAACTTGAAGCTATCGACAAATTAGAGCACATGGGATCAACAATTATTTTGTCAGACAATTTGAAATCAAAATTGGATTCATTAGAGAAGACTATATCTAAAACAGCGGGTTTTGAAAAGACTTTGAATGTGTGTTTAAATTGCGGAATCATTTTGAGAAGGAATTTACATGTAGAAAGAGGTCTAGTAAATGGATCAATGGGTAATGTTGTTGATTTGGAGAAATACAAAAATAGAGATGGAATCGAATTTTTAAGAATTAAATTTGATGGCATTGAGGAAGTACAGCAAATTGGTCGTTGTTCTGCTAGGTTTTTGCTTGTTAAAGACTTATATGTTCGCCGTAAACAGTTTCCTGTTTGCTTGGCATATGCGGTGACAATCCATAAATCGCAAGGTTTAAGTGTAGACTGTGCATTGGTGAATATTGGCAGTTCTGTGTTCAAGGAGGGTATGGCATATGTGGCATTGTCACGAGTTAGAACTTTATCGGGATTGTACTTGATTGACTGTGATGTCACAAACATTTGTGCGGATCTAGATTGTGTTAAGGAATACAATAGGTTAAGAAGAGAGTATGCGCCACATTTGCCTCAATATCCTTTGTTTGAGAAACGTGTGGTAGGCCAGAAACGTAGAAATATCAGTAATAGTAGGGAGGTTGTTGCAAAAAGACTAAAAGTCAATGAACCGAAAGTTGTTAGCAGAAAGAAAGTGGATTCTGTTGAAGATGTTGTCGGTTTTCAATTTGAAAACAGTTCTGGTGTCAACTGCTATGCAAATGTAGTGGTTAATGTTCTCTTTTCACTAGAGAGTTTAAAAGAACAGATTGTGTTCAATTCGGAGCAAAGTTTATGCTGCTTGTTGAATTCTGTGTTAGAGAAATGTAGCACTGATCGAACAAAAGTAGAAAGTGTGTCTGAAGTTCGTTATCTGTTAGATGAATGTTCAGGTCAAACAGACTTCTCTGAAAATAATCAGCAAGATTGTCAGGAGTTTTTAATGTATATGCTTGATGTATTGCAAGATGAGGGTGTAGATGTAGATCACCTGTTTGGACTTTCTTATCAATGGCAGCATGACTGCGAGAACTGTATGGTATCAAGTACTACTAGTGTAGACTCAGAAAGATTTATATATTTAACTTTGCCAGACAGTAAATCAGTGTCCTTTAATAAGCTAGTAAATGCAGCGGATCACAACATGGAGTGTAGCCAATGTAAATGTGATATGATGTCAACATTATTTATACGTAGATATAGCCAGTATGTCATTTTAATGATCCAACGATGTAGGCCTGATGGATCAAAATTGTCAACTTTAATAAAAAAATTTGTGGCTTCTCAGCTGTCAATATCAGGGAGGACTTTTGTAACTGTAGCAATTATCTATCATGATGGTCCATCGACAACATCAGGACATTATACAGCTTACTTAAAGTCTGGAAACGGCTGGTCATTCTGTAATGATTCCGTTGTAACTTTCAAAAAAAAATTGCCGTTTGACCTTAAAAATTCTTACCTGGTGTTTTTAAAACCAAAATTTTAAGTAGAGGGAATGTAAGTCTGCAATGCTGTCTAGATTAAAAATCCAACTGTATAAACCTGATGCAAGTAAGTCTGCTTCATAGTAAGCAGTATCAGTGTCATAGGAAAAGGAGAACATGAGTGACAAAGAAGAGTAAGATATTAGTAGTCCAGGATTGTGAAAATAATCTCAAATATTTTATTTTTGAAAGTTGCGAAAATAGAAAATGTCGGGATTTGATTGGAAGAAATATAAGACTTGCGAATCGCGGCAACATGATTTGGCCTAGTGGAAACATGTGATAGAATGAGAGAAGTTTTTTTTTCTATGTAACATATTTTACGTATCGATGGAGGTTTTCTTTCAGAAAGTGGCGGGCTGAAAATATTTATAGCACAACAGAGTGGATGCTGTTTATAGGAGATCCTTCGACGTCATTGAAAGTAAGTCAATTTTAAGGAGTTTTGAAATCAGATTTCTTAGGTTGTATGGGTTTTTTAAACACAGTCATTTTGATTGTGTTTTTTTTTCCCCGCTGTTACATGATGAATACCTTCAAGTCACTGATTTAAGTGAAATTTGATACATTCTGAGAACAGCAAAAATAAACCATTTAACATGTATAATTAATGTTATGGTTTTTGTACTTATGATATACATTTAGAAATGTGAGGTACATATGGGTAAGCTGAGTCTTCTGTAAGTGTCAATTTTAATGCTTACAGTGCTGTACTTCTGGGTACTGTTTTTTTTTAAAAAAAAGAAAAGAGGCCTCACCTCAAAGAAAGCTCTTGAAAGCACACATCTTATTTGCATCCTAAAATAATCATTTTAAATGTTAGACACAATTTTATGATGGTTTCACATCTCTTTTGCGCTGTTATGGCATCACTATTGTGAGACATAAGCAATGCAAAAGAAGCATCATATTTCAAAATAGGCCTCATTTCATCAGCATGAAGATACTGTTTGTTGAAAATAAATATATTTAGGATTGTGTAGGGGTCGTAGAGAAGTAGAGGTTTCTATAAGTGTCAAAGTTGTTTAAAAAGTGTTTCTTCTTGAACCTTTTCCCTTCTTTTTTTCTAATTTTTAAATACATGTTTTAATATTTTTGGAAATGTTTGTTCTCTCTTTTACAGATTGAATGTATGAAAAATTTTCTTTAAAAATTAACAAGAATTATAAGGTAAATGTTTTCTACTTTTTTAACCTGCATTCCACTGCTGATGATGTCACTGACTATGTTATGAATGATGTAATAATTGGGCATATCTGTTATCTCGTTAAAAAAACGAACAGTAAGTTTAAGGATAGGAAACAGACAGTTATGTTACAAAAAAGACAGCTATAGGACGTAAACAAAAAAAACTGTTACTCGCAATCCACTGCTGATGATGTCACTGACTATGTGAAAAATAGTGTAATATATGACATGATCAGAAGTGAATTGCGGGTCACAGTATCTTTTCTTTACTCCCTATAGCTGTCTTTTTTGTAACATAGCTGTCTGTTTTCTTTCCTTATACTTACTGTTCCTTTTTTTTAAAAAAAAATTTTGGGTGCGCTCAAAGTTCGCGTACCGGAGTGCGAACTGGGAGCGAACTAATAGAAATAGAGCTTGGCAGAGTTCAAAGAATTCTACCAATTTTTTTTAATAATGGGGAGGTAGTTCTGAAAAGAACTTTTTTTTGTTTTTGTTGTTTTAAATTTTTTTTATTAATTTTCTGAACATTTTTTATATTTTTTTGTTTTTTTCTGAACATTTTGTATTTTTTTTTTTTTTGGGGGGAGGGGGGTAAACAAAAATGATTCATCGAAGAGGGCTCAACAGGAGCAACAAAAAAAAGAAGAATTTATTTTTGGGGGCGTTTTGGACATACATGATTTTTGATGGCTCTAATGATAAGAGTTATACTACTTTCGCGGTAGCATAATGTTTGATTGCACCTCACACAAACTTGTTTGACTTCCCCCATGTCCATTTGAATATTTGGGATCAGCTCCCTTGCTTCAGGTCCCGTAACTTCTGGCACAACCGATCTTCTGGCTATTGCTGGTGAATTCTGTTGTTCGTCTCGAAGCTGAGCTGCACTGTAGTTATTTGGGTGCCACCTGCTCATGTGTCTGTGCATAGTGAAATTCCCATAACTATATTTTTTATCCGTGCCTCTAGAAAGTCGTTCATCACAGATTCGGCAAAAGACATACCTGGCGTTCACTTTCTTTTGCCCTGGTGGAAATTTGAAAAATTGCCAAATGAAATTTTCCTTCCTGTTGTATTTCCTGGGCTCCTCAGGCAAATATTCAGACTCTTCCTCCTCTTCCCGCTCTTCCTCTTCTTGAAAGATTGGTTGAGTTGGTGGTCCTTTCTTTCCATGAGGAGGTGGAGGTGGTGGTGGGGGAACACTACCAGAAGCAACAATAGAAGCCATTTCCCTGGATTGTACAAAGGTCTTTCTCTCATCAAGATGAAAGTCAGAGTGAGGAAAGAAGGAGGGGTTTTCATCATTTGGGAAAAGCCAAAGTTCTGAACCAATGAAAAGTGTTAATTTTAGATCACATGACCTAGTATTACATCATTAGGAAACCAAAAGTGAAATGAACTAATGAAAAGTGTTATTATCGAGTCACATGTCCTGCTGTCTTTACGTTTCGCGCTTTGCGCCGCTATCCAATCCGCTTTCGAGTCCGCTAACTTGGCGCGTCGGATAACGTATTACGCGACAACGCAAAACGTCATGATAACGTAACAGTCACGCTTAAGGAGCGATTACCGGCTCGCGCACCAAGTCGCGGCTTTGAATTCAGCTAACGGGAAGCTGACCAGTTCGCGGACTAGGAGCGGAACAATTTTTTTTAAAAAAAAAATGTATAAAAAAAAGTACAATATATTTTATGATTTAAAGAAAAATACATTTTACAGATAGAAATATTAGCTTTCAAAAAACCATTGAAATTCAATGAAAAAACCATAGGTTATAGTCCATATATAGTTAGGAATTAGCATTTACAAAACCTTATTTTACTCGCATAAAACCATTGAAATTCCATATATAGTTAGATGCGCTAACTATATATCGCGCACCCGCAATCCACTGCTGATGATGTCACATATTACATCATTCATGACATGGTCAGTGACATCACTGATGACATCACTGATGACATCTCAAATGACATCTCAAATGACATCACTGATGACATCTCAAATGACATCACTGATGACATCACTGATGACATCTCATTTGACATGACTGATCACATCACTGATGATATCATTCATGTGATAATACGATGAACCTCTTCAGACTCTAATATAACCTTAGATACAATCAGTGTAAACAGACACCCACAGACTGCCACTCATCCATGGAGTTACTCAAACACCTAGTCAGTCATGCAAAGAATCAATCACACCTCCATTTCCTCAACTATACAGTTATACAAACTTTACTTATTCAAACATATACTAACACATATTTACTCTATTATACAATCCCTGATACAAGTTCACAATGATCCATACAGCCACTCACACATTCACTGGCTCTTATGCACAGTTATTTATATATGGCAACTCTCACATGTACTGTGTTTTACATATGTACTTACTTTGACATGTAGCACTAAGATATCCATTCACTCACCAATACACTCATGCACACAGTCAACCGCCCATACAGCTGTTTACACATGCACTTTTGAACCCATACATCTAGTGTATCAACTGCTCACACATCTATGCACAGAGTCATACATCTCCCAGCCACCCACACACACACTCAGTCTCCCATACATATACTTGGGCAACCAATCAATAATCCATATAGTTACTCATATAGCTACTGATCAACACATGCAGCAGTTTACAGAACAACAGACATAATGATGCACTTATTAAGACAGTTTAGTCACTAACCCGTGCACTCAGTGAGACACATTTAATCACTCACTCATACAGTCAGTCATGCACCCACTAAATCCTTCATCCAGACACTTATACATCCACTCATTCTTCAATATGTAAGACATGTTTTAACTATACAGAAACATACAGTCACTGGATGTTGTCATCAGTGATGTCATCAGTGATGTCACTGACCATGTCATGAATGATGTAATATGTGACATCATCAGCAGTGGATTGCGGGTGCGCGATATATAGTTAGCGCATCTAACTATATATGGAATTTCAATGGTTTTATGCGAGTAAAATAAGGTTTTGTAAATGCTAATTCCTAACTATATATGGACTATAACCTATGGTTTTTTCATTGAATATATATATATATATCCAAGTTCCTAGGTTGCTCCAAAGGGTTGCGGTCGGCCCCGTGGGAAGTGGCGTGAATGCCGGTAGAGCACGCCGGTAACTTCAAATGACAATACTTCGTCTCACAATTCACCACGCTCTCAGACACCAAGTAAACGCCAGAGATCAGCAGAGTCCAAGGGTGTTTATTGACACCTTACGACATGTTTCGGCTTGCGAGAAGCCTTGTTCACGTAAGTTTGTGCATCGCATCTGTACAGCGTAAATACTATACAACAACAGAGACAAAGGACTCAGGTCGCATGTCAGAGGACAAAAAGTGGTTCGGCCATATTGGAACGGTGAAATTATGCTGTTAATGCGTCTTAACCAACATAACAAATGCACATGTATATAATCAATGAGTCATGATCATGACAAAATATATATCTTGACAAATCAAATTAAATGCATATTATTGACATGTGCACAAAACGAGACAAGTGGAGTCTGTGCTGACACTCGCGTTAAATGGCCATGCTAGATCGTAAATGATGTATTGGAGGTGACCAACATGCATGGCACAGAGAGTAGAAGACTATCCAAATGGATGACAGTGTCTAAGCCAGTTACTAGGTGAAATACCTGGGTTCCCAGAGTGCCTACAGAGTTTTGCGGTAGGCGGCGAAGCGCCAAAGTTCTATCAGGCGGCCTGGTCATAAAAGTCAATGTCTGTGAAGTGAAGCCAGTGAAGGCGTGCTCTTATCTTATATCAGGAACGTGAAGGGAAGTTGACTGGTGCAGGTGCAGTGAAGGGTCTCAATCCCAGTGATGTTCCTGTGAATTTAAAAATAGCAGATGTTAAAATCTAACATGAAAAACAGCGTATGCATACCGTCAATAAACCTGATGGTAGGCGCTAGGAAGGGAAGATAAGGACATGAAGAGCATGTTATATCACAGTAAATTCAATGAGACAATAGCAGGGTGTTTAAACATAATCGTCCTTGAGATGAATTGCTAGTTCTTCATCATGGTTCAGCCCCCCCGGGGCCTTGGTTTGGAAATTGATTATGTGTCTAGATTCCCTCTGTCTCATTTTGAGGACACGGTTCCCACCCCTGGGATTTCTCTCTATTTGTTCCAGAATGAAAAATCTCATGAGGGTGGGGTCAGAGAAGTGAAATTCACTAAAGTGGCGTGCCACAGGGTATTTCGCATCCTTGTGGATGATAGCACGATAGTGCTCTAGGATGCGTTTCTTTGCATGGGCGGTGGTACTGCCAATATACCATAGTTCGCATGGGCAGACAATCACATATATAACAAACATGGTGTTACAAGTCAAGAATTGGGTGATCTCTTTCTTTAAGCCATTATATTCCACTTTTTTGACCAAAGTGCTACTCTTGCATGCTTTGCAATGCCCGCATGGGAAGTACCCCTTGAGGCCAAGGCCCTTGTTCTTGGAATAATCAGTGATGTCACTGCGGACACATATTTCCCTCAGGTTTTGGCTTTTTCTGTAGGTGATGCTGGGTCTTTCGGGGATCAGATTACCGATAATGCTGTCACTTTGCAGAATATGCCAGTTTTTGGTGATGATTTTCTGGATCTGCTTAGATTCCTTGTTAAAGGTGAGGATAAGGCGTGTGACACTGTCACTGGGTGAAATGTCCTCCTTGACAATGTTGCTGAGGGTGTCACAGCGTTTGACGGTGTCTGCTTTTTGTTTGGCCTTTTTGAGCACCCAGGCAGGGTAGTCACGCTGTTTGAATCTATCTAGCATGTCCTTAGCCACCGATTGGTAGCTGGCATCAGTGTTGCAATTTCTCCTTGCCCTCAGCAACTCCCCGTAGGGGATGCTCCACTTCAGTGGTTCAGGGTGGCCGCTGAGGGCCTATAGAATGCTATTGCCTGCGGTTTCTTTTCTGAATAGAGATGTGAGGATCTGATTGCTGACAATGTCAATTCTGACATCGAGATATTCAGCCATGTCTTTGCTTATATTGCTCGTCAATCTAATGTTCTTGTTATTAAGATTAAGACGATCAATAAAGCCAGAAGCCTGTTCTTCAGTGCCCTGCCATACCAGGAAGAGATCGTCGATGTATCTCCACCAGGTAATGACATAGATGAGATCAGCCATGTCATTACCTGGTGGAGATACCAGCTACCTGATCCCCGAAAGACCCAGCATCACCTACAGAAAAAGCCAAAACCTGAGGGACATATGTGTCCGCAGTGACATCACTGATTATTCCAAGAACAAGGGCCTTGGCCTCAAGGGGTACTTCCCATGTGGGCATTGCAAAGCATGCAAGAGTAGCACTTTGGTCAAAAAAGTGGAATATAATGGCTTAAAGAAAGAGATCACCCAATTCTTGACTTGTAACACCATGTTTGTTATATATGTGATTGTCTGCCCATGCGAACTATGGTATATTGGCAGTACCACCGCCCATGCAAAGAAACGCATCCTAGAGCACTATCGTGCTATCATCCACAAGGATGCGAAATACCCTGTGGCACGCCACTTTAGTGAATTTCACTTTTCTGACCCCACCCTCATGAGATTTTTCATTCTGGAACAAATAGAGAGAAATCCCAGGGGTGGGAACCGTGTCCTCAAAATGAGACAGAGGGAATCTAGACACATAATCAATTTCCAAACCAAGGCCCCGGGGGGGCTGAACCATGATGAAGAACTAGCAATTCATCTCAAGGACGATTATGTTTAAACACCCTGCTATTGTCTCATTGAATTTACTGTGATATAACATGCTCTTCATGTCCTTATCTTCCCTTCCTAGCGCCTACCATCAGGTTTATTGACGGTATGCATACGCTGTTTTTCATGTTAGATTTTAACATCTGCTATTTTTAAATTCACAGGAACATCACTGGGATTGAGACCCTTCACTGCACCTGCACCAGTCAACTTCCCTTCACGTTCCTGATATAAGATAAGAGCACGCCTTCACTGGCTTCACTTCACAGACATTGACTTTTATGACCAGGCCGCCTGATAGAACTTTGGTGCTTCGCCGCCTACCGCAAAACTCTGTAGGCACTCTGGGAACCCAGGTATTTCACCTAGTAACTGGCTTAGTCACTGTCATCCATTTGGATAGTCTTCTACTCTCTGTGCCATGCATGTTGGTCACCTCCAATACATCATTTACGATCTAGCATGGCCATTTAACGCGAGTGTCAGCACAGACTCCACTTGTCTCGTTTTGTGCACATGTCAATAATATGCATTTAATTTGATTTGTCATGATATATATTTTGTCATGATCATGACTCATTGATTATATACATGTGCATTTGTTATGTTGGTTAAGACGCATTAACAGCATAATTTGACCGTTCCAATATGGCCGAACCACTTTTTGTCCTCTGACATGCGACCTGAGTCCTTTGTCTCTGTTGTTGTATAGTATTTACGCTGTACAGATGCGATGCACAAACTTACGTGAACAAGGCTTCTCGCAAGCCAAAACATGTCGTAAGGTGTCAATAAACACCCTTGGACTCTGCTGATCTCTGGCGTTTACTTGGTGTCTGAGAGCGTGGTGAATTGTGAGACGAAGTATTGTCATATATATATATATATATATATATATATATATATATATATATATATATATATATATATATATATATATATATATATATATTTATTGCTCAGGATTCCCAGCAGGGAAATGAAAACGCACTCTCTCGTCTCGTTTTAGTTACAGCGGTTTATTCAGAAACCAGTACCCAACGCGTTTCGCTTCTTACAAAGCTTGTTCATGGGATGTTGAGCCAGTTTCTAAGTCCTCCTTTTACCGCACAGAGTCATGTGACTTCCTGTGTTATCAACAGATGCATGCTGGTTAATGTAGTGTCCACTACATTTTCATCACCAGTTTGCTCCATTGTATGTCCTTAATAAGTTCTTAAAGAAAAAGAGGGGGGGAGAGTGCATCTTATGGTATGCAGACCATATTGTTAACTCTTTAGTGAGTTGAATGATAGCTTATTTGTCTCTCCAATGAGACAATTAGATCGACAGTCTGGTGTCACTTGTCGTAGTTCGCAGTTGTTCTATTTGTCAACAATGTTGCCACAGAGTCAATTTTCGTACTTCTGTGTTTACCAGTTTTAGGTTTGTGGTGGTGTTATTCAGTTTAGAAAGTCTTACCTTGTGCGTCCAAAATAAGTAGCAAATCATCGATAAATCGAAGCCACAAGATGATTTTCGCATTCCATTGGTAGTTGCTGGTATGCCACGCCAGATGCTGTTCGAACCATCCCATAGTTAGGTTCGCATAGTTTATCGATGATTTGCTACTTATTTGGGACGGCACAAGGGAAGACTTTCTAACATACTTTGAAAAACTGAATAACCCCGCCACAAACCTAAAATTCACAATGGAAACCAGTCGAGAAAGGGTTACATTTCTGGATACAGAGATCTACATAAGAGATGGAACCATACAAACCACCTTGCATCGCAAACAAACAGCCACGAATGCCATTCTCCATGGAGAAAGTTTTCACAACAACAAACTTAAATGGAGTATTCCATATGGAGAATTCTTACGCCTCCGATGAAATTGTTCAGACAATGAAGAATTTCAGCGACATAGCAGAAATGCCATCAAAAGATTCAAGGCAAGGGGTTACCCAACCAAGGTGGTTGAACAAAGTCTGAACAGAGCATGTACACAGGATCGCAAAGAAATTCTGTACAAAACAGAAGAACAACAACGAAAAACCGACGTGATCCGATTAATAACTGCCCATAGTGCCGTAAACAACAAATTGTCCAAAATCATACAGAAGCACTGGCCAATCTTGAAGACTGATCCCACACTGGCACAAATCATAGTTGACCACCCCAACATAACATACAGAAGGGCAAAAAACCTGGGAGACCGACTAGTGAACAGCCACTATAAAGAAACACCAAAGATTGACTGGCTGCAACGAAAAGGCTTCTTCCCGTGCAGACACTGCAAAGTATGCAAAATTGCAAAACCAACGAAAAAATTGAAATCAGAAAAGGCATAAAATGTACAATACCCCAACACCTACCGTGCAAAAGCGCATATGTGATATATCTAATTGAATGCCCCTGCCAGAAAAAATACATAGGGAGCACAACCTTCGAAGCAAAGAAGAGTGATGTCACTGACCATGTCATGAATGATGTAATATGTGACATGATCAGCAGTGGATTGCGGGTGCGCGATATATAGTTAGTGGAACTAACTATATATGAAATTTCAATGGTTTTGTGTGAGTAAAATAAGGTTTTGTAAATGCTAATTCCTAACTATATATGGTCTATAACCTATGGTTTTTTCAGTGAATTTCAATGGTTTTTTAATAGCAAATATGAAAAGCTTTAAAATGTCAAGTACGTGGTAGGTAAAAACATTTTCGTGTCTATGCACGCTGATGTGCTTTGAACGCTGCCCCCCCCTTTTTTTCTTTTAGGAATATTCTCTCTTTGCAGATAGTGAAGGGTAGGTAACGCAGGCCTTTGCCCCCCTTGTAATCTGTCGTGCCTGCTTCTCTCTCCATTTGATTGATTGTTATCCAAGCATTTACTGTTTTAGAATTGGTTCTCTTTGGTTCATTCTCTAATAACAAACAAGCAAAGAGTCGCAGTACTCTGTTTATTCTTTGCAGATAGTGAAAAATCGTTTTAAAAAACAAAAGGAATCGAGCAAAATCAGTAGGCCACTAATGTGATCTCTTTTTGACCTCGCTAAAATAGAAACATTAGGAACAACCCCTCATGAGAAATACGAAACTAGTGAGAGGAACTGAGCTCAATGCCATGATGGCTGCAAGACAGCTCGGCTCCGCCACCCACCCCGTCCAAATTCTATCAGTTCCGGTGGAGCCCCAACGTGAACAGGTAGAGAAGAACTTACCCTCCCCTCTTTGACTGAAGGTTCTTGTTGCCTGTCCCTTCTGTTGTCATTTAACAGAACTTTTTGGACTACTGAAAGGGGTTGTGTTCCGACCGCTGGTTGGATGGAGACATTTTGACTATATTCTGGACCTGCGTTGTCGCGTAATGCGTCCGGAAGTACTCCGGTGCGCGAGGCGCAGCTTCCCGGAAGCGATCCAGAGTGCGGCGCGCAGCGCGTAACGTAAGCATAACAGGTCATGTGACTTGTTAATAAAACTTTTCATTGGTTCATTTTACTTTTGTTATTCTAATGATGAAAGGCTTGGTCATATGACCTAAAAATAACGCTTTTCATTGCTTTCGAACATTTTTTTTTCTTAAACATATATGTTATAATGTTCCAGGCTAATGTATTTTCCCGGAAAATTTACAACTGTCCTGCAAGTAAAATATATTCCTTTTTCGAGAAAAAGGGCGTTTCTTCGTCCCATGAGGGAGCCGTTGAGCAAAAGAGGCTCGGCCTGCTGTCTTAGTCGCTGATAGGCCTGAATATCAGATTCTTATCGATCACTTTATGTTGCAGGAGTAGAAAACACAACAGCCCTTGACCATTTATCTTTACTACGTTCCTGCGTATTATACCTTTTATCCGTCATGTAATTGGACTGCTTTATTTCACTTGCCTTTTACTGATTCGAAAACAGTGGCTATTATTCAAAACTTTACCAATGTAAGTACTACTACCATGTTTTGTTTTAAAAACATTTATTGTGAAAATGTCAGTATACAAATACGGGCCAATAACCACGTGGGCCGGCCACGGAGCAAACTGGAATCGTATATGATGAGGGAACATTTACACTGTAGAAGAACGTAACGGGCGACCCATTAGATTGCAAGAACTAAGGTGTCTAACAATAGCGGAATCGGTGGACGTACATTTTATAATTAAAGTACGACAGGGCCAGTTACAATAAAATTATCTAGATATACATTTGCGGGCAAGTACCATGGGTGACGTTAATTCGAACTTTCAATAGTACAGTAATCAATAACACATCAGAACTTAATATCAATAGGGATGTCAAAATGTTCAATCAATTCTCGTCCCCGCCCGCCATGTGCTTCAAAACTGCATACGTATCTCGTGATATCAAGGTTGGGCAACCAGTACACAACAAGGAGTTACGAGTCCCATTTATACCGGCGCCATTTTGGGCGAGGCCGGGCAGGTCCAGGATATAGTTAAAATGTCTCCACCAACCAGCGGTCGGACCAGAACCATTTTCGGCAGTCCAAAAATGTTCCGTTAAATGACAACAGAAGAAATAGGCAACAAGAACAATCAGTCAAAAGAGGGGACACTTTCGTGAATGGGGCCCATGCCCTAGCAGGCAAACGTCCGAGTTCCAAGGTGTCCCAGAGCCATTTTAGTGGACCAGGCCCAAATCCAAAGAGCTGGCCGCCATTTTGAGAGTCTTGTTGCAGCCGGCTATCGCTGCAGCACAAGAATAGCCGCAATTCAGCTAGATGGCGGGTGAGTCACTGTACCGCAAAAGCGGGCGGAACTCAGCTGAAAGGCGAGTGAAACGCTAAGTTTAAGTTTAAAGGAGTTTGTAAAGCGCCTGGTGACGCCTCCCGGCGTGTCCCCGCGCTGTGGAGAGAGTATATTATAAGGAGAGAGAAGGACCCAATCACAAAGTAAAGAGGCAAGTTTTCAACTTCTTTCTAAAAGAGGCCTCATTAATCTCTAGCCTAGTATCCAGGGGCAGGAGGTTCCAGTGCTTAGCTGCTAAAGTGCGGAATGATCTGCCTCCCATTCTGGCTTTTTTGGGACGGGCAGTTCTGAGCAGACCTATTCCTTTGGATCTGAGGGATCTGTTGGGTTCGTACAAGGATGCCAGATCCGACATATAGGCCGGTGCTCTATGATGGATTATCCTATGGCACCATAGCAGAGCTTTAAAAACAATCCTCTTGCTAATAGGTAACCAGTGGAGAGCTGCCAGAGAGGGTCGTGAAGGGGCTCTACGGGGAAGCCTTAGCACCAGGCGCGCTGCAGAATTTTGTAGAACCTGTAATTTCTTGATGTTTTTCTCTGATGTACCCAGGAGCAGTACATTCCCGTAATCAATCCGGGAAGTTATTAATGCCTGCGTCATGGTACGTCTGGAGTTGAGAGGCAGCAGGTCAAGGGTGCGATTGAGTGTTTTCATCACTCCAAAGCATTTGCCTACAGTTTTCTTTATGTGGCTATCAAAGGACAGCTTGTTGTCAACCCAGACGCCTAGATTCTTCGCCTCTCGGTTAGGAGGGGGCAAAGGACCCAAGCAACTGGGCCACCATTCTTTTGTCCATTTGGCCTCATTGCCTCCAATGATAAGGACCTCCGTTTTAGTTCCGTTTAGTTTTAAACAATGCTCTGTCATCCAAATGGCCAGCTTACTCATACAGGCATTAAAGTTATCAGCTTCCATGGAGGGGGCTTGAGTCAGAGATATAAGAAGTTGCGTATCGTCGGCGTAAGAGACAAGCTCCACGCCGAACGATTGCACCACCTCTGCCAGGGGGGCCATGTATAGATTAAACAGGGTGGGACTCAGGGCCGAGCCCTGAGGTACCCCCTGTTCAAGCAACACACTGTCTGAGAGGGAAGTCCCTCTTTGGACTTGAAAGCTCCTATTGATCAAAAAGGCTTTCAGCCATCCCAGTGCCTTATTGGTGACTCCGGCTTTGTTTAGACACTGTAGCAAGATGGAGTGTGCTACAGTGTCAAACGCGGCACTGAGATCGAGCATGATGAGGGCCATGGTCTTGCCCTCGTCTGCTCCCTCTAGTAGGGTTTCAGTGGCCCTCAGGAGAGCTGTCTCCGTGGAGAAATTAGATCAGAAACCCGACTGGGATTTATGGAAGACATTATGGGCTTCAAGGTGTTCCATGAGTTGAATCTTAGCAATTTTCTCAGCTAGCTTAGCCAAATAAGGTAGCAAGGATATTGGCCGGAGGTTATCCATTATGTCTTGGCTGAGGCACCCCACTGCAGATGAGGTGCCTCCACCTGGGGAGGAGGGAGAGGCCCGTTTGCGCTGCCTCCCCCCCCCCCGGGCACCCCACGCCGTCTTTCGGCGCAGCATTGTAGGATGGCCACACCAGTGAAACTTGCTGGACACCACCTCGGTGCCATCCGGATCTCGGCGCGTTCGAGTCACTGTACCGCAAGAGCGGGAGAAACTCAGCTGGACACGCCGTCTTTCGGCGCAGCATTGTAGGATGGCCACACCAGTGCGGCAACTTGCTGGACACCACCTCGGTGCCATCCGGATCTCGGCGCGTTGTGCTGCCTTCGGCGTACTGTAGCAGCAAGAGTGACCGCAACTCAGCTGGACACGCCGTCTTTCGGCACAGCATTGTAGGATGGCCACACCAGTGCGGCAACTTGCTGGACACCACCTCGGTGCCATCCGGATCTCGGCGCGTTCAAGTCACTGTACCGCAAGAGCGGGAGAAACTCAGCTGGACACGCCGTCTTTCGGGGCAGCATTGTAGGATGGCCACACCAGTGCGGCAACTTGCTGGACACCACCTCGGTGCCATCCGGATCTCGGCGCGTTGTGCTGCCTTTGGCGTACTGTAGCAGCAAGAGTGACCGCAACTCAGCTGGACACACCGTCTTTCGGCGCAGCATTGTAGGATGACCACACCAGTGTGGCAACTTGCTGGACACCACCTCGGTGCCATCCGGATCTCGGCGCGTTGTGCTGCCTTCGGCCTATTCGCACATCGGTCCGCTACTGACGCCGCCTCACAGGCCAACTGATTTTGTAGGCTTTTTATAGCCCAAAGCCGCATAACAGGTCATGTGACTTGTTTATAAAACTTTTCATTGGTTCATTTTACTTTTGGTTTCCTAATGATGAAATGCTTGATCATATGACCTAAAAATAACACTTTTCATTGGATTAAAACATTTTTTTTTCCCAAACGATGAAAGCCCCACCTTTTTTTTTCTCACTTGGCAATCCAAAAAGGTTCCGTTAGATGACAACAGAGGGGACAGGCAACAAGAACCATCACTCAAAAAAGGGGAGGGCAAGTTCTTCCCTACAGGGTCACGTTGGGGCTCCACTGGAACTCATCGAATTGATAGTCTACAGTGTTTCTGGATGTTTCAGACTGAAGCTGGCGTCAGCATGAGAGCACCACCATCTCGTAGCTCCGTCGTGGCCATTCCGCAAGCAATCATGGCAGCCGCTCCCCACCGGAAGCCTGCGGGAGTCGGGGGCCCCCAAGACTTTTGTAGAATCTTCAAGGCTGAGGGGACGCTTTAGAGAATGGGGCCCAAGCCCTAGCAGACAAGCGTCCGAGTTCCAAGGTGTCCCAGGGCCATTTTAGTGGACCAGGCCCAAATCCGAAGAGCCGGCCGCCATTTTAAGAGTCCTGTGGCAGCCGCCTATCGCTGCACCGCAAGAGTGGGCGCAACTCAACTAGATGGTGAGTGAGACGCTGTAGCCGCAAGAGCGGGCGGTAAACAGCTGAATGGCGGATGAGGCACAGTGTAGCAAAAGCGGGCGGAATGGCAACTGAAACGGTAAAGGGGCGCCCCACTACAGCAGACGAGCCTCCACCTGGGGAGGCCCGTTCACGCCGCCTCACCCCCACCCCCCCGGGGCGCCCCACGCCGTTTTTCGGAGCAGCATTGTAGGATGCCAAAACCAGTGCGGCAAGTAAAGAACATCACCTGGGTGCCGTCCAGATCTCAGCGCGTTCTGCTGCCTTGGGACTATTCGCACAACAGATCTCTACTGACGAGGCACAGTGCAGCAAAAGCGGGCGGAAAACCGCTGAATGGCAAGTGAAACGCTAAAGGGGCGCCCCACTACAGCAGACGAGCCTCCACCTGGGGAGGCCCGTTCACGCCGCCCAGATCACCCCCCCCCCCCCCCCCCCCGGGGCGCCCCAGGCGGTTTTTGGGAGCAGCATTGTAGGATACCAAAACCAGTGCGGCACCCAGGTGACATCACCTGGGTGCCGTCCAGAACTCAGCACGTTGTGCTGCCTTCGCACTATTCGCACAACAGACCGCTATTGACCATTGTTGCTTCTGTTTAAAAAATTTTTTTTAACATGTTTACTGTTTTTGTTGCGTTGTATATATTTATAAGTTATTAAAGTGTTATAATCCTACTACTTTGTCGTAGTGCTATATATTTTTAATGTGACACATAATTAATGCATGAGAGAGAGAGCGGGGGTGACCAGTGCGTGGGGGAGATGCTTGCGAGGGTGGGGAGCCATGCTGAGGATCGGCGGCGTGCAGACAGTGGGTTTGGTCAAGGCATCTAAAATGGCTGCTGTGCACGACAAAAGTGTGGCATTGGAAAAAAAGCAAGATGGCGCAGACAATGTTTATCAATACGAATTAATTTATAACAATTATTTTTAACAATATATTTACTCGCAGTGTCAAAATGGCGGTCAACACTTCCTGATTTCCTTCTAATCGAATGTTAACAGACGTCACGATCGCCGGCGTGCAGAGAGTGGGTCTGGTCAAGGCATCTAAAATGGCTGCCGTGCACGACAAAAGTGTGCCATTGGAAAAAAAGCAAGATGGTGCAGACAATGTTTATCAATACGGATTAATTTATAACAATTATATTTAACAATATATTTACTCGCAGTGTCAAAATGGCGGTCAACACTTCCTGATTTCCTTCTAATCAAACGTTAACAGACGTCACGCAGCAAAAAAAAAAAAACGCTCACGCGCAGCCGCTGGAAGACAAGTATCAACATATATGAGCATCCTCAGCCACCCTCAGAAAACATAGGGGGTCAGGATACGTCTCCCGTACCCCCTTATACCCATTTCTCACATTGTTTTTCCTCCATCTTGTAATTTAATTAAAACGAAACACAAAATGGCGAATTCCTGTTTCGCGTCCCGGTTCACTACCCGGTTTGCGAACCGGAAAGCGCTTCTACCACAAAAAATCAATATTTTTTATTTGCCCCACGGGACCCTTTAATAACCCCAACATCATTCCTAGGGGGTCAAGAAGGGTCTACCTTGCCCCCTTTCATTAAATTCCCCCTTCGTTTTTCTCCTCCTCTTGTCTCTCGATCCTACCGAGAGACAAGATGGCGGCCGCTCCGGACTGTTTAGAATGTTGGCAGACACCGGAGAGCCAATCAGCTTCGCTACGCAAAGTTCTGTTACGCAAAAAGTTCGGGAACCGGAGCGCTATCCGGGACGCTGTCACAGATATATCTGTTTTTTAAAATGTTAATTTCTCAAAATCCACTGGAGCACATATATTGCGACCCAGCAAAGGCACATCGGGCTAACAGTCCCTACAATTTTGCCAAGTTTCGTGCAAATCCATTCAGCCGTTCGAGCTAAAAGTGAGGCCAAACGCCCTATGGAAAACTCAATGTTACAAACGCGTTTTGGGACCCCCCTTTTTTCTCGGCCCCCCCTTGACGAAACCCCCCGAAATTTTCAGGGGCTGCTCAGAAACAAAATGTGCCATTTTACTGAAACTTTCAGCCGATTCCGTCCACAAACGCCAAAGTTATTAGACATAGAATTTTCAAAAGTCCCATTGAGAAAAAATCCTAACTATATATACCTAATGTGCTTCAGAACAACTATTTCGCCCTGAAGAAGTTCTGTTTTCAGAACGAAACGCGTTGGCTGTTTTTTTCCTAAAACGGATCATTAAATGAGCATTGAAAATTTACATCAAGACCCAGCGTCTGTGAGTGAAGCTACTAAGAGAGTTGTTTAGTCACTTCGATTTGGATGGGATTGACTTCACAAAGTGGTGCCTTTCCATATTGGATAAAAAATGTACTTTTTACCCCAGGTTTGGGTGATGCTCTTAGGACAGGGAGCATTTGGAAAGAGCACACTAGAATTTGAAGACTAATTTGTTTGGTGATTTCAGGATTGGTGCCTTTTTTCTCGATATGTCCACTGTCCGAAGTGTTGTTGCATAAATATATATATATGTATGTGAGCAAGAACACCCAGGGTTGTTCGAAACGCGTTGTTCTCGATCGCTTGCTGTGCCTGAATAAAGAACTTGAAAGGACTACAGGCTCGTCTGAATTCTTTGCTTACCAGAATTCTGCTGCTTCATATATATATATATATATATATATATATATATAGAGAGAGAGAGAGAGAGAGATAGAGAGAGAGAGAGAGAGAGAGAGAGAGAGAGAGAGAGAGAGATAGATATATATCTATATATCAATCAACAAAAAGGCTCGATTTTTGCTGCTCTTAGCAGCACTCTTTTCTGCGGTGCAATTCTCCTCGGCTGAGCCCAGCCGAATTTTATCAGCAAACGAATCCCTCCTCTGCAGAAAGGACACATGGAGCGCACTCATGAAAGGTTTTCTCAGCATTTATTAATCCAAATCACAAAAAAAGGTTAATCCACAGCCTCATACCAATGCTAAGATGTTTTGCTTTCCATGTATTGGTTTTTTTTGCCCTAATTTTAAAGTCACTCTTACTTTCAATTTTGTTTTTATTTATTGTACTAATTTTTTCACATCTTGCCACAATTAGCAAATCTGTATGAAATGATTCAAATAAGTCCACCAGAGAATATAGTACTGTAATAATTCCCACCAGAGGGCATTACTAACGAGCTGTAAAAATTTTAAATGAATTCAGCTCAATTGATCTCACTATATTAATTGAGGTGTTCAAAATTACCGGATTTGGTAAACCCCCTTAGAGGGGGGAAACATTAATGTTAGCCACAAATATATCAAGATAAATTGAGATCAAAAAAAGGGACTTGTCTAGAATCAGTAATCACAAGTTGCCAAGATAAAAACTACAGGGACCATAATGCTAATGGCCTTCACTTTTACAAAAAATGGTCATGTGACTTTTCAAATAAGTATGCCGGGTGGCTATTGAAAATCTAACCGTGATCAAGGTCTCATGGGGACCGAAACGCGTTGGTTTGAGACAGTGGATTAACCCTTTTTTGTGATTTGGATTAATAAAAGCTGAGAAAACCTTTCGTGAGTGCGCTCCGTGTGTCCCTTCTGCAGAGGAGGGATTTGTTTGCTTATATATATATATATATATATATATATATATATATATATATATATATATATATATATATATATATATATATATATATATATATATATATATATATATATGTAACAAAACCGTTATTCACAGTATTTTCCTCTCCAGAGAAGAATAACGCAGAGTAAGCCCAAAATTCGTGATAATTTCTCAGTGATTTATTTGTGCAAGTTGTTGCCAGCCATCCGCCATAGGATGTGTGTGGGAAATTGCTCCCACTCTCTGGGTGTGGACATTACATCTTTACATTTTCACTGCCCCTTGTCAAGCATTTTTAGCTGCTCCCCAAGTGCAGATGCAATGCTGGCTCCCTCTGGAAGTGGAGAGCTGGAAGGGACTGTGGGGTATTAAGGCTCCCCCAGCAGTCCCCAGCGCTGCAAAGTGGGTGCCCTGATTGGGTTTCAGGGCACCCAAGATCAAGTTGCTGTGCTCTGGGAGTGGTGTCCCTGGGGCCAAAATCACCCCAGGAGGGGGGCTGCATGTCCCCGTTCTTAAAAGTACAAATGATCCAAACTTCTAGTGCTTGGGGAATGCAAAGTAAGGATGCTTCTTCTTGTATTCCACATTAAAAAATTAAGTGAAATCCTTAATTAATAGAGGTGAATGCGTTGGTTATCTATTGGAGGGCAGTCTGATCGGTAGTGACTGTGACAAGTGGTTTCTTTCTTTTCATCTCCTGGTGAGAACCATGGTTCACACTTTTAATTACCCTGAGTTCAGTGGCAGCCACCGCAAAACGTAAGTGGGGGTTCGGTCGATTAGGGAAATAATTATAATATTAAAAACGTACCTGTTTTCGAACCTGCTGGCCGGGTTGATGCTCCTCTTCTCTCCTTGTGGTGTTTCACATCTAATGAGCTGCTCAATTCTACTACATGCATAGAATGTATCCAAATGTCTTATAAACAAACTCAATACTACAGAAAACTGTTTTGTTGTTTCCTAGGTATCTACTTACTTTGACACAAAAGATGTTAATGTAAATACTACATTTCCACCGATAAACAATGTTTCTTTTCTCAACAGGTCAATCTGGCACAGCACCTGGCCAGAACTGGGCCACTGAACAGGCTCCCACTCTACACCAGGATCAAGCCCTCAGTGATTACAACACTCCTAGAGATGTGGACATGGATGTCCTTCCAAGCATATCTGGTCAGCCTGGGCAGATGGCAACAGTGGGTCTCACTGTTCCCACAACACCTCCCACCCCAGCTTCAACAACTCAGCCAACCCCTGCCCTCCTAACTTGTGTACCTATCACAGTCACTAAGATCTTGTGCCCCAGTCCTAGATTCCGAGGTGACAATCATCAACCCAGTCACTGAGGAACTAGAACCCAGTGGGAGGGTGCAGCCTGGGCCAAGGGCACAGACTCATAGGGGTAGGGGTTGTGGGAGGGTAGCTATGGGCCCACTGAGTGAGGCCACTGGGGCCACTCACACCCAGGCAACAATCAATTAAGTCTTGGGAGCCTATTAGCACTCACAAGGTGTGATGGGCCAGGTACTAACAGAAATCCAGGAGATGAAGCAGCTTCAGAGGGACATACACCAGGAGCTGGCCACCCACAACACCAACATGGGCCAGCTCATTGGGTTCCTGCAGGACATCAACACCACCCTCTGTAGGGCTTTTCCATTACATTCTACCCCCGTCCTGTGGTCCAACTACATCTGGGCTATCTACATTGTAGCAGCCATAGAAAGGGAGGCACTGTTAGAGGAAGACATGTCTGCAGACACCCCTGTCTCAGCATCAGCAGATCCCCCCTTCCCCGCAGCAGGAGACATCCATCCATAAATCCAGGAGGTGTGGATGGTAAGTACCCACCACCACCAGTAAGAAAACCAGGGGCGTAGCTGGGGGAGGGGGGGCGGTGGGGGTGGTCCGCCCCAGGCCGCACTATTTTGGTGGCGGCCGGTGTTCCGTCGTTTCCATCTCCCCATCTGGCTGTGCTCCCCCCTCGTTTGTGCGCATGCTAATCAGTAAACGCATGTGCAGGATGCTCTTTTCCTAAATGCAGGTATTTTTGCACTCCCCCAGTGTTCTGTCGTTTTTGTGCACATGCGTGTCATTTCACACATGCGCACTAAGTAATTTGTCAGTCAGATTGTAATACCGTGGCAGCGTTACCACCACTACCAGTGATTGTGGCAGTTAACCAGCCTGTGAAGACACATAAAAAAATAGATTCAACATTATTGCTTAAAACAGTAATTGTTTGCCAACTTTACGCATGCCATAACAGTTTTTGGTCAGGAGCACGCACAAACAGCTGCAACGCTTTAGGGGAGGCATAGACATACGGCCAGGCACCAACATGCAGGTTATAGCTGTATTTATACCTCCCCCCTGACGTAGGGGGAGCACAAACCGACGAGGGAGCACATCTAGTTAGGTTATAGCTGTATTTGTAAGCTCCCCTCTGACATAGGGGGAGCCGAAAACTCTCCCATTGAAGGCCCTGGGAATCATTTTGGGCCAGCCCATACACTCTCACTGGTGCCATTAGGATTATGACATTCACTGCATCATCCTGAAGTACATTGCCTACCTGAAGGCCATACATTCAAGGTAGTATGATTGGGTGTGATGGCTGGGACAAGGAAGACTAAATGTAATGAAGGTTACTGTTAAGAAATTGGGCCATTTTCTCTACGCCCTTTGTCCTCATCCCAGTCTTTATTTATATGGAATACCAAAACAAGATCATAATTAGTCTTAAAATAAAGCAACCCTCAGAAAACCAAGGCCCAGATTTACTGTTCCTCATGAAACAGAGTGCTGCGTAAAAAACTGCCCCAGGTTCTTGAGAAATTGTTATAGATGACATACTTGTTAGAAGTATACGGTGTAACTGATATGGTATTCCAACTCTAGTCTACTGCAAACAGCAACAAAATCATTCACAACTCCAACTTTGAGTGCTCATGTATATTTATTAAAGAAACATAGTCCTATGTTGCTACATTGGTGTGCCCCCATCTTTTGATGTTTGTTTATGTATGACTGTTCCTTTTTGGTCATTTGTGTCACACCTGTGGGTAGCAGGGTGTTTGAATGGTGAGCACCACAACATTATGCAGACAATCCGTTCTATCAACCGTGCTTTTTTCTTACCAAACCCGTACTCTCTTTGAATGTGCAACTCGTGGCCCCACTACCATTATTATAGTTTGTACTGGCAGCGCCTCTCACTAAATCTACCGCTGTGGTATTTTCTGTTCTTTGTGCATTGTAGTGCTGCAGTTTTTTAGTGCTGGTGGGTCTTCATCAACTGAGACTTGACCTTTGAGGATTGCTCTATGCTTACGCCGCACCTTCACGCCCTTTCAAATGGAGTGGAGTAGAGAGTGGCGTGGTAACTTAAACCGTGCCAATCCACCCTTGCTGCTCGCCGTACTTTTTCCCCAGACCCTCCCTCCGCTGCCTGCCATGGGCGGCAATCTGAGGGATAGCCCTGGGCGCAAGAAGCTCTAGCTATGCCACTGAAGAAGCCTCACATCTAATTTCCTCCTGTGTGTCCAACACAATTACTTTGTGGACTATTTCTGGACACTGTTCCATTTATAATGCAGACAATTTGGCATCTACAACTTTGGTTTCATTCACCATGACTGACTTCTTCACTTAGAGGAAAATTATGGCAAAAGTTGTTTGGTATGGGCATAGATGTCCCCTTGGTCCACTTTCAAGCGCAATTGCCCTAGGATGTCATGGGCAGAGTAAAATATGGGGCGGATGGGGAACTTTCAGAACCAATTAGAATGAATAGTGGCGTCCGACAGGGGTGCGTGCTAACCCTCCTTCTTTTTTGTTAATATATAAACAATTTGGAGAGTTGCCTGATGAAGGGGCGATCGATGTGCCACAAGTGTGAGGGAGCGATCTCCCCCCACTATTGTATGCAGATGACTGTGTATTGATTTCAAGAACAGGCGTGGGCATGCAGACCCTCCTAAATAGATTTGATGATTTTATGAGTGGGTATGGCCTGCAGACCAACACCGCTAAGTCCCAGGTCATGGTGGTGGGGAAAGTCAAATGCAAAATGAGACCTTGCTTTAATAAAAATTAAAAACTAGCCCAGGTGTCAACGTGTTGCTACCTAGGCATTCCATTTGAGCAAAAAGGTTCTTGGACCCACCTCTTAGAGATGAAGAAAATGAGCTTTGATAGAACACTTGAGGCCCTATTTAGGTTTCCTAGGAAACTTGGTGGCAGACCGGCTGACTCCTTCATTAACATCTATACCCCCCAAAGCTCTGCTGTGATTCTGTACAGTGCTGGGGTGTGGGGGTTCTGCAATTCGTCCTCCCTACATAGAACTGAAAATGTATTTTCTTAGAAGATAATTGTCATCCCCTCCCCCACCAGCTTGCCTGCTAATATTTGTCACCGGGAATTGGGGCTAACCCCACTGACCGATGGCATAGGAAGCGTTCCTATTATGTTATGGCGCTTGATTTGGGTCAACGAAGAACTGTCCCTCAACTGGAAAATAATCCAAGATTGTTTAAACTTCAACCATGCTTTTAAAATACCATCGCTAATCTGTCTGGTGAGGAAGGATTTCTTTGAAACCCCCCAGCTTATTATCTCTGTGACAAAATCCCAACTAAAAAGAGATTTTTTTGAATATTCTAAGAGATCAAAGAGAATACAAGGGGCCTGATTCACAGAATCAAATTAAGACTCAATCCTAAACTTACTACTATTTTGGTATTCACAGAAAGCACTTACTCATTTCGGTATTCACAGAAGGCACTTACTCATTTCGGTATTCATAGAAGTTAGTAGTCCTAACTTTAGGACTCCTAAATGCCTTCTGTGAATACCGAAAGTCTTAAAATTAGGATTTTTCTCAGTTTAGTAGTAGTAAAGTTAGGACTCCTAACTTTAGAAATCCTAAATGCCTTCTGTGAATACCGAAAGTCTTAACATTAGGATTTTTCTCAATTTAGTAGTAGTAAAGTTAGAACTCCTAACTTTAGGACTCCTAAGCTGAGAAAAATCCTAATTTTAAGACACTTCTGTGCATGTACACCTGTGCCATGTGACACACAGACATTCCCTTAGGGCATGTGTGTGTGCCACATGGCACACAAGCCTGTACTTGGGGTGCTAGAAGGTGTCAAAGTGACACCCCCTGCACCCTTGCCGGATTCGGTATTTACCCATTTGGTAAATACCGAATCAGTATTTCCCATTGATTCATATGGGCTTCATGGCCCATAGGAATCAATTGGCAATACCGATTCGGTATTCACCAAATCGGTAAATACCGAATCATACAGATTCGGTAATTCTTAATTTAGAATTACCTACATCTGCCCCCTTCCTATTTACAGACTCTTAAATACCGAATCGGTAAAATTCGGTATTTAAGAGTCGGTAAATAGGAATTACCTACATCTGGCCCTAAATGTTGCTCATTTGAAAACTATAGGATCCTACAGTAGGACCTTCGCTATATAGTACCGGCAGGGTTCTGTTTCTATTTATACGAAACACTATTGCCCACTATCTTGCCGGTAATGATTTTGAAGATACCCCCTAGCGTCGGACTGGGAGGCCTTGAAATTAGTGGTGCGGGGAGAGTTTATAGCACTTGCAGCGACGTACTCTCGATTGCGCAAAGAGAAGTGCGTTGAGTTGGAGAAAGTGCCCCACACTGCTGAACAACCAAAAGCTTGAACGTACCCCCCACTATCCCTATTTGGGGGTCATGATAGATGATCAACTCAGTTGGAAGCAAGCAGTGAACACAAGGGCACTTCTATTTAGGAGATCAATTGCCGCTCTAATAACTTTCTCTCAGAGATTAGGCAAAAGACCACCAGTAGAGCTCCTCAAGATTTATAATGCCAAATGCCAGGCAATTGCAACATATGGTGCAGGAGTCTGGGGGTATACAGACATCAGCCCCATCCAGAAGGTGGAAAACACCTTCTTAAGATTTTTGTTAGCTACCCCCAAAGGCACCTCAACTTATGCAATGCACCTAGAATTAGCTATCCCTTACCTAGAGGATCTAATTAAAATAGAACCTCTGATGTTGTGGCGCCGCATTTGGAGGTCAAACAAAAATGCTCTGACACAAGCTATCATTGCAGACTCAATGAGTATGGACAATTCTGCAAAAATAAAGTGGCTTTTATATGTTAGGAATTTTTTTAATGATCTAGGCCTTGAGAATTACTATTTAGACCCGGCATCTATTACGGACATTTCAAAAAAAGATCTTAAACAGAAAGCACTAAGTCACCTGGAATCGTTAAGACTCGCATCCAATTCCTTAAAAACGGCAGTGATCCACGCAAACATGATCCAAGTAGCCTTCGTCATTCACCCGTACCTGGAACTCCAAATATCAACTTACGAGAGAATGTTAATCACAAGATTTAGGCTAAACACCTTTTTTAGAATGGTCACTTTTCCGTCACAAAATTGTTGGGACGCTATACTGCCGCCTTGTCCTTGTGACGGTTTATCAGCGCAGTCGAACTTGCATGTGATCCTGCTCTGCAAATACCATCAAGCCCATAGAAAGATCTGGCTTTTACCGATACTCAAATCTTGGGGATTGAGACAGTGCAGACCTGCTCTTTTAAGATTGCAAATGCTGGAAACAGTGAATGTCTGTTATTTCGTTAGTAGTTTCCTAAAGTGTATCATGAAACATAGAAAAAACCTCTAAAAAATATGTTATATCCATCACAAGCGGTACCTTGCACATTTTGATTAACCTTCTTTTTAATTATGAAATGAATTTTATCTGAAACGTTTGTAACATGTGTATTTTTACAGTGTATGATATTCTGTGTTCTTTTATGGTTTTTCCATTGTGAATAAGCCGAATAAAGATTTATATATATATACTATTTTGGTATTCACAGAATGCACTTACTCATTTCGGTATTCACAGAAGGCACTTACTCATTTCGGTATTCATAGAAGTTAGTAGTCCTAACTTTAGGACTCCTAAATGCCTTCTGTGAATACCGAAAGTCTTAAAATTAGGATTTTTCTCAGTTTAGTAGTAGTAAAGTTAGGACTCCTAACTTTAGAAATCCTAAATGCCTTCTGTGAATACCGAAAGTCTTAACATTAGGATTTTTCTCAATTTAGTAGTAGTAAAGTTAGAACTCCTAACTTTAGGACTCCTAAGCTGAGAAAAATCCTAATTTTAAGACACTTCTGTGCATGTACACCTGTGCCATGTGACACACAGACATTCCCTTAGGGCATGTGTGTGTGCCACATGGCACACAAGCCTGTACTTGGGGTGCTAGAGGGTGTCAAAGTGACACCCCCTGCACCCTTGCCGGATTCGGTATTTACCCATTTGGTAAATACCGAATCAGTATTTGCCATTGATTCATATGGGCTTCATGGCCCATAGGAATCAATTGGCAATACCGATTCGGTATTCACCAAATCGGTAAATACCGAATCATACAGATTCGGTAATTCTTAATTTAGAATTACCTACATCTGCCCCCTTCCTATTTACAGACTCTTAAATACCGAATCGGTAAAATTCGGTATTTAAGAGTCGGTAAATAGGAATTACCTACATCTGGCCCTAAATGTTGCTCATTTGAAAACTATAGGATCCTACAGTAGGACCTTCGCTATATAGTACCGGCAGGGTTCTGTTTCTATTTATACGAAACACTATTGCCCACTATCTTGCCGATAATGATTTTGAAGATACCCCCTAGCGTCGGACTGGGAGGCCTTGAAATTAGTGGTGCGGGGAGAGTTTATAGCACTTGCAGCGACGTACTCTCGATTGCGCAAAGAGAAGTGCGTTGAGTTGGAGAAAGAGGTTGGTGACTTAGAGGCGATACATAAGAGGACTGGCGCCCGAGGGTCTGGAGGGAGTTGGAGACGAAAAGACGCATGTTAAAGCATCTTGATCTCGACAGAGCTGCACATGCCCTACTGCGCTTGCAACACAAGTTTTACCTCAGTGGGGACAAGGGGGGAAGAATCTGGTGCATAGGTTGCGGGCGCAAACTCAGTTGACAACTATACAATCCGTTAGGGACCCTCAAGCAGTTGAGCAAGCCAATGAAGCCTCCATTGTGGACTCCTTTGGGCATTTTTATCAGACCCTATACAGGAGGGAGGACGCAGCCTCTGGGGTAATGGCAGACTATTTGGCGTCTTGTGGCATTACGCTCCTGCTTCAGACGTCGGCGGATGCTTTGGATTCAGCGATCCACATAGAGGAGATCATATCTACAATTGCGCTGCTAAGGTTAGCTAAATCCCCAGGGCCGGATGGCTTCTCTCCCATATTTTATAAAACTTACTGTGTGGTGCTGGGTCCTCTTTTAACACGTCTCTTTAACTCCTTTCTTGATACTGGAGCAGTGACTCCTTCCATGGCTGAAGCAGCGATTAGGGTCATTCTTAAGCCTGGGAAAGACCCTAAGGATTGCGGTTCGTACAGACCGATCTCGCTGCTCAATATTGATGCACAATTATTCGCGAGCGTGTTGGCTGGGAGGCTCAGCCCTTTAATGGATGGAGTCATTGATCTGGATCAAGCAGGGTTTATCCCAAAGCGGCAAGGGGGGATAATACCAAGCGGCTGCTCCACCTCATAGACTTGGTTCATCGCTCACGGACTCAGGCCTGCTTGCTTTCTATCGACGCAGAGAAGGCCTTTAACATGGTGGACTCGGACTACCTGTTTTGCTGTTCTGAAGGCCTTCCGGTGGGAGACAACTTCCTGCGCAGGGTTTGGTGCCTCTATGCGGCCCCTAGGGCGGCGGTGCGGGTGAATGGCTGTAAATCAGCCCTCTTCCCCATCACTAGAGGAACGCAAAAGGGATGTTCCCTATCCCCATTGCTTTTTGCGCTCTATATAGAGCCCTTCGCTCAGCGCATACAGTCCACCATAGGTATCACGGGGATTAAGTTTGGCGCTGACACCCACAAGATTAGCCTCTATGTGGACGATGTTATCCTGTCACTAACCCAACCTCATTCCTCCCTGCGGTGTCTTTCGGCGGAACTCCTCGAATTTCAAAAGGTAGGGGGCTTTAAAGTTAACTTCTCAAAATCACACATCCTTAATGTCTTCGTCCCTGATGCAGACGTACAGGAACTGCAGCAAGACTTTGCCTCTCAGTGGGTGCACTCCGATATTCCATACCTGGGTATCCGACTGTGCCCCTCTATTGCTAAAACGGTGTCCCTTAATTATAGGTTGCTCGCTGAACGAAAGGCCAAAGCCCTCTCTGACTGGTCCCGCCTCAATTTGGCCTGGTACGGGAGGTTGGCGGCGGTGAAAATGACTGTGCTCCAGCGGGTCCTTTACCTCTTCCAGATGCTACCTTTGAGTACCCCGCCGGGCGCTCTGCGGAAACTGCAGGGGCTTCTCAGTAGGTTTCTATGGAAGAATATGCGGCTGCGGCTAGTGATGTCCCTCGCTACTACCCCGAAAGCGGCAGGCGGGCTGGGTTTCCCCCTGTTGACGGCTTACTATCAGGCGACCTGTCTCCATTATATAGCAGAATGGATCAGGCCCTTGTTTAGCAAACATTGGAACTTTATGGACCAGACGGTGGTGGGTTGTAACATATGGCGGGAGTTGTGGTTGCCATGCAAACACAGAGCGTGGGGTCTTTACTCTTCTCCGGTGACCTCCCTGACCCTAAAGGCATGGGACCACTTGCACCAGCGCAGGGGGTGGACTACCTTTCCCTTCCCAATGACTCCTATTGTTGATAACCCGAACTTCCCGCCGGGATGCGTGTCCACAGCCTTCCATCGCTGGCGAGAGGAAGGCTATAAGAGGGTGGGCTCCCTCTTCGACCTGGATGGCCTGATTCCATTTGCCCAATTATGTAAAGGATACTTCCAGCTGCCAGAGTCTGATGCTTTCCACTATTCACAGTTAGCACACTGGGTAACCCAGCCAGCCAATCTCGCCCCTTGTCGGTGTTTAAAAAATGGTTAGTCTGCAAGAAGGATGACAGCAAGATCATCTCTGAGTTATACGCGATGATTCTACGCCATCCTAAGAAACAGAGTACGAAAGCGCAGGTCCGCTGGGAAAAAGAGTTGGGGCGTCCCTTGACGAGAAAGGAGTGGGGGCACAGCTATTACCGCATGCACCACACAGCTTCTAGCACTGTTGGTACAGAGTCGGCCTACAAAGTGGTTGCTTATTGGTACTTTACCCTGGCGCGAATCAAGGCGTGAAATGTAACGAAATCGGGTCTCTGCTGTCGGGGGTGTGGCCTTTCAGGGACTTTGGTGCACTTGTTGTGGCATTGCCCGAAGTTGGGGCGATATTGGAAAATGGTTTTGAATGAGCTAGATGATGCGTATCAGATTAGATTTCCCCGGGCACCTGAGCATGTGTTGTTGGTGCTTCCCCACCCCAAGTCCTTTCCCTTGCGCTCTATGAGGGGTAGACAGATTGCATTAGCTCTGCTAGTTGCAAGGCAGGTCCTCTTAGCACAGTGGGGTTCCCCGGTCATACCTGACCCTCTGGATTGGATTCAAAGGCTCTGGCACATTTTAGCTATGGAACGTCTCTCGCTGGGCATGGATGGAAAGGGCTCTGAATACGCAAAGCTCTGGGGTCTGTTCTTACAACTCCTTTCTAAAGATCTGTGAGAAGTGACATGCCCAAAATATCTACAAATTCTGCAACTTATTCCTTTAGAGCCTAGGGGGCTACGACTGCTGTCTGAATGGTGCTTTGATGAACCGGTGGGTCCTGGAGGTTGGGTGGTGGAGATAGAATCTGATGCGGAGCGGGGTGGGGGTGGGGGGGAAAAGGGGAGGGGTGTGTTTGTTGTCTTACTAAAAGTGGCGGCTATGGCGCTGGAGAGGCTGGTCTTAAAGCTCAAATCTCTTACACGCGGTCACCCTCCGGGTTGTAGGCCCAAACGCTGTGTCGTTGCCAATAGAGTACGCCCTGGCAGCAAGTTAATGTAGGCAGCTGGGCTGTGTACAAAGTTGCTTCCCCACACAATAAAAATGATTGACTCTAAAATTAATTTAAGTGGAATTTTGCATACACTTTGCACATAACGTATCTGCTAGTGCATGGCTTTCTGCATTGATGGGGCTAGGCTTAGTTACTCTGTTACCATGCTGCTATTTCCCAGATTGTACTTGAATAGGTTGATATCTACTCTCTTTTGTACATTTGCATATTTAGGAGATGCTTTGTTCCTTTTCTCGCATGGTAATTAATTTTAATATTTTTTTTATTTTAAATAGAATTTTGGGTTTTATATACCATAAGAACGGATAGCTATCTGATGTTTATGCACTTATTAGGATATTGTTTGTAATCTCATCCCTTATGCCGCAAACTTTTAACTCCATTTATAGCCAAATTGTTTACGTGTTGCTGTGGTAAATTTTATGATGTCATGTGGAGTAAGTCTTGTTATGTCTTTGTTATCTATAATATTATGCACGTGATCTTATGTGGACCTCCTTGGAGTTCCAAATCTTGAATAAAAATATTGAATTGAATTGAATTGAATGAACTATTTCAGAATATAGTTGCTTGTATATGTCATGCAGTTTGGCATTTATATGTACCTGTTAATCCAAGCCTAGTAATGAAAGGAACATCCTGTTCACTAAAGAAGGTACAGGCAGGCATTCAATTTTTTTGCATGTTTTTTGATAAGCCCGATTGCTGCACTTTAATTGTTTGTCTTCATTATTCCATCCATTATATGTCCTGCATAAACTGATAATTATTGTTTTAGAATGCTTTTAGTACTTTCTGGCACCAGATGCATCATTTCAAACAGTATCCTTCATATAAATGTATGTCAAAACAATGTTCATGTATAGTGGCAGACACAACATCATACCTGCCAACTTACAAAATATGCTCACCTTTGAGGAGGGGGTGGGGTATTTGAGGGGGCAGGGCCTGGTGTAGGGAGCTAATTAAGAGGCACTCTGGCCCTCACTGAGTCCCCTCACCCTCTCCCAACCCCTTCCCCCCAAAAATGGGTAATCGAGGCTGTTGCTGATGTATTGGGGTGTGTTTGCGGATTTTATGGATATCAGCTGCTTCCAGCCTCAAAAACGAGCTGTGAATCCACTATTTGCAGTGGTTTTCATCCTTTTTTCTCTGCCACATTGTGATTTCAGCTCCTCTCTGGGTGACCGTGTGAAGGGAGTCGAAATTGTGGGACACACGGTGACACTGTGTGAGTTGGCAGGACTACAACATAATAGTACCGGAAAGTTTGAAAAGGTACTAATACCTCTAAATTAACACATGCGCTCCAAGTGGTAAGGCAGAAAACATAAATGGTGACCAGCAATAAAGAGGAATGAGAATTCTGTGGAGTGTACAACAAATAATGTATTTTCTTCGTGTCATCATGACTGGTCTGAGTAGAGGGGGTGATGGGTCAGTGTTCCTTGTGGTACTATGAGGTCTATGTGTAGCCTTCAATATCATGGACCGTGAATTAATGGCCGGTGGGAAGTGGAGACAGCCAGTATTTAATTATTGCAACAAGAGTATGAAATACCTTCTTTGCCGACCACTTATATCTGATATCCAATTATTGGTCAATTAGGAGGAGAGGCAAGAAATGGGCAATTTTTGCGAAATCAGTGAACTTTTATTATTAAAGGGAATTTTGGACACCAGACCAAAAGTGGCTCATCCGGTGAATGATGTCACAATATATCCCAAAACCCCAGCTGACATCATCTAACAAAGTAACATTCTTCACTGAGAATGGTTGATGATTGTTAGAGAAGTCAGAATTGGAGAATTGAATCTATTCTCTAAAACAGGCAGCTCCTTTAACTTTTCTGGGTTCCAAGCTATTTATTCCTAAACTAAGAATAAAGTCGACACAGTCAAGGTTCAATATGTGAATGAACATGTGAGTCTCGAGATCTTAAGTTCTGGAAGAACAGCTTGAAAATGACAAAAATGCATGTTCTTCACTGATAACTGGCGCACACATGTTCGCATATAAATGCCATTGAAGGCCCTATTGTGAATGATGCATTTTAAAAGACATAGGGCCATATGTAGGTAATCTACATTTACCGATTCTAAAATTCCGAAGTTTACTCAACCACCACCTGCACCAACACCACAGGCAGCTGCACCACCAGAGCCAGCCACAACAGCAGAGCCAGCATCAACACTGCTGATTGAATCACCACCACAGCAGGCCTCACAAGAACAGTCAGCCTCACCAGCTTCAACATCACCGGTAGTGGTAAGGCTCAGGAGGCATGCTGTAGCCTCTCTCCATGTCATGGAGTTGTCCTCTGAGGAGACAAGGGAGGGTGATACGCCAACTGCTCCACTGGAGGAAACCAATGCTGGGCTGTAGTCCACCTCCGAGGGTGTGCACACAGGTGCAAGACGCTGCAGGGTCCGGGAGCGCAGCACAACTCAGCAAGGTGACCGGGTCTTCGGAGAGCTGGAGGCCAGTATGGTTGAAGTGCAGCGCCTGCAGGGGAAGGCCATACAATCAGTGCAAAGACAAATGCGGCACTTAAACCAAAACATGGGCAATATTGACAGGGGAATCAGCTCGAGGGCAGAGGCCATCGAGGAGATGGGAGAGGGAATGCGGAACATGTCCCAGTCCTTGATGATACTCTGTGACAAACTGGATGAGGACAGGGCAAGAAGGCGCAGTGAGAGGCAGTACATGGAGCAGCACACCAAGGCGGTGAACCGTCTGGCAACTGCCACTTCCCTGCTCTGCAGGCGCTCCGTGGCAATGCAGGAGGGCCTTATGCACTGCTGCACTGCTGTCACCAGGGGGATGGAGAAGGTGACAACCACACTGGAAGTGCTGCTGACCACCCAGTCAGCCAACGCTGGTGCACTAGTTGTGGGGGAGAGTGACGAGACCACCAGCAGGAGCAGCATTACCCCCCCTGTCCCAGACACACGGAGAAGCAGCAGGTGGCATGCTGCGGGCCCCGGCTCAGCAGAAAGTGAAGAAGGGCAGCTGCAGGCATCCAGCACTGTTGTGCGTGGGCGCAGACGTTAATGCTGCCCACACTTTTATGTACATATCTGGGGTGAAGTAACCCATGACTACCTATTAGGGTTGTCAGCATTTGGATTAGCCATTTGTTCTTTGTCATAGTGGCAAGTTATTAAAGTACGTCATGAACATGCAACGCCTGGCTGTGTCTCCTTACTTACTTACAAATAGTTGCGGATGATCTCTGCCCGTGTCTGTCTCCCATCTGTTGCTGGCGCCACTCCTGCTGTGTTGGGCTCAGGCTGTGCATCTTCATCATCATTGTCCTCAATATCTGTTAATTCTACTGCTGTTCCTTTCCTAGTGGCAAGGTTGTGCAGCATTGCGCAAGTTGCAATTATTTTCCAGCAGATGAGGGGTGAGTACTGACGTGTGCCACCGCTTTTGTGGAGGCAGCGGAACCTGCTTTTTAACAGCCCAAAGGTGCGCTCCACGACATTGCGAGTAGATTTGTGTGCCACATTGTATCGTCTCTCTCTTGGGGTTGATGGGTTCAGGTAGGGTGTCAGGATGAATGCGCGGACGGCATATGACCTATTGCCTATGTGGAAAGGAGAGAGCCATTAGTCACATGCACAACAACACCTACATCTGCAGTAACTATCAGGGTGTGTCAAAGTGTTTTACCTAGCAGGTATCCTTCTCCAAATTCCCCATCTGTCATGCGTGTGTAGATCACACTGTTCTGGAAGATGTAGGAGTCGTGGGTGCTTCCTGGGAATTTGGCCACGATGTCTGTGATTATGTTGGCAGCATCACAGATTACCTGCACATTTAAAGAGTGTATGGACTTTCTGTTCCTGTAGATGTACTCTGTGGCAGCAGGTGGGCAGATTGGGATGTGTATGCCATCAATGCAGCCGATTACATGTGGGAACTGTGCCATTTGGTAAAAGTCAGTCTTTGTCTTCAGCAGTTCCGCATGTGTGTCAGGGAAGCTGATGTAATGATGCATTCTCTGCATCATGGCCACCAGGAACTTCCTGAAGAAACGGGACAGGCAGCTCTGGGACACCCCACCTACCGCAGCTATCACCCCCTGGTAACTGCCAGATGCAAGCAGGTGTAGGCTACAGAGCACCTGCACATGTAGTGGTATGGCGTGCGCCATTGGTGTTGGGTGCTCCAGGAGTGGATGCAGGTCCCTTATCAAGTCCAGGATGGTGTAAGAGTGTAGCCTGTACCTTTCATGGATATCTACCTCAGTAAGTTGGAAGAGTGTGATCCACTATCTGTAGACTTGCTCCTCCCGTCTCCAGTGCCTCTCTCCTGCTGCCTGTAGCCGTAGCCGCCTTGCTATCACATAGAATGCTGCCATTCTGGTCACACTGTTGCATTTTGGGGCCTGTTTTATGGCCTGCACCTGGTTACCACCTGCTTTCACTCCATGGTAATTACCGACTCTTAAATACCGAATTTCATGAAATTCTGTATTTTCCAAATTGCCTACATCTCTGTTCTGACCGACTTTTTGCCCCTTTTCTTGAGTGAAGGTGATTGAAGGTGACTTTAGTCTGCTATCATTCTAATAGGAGGACTAGAACCTTAGACAGGGCCTATTTACAAGGCGTTTGCTGCAATCCCCTACCCTTCTTTTCAGTTCAGGGCTTATAAATCTATGTTAAGGGATAGATTCCTTAGTATTAGTAGTAATCCATCCTTTTATAAGAGTACTAGTATATTTCTGATGGAGTTATGCTTATTTCGAGCCTTGTAGGCCTCAAACGGGAGAGACTCCATCTTTCTTTCTGCCTCGGCAGCTTGAGATGCTTTTAGGTCAAATGTAATGTTTTAGTTATGAGGTATTGTTCGCTTGGAGAGAACCGGCTCAGGCTGGCCCTTATCGAAAGACTGTATTTTTCTTCGTGTCGAAGACATAACATCAGGCCGGCCGGCTGAGAACGTGTCCTTGATACCTGGAGGTGCAAGAATTTGGTGGGCGGCAGGTTACTGGCCGTAACTTTCCATGCATGAACAAGGTTCCATATTAGCGAAAGCAGGAGGTCGTTCGTGAGTCAGTTCGTAGGCGGCAGCTAGCCGTTAGCATCATTGCAATTAATTATTTCAAGGCAGACAGTCGCCATCTTGAAGTCCGAGAAAGACCAAGAAGCTAATACTCTCTTAGAAAGATTGAAGTTATTTTAGTTGGAGCAGCTGGCGAGCTTTGATATTAAGATCAGAGCATACAGAGTGAAGCAGTTAGTTGAGAGAACGAATACCAGAGTGGTAGGAACTGATTTACAAGATCGAAGCTGAGAAGTGAAGACAGTCCGTGATTGAGAGGAGAGAGGAGTAGTGCAGAACAGCAAGAGAGCAGACAGAGAATAAGAGGAAGGTTCCAGTGACTTGGAGGGAAACGGAGGAGACAGAGCATAGCGGTGCAGACGTGTATCCGTGACTGCAGAGGTGATCCTAAGACGAGCCAAGGCACAGACGAGAAGGGAACCCAGATGACTGCTGAGTCCAGACTTCATATTCATAAGGTGACGTCGACCCTTTCTTATTAGTGTGCACACACATTCTGACCTTTCCTTTTGCTTTTCAGGCTATGTGTTATAGTGCAGTATTATATTGTTGATATTATGAATGAATAAAGATACCCCAGTTCTTAGTGAACTAGTGTGTACTTGTTATTTTCTTACGGTAAAGTTAACCTTTCTTCTAGTCAGATGCTGTTATGTGAACGGATGCGTTTCCCGTACAGGTAAATGGTAACTGAACAATGAGGGGGAGAGGAGCTCTTGAAATAGGGAATAACTCCTACACAGTGTAATTTGGCCATTCCTGTGTGATCCATAATATTGTAGTATTGTAATCCTAGTAGATGGAGAGAGATTTCCCAATATGGAGAGCTGAAGGTATTCATAGGAAAGTGATTGTTGTTGTGTAGCGGCGTTAGTGAGAGCATTGACTGTAGTCGATGTGTATACCCACAAGATTGTGGCTTGAGATAGAGAGCACCGGGGGGATACGGTGCGTAGTGAGATTGCCTCTAGGGAAAGCGGCGTTAATGAGAGCATTGACTGCGGTCAATGTGTATACCCACAAGATTGTGGCTTGTATTTGTATGAAATAGTGAGAGCACTGGGAGGATACAGTGCATATACCCAAAAGATTGTGGCTTGGGAGAGCACTGTTTCAGTGTGTAACGGTAAGTAATCGGAACTGCCTTGGGGTAGTTTAGTCTGGGCCCATATTGCCGCGAGACTATATGGTATGAGTGTGGTGTTTTAGAAGATCTAAGCTTGTATATTGCTAATTCCCCATCCTTAGGTAGAAACACAGATACCTGTTGTAAATAGGTCCTGAGGAGGGAGGTGGTTACGTTTCGGCTGGGTTAGTGGTGTCTTGGTGAGCTGATTCTATCTGGTCCGAAAATCCGGTCGTTACAATCTCCAATCTCATTTTTACCGTTTCTTATTTACTGATTCAGTAAATAAGGATTCGGTAAATACCGATTCAGTAATTTAGAATTAGGTAATGATGAATCGGTATTTACAGATTCATATTTACCGAATCCTAACTTTTGGCCTCCTACATCTCAAATGCCTAAATACCGGTCGGTAACGGCAATTTTACCGAATTTCGGCCGTTACCGACCGGTATTTAGCTACCTACATATGGCTCATAGTGAACAGGCCCAAGTATTCTTGGAATCCAAATCACAAAGCAAAATGTTTGTTAAACATATTATTTAAATCCCATACTTAGTGTATGTTCTAATGAGAAGTACTGATAACAAGCAAAGGAGGCTTTGGAGTTAAATACATTTTCCATTTCTTGCACAAGCATGATTGCATTTTTTCACAATATGAAAACTTCCAAAGAAGCCAAAAATGATGAAAGGTTTTGGATGGTTCTCACCAGTTTCACTAACAAAAAGAGGGACAAGGAGGGCTTTGTTAACTGGGTCCAGTGTACGTGCCCTGGCAACAGAGTATCAAAACGAAAGAGTACGCAGTTCCCCTGAATAAAAACATATTTCGACAGTTGAAACCAAAGTGAGTGAAGTCACACAGGAGGGGGATCCTCCTTTTCGGAACTAGAGTCCTCACACACCCAGCAAGCTAGGTGTCATGCTTCATCATATGGGCTCGCCCCTCGTCGTGTCGGCAGTGCAATACCCGACGGGCACCCATAAAGGGGCTCTTTGGCAGGGATCTTTTGTTCCTGCTGTTTGGTGCTGTGTGTGTGAGAGCCCTAGGGGACAACAGTGAAGGGTGTGGATGTATGTAGGTGATTTAAAAGAGGTTGGGGAACTGCGTACTCTTTTGTTTTGATACTCTCTCACCAGTATCACTTATGGTGATGGTAGTTCATTTCATGGCACGTTTACAAGTAGGCCAGAATGAGCATCAGCTCATTTAGATGCCATTTCTCAATGTAACTCTGCAATTGGCCAAGGGTCACTTTCTATGATGTTAGATCTTATGATCAATAAATTAGAAACACACTCTAATAATCTCACTCATGGACCAAGCTGTATAAAGGTAAGTGTGGTTAAGCGACATTGGAGTACTATGCAAATTATTATTGGATCATCTGAAGTAATATTCACCCCCGCAATAAGTTTAGAGTCAAACAAGAAGTTAGATTAAAGTCAGATTGTGAAGTTTAGGTTTGATGTAGGTTTAAGATTCCAAAGAAACACTACAGGTGCCAGTGAGATTTCTGAGCAAACATGAAAGTCACTAAGGGGACATGGCCAAGCACCGATGGCGTAGGGCGCACAAAATGGAGCTCCTGCCCAGCTAGCCCCTGCCAGTCGCATCCTGGCCCATCCTTTTGGCCCAGAGTGCACTTCATCTATTATAAGTGCCCTCTAACTCCATTGCATGCTTTGCAGTGATATTTGCAGCATTCCGAGTCTAGATGGCAGCCGTGCAGTAGTCGGAATGAGCTGTGCGAGGGTGCTCCCAAGATAGGGGACACCACTGCGGGGTCCTACCCAGGCTTGTCCTTAAAGTGTTACATGAAAGCAGAGGCCACAGACACTTCACCATCATGATTGTTGGGCACTTCAAGTGGTGAGCAACCCTGCTGGAGTGACTTCTCTTACGGCAGCTGTGGAGTGGGGAGAACAAGTGAGCTCGCACAGTGGGAACCTCGAGTTGGGCATCGGCTGGATTGCCTGGAGAGCAGTGCGGCTCCACACTGAGAAGGCCTGTCACCCCAACCACGCTGCTGAAGCTCTGGCTAGCAGCTTATACATGGAGGTTATTATAGCACTAAAGTTGTGACGGGCATTGGGGATACTGGGCCCCTGAGCTGCCCTGCCCCACGAGTCATGACAGGTTACTTAATAGTGTGGCTTAATAGAGCTGCACTCCTTACGGTGGGCCTAAGTGCCAAAACTTACTTGCAGCGCATTCGGCCTTCTCAACACTTCCCTTGATATATCCAGGGAGCTACAGCCACATTTTGCCTGGGTAGAGGGTTTGCCTAGTGACCTGGGTGTGAAATGGCACCATGAGGCAATTCAGTGCAAACAAGGATCCATTGCCCATTGAAGCACAGTGCTGATGCTTTTCCGTATTAAGCTGTATTGCCTCTGGATGTGTGTTCACCTTTTAAGCATGCACTTATGTTTGACTGACCTCAGATTTTTCTGATCTACTACTGACTCCTCCAATGGGCCTGGATGAGTACTGGGTGCCCCTTCAGAGCATGGCAGCCCAATCAAAGACTGACAACAAAATACAATTCTTGCTCTGAACCACTCATGCCCCCGATACTTATTTCCAGAACCCCTGAGAACCACTAAAGTCTCCATTATTGTCCGGTGTACAATGCTATTGTACTGGGTGCCATATTAGCGTAAAGGCAACCGCTGGTTGCACACACTGCTTTAGAAAAGGAGCGTCCTGGGTGCGCCACCTGGACGTTCAGTGCAGTACCCTAGACTCTTCCATTCTGGATGCTGATCACTAGCCTTCACATTCCTGAAGCTCTCTCCTATCCCTCACCAAAGTGACAATCTATTTGTGTTTTGCTACTGTGGTCAGGGCATCATACTTTACCTGCTTTTATCCCACAGACTCCACGGCACCATGGGGACAGAAGAAGGTGGATACTAGAGGTGAGACCACGGGAGATCCTGCCGAGCCTCCCACCTGAGGAAGGAGTTCCTGCCATATAGCCCGAACTTCCTGGATGACCTACTCTCAGCGATCTTCTACAGGCCATAAAGGCCTTCGTGTAGGTACTGGAATCACAGATTGACACTCTGGTGGCAGATATGGGGATCTTGAAAGGTTGTCACCGTTGACTGACGGAATGAGTCATGATGGTGGAGACAGAAGTGGTACTGGTCCCCTTAGTTCTACGGACCGTGAAAGAGTGACTCATCCATAATGAGGCCACGATTCGGACCCTAGAGACCAGGGAAAAAGATGCTGACATCACATCAAAATAACATGAGAGTGATTGGCCTACCAGAACACGTGGAAGGAGGTCACTTGCTAGATTATCTCAAACACTGCATACATGAGGAGGTGGTGAAGGACCGACTCTCCCTATTCTAAGCCTTAGAGATAGCACATAGAGTACCAGCGCTGCCTCCACCCCTTGGGAGCACCTCAACAACTGGCAGTGGCCAGACTGTTGCATTATAAATTATGGGACCATATTGTGAGCCAAGCCAGGCAAAAGGAAGAGCTCAAAGTGGAGAATAGCAAAGTCAGAGTATTCCTGGACTTCACCAGAGAAGTGCAGTAGCAGTTCTCCACCTTTTCAGAAGGGAAGCAGCACCTCCATCAACTAGGTCTTACTTACGCCATGACATTTACTGCCTGGCTAAGAGTCACGACACCGGATGGAGTACTATTTTCAAGACACTGCAGGAGGTAGGGAAATGGATTAACGCCCAAAACCCAGTTTAAGCCAGGGGACCCAGCGCAGGAAATCTGCAAGGCTGAGATCAAGGCTCAGAGCTACAAGTGACAGTAAAGCAGCTCCCTCCAGAGCAGCAGTTCAACAGGAGCAGCAGCGAGTATTGGAAGTGGTGGCAACATTGAGTAACAATGGAGTGAGCACCCCTTTTAAAGCGAAGGATGATGGTGCTCGAGACTCAGACTCTGACTTCAGATCCAGCTCGTATGGGTACTCGGGCATGGAACTGCCCCTAATGACGCCTGAGATTGCTGATGAGCCTATATAATACAGCTGCTCTGTCGATAGTGTTCTGCTCCTTGTTTGTGGTGTGATGTAGTGGAGGGTGGGGTTCTGAGGACTACTGGGCATTCATCTGGCCCTTTAGACTACTGAATCCCTTTTTTCATTTGCTGATGGGTGGTGGGAAACCTGACATTGAACTTCCGAACAGTCACAACCCCTTTGTTTGTAGTATGCGCAGGTGCACACAGGAGAGTTTGCAGTTCAACTGCGAGTTTGGATGGGGGAATAGGGGCCTGCTTCTCCTGGGGAGTGGCAGTTGGGTTGAATGTTGTTTACTGGTTGAGTGGGGTTTGGTGAGTCATAACCCATTGGTTCTCCAATTTATGTCCCAGCACAAGGTGTGTGCAATATGTTGTAGTGTTGGAATCAGATGATGGATTCAACTGATTGTCTGTATATGCATACAATGCCAACCACCATGAATTACAAATTCATATCCTGGAACATTAGGGAGATGAATAATATGACCAAGAGATATAAGTTGTTTTCATACATTAATAGACAGGGTATCCATATAGCACTTCTGCAAGAAACACACCTGACAACTAAGCAGGAACGGCACTTCAGAAGGGATGGTGGGGACAGGCCTACTGCACCACTATTCTTATGTGAGAGGGATATTTTTTTGGGTGCTCCCGGGTGTCCTGTTCCATCACACTGGAGACCTGATTGACCCAGAGGGCAGATTTGTGGTGGTAATGGGTTGACTAGCAGGTCAAGACATAGCAATCATTTATACCCCAATTTTGGACCAGAGGGTGTTTCTAGTTGACTTATCGAGGTCCTTGACCCATTACTTGGTGCGCTCACTCATTATGGGGGGTATTATAACTGTATAGGTGACCCCACTCTAGATCATTCTCACTCCACCACTGAGGGACTCACCAATTAACAGAACAGCTTGGTTATTTACGAACTGAAAGGCTACATGGGGCTAATTGACACCTGGTGCTGGACACATCCACTACCTAGGGTTTACTCCTTCTTTTCGCATCTCCATTTAGGCACGTTCCTCTCCACCCCTGATGTCTATGGTTTGGTACATGAGGTTGAATATCTTGCTAGAACCATTTCTGACCACAACCTGTTCCTCCTCCACTTGGGGTGAGAACGAAAGAGACCCTACATTCCTAGGTGGAGACTGAAACCAGAATTCTTAAAGGATCCAATCTTCCATGACACCATCAGTGATTGTATTCAGCAATACTACGAGGACAATACTGGCACAGCGTCTTCCCCTCAGATGGAGTGGTGGGCTTTTATGGAATATGACACTTTTCTCTGCACGCGTTTACAATGCGTGCCATTACCCCACATTTTTTACTCCACAAAATCTTTTACAACACAGGACTTGACAACACGATCCATTAGAGCCCTGCGCTGTAAAAGATTTTGCAGAGCAAAAAATGCGGGGTAATAGACTGCATTGTAACGCAGTCATTGTAAAGGATGTTTACTGCTTTTAAGCTGTGCTCCGGGGAAATTCATAGCGAAACCGGTGGTGTTGGATGCACTTTATTAAATGTGATCATGTCCTCTGAGGCGGAATTGAGGGACATGGAGAAGCGCAGACCTGGTTGCCCTGATTTACAACAGTCTTCGCTGGATGCCAGGGAGCACTTATCGGGGGAGGTTGAGAAGCTTTGATGCTTTGATTATAGAGCCTACATGCTACAAGCACATGCAGAGGACGACTGCACTTGTTCACTCTTTTTTTGTGAAAATCTTTTTTATTGATGTAAAACACATCAAAATACACCACACAAATCAAAACACATACAAAGCAAATCATCATCAAATAAGACATTAAAATATGAAGTAGTCCAATAAAATAATTGGGGACATTACCTAAAATATACCAGAATGGAGCCCAATTGGAGGAGTCGCATTCATAAATAATTCCAATGAAGCTCAATTACAAAGATTTGTTATCAACCGCAAACGGGGAGTCGGCATTAAAGGGGCCGCACTGCCAACCTCTGTTCTTATTCCAGGTGTCCCAAATTCTCATTCATTTACTAGGGAAACCTCTACTCTCGTATACCACTCTCTCAGCCTGCATGCACCAGTCCATATCGGACTCCTAATCAACGCATTTCAAATCAACCCCTCCTTTACAAGTTCTAGCTATGTTCCGCTTAGCCACCATGCATCCCAAAGTAATCCACAATCGCTCCGGTCTAGACAGATCAGTGTTCAAGAGACACAACCTCAGGGTATCCTCCACTTCTTTACAGCAAGTCTGAGATAAAACAGAGATTTCCTTCCCATTGATGCAAATAAGTACCAAATTTGCCGCAGCCACGGGGACACAACAAAGAGTCTGAAAGACCCATTTTAACCAATACGGAGCTGGTGTAATAGGCCCAATACTTAAAGTTGAATAAATTTAAACCAGGATCTAATTGCAACCTCACGGGGTGAAGCCAGGGCATCCCTCCATTCCTCGTCGGAGATCTCACCCACATCAGAGCAACATTTCGCACTGACTTTATCAAGGGGTTCAGGTGAGCTATTAAGGAGTTTACGATATGTGAGAGATATGACTTTGTTGGGGAGATAGTCGTCCAATAAACTATCCTCCAAAGGGGGAAGACACCAGCAAGTCCTCACCTCTAGAAAGCACCATGATCAGTACGTTGCATTCCTGAAGGTAGCGGAACGTTTCCCCCTGGATGTAGTTGGTATTGTTGCTGCAAATCACTGAAAGGCACCATACCGCCTCTAGCCCATAGGCCGCCCACCCTAGACAGGCCTATCAAATCCCATTTATCAAAAATGGGTTGCCGCCCAAGCATACCCAGGCGACAAGAGTCAAACAATGGAGTCGCCTGCGTAATTTTGCCCTTCCAGCCCAACCCTGAGTTTGCTAGGTGCCAGATGGAGACTGTCGTGGAGGTCGGGGGGAAGTTGGGCTCTTGTTTTGAACCAGCATACAAGGTCCTTAAGTAAGTGCCAGGTAGCATATTGTGTCTATCTATCCGATAGGCCGGATCCTCAATTGGTCGATGCATCCAGTGGTTAAGGACAATAAGTTGTGAGGCCCAGTAATATGATCTGATGGACGGCAAAGCTATTCCACCATCCTACCAGCTCCTAATAAGTGTGGTGAAGGCGATTTGGGATGCACCACCGTTCCACAAGAGGCTGGGAACTTCGGACTCAATAGAAGTCAAATACTGAGTTGGGACTAAGGGCCCGATGTAGGTAAATGGCATTTACCGATTCGTAAATACCGAATTTTACCGATTCGGTATTTACAAATCGGTAAATGCTATGTAGGTATTTTTACTGATTTTTTTACCGAGTCTGTAACATTCCGTAATTACCGAATCGGTATTTACCAAATCGGTAATTGCCATTGATTCCTATGGGCCTTGAGGCCCATAGGAACCAATGTCAATTACCGAATCGGTAAATACCGATTTGGTAAAATTACCGAATTTACAAAGGGGACAGGGTGTCACTTTGACACCCTGTTGCACCCCTGATTCAGGCTTGTGTGCCATGTGACACACATACATGCCCTCAGGGCATGTATGTGTGCCACATGGCACAAGTGTACATGCACAGATGTGCATGTACACAGGAATTCGTTATTTACCATGCAATAGTATTACATGGTAAATAACCAATTCCTAGGGGCCTGTGGCACTGTTTCCAGTGCCACCTACATATAGATTTACTGATTCGGTATATTTACTGATTCGGTATTTTACAGAATCGATAAATTTACCGAATCTGTAAATTTACCGATTCTGTAAAATATAGGCCCCCTACATCTCAATCACCAAAAACTGGTCGGTAACGGCCGAAATTGGCCGTTACCGACCGGTATTTGGTGACCTACATCTGGTCCCAGGTGTATTGTATTCTGCAATGCATTGAGGAAGCAAGGCAGCAGCATCTATTTACACAGCGCCACTCTCCCCAAGAGTGTAAGAGGGAAAGCCCTCCAATGTTGTACATCTACTTTAAGACATTGAAGGGGGGGCAGTAAATTGCGCTGACCTCCTCGTCTGTCGTGATGTAGATTCCTAGGTATTGGAAGCCATCAGTAACAATTTTAGCACCACAACCTGATGGGAGAAGGTGTCCACGCAGGATATATATCACGGATTTATCCCAGTTAATAGTAAAGCCGGAATTCTTTTGAAATAGGGTGAATACACGGAATACTTCAAGGATCGAAGATCGGGGCTTGGCAAGATAAAGCAAAATATCATCTGCGTAAAGGGACACTTTGTCCATCCACTCCGGTGACCAGTTTAGTCCCCAAATCCAGGGGACCTCCCTGAGCCATATAGCAAGAGGTTCAAGCGCTATGGCAAACAACAAAGGACACAGTGGGCATCCTTGTCGTGTGCCATTACCCAACTAAATAAAAAAAATGGCCGACCTACTTCAGTTCACTGCGATTCTCGCCAAGGGTTTCGCGTAGAGGAGACGTACCCACGACAGAAATCATCCACCAAAACCATATCTTTCCAGCATTACAAAAAGAAAAGGCCATTTGATCATGTTGAACGCCATTTTGGCATCCAAAGACATAATGACTGAGTCCTCTTGGATAGTGGAGGCCCGTCCCAAAAACCCAAATAAGCGACGCAGATTTGGTGCTGTGTTCTTGGTCGGCATAAAGCCGGACTGATCCGGATGAATCAATTTGTGAAGGAGTGGTGAGAGGCACAGAGCCAGTACCTTAGCCAAGATTTTGACCTCAGGGTCAAGGTGGGAAATGGGCCGGTAGGAGGAGCATTGGTTTGGGGGTTTGCCTTGCTTATGAATGATGACTATATTAGCCAAGCATTGCGTGGCTGGGAGAATGCCCTCTTGCACACTTGCATTGTACATTCTCAGCAGATAAGTGGCAATAAGGGAAATCACGGTCTTATATAGTTCAATTGGGAGTCCACTATGGCCCATGACCTTCCCAGACTGTAGGAAGGAGATGGCCTTAGAGATTAGCGACGTATCTAGTTCTGCGACCTCTTGGGACTCAAGACACAGTAGTGGCAAAATAGCAAGTAGCTCTGCCGCCTCCTCCTGAGTAGTGGAGGACATGGGGCAGTAAACCCCTTGCAAAATAAGTGGCAAAGTCATCTGCGATACCTATTCAATCATGATGATGAATGGCAGTATCATCCACAATTTCAGCGACCAATATCCCTGTACTCTTTCTGCGTAACGGCCAATTTATGCGAGTTCTCCGACCACCTCTCAGACACCAAGTCTTGGTAAAGGGCCATAATCTCACTTTCAATAGTCTCAAGTTGTTGCTGCTTTTCCTTCTTATGTCTTGCCACAGCCGCCACTCCACCTCCCTGTATCACAGTCTTGAATGCTTCCCATAATACGCTCCAAACTGGACCGAGCCCACCTTTTCTTCAAAATGACATTGGGTGGCCTCAGTCAGTTTGGAGCATATTTCTGGAATTCTAAGATACCAGGATTGAAGAATCATATCCTGTTGGCCGGCAGGGGGTCTGCCACAATAATATGTCACAATAGGTGAATTTTCGAAGATCCCCTTGGGAAGAAGGGATAATTTATAGAACATATGAAGCTGTGTAGCCTTACAAAAGAGGTAATCAATGTGCGACAGACTGCCAGGCACACCAGAATGAAAGGTATATTGTTAACTCCCAAAAAAAGAAATTCAGGGAGTGAAAATCTAGATGACAGTACAGGATTTACAAATGACCAGCCTGTGTGGGTCACAACGCTGGTGGCGAACCTTCAGACGCAAATGAGATCCATAGTCAAGGAAGAGCTCAGACCCCTACAAGCAAGGATAGATGGGCTGACTGTAATTCTTAATGAATGGATAAAATCTAGGGGGAAAACCAAGGATATTATTAGCCCTGATAGTATGACACGAGGCCAGGCCACTACGAGTAATCATTTGGTTAATCCCTGCCCAACGCTAAACAAAAAAGATCCACCATTAAATTCAGACCGGGAACAACAGGCTATGAAGCCTAATGAAGCTAGTGTGGCAAGGCCACCCCCGGTGCCAATAAACTTAGCAAATCATACTCCATCACTGCCTAAAAGTACAGAGGAACTACAAAAAAATTCTCTGCAGATGGAGGAAGGACCCCCTTTAAACTTAGAAGGTAATAACTATACCTACTCCCCTCCAATAATACATTTACCTCTTGCATCAACCCCATATGTCCTGATCCTCGCAGGTGTACCCGAACTAAGAAAGGGCCAATTAGAATCCCACCAAGAATTAAAGAGCAAATGTGTCCATTGGTTTGTGAACCATAGTAATTTTGGCTTTGAGAATCCTGGAGAGATTTTAACCACATGAAGCGTGGGTTGGATAGGCAGACGACATAAGGATATACAAGGAGACTGCATAGTAATTAATTTTAGAAATCCACGGATGACCCAAAGAGTTTTAGCTAGCGAGCATGGGAGGAATAATGGTAGTATTTTATTATTTCCCTTAGGCTACTTTTATCCCCCCAATAGGCCCCACCAGCATATTTGGCACCAGGAGCAGGGAAGGAGACCTGTCCTTAACAATCTTCTATCATTACATCTAGATCAGCATTGGCATAACCAATCTATCTTTAATATTCCTACTGGGAACAATTGTAGCCCCCTAGATGGAGCAGATTGACTGAAGGAAATCCCCCCAACTAATAAGGTGGAAACATGCAACTCACTTGTAGACACATTGACCCAGGGTAATGCTGCAGGGTCATATCTCTGGAGTGGGGAGGTTTCAGCCGGAGGTAGCATGAGCGGCTCACGAAGCAGCAACCACCATGATGGTGACCCAGCCCAGACTGAAAATTCCAAACAATCTATACCTGTAGGGTCAAATGTGAAGGATGACACTGGATTAACAAAGGTGTTAATGCAGCTGCCCCCCTTAGTACCTTTTAAACAGAATCCATCTAATTGCCCGATAACAAGGGTTCTATCATGGAATACTGTGGGTATAAGCAATAAGATAGATGATCCTGACTGGGAGTCTTTTACTAGTCAATTCGAGATCTGCATGTTCCAGGAAACTTGGGCAAGAGGGGAGGTCCCTAAGTCAGGTTATGCTTCTTTCAGCATTCCCGCTACTTCTGGGGGCAAAGGGAGACCATCTGGAGGCCTTACTAGATGGGTAGACGTCCATTTGGGATGTATGGCCGAGCATATTAACACAGGTTCAAACGATATTTTATGTACCATACTGCAGTTTCCATCTAATTCTCCTGTTGCCCTTTTAAATGTATATTCGAGACCTACCCCTATGGGCAAAGAGTCCACCACGTTGGAGGAATTAACTACATTTCTAGGCCCCATTGCTGCAAAACATATGGTGATCCTAGGTGGGGATTTTAACTGCTTTACAGTTTACATGACGAGGATAACTTCTGGGAAATCCCAGAGTCCAGATGCCCAATAGTTAACAAATGGTCCCCCCTGGTGATTCAGATGAATTGTCTCGTTCTGAAACACTCATTAAGAGCATGCAATAGGAGATCCCTGTCTGATACATCTACTGGTTACACGTTCCATAGTAAAGATCGTGTGTATTTATTAGACTATATTATAATCGACTCTAAATCCTGGGATAGGATGATTGATTTTAAAATTATCCCACGTCTAGACAGTGATCACTATGCGCTAGTAGTAGAACTAAAAGCATTAAACACTGGGAGTACGCACATCTTGGATAACCCTATTGATCCCACGCTGATAGTCTCGAACTGTAGGCAGAGAGTGAGATGGACTGATTTCAGTCAATCACAAGATAATCTGGGTAGTCTCTATGAAGCCTTACTCCCTGTCCTTGTGTCGGCTTCCACTTCAAATATACAAAACAGGGATGGTGTAGACCTAGTGCTGGTTGAGTCGAATCATGCTAGATTAGGAGAAGTTACATTGAACTTCTTCTATCCCAACAAAACTAATAGGCTGAGTAGGACCACGCCCCACCCTTGGTACAATGACCTCTGCCGTAAGGCTAAAAGACCGCTAGTAGCATCTATTAAAGCCAATGATCGCCCCAAAAATAAATATTGCAAGGAAGGCATATAAAGCGGTCATCTCAGAAGCTAAACTAGGGTGGGAAATGGAAAGGTGGGACACACTGAAAACCGCCTTAGGGGAAAGAGATATGAGGACTTTTTGGGGTGTGGTCAATACTGGCTTCTCCACCCCCAAATCATTGGTTGATTCGAACCTGGACAAAGAGGTCTGGCGGGATCATTTTGAATCCCTTTATGCTAAGGAAAAGACGCTCAAGGATGTGTTGTCCGAAGGATGTCACCTGGAGGCCGATTGCCCCCTAAACCAAGGGGAATTTAACCATCATGTTGACGGCAGAGCGAGCCCAAGTATACGTTTACATGAAATCAAGGGTGCATTAGCAAAAATAGCCCTGGGTAAAGCACCAGGCCTAGATAAGATTCCTGTGGATCTTTTTCGGAGTGGAGCATCCATCTGGGCTCCATATTTCTGGGTGCTATTTAATGCCATACTGCAAGGCATGAAGATTCCCTCCAGTTGGGATGGCGCGGAAATAATCCCGATCTTTAAAAAAGGTTTGCCGCTCCTCCCAACTAATTATAGACCCATCAGCCTGATAGATATTTCACAAAAAATATTTGCACGTATTTTGCTGCACAGGCTACACTTTTGGATGGAGGAAAAGGGAATACTGTCCCACTTACAGGCGGGGTTCAGGGAAAAATTCTCGACCCTGGACCAAGTGCTAAGATTACAACTGTTGTACTGGAAGACCCCCTGCCTGGAGGGGGGCAGTCTCTACTTAATATTTTTATACCTGAGGTCAGCTTTTGATTTGGTCCCTATTAAAAAACTGTGGTTAGTCCTTTCTGAGAGGGGGGTTCCTGTATATTTAATCTAACTCATGAAACGACTCCACGAGGACAACTACGCGCAAATCAGGTTTGACAAGGATGGAAAACTAACTGCACCCATTCCTATTAAACGTGGCGTTCGCCAGGGTTGCGTGCTTGCACCAACTCTATTTAGCTTATACATTATTGGCCTGATAGAATCTCTGTTAGCAGAAAAAGATCTAGATGCACCTAAGCTAGCCTCCCGTAAAATTCCAGCAATGATGTTTGCCGACGATACTCTTTTGGTGGCTAAATCACCTATGGGTATACAAAGGGTTCTTAATAAATTTGAAGTATTCTGTAGCGAAAGAGGACTAGAAAAAAATCTACAGAAAACCAAATTTATGGCGTTCAACAGTCCAAAAAAGTACACGCCCAAACCCTTCATTAAACGACAAACCCCTCGAAAGAGTTTCCTCTTTATTTATCTAGGTATTACCATCACAGAAACCATGGACTGGGGCGCTCACATTATCAAATCAACATTAAAATTAGCTCAATCGACAGGTGGCATCATGAAGGTGTTCTGCAAGTCTAGTCAGAGAGCAGTAAGCCCTGCAATAGAAATTTACAAGGCTCAAGCTCGAGGTGGCGCGCTATATGACGCAGAGCTATGGGGTCACTCCAAATTTGAGATCCTATCACAGGTCGAGAATCAATACCTCAGACAGCTGTTTAGACTACCACTGAGTACCCCATTAATCCCGCTCTGATTAGATACAGGGCTAATGGCGATTGCAGGAGTATCAAACCTTAAACCCCTAATGTACTGGCGTCGCCTGTGGACCACTCCCGAACTTTTACCATACAGGGAGGAACTGCTAGAAGTAATGAATGCACGGGGGGCTGACAAACTGCCTTGGTTAGCACATATCAAATATTTTCTAACCAGTATGGGGCTGGGGGATTGCTGGGCTGATCCTGAGTCTGCCTGCTCATTAATATCAAGGAAACAAATGAAGGTCCATTATGAGGAGTACAGAATGGCTCAACTTCATTGTTGTTCCCAAACAGGCAAACTAACATCAGCTTTTTTAGAAATAAAAGATAGTTTCTGCTTTGAGTTGGCCCTAGATGTTATCAAACCAGTAGCGGCAAGAAATCTCTATTTACAGTTTAGGCATAGGGTTCTTCCGCTTCGCTGTTTTATATCCAAATGGAGAGGTTTGCAAGTGGTGCATTGCCCGGCATGCGATTACCCCGAAGAATCAGTACTCCATGTTTTCTTTAGCTGCCCTGGCTTCTACAAAGCAAGGAAACGTTGGCTGGTGCAGATTTGTAGGAACCTTGGAAGTAGACATTGTTCTGAGATGTTCAGGATACTGAAGCATGACTCCAGTATCCCGATTGTCTACTCAGTTGCAGGATTCCTATATTCTATGTGGTGTACCCGAAGGGTCTTTATGAAATCAAACAAAGACGCACTGGACAATTCTTAGGGAGCAAAAATAATAACATCATAACCAGGTACAACACCCCTCCATGGCTTTTTTTATTATTCTAAATCTAGATAATGCCACTATGATTGGACCAGAGTGAATCTATCCACTTTCTTCAAATGTCGGGCCGCAGTGAACTGGTTGTCTGCTAATTGACATTGATAATCTTTCTAAAAACTCCTGCTTGGAAGTACCTGAGGATATGGGGAATGTCAGATTCTGGTCCTAATCAACTGAAACACTGGAACTTTGGTCATCCATTTTATGACTCTTTTTTACTTAACTTATTTATCTATTTACTTGCACTATGCACTTTCCGAAGCTAAAACATTGTCTCCTGCCTAGTAACACTCTCCAAGACTGTTGTTTTTATAATATTGTATGGAGTCACTCATGTATGCCAATAATGTCTATAATGATTTTCTTATATCTTTTTAAATTTGATGTTAGTATGTTTTGATGTAATTTTTTAAATGGCTTGTATGTATGTGCTTGTACTTTTTAGGTCATATTGACCACAATAAAGTTTATTGAACTGAACTGAACTGAACTGAAAGGTATATTGTGCACTGGCTCACTCTTAGCTTGGCTTGCTAACCCCACTAAACAGGGTACAGTCATTGTGGAGCCTTAGATGGATCAGGGAACCTGTCCCTATAGGCAAGCGGACAATACCTTGCAGGAGATCTGAGTGGCAATAAAGAATATGACACAATAAAAAAATCCCTGGAAAGGGCACACCATATGCTGACCTGTTAGCGCAAGATCTATACAAGACAGCTAGAGACACAGGCTGAGAGGTTCTAGTGGTGATATTGCTAAAACCAGGAAGACCTTTGCATGATTGTAAGGCATACAGATGGTTCTCGATCGTCAACATTGACTATAAATTCCTTAGCTGGGTCCTAGCAACCCAACTCCTCTCTTTCATGGCAATAATTATCCACCTAGATCAAGCAGGGTTTATCTCTGGCTGCAACACGGTGATTAACAGCAAGAGACTATTGTCATTGTTGAAGGCTGATACGTATGATCATGGGGAACCAGCTGTACATGCAGTAGATATAGAGAAAGCTTAGAATGGGACTTTCTCTATGGAGTGTTGGAGCGCCTATCTTTAGGGCGTGCCTTTATTGCTTGGACTAGACTGCTTTACATGAACCCCACAGCCAGAGTTCGAGCAGGACGTGTTATATGTGAGTACTACTCGGTGGGCCAAGGAACCAGGCAGGCATGTTCCTTCTCCCCCCTACTTTTTGCTCCTTGGCATAAGGGTCAGCAGGCATAAGTCAAGAGTGTTCCCAAAGCTTGCAAATCGCACATCCCCTGAAGGAATAAAGGTATTGCAGTGGGAACCCCTATGTATATAATATCTGGGAGTTAAGGTATTTCATGACCAAGCTGACTTGTTGGATGGGAATGTTGGGATGGCAGTTAGTGTGCTTAGACTGTGCATTGACTTCTGGAAGATGCCTCCCCTCTCAGTAGAGTGACATGCCACTCTGCTTAAAATGTTGCACTCACCCGCAGTTGTAGTTTGTAGTGCTTAGTATAAGGGTGCCTCAAACGCTGTTCCGGGAACTAGACTCGCTCATTACTGCTTTTACATGGAGGTCACTCTGTAGAAGAGTAGCTCTGACAATGATGCAGTGCCCTGTGGGAGAGGGGGGAATGGCTGTCCCTGAGTTTGAGACGTATTACATTGTGGCACAACTCCATGGGTTCGCGCATTGCTTGGCAGGTAGACATACCCCCGGGGAGGGAAATGGGACGGTTTATACATGACCTTCCCGGAGATAGGATAGTTTATACCTGACCTTCCCCAGTTGTTTGGAGTACTATTGAAGACAGGGTGCCCGCTTGCTGATGACACCACTGAATTTGAAGTACTGAAGGTGCTATTGAATTAAATGCTTGCAAAAGATACAAGTGCAAATTCCGTATTCGCTTGACATAGCCAGGGGTGTGTTACAGGTGCTGCTGCCTGGGGGAGACTGGCAGTGCTTAGTAGATTGGATATCTGCGGGGGCGACACGAGTGGGGGACGTGCCCTGAGTGGAAGAGCTCCTCCCATTTGAGGACTTTCCCTTGGACTTTGACTTACCTCAGGGGCATTTCCTGCTCCGCAGTGCTCTGACGGCTCGGATCTTTAGGCAACAGGTTGCAGGCATGTCAAAGCCATGACATCGTAAGAGCTATAAAAATATAATCACGTCCTCAGGCACTATAAAAGGGCTCGGTTGTACAGGGCAATTAGAGCCCCTAGACACCTTGTGAACTAGATGGGAGGAGGACCTGGGGATTTCGCAACTTTGTTAGAGAGAAACTTCAGGCTCTCTAGGAACACTAGTTCAAACTAATCAATTTCTATGTTTTACAATAGAGCATACCTAAACCCAGAGAAAATAAATAGGTGTTTCAACACAGTTGGGGCAGCATTCCCGAGATGTGGAATGGTGGGAGTGGAATTCTTACACATAATATGGAGCTGCCCATCACTAATGAGTTATTGGGAGGAGATAACAAACACTGATGTTACCATGAGAAAGGTCCCCTGCTCCCCGAGGCACTGTTTGTTGAGCTGGTTACGACACACCATCAAGACCAAGGTCACTAGCAGGTTCCAAGACTATTTTGTCAAAGAGGTAAATTACCAGAACTTGGAAGGCTCCCAGGGGACCCCGGTTGCAACTTGGCATAGGGAACTCGAGAGATGGACGGGGTATGAAAGTAGAGGGCTGCTCCTGGAAGCCAAATAGGGACATGGCTCATTGGACTTGGCTAGGGTCTATGAGGAATTAGTGGACTGCATGAAGGACCCAGATCACCGATCCAGGTAGCATCTTCTTGTACTGTATTAGCTCTAGCCCCGGATTATAGATGTTAATGTACTTGTGCTCCCACCATTTGCTGACTGAACCCCAATCGACTGTGAAAAGAAGTCTCTTACAAACACCGCCAGGTAATAGGTTTCTTTATTCGGTCCAGTTACAGCGGCTCCCCGGCAGCAACTGCCCAACTCGGAACCCCAAGGAATCGAACAATACAATAAACACTCCAAGGTAGAATGGAGCACGAGACCCAACACACCCCCCTTCCTTCATAACAATAGTTAAGAAACCAAAGTAAGAAAACCAGGAAAGCAAGAAAACAAGAGAAGGGAAAAAAAAGAGAAAACAAAGAAAGAAAGCATATGTAGGACAGAAAACAGTAACTGATTCGTGACATTATGTACTCAAAATAACATTTTATGCAGAAGACAGATTTATACCATTTTGCTCAAATTATAACATTTTATAATCTTGAAATTTGATTGGAACGGATTTCACTCTAGAAGCAGCTCCCCTTACAGGGATAAGGTTAGACCGTGAAACATTTCTTCCATAGATGCTGGTACACTCAACACAAGGAGGGGAAGAAGAAACAGCCAATCTGGTGTCATACTTAGCTTGGACAGCAGCCCTGACATCAGTTACCACAGCCAAACCCTCCGTATTCACAACTCTCCAAGACATCCATTCTTTGTTCAGCTTGGTTCCTGCAACTCTTCCTCGCAATAGAGTAAACGGAGCAACGCCAGTAGAAACATGAGGAGTAGTTCTCCCTGCCCACAACATATCACAAACAGCCCAGCGCCAATGCAAGCCATTCACCAAAGCGAGTTGGCGGTGTTCCTTAACAACACGGTTGAAGCGCTCAACCAAGCCATTGCTGCGGGGATGATAAAATGATGTGCGAACGTGTTTAATTCCAGCTTCCATGAAAAACTTAGGCATTTCAGAAGAAACAAACTGGAAACCGTTGTTGGACACAATTTCCTCCGGGAAACCCTCCCTAAGGAAAACGTCCTGTAAAAAATTGATAACCACAGAAGAATTTATATTGTCGACAAATCTTACTTCAGGCCATTTGGACATAGAATCAATTAAGACAAGGGCATACTTAGGAGAGGTACCGATAAGACCAAGTGGACCAGCAATGTCCGAAGCTAACTAGGACCAAGGAACATTTTTCACCACAACATGTTCCACAGGAGAAGGATGCGTCACTTGGGACTTGTCACTGGCAACACATGTACAACAATCATGGACAAAATGCTCAACATCCTTGTCAAGGGCCACCAAAAATCTTGTCTGACCCCACGTTTCATTGCACGGATACCAGGATGCCCCTCATGGGGAAGAGCTAAAACCCTCATATGAATAGAAGAAGGAACAACAAGCAAACCCCCCCTTCTCAAAATCCCATCCACAACAGATAATTTGTCTTTGACCCTCTTGTAGGGTACCAGCTCAGAGGGACAATCCTTATCACACGGCCACACACTGCCTATGAAATCCATAACTCTCACCATATCAGCATCAAGAGAAATACTTTCTAACCATTCACGTTCAGATAAAGCACTATCCACACAAAAATCCAAAGAACCCACAGCCCAAACAACTTCAAAATCATCACACTCGGTATCACCAACAACACTGGAGAGAGAAAGTCTGGGCAGACAATCAGCTACCAGGTTTTTCGCTCCGGGCACATATTCAAGCCGATAACGAAATTCCTGTAGCCTAAATTGCCATTTCGAGATCCGAGGGGTAGCTCTGCCTCCACCTTTGGTGGTAAATAGGTCAGCCAGGGGTTTGTGGTCGGTTCTAAAAATGAATTAGTTCCCCCACAAAAAATGTTTTAAATGCAGAACCCCCCACCACATGCCTAAGGCCTCCATCTCTTTAGTAGAATAAGTACTTTCAACACCTCTTAGAGTTCTGGAGAAAAAAGCTATAGTCTCTTCCCGACCATCACTCCTCCTTTGCAAAAGAACAGCCCCCAAACCCACATTACTTGCATCAGTGGATACTATACATAAGTCATTGATATTAAACAACTTTAAAGAGCGAGCTCATACAATATCTTGTTTCGTGGTTTCAAAATTTCTGTTACAGTCATCGTCCCACACAAATATGACATTTTTCTTTAGTAGATTTCGCCTAGCATCCCATCCTCATCACCAAAGAAAAGAAGTCTCTTACAAACACCGTCAGGTAAGAGGTTGCTTTATTCGATCCAGTTACAGCGGCTCCCCAGCAGTAACTGCCCAACTCGGAGCCCCAAGGAATCGAACCAATACAATAAACACTCCAAGGTAGAATGGAGCACAAGACCCAACAGACTGGTTTCCCTATGTGGATTATGCCTGCCTTCCACGCTTCAACTGCTGAGTGGGACACAAGTATTTGCTGTGTGGATTTCTGGCCGCAACTTGGGTAGGGGGTGGGAAGTTATGATTGGGGGACTGGTGGGATATCACACTTGAGTATGTATCAGTGTATTAGTGGCCTTGCTTTGTGCCCAATGTTTGATGCTGATTCGAAACTGAATAAAATTTGTTTTAAAGAAATATGAAAGTCACTAAGTTTATGGAGCATAATATCCCTAATGCACACAAGCTGGCGAGCCAAGCTCTTGGCTGTTCACCATTCAGGTCATTTACCATTAACCTGTGGGGGAGCCTCCATGTTAGTTGTTGCAAGTTGGAGAATTCTTAACACAAAACATTAAATTCTTCATTTGAAAATCAAGCTTGCAAAATTATACGGCAAAACTAAAATAGGCAGATGAACAACTAATCACGAATACACCAAAACAATACATAGTGGGCAGTTGAAGTACTAAATATATGTTTAGAACACAATAATTGTATCCCACAATACTGTTAGACTCTACTGGGCAGTATGTAGGACATAATATTTCTACCAGATGATATTTTTGTTTGTATATCCTGGTACCATAATAACACTTTACCTAGCCAGACTACACTTATGGCAAAAGAACATTGTATAGTCACAGGTCAGAAACATTCTCAAATTTCAAAAGCTCTGTAAATTACAGGCTATTGATATCAGCATTTTGTGTGTTGAACATCATATATACTCTAAGTATACCACCTAGTGGGGCAACTTTACTCAGTCATGGCCGGTATGTCTCGCGGGTGGGGAGGAGGCGGCGAGGGCGCACAGGGAGGTGGTGGCGCAGAAGAGGGGGTAGTTTAATAAAATAAAAAAATTAAACTTATCATCTCTACCTATCCCATTTTGCGTCTCCTCTCTCCCCTCCATACAGGAAGCAGTCAGCCTCCCTCCCCTCAGCCAATCACAATGCTGCATGCATTCTATATAGAAAAAAAGCAGAGTACGTATGACTGGTTTGGTGGGGACTGGGGCTGGCCAAACAGTAAGCGCACTAAGAGTGGGCAAGCCACTTCTCTCCTGGACCTCTTCAGGACCTCCCACCCGCCCGCTGCCAACCAGGCATACCCTTATGCGAGAAGCAGAAACATAAAATGGTATTCAAAATACCATTTTATGTTTCTGCTTCTCGCACTGCGAGAATGCAGTGGGGCCCACGTGGAGGGCCCACGTGGAGGAGCCGCCCCTGACTTTACTGACAAACAAATTGTTGGGTGTTTCTTGCATGGCCTATTGTAGTTTTATCTGTGTTGGCCCAATGGTGTATGTTGTAGGCCGCATTTCTTTTGCACATGTTACTATATAACACATAGTCAGCTGACTGCCATGATAGCCCGCTCCTGGGCATTCCGCCCTTTATTCATCAGAAGTATGCTTTAGAGAACCAGACTACTTGTAACAAATCACTGTCCTCTATTTATTATAAAACGCCCTGAGGAAGCCCTAGGCCAGAAGGACAGTTAAAGGGGCGAAACACGTGTTGGCTGTTACCTCTTGTTACTCACCTGAGAGGAAGTCTCAGCTTCTAAAAACTGCATATATATATAAAATAGAAAATACTGCACATGATCAAACGTTTTTGGGAATTTTTCCGTGCTGAACCACAATTTTCCTGAAATTTGTCCTGACACTCTCTTGGAACGTTCTTGTTGCCTGTGGGATGGGGTCCCCCACTGTCAAGGACAAATACTTCACTCATATTTCACTCAATACCACGGCCAGTAAGGGATTGGGACCTTTTTTCCCCCCTTTTTGACCTAAAGGGAAAACAACAATGCCTTTTGTTATTCTCTCTGGTCAGACACTTGCAGTTAAACATCACAAAAGAATGCAGCTGCTATTTGTGATCACACATATCTTGTCATATAACTGAGGACAGGGCTTCTGAAAAACACACACTGAGCAAAGGTCCTGAAGCAAGATTGCTGCATCAGCCAAGATGTAGAACATCCAGCTATGTATGCTAAGATGCGGAGTCCACCACTAATCCCAGAGATCTTTGACATATAATCATTTAGCTTCAGTAGAAGGGGGGTTAGGCTGATCTATTTTATAACATGATATGGATTTTTGTGGTACAGGCTTTGTTAACTATGCGAATGACATTTTTGATATTCATTTGTTGTCTAATTGTAGCACAAACACTGCATCTTAGAAAATGATGGTTTAAATAAATATTATTAACTTGCTTCGTGTCTCTTGTTTATCCTTTTGTGGACAAGTCAGCATGAGAGAGCGAAAGGGGGTGTCCTGTTACTGCAATCCCTGAGAGGATGAGAATGTTCTGTTCTGGGGTGACAACTCAATGGTTTCTCTGGAAAGGTTAGGAGGGCAAGTGAGGCACTATAGCTAGTCAGACTCTGGCTCATAGATACTGAGGTGGTATGGTGATTTAGTCCCTACATTCTGAAGTTCTATGGTCCCAAGCATAGTTCTGTTCCTGAGCAGAATCCCTGCAACAAGTGACGACCTGTTTTGAAGGATCACTGACACAATATTGAGACAAATATTATGTCAAAATAATATTTCCCAAAATATCTTAGAATGGCAAGTATAAAAATATTGGAAATAACATATTCAGCCTTAAGCACGGGGTGCGCCAGGGCTGCATCTTGGCCCCTATGATGTTCATCTTCTATATTAATGATCTCTGCCCTCGCCTGATTTCTGCTCGAGTAGACATCTCAAGAGTGACAGATGCTCAGGTGCCTTAACTTTACTATGTGGACAGTGCGGTCCTGTTGGCCTGGGACCCCTAATGTTCTGCATGTGCTGGTGGACCACTTTGTCCAGTTTAAGGATAGTTTAGATCTAGTCACCAAAAATGGCACACCGCATATCATGGCCTGCAGACCAGAAAGAATCAACACCCGCAGATTTCTTATAAAGGGACAGTCCTTGTATTGTGTTAAGGATTTTGCCTATCTGGGTGCTATTTTAAACTCAGTGGGTTCCTGGCAGCCTCAACTGCCCAGCTCTAGTCTTAAACTTAGCAGGTCAGTAGGAGCCATCTTCAATCTTTGTAGCGCAAGTGAATGGGGATGATTCTACTTCTTTTAAAAATCTATAATAACCAATGTGTCCCGGCTGCCACATATGGGGCAGGGATATGTCGTTTTCACAAGAGTTCCCCCGTTTAATGTGAGGAAGATCGCATATGTAGAAGTATTTTGCAGCTTCCCCCTTCAGCGTCTAGTTTTATCCTGCATACAGAGCTTAAGCAATGCTTTATCGAGAATAGGGACCAAATAGCACCCTTGCTTCTTTGGGTCAGTATAATGAGAAATCCGTAAGCTACACTCTGTAGAGACATCATCTCAGATTGTCTTCTTTTGGTTGATTGGGGCTCTATTCTGTGGTTGAAATAAATTTCTCTTGTCTTTCAGGGGCTGGGGTTGTCTTTGCTGTTTCTGTCTCCTGTTGGTTTAAAGAAAGGAGACAGATCATGGGTAAAAAGCCTCTTTTTAGAACATCGTGCTGAGGAAAGATTGCAGAAGGAGTTGGTAAAGAGCCTATTACTGCCTTTTATCTGACCCTTGCCAGTCCAGAGCCCATTGTTTACGTCTCTCTTGCATTAGTGCAATGGGAAAGGTCTCTCCTTTTTTAATTTAGATCAAGCCCAATATGGCGGCTCATGAGCTTCAGAGTGCCAGCTGATGCCTGGGGAGGGTCTACCTGGGTCTGTCCCTGTGACGGGGTTTCTTCAAAATCACTAATGCTCCACATCTTTTTTTGTAACTACTTTAGCTATGCGTGAAGACTTTTTCTTAAACCCCTTTTAAAATATTTGAGACATAGAAGATGTGTACAACGTTTGAACAACCTGCAATTACTAAATACCTCAATTATTTGTGCCAGGGTGAGTGCCTTTCCTAAAGCTGCTATGCGAGCCAGGAACAATAATAATGCCAGCCTCAGAAGATAATCACTTTAGTCTTAGATATTTATTGTCTTTGATCAGGCTATATTTTATAGATGCACTATGCACTTCATATGCAAACAGTTTTTAATGGATTTATGTGCTTTAGTTTTTACCTCACTGAGCGTAAACTATTGTGTTGTATGGTTATTGTGTTGTTTGTTTCTAATGTCTAGTAACTATGCAGTGCACAATCGAGTTATTTTAAATTTGTTTTATGACTACTTAACTGTTATTTATTGCTTTTATATTTCATGGCCACATATGGCTGAATAAAGGTTAAATTGATTGAAATAGCATATCAATTAAAAAATACAAAAATGTCAGTTTTTACACACACACACACACATATATATATCTTTATATATGTATGTATATATATATATATATATATATATACAGTTTAAAGTGGTAAATCTTAAATATTTTAATATATAAAATTAGTATAGTATAAAATAAACAAATTCCACAAATACTTAAAACTATATATAAATATATACCTACATGCACACATACACTTATATATGCATGTGTGTGTGTGTACATATGTATATATATGTATATATATTCACATATAAATATATGTAGTGTAACACTACTATTAACAATCGCAAATGCTAAATCTGATTGGGAAGCAGATAGATGGCAGGCCATCAAGAAGGCTCTGGATCTAAAAGATAGTAGGAGCTTCTGGAACCTCGTTCACTCAGGGAATTTGATGGGCAGGACTACCCTTGACCCAAATATTGATGAAGAAGCCTGGCACCTATACTTCAAGGAATTATACTCAAGCTCTTCTATAAATCCAAGTGCTAGTAAGACCCTAGGGTGTTATTCCAGTTCTGAACCCTTATGGGATATACCACCAAGTACTATGGCTGAGGTTATAGCCACCTTGGTTAAACTACAACCCAATAAAGCACCAGGCTTGCACAGAATCCCTGGGGATTTGTTTAAAAATGAACAGACAGTGTGGGCCCCATATTTACTATCACTTTTTAATGCAATTCTAGATGGCCTTCCAGCCCCACCCACGTGGGCTGGTGCTGAGATCATCTTAATCTACAAAAAAGGGTCCCCGATTGACCCAGCTAACTATAGGCCAATTAGCCTTATCGATGTCTCCCAAAACATTTTTGGGAGGGTGTTTTTAGGTAGATTACAGGATTGGATGGCAGCTCGTGATGTATTAACCCAGTTGCAAGCAGGCTTCAGAGCTAAGATCTCAACTGTAGATCAGCTATTTAGTCTCCAGCTATTATACTGGAAGCACGTTGTCCTTGAAGGGAGGAGCCTGTATCTTACCTTCGTGGATTTGAAATCTGCCTTTGATATGGTAGATCGTGACCAGTTGTGCAGCATCCGGTTTGATAAGGGAGTTCCACCCTACCTTTGTTTACAACTCAAACGCCTCCATGAGGGTACTTATGCTAGAGTAAGATACGGCAAAAATGGTCAATTGACAGCCCCCTTCCCAATTGGAAAGGGAGTGAGGCAGGGCTGCGTTCTCGCGCCTACCCTCTTTTCCCTTTTCCTAAATGGTTTAATTGACAACCTACTTGCCGCGAAGGACCTGGATTCCCCCAAGATATCATCCTGCAAATTTCCCGCATTAATGTTTGCGGATGACACCCTGCTCCTCTCGAAGTCACTCATGGGGATGCAGCGAGTGTTAAAGGAATTCAGCCATTTTTTTTAAAAGAGGAACCTTCTAGTTAACATTAACAAAACTAAATATATGGTCTTCAACACCAATCCTATCAACAGCCCACACCCAATGATGGACAAAAGGCTGCTTGAGCGGGTCCACACTTTTGATTATCTGGGCCTCTCCTTAAATGACAAGATGGGATGGGGCAACCAAACGAATAAGGCTAATTTGAAGTTAATTCAGGCAATAGGGGAAGCATAGCAAGTCCATAAGAGTTACGTTTCAAAGGTTATAAGCCCACCGCAAGAAATATAAAGAGTACAAGCGCAGTCAGCTTCTTTATATGGGGCTGAAATTTGGGGCCTCTGTTCAACTAACGCTCTGACCCTCACCGAAAACATGTTCATTAGACAAATTCTGGCTTTGCCAATAAACACACCCCTGGTACCACTTAGGATGGATTTGGGTATCCTCCCAGTGGTGGACTTAATCTCGACCCGACCACTGCTGTACTGGCGACGGTTGTGGAGCACACCTGAGCTGAGACACTACAGGGAGGAATTGAAAGCAGTAATGTCATTACTGTGGGCTGTGGGCAGTATACCTTGGCGATCCTTTGTCAGGGACTTATGGGTAGAGAGGACCTGTGGGTTACTCCCGAAGAATCCTGTGCTGCTATTCCCAAAAAAACTCTAGCCAAAGTAGTAAAAGAGTTTAAACTGACCATCCTGATCCAGGCAGTCAAAGCTACGAGTTTAACACATGGGTTCTTGGATTTTAAGTCACATTACCAATTTGAGCAGGTGCTAGAATCAATCCACCCACCATTGGCGAGGAAGTTGTTTCTGCAATTCAGATATGGGACTCTCCCATTCTTTGAAATAACTAATATGTGGTCGGGCGATACCCATTGTCTTTGCCCTGGATGCCTAGCGGAGGAGGAAACAGTCATAAATGTACTGTTCTTCTGCCCGGCATACAAACAGGCCAGGTGTAAATGGATTATACAATTGTGCAGAAATTTGGGTATTAGGGATTTCCGCATATTCTTTAGGATCTTAAAATCTGATACTGATCCAGTCTATGTTGTTGTAATTTCGAATTATCTTCATGCTATGTGGACTAAACGAAGGCAACTGTTAAAGACTGGCTCCTAGCCAACTGTGAACACACATCTTGCTATAATTATTCTACCAGTTAGACACTGGGAGCTAGCTCTGTGTGAGGGCAAAATTATCTGTTTGCCAGCGGGTTCATTGACCATGAATGTTTTAGACCTATTGAACGTGTTTAGTACTGCTTTTAAGAGTTTTTATTTTAAAATATGGTTTTAAATCAATCTTTATTTTCCATAATTTTATTTACAATGATGAAGTTCTAGCGTCATATAATCAATGAGGCCTGTGCATCCCCACACATGCATATACGTGTTTTCTACGATCTTGTATTTTTGTCTACTGTCCTGGATTACATTTTAATTGTTCTGTAAATATAAATGTGCTTTTATGGCTGTAATAGCCGCAATAAAGTATTTTGATGATGATGATGATAAAAAATATATATTTTACATTATATAATTTTTTTACTACTATCAAATGCATATATACATATAAACATGTATACATATATATGTATATATATATGTCTATGAACTGATAATTTTGTATGCATATCAATAAAATAAAACCTAAAAATCTCAACATTTCAATTCCAAAATATTAAATAAATGTTTATATAAATAAAATAAAAAAATGTTTAAAACAAAGAAGAAATTTAGCAAACATATTATAGAAATTAAAAATATGTATATGAACAGATAATATAAAGTAAAAAAATAATCATATAATATTACAAAATATATTTAAGCACTATTAGGAAATGATTTGGAGTCTGAGAATTGGAGATATACTATTTCCATTCAAGTTTATGCAGCTGTCGGAAAGTGTAGGATTTAGGAGGGGTTAAATTTACAATTCTCACTCTAAACAGCGCTATAGGAGCGAAAGTGTTTTAACTTCAGAAGGGTTAAAATGACTATTTCCACTCCAACCAATGCAACAGTACTGAAAGTGTCAGACTTCGGAGGGGTTAAACTTCCCATCCCTACTACAATCAATGCAACAATAGGGAAACTGTAGGTCTTTGAGGGATTAGATTTTTCATTACTACCACAGTTCGGTGGGGTTACATTTTTTATTCCTACTCCAGTCTATGCAAAGGTAGAGAATGTGCTGGACTTCAGAGAGAATCATTTTACTATTCCCACTCCAAACAGCGCAAAAGTAAGGAAAGTGTTGAATTTTAAGGGATTTACATTTATTATTCCAACTCTAAACAGCACAACAGTGGGTAAAGTATTGGACATCGTAGGGGTTAGATTTACTATTCCCACTCGAGTCTAAGAAATAGTAAGGAAAGCGTTAGATTTTGGAGGAGTTACATTTGCTAACACCACTCCAGTGTGCGCAACAATAGATAAAGTGTAGGACGTTTAAGGCTTTTAAATGTACTATTTGTACTCCGAACAGCACAACAGTCTGTGCAACACCAGGGAAAGTTCTTAACTTGAAACACATTACATTTATAAATAACCCTGTTATTAAGAAAAATATTAAACTTTTAATATAAAAAGTATTAATTAATATGAAAAATATGGATGTATTAAAAAAATAAAAAGCAATTAAACAATTTACATAATTAATTAAATAATACATTATGAACTAATAATTCATTGGTAAATATGTATTCATTAATTACCTTCCCACCCTATACCCTTACAAACCTAGCAACCCGGACCTAAAATATAGCTAATCTATGTAAGTATTACAAAATTTACAGAATTATTTATCACTTCATAAATTGTTAGTTCAGTATTACTTAATTAACTTCCCACCCAAAGCCCCTACAAACCTAGCAATACCTAAAATGTAACTAAACTGAAACAGTATTACATATTTACCTAATGAATATCAATCAAATAATTAAAATGTATTCATTAATGAATCATAAATTATTATGTAACTTCCCACCCTATCCCCTCCAAACCAAACAATGTACTACTACAATATAAATTACTATTTACAGGTAAATATAAAATTCTAAATCACTTGACATTACAAACTATATTTAAAAAAATTAATAAATATGCAAACAATAGTAACATTTAAAATATTGAATTATAACACATTCGAATAATTACATAACAATAGTTTTACAGCTATACCACTTAAAACAATATTAAAAACATTGATATTCTTGAAAACGATATTACTAAACCTAAAAAAAATATTCTTAACAACAATGGTTTTACAGTACAGTAGAAGGTGGGTCCCAGTAGAACAATTCTAGAGAACACACACAGTTAAATACCAACAGAGATGTATTCCCTTTGTAAACAATAATTCTTTGTTCAATATTAGTTAATCATATTGAACATCATAAGATGTTCACAAACCAGCAAATAATCTGGAAAAACGTACCACAAAAGTGTGCCCCACGCAAAGGAGAAAAGAGGGGGGAGAAGGTTGTGTACATCAAGTGAAGGTTGGAAAAGTGAAAGGAAAGGTAGTGACAATATATCTATTACACCATTATTTACAATAAAAAATGGCTTTTCTTAGCCACACAGTTGAATGCTAACAAATTCATATCCATTGTTTGGAATACACTGTCACAGTGAAGAAGCACTGTTGACCAAACTGCCTTGTAAATATTGCCTGTGCCAGTTGGCACAATGTATATGTGTGATTACTATCTGATGTGTTTTGAGAATACAAAGGCTATTTTTGATATACCTTGTGTGGAGTTCTTTTTGTAGTGTGCCTGGGATGTTGTTGCTGTGTACGTGCACAAATGCTTTACACATTGCCTCCGGGATAAGCCTGACTGCTCATGCCAAGCTACCAAGGGGGTGAGCAGGGGTTATCTTTGGTGTGTAACTCCCATGCCCTGACTAGAGTGGTGGTTTCTGCCTGGTTTTGGCGCAAGGCTTAGCCAACCAGAAATCCCAGTTCTAACAGTACCGGTTGGAGTCCCAATGGAGTGCGGGCTATAAGGACGGCATCATCTGTTTACATTAATGCGGTATGGTGTGTTTGTCCACCAATGGAAGGTCCTGGAAATCCTCCTGTAATACCTGCCCTAAATTATTTATGTACAAAGTAAAAATCAAGGATGCCAGTACACATCCTTGCCTCACACCTCTCTTAATATCTAATAGCTTTGTGCACTCCCCCTACCCCATAGCCCACTCTTGCCTTTGCCTCAAAATAGAGCTGCTTCAAAAATAATAAAAGTGGTTTTCCAACCCCAATCCCTCTAAAATATTCCAGAGCTTCTTGTGAATGATGCAATCAAAAGCCGCTGTTAAATCAACAAATGCTACCCATTCCTTTATGAAAGTAGTATTGTAGGTCACTTATAATAGATTTTTTGTTGGCCCAATCTTGTAATCTATTTAGGATAATTCGGCCCACAATTGACTGTAGAGTCCAGTAAGGAAATTGGCCTGTAGCACGTCAGGATTTCTCTATTCCCTTTTTTGAATATCGGTACCAATGTCGACGCTGCCCGGGATGATGGGAAGTAGGTCAAGCAACTTGCATTAATAACGAGTTAAAAATGGTCCCCATAATGGAATATTAGATTTAAAAAGATCCACAGGAATGCCTTCGGGCCCGGGGGCTTTCCCTCCTGTACTTAACTCAATAGCTCAATTAATTTCAACAGATCAAAATGCAAGTCAGACCTGGTTAGCACTTGCACTAGTTCATCTGTTACTTCAGTATTTTCTGGCTATATCGCCAACTGGCTCACTATACAGCTTAACAAAGTGGTCTACCCATGCTGTCTCGGTAATGGCTATCTTCAGCTTTGCTGAATCTTTATTGGCCAAGAAGGGTGCGTTAACCACTTTCCAGAAAGCAGAAGAATCTCTGGTGTCTGAAGCTAAATGTAGGGCTTGCCAGGCCTCATCTTTAAATGCATCTTTCCGTTCCTTCAGTGCAGACTGATAATCCTTTCTGGCCTTTTTATTTCATCTTGGTTTTTCTTTGTATTATGTAAGACAAATTTTAATTTTGAGTAGGACTTAGAGCACTTAGAGTCAAGCCATCCTTTTTTCTGTATTGTCTTTTTTATTGACCTTAACAAAGAGAGCTTTTTTAATGTACTCTGAGATTATGCTAAAACTTTTTATAACCTCATTATGGGAAGTAGACTCTGCAAGACACGCCTACATAGCGTCCATACAGTGTACCACAACCTTTCTGTTAAAGTCAACAGGACCCTCTTTTTCCCACCTGAGTGCATGCCCATTTAGCCTGCTCAGAGTTATGTTATCCACAATATGAGTTTGGCTATCTCCTATATTGATCGTATTGCTAGATACTGTTAAACTTATATTCAGAGGGAAATGGTCCCTCAGAGAAATTGAATGAGTACAAAAGTCATGAACTCCAGTAGGGTGTCTATTTGAGATTAAAATAAAATCAATAGTTGAGAATGTGCCTCAACAGTTAAAAGTAGGGATAAAAGAAATAGAAGGTATAAATAGCTTGTTTGCAAATTCCAGGTCCACAGTGAAAATGAGTTCATTTGAATGATCCCCGAAGGTCTTATGAGAGAAATCTGATAAACCTGAATCTTCCTCTAAAAGAATCCCACAAACACCCTTTTCCACATGTGGACATAAAGTCAAGTTAAAGTCCAAAAAAGGTTGAGTTATTTCACTGTTTTAGGAGATAGCCTTTCTTTTACTGACTTTACTTTGTCTTGTTAATGTGAAGTGGTTGTTTCAAAATACTAAATCCCGGGAAGATGACTTCAGCAACTTCAAAGATACTCTTCTCTAACTTGGCAAACAAGAAATGTTGATTCAACATAGGGAAAACCTCTTAAACAGGAATGAAGAGCCTCTGGTTGTAATATGCAGCAGGTTAACAGAAGATCCTGGTTCAACCCTTGCTTAGGGATGTCGTGGAGCTCTTGACGCAGTCAAGAAAAGGCTACAGTCTGCTTTTTTTTTTACAATTGATCTTAGAATTGTGTTTTTACAAACATTAGGTTCCTAATATCACCTCAAATATGGGAGAATTAATGTGATCTAACGGAATAGTTTCCATATGGCTATTCTCTTGAGTCCTCACTATCTCTAAAGTCTCCGAACATACTTCTTTGGACAGAAAGAATTTGCCATCTATTCCAATTATGGGTTCAGGAATTTCTTTTGCGCTTTATGGGAGTTCATGAAGAGCATGAAGAGTTTGATCCATGAAGCAGCCTGATGCCCAACAATCTATCAAAGCATGAACACTTAAACGCCTAGTCCTAGTTAACACCTGAATCAGTAGTTGAAAGTGAGTGTTCAAAATCTTCAGTCATGGAGATGAAGAGTTTTGTTGGAAGAGAACTCGACCAGAGTCTATTATTTACAGCCGATATCTGAAGTTTTACAACAGCTTTGGACTATTTTTTACAAAATATCTTGCAGTTCAACAGTTGAGACACAACCAATTTTTATGTCCTCTTTCCTTTTCCACAGCCGTAAGAGACCTGCAAATACTTCCTAACTGCTTTGGTTCTTCTGGCAGGTTTTTCTCACCTTTCAACGGTGACTGGATGAAAATATATCTCTGGAGATAGAAGGGTCTCTCTTGGCCCCTTTGTTTCTCAAGTGCATCGATCTGTAGAGTCTAGTCTATGAGGGAAGAAAAGGTTGTGGCACAAAAAATAGTGTGTCCTTTAAATCCTCCAGGACGCCCTTATGGAATGCAGGCTCTGCCAATGCGGCCACCGATTGTTGATAAAGGCTGATGTAAGTAATTATATCTTTGGAATCTTCTGGAACGGTATGTATTGCTTCATGAGCCATCTTAGTTTGCTCCTTTCCAATGGTGGGTCGTAGACTATTGTATAAAACACAGAAAAATTAGACAGGCAAGGATGCTGATTTAAGATTAAAGGGGTTGTCCATGCTAGGCATCCTCATTTCAATACAAAATGATAAATGTTAATTTATATTGCTCGGAGATCAATGATCGATTGCCAAAAAATATAAATTATATTGGGCCATACATACTTTAAATTGATGAGGTCATACTAAAATCTTTCAGGCGGTGCAACTCTGGGAAAACTCAGTGGGTAAGAGAAACGCCTGGTATGGAATTTCCTATTCTCTTATCTCAAGTGATATTAGAACTATTAACCAGTGCCATGGCTGTGACACCACTTTTAGATGTGAACGAAATATTTAACTCAGCTCTTTGATTATTTTTTCTAATAAGTAGTATCATTGTTACCACGCTATGCATAGATCTTCTTGTATCTTATTTATTGCCTGTGCCATCATTGGCAAAGGAATGCCTCTGTACCCATTTAAGTGGTCTGGCAATCTGTCAGGAACTTGATAGACTAGGAATCTGGGAACCAAGGCCAACCTACCTTTCTCCATGAAGGAAATTTAGGACCAGGGGAAACGTCGTCGGGGATGAGAGAGAGGGAGACAGAGAATCCTTTTGCCAGCACTGCAACATACATATTTAACCCAAATACATGTTGAAATACAGAATGAATGATGATAATTACTATACCTGATACAAAGGAAGCAAGCATATATCCAAAACCTGCGGCTTACCCAGTGACCCATAGAATTTCACTTGACTAGCCATCAGAAAAACCAGTGACCTTCCCCAAGAACTATAGATAGACAAACTCCATAGGACCTGGCAGGATAATCATGTTCCCATATCAAGACAGGACACATAAGTGAAGACAAAGGGCGTAAAGGATACTGCCACCCACAAGTTAGAAACACTAGAACATAGTCACAGAGGACAAGGTAATGGGAATAGGAGGGAAACACAATAAATGTGTGTGAATGAAAACAGGTACAAAATAATGCAAAAGTGAGGAGTCAGAAAAACTGCTGTTGCCAGACGCCCACTCTCAGTTCCAACAGACAGACTGATTTAGAGTTTGACGGATAGGTGTGTACTGTGTCAGGAAGAGGAAGTAAAGTCTGACTGTGTAACCTCTGCCACGAGTGCGGAGGCCCTTTGTGAATCAATCTCTCAGCTTTTGAGTGTGCACATATTTGTGAAACTTATCCTCCACAATCTACCCTGAGCCACTTTCCACAACTGCCCACAGCAGCTGACCTATATTAAAAGAGGTGGGGACTGAAGATTGCACCACTATACACAGACCATTACAGTAGATGAGTCACAAGGGGGGTCTTACATGACAGAAGAGATAAAAAAAAATGAGAAACGGAAGTGAAAGGTGTGTAGAGCTCATCATTGAGTCCAGCACACTTTCTCTTTTATGTCACCCTTTTGCTAGGCTCATCTTTTCTTTCAATCACTTTTTAACTACATATTCCAAGAAGTAGATTGTCCGCAGGTTACAAAAACCATCAGCTTTAACTCAGACCTATATCCAAAACTTTCTTTCTTCAGTTGACATTTAGCTGAGGACAAACTATTTAAAGCTTAATACAGATAACACAGGGGTGCTGGTGGTAGGAAGTCCCACCTACTCGTCGTCAACCAACAGGTAGCCTCAAGATACTGGCTATCCAGTTCCAGTGAACTTGGTGTGAAACATGTGTTTTTCTTTGGTCTAGTCAGGTTTCCCTGACTACACATGTTAGCAATGTGGCATGGACTTCTTTCTATTACATAAGAATGCTGTGGAAATTGTTTCTCCTTTCTTCATCTAGTAATTCAAGCTATCATTCTGTCTCACTTAGAACACACTGCATCTCAGGCTTCTGTCTCTCTTACATCTAGGCTGCATTGCATAAACTTCCTATTCCAAACCTTGTCTGCACTGTAAGGCTAACATGATGACCCCCCCATCAGCTCTGGACTTTGTATTCATAGATAAGCATTTTATCCAAGAGGTTTGGACCTAGATACCACACTAAAAACTAAAAAGGACCACTCTATCTCTAAAGTAGATTTTGATGTTAGCCTACAAGAGTTCTGAGACCCACCACTGCTCATTTATTTATCTTCCTGAGCATCTCTAAAGGGTTCTTCAAGCACATATGATGGGTCATGCTTTCTCCTCCTTCACTGTCAACTATGGAATAGTTTCTTAATTCTAATACAACCTCAGTGATATGAGAACACTAATATTAGTGAGGGGTCATCTACCAGTAGATTTCACTAGCCCCCAAAAGAGAAAAGGATAAGGTAAAAGCCATCCCTACTTCTGGGGTTATACTTTCAAAAGTGAAAGAGGTTTTAGAATCTACAGAATCTCTAGAATATACAGGTAAAAAATGTGGCATGGGGAACTTCAAATCTATAAAGCCATTAACATACATGCCTTTATATTTTATTATGATATCACAATGACAAATATCTCATTAACTAACAATCTTAAAAAAGTGAATAAAAGATGCATTAATATGCATATAGGTCTGAGGTACAAACTTAAAATTGCCAATGCATATAAAGAGAGCTGCATGCAGCATCAAAACAAACACTTGCTCGTCTGAAAATATTGAAAAACAAAGCTCTTTCTAGTCCTATTTTAGTTAAGCCTAATTCTGAATGTTTGTCATCCCTAATACTAGCTAGCCCCTGAGGTCATCATGGGGTTTATGAGTGCACAACCAATCAATAAACTAATTAACTTGATTGCATACAGTCTCTTTTTTTCAAAAATATACTTTATTTAGGTCTAGGTGTTTTTAAGAGACCCGGAGAAGAAAAATGCTGGGTTCTATTAAAACTTTATTTAAAGTGTCACTGGTTCTAAAAAACAGTTAAAGCCCCAAAATTGCACCTCTAAGAAACAAGGTAAGCCAGTAGTTAAATGTAGCATGCTTGGACAAGAAGAATGAACTCGGACACCATATTGGGCAGAAATCAAAGAATATAACAACAAAATAAAAATATCATAATAAGAAAGAAGGCATCTTTCATAAATTCAGGCTTAGAGTGGAGACATGAATACAATAAATGAAATGAAACGAAATTCTGGTGATTAACAGGGGAGGAGACTGGAAAAATGACTAAGACTGCTAGGGGAGTAATGTAACTAGTTCAACCTGATATTTTCAGCCAGCCATGTCACACAACACACATTAGACACCACAAAATAAATCCTCAAGTTAAAATGTGTCTAGAAAAATAGAAAAGCAGTTGACAACCAACTAATTGAGGGCAAAAAAGTAAACCCTTAAAAGCACATGGATCACATATGCTGCAAACTCCTGTAATTAGTGGTGAGAACCTACATTTCTTTACTGATTCTAGAAAATAATGTGATCTACTCATGCACTTTCAGCATTGTTCTTCAAGCAAGCAAAAGCAAAGCTATTAGTTTCACCATTTGACTTTGTCAGCATTTTGTATTGATGCTAACTGAATCTCAACCTCTTTATACTGCGTCTGTTCTACTATAATTTTAATGTGTTCAATTATAATGATTAATTCATGTGAAAGTGAAGCCCGTTTGCCGTATTGGTAGTAGCCATGTCAATATTGGTATCAATGAATTTGAAACTTAAAATATAATAGAAAGGAAGCCCAAGCTGGTGTTTGGCTACAACCAGAATTGTAAGCTGTAATAATTCTGTCATGATGTTCTTAGTCACAATACACACTTGAATTATTTATTTGTATTGCAATGATTATTTCTCTTCTAAATCATTACGTTTCATAAATTTCCATATATCAATTCAAACATTTCCCAAAGTTTCTCCTGAAAACAAGTTAAAATGTACATTTACTACAATTATTTGCAGTAATGTAGCAGATCTTGATACAGTTCTATAATAAACTTCATATTATCATCTATCATTCTTTCAAATATATGGACATCTCCTCATCAATGTTTAAGCCAATAAGTAGTTCTGTATCCACTGTGGTGACATATCTAGATTCTAACTTTCACAAATTGAGTTCCCAACGCAGATGCATTCATCTTCTAATAGTCAGTTGCGGTCCCTGGACCATCGGGGAAGTCTACTCCTACAGTAACAGTAGTGTTTGGCCTCACCACTTGAAGGGGGGGCCAGGATCTTACAATCACAGAGGAAATGTTGGATGGCTAACTGATGTTGTTTATGGTTGTTGATTCAAGTTTTTTGCCAAATGAACCATACAGGAATACTAGAGGGACCCTCTCTCAGTTCAGATGTGCCCCTTGCACAGTCTTGCACGAGTCAGATTTATCTGGGTGTTCCTCATACGTGGAACATAGGGCCACATCACAATGCTGAGTGGAACGACCATCCGACCGCCGTCTTCGTGAGCCCTTTCCAACCACAGAGTCTAGAGGGACCCTCTTTCAGTTCAGATAAGCGTCAGGCCCATTCCTGCACAAGTCAGATTTAGCTGGGTGTTCCTCATACATTGAACATAGGGCCTAATTACAATGCTGATCAGAACGACCATCCAACCTCCGTCTTGGTGAGCCTTTCCAACCACTGAGTCTGGGAAGCTTCCCCCCTCCGTAATATGATGCAACTGCTGCTACCATGGCGGTTGCAGCCATGGCAGACCACATATCCTCAAATATGTTGCTGCAAATGGTACAAAACTCACTCACAAGAAACATGTGATATGGACACACATGCATAACGTATGTGGGGATATGCCTTGTGCACCCTGCACCCCATTGCTGGAATGTGGCAGAATGTGCACAGTCCAGTCAATGGGAATGCATTCTGAATAAGGACTTACCTGGATTCTGGCACCCACAGGATTGATGTCATTGAGGTTCAACTTCTGAGGTGTAGGGGGACCTGGAGGAAAGGATCCACGGCAGAGACTGCTGGCGAGAAGCGGATTGGGGTGAGCATGCACCCTGAATCCTTTGTTTCCAATGACTCAAGACAGCCAGTTGGACTGCCATGGACCCTGGAAACCCACATCAGAAACCGGACTGGGGTCGGAGATCCCATTAAAGTTCTATGGATTCAGTTTGTCTCCGACCACCATCTCAGTGGTCAGGGAAACGGTGTCAGTATTGGCAGTCGTTCAAAGATGGGTTGGAGTACACGATGCATGCATTGTAATCCGGTGGTCAGAATGACCGCTTCTCAAGCGACCTTTGACAGTCAGACTGCCTCCGACAGGACCACAGAAGCCAGTCCAACTGTAATCAGGCCCATAGTTGAGTTTATTCTCCTGGAAAGTCTGTGCTCCTGCAGGGTCAGGCACTTTATTTCCCTCTCTGAGCAGGCGGATAGTCTTTTAGGTGCTAGGCAGAGACACAACGTCTCCAGTAAGCTGCACAGTGTTCAAGTGATCTCCCCTCACTTCTGGGGGTCTGTCTAAAAGATCAATATTAGCCCTGGTTGCACAGAGGCTCTTCAAGTACAATGTATAGCACCCCTTTCTTTTCTTGGTCAAGAAGAAGACAGCAGGCAGGGGAAGGATACAGCAGCTGTCTACAGCCCACACTGTTCCAATCTAAACTGCAGGTCCAGTTTGTTCATGTTCAGAAAACATCAGTGAATCTAAAATGGCTCCCAAGGTGGCCACTCTGACACCAGTCCTGGTCACTCTTAATGAGGATCCTTTGATACTTCAAGACTAGGTTTGATATTGAGACCACTGCAGTCCAATATGAACACAGCTTGCCATGAAGTCTACATTGTCACACATTTGATTTTAAGATATGAATAATGACAGTAGAATAATTATTTCCTTTTATTGTTAAAAATTTCCACTACACACACACAATAATTTCAAACGTGCTAATTGCCAGCTATTTAAGTACTTCTAAAAATGCACTAATCTAACATTTGTAGGTAGCTTGAAGTATCATATGCAATAATAGTTTTGTTCTGTTAATATTCTTTTCATGTCTTAATTTAGTCTTTTTTTTCTTAACAGCCAAAACAAAGCATTTGCTTTAAGAGCCCAAGACCCTCCCTTGAACCAGAGTGGATTACAGGGAGGTATTATCTGCACAACGTATAGATGAAAAGGCTAATTTCAGGCAGTTAAGAGGTTACCGTCTTTAGGGCATCCGTGATTTCAAAGACTGCAGGCTGAACAGAATCCCTTTCATTTTTGCAGCCACACATCTTGTTTTTAATAAGAACCATGATAATTGTCGACAGACAGTAACAGGGCAGAGCATTGTAATGTGATGTAAATGTGAGTCATATTTTTGAGCCATGAATATGCAAAACAAACCTAAATATTTCGCAAAATTCGCACTTTGAGAGAAAAAAATCAATCTCTTAAAAAACAGCCAGAGAGGACTTTATGTTTTATTATTTAGTGTCCTGCAAGAAAATGTGAGCATGTGGTTCCTTACAACACATCCATGTTACTAAATGTTTTAATATGCATTTAAACTGTTGTAAAGAAACATCACAAGGACGGTGCAATCTATACCTATAAAAACAACAGGCAGTGGCAAAGCCAAACCTCACAGCCACGTACTGGCAATAAAAAAAGTTAATTAAAAAAATAATAACCATTTGATATAATTTTAATATAATACAGGTAGGTTCTAGCAGGCAGGTTCACATAGAACAGGTACAGAAAGCTTTTTTCATTTTTAATGCAAATTGCAGAAAAATATGATTCACAATAGGGCAAAGTAAAGGTATTGTTGACTTTGAGTTACTGTGACCTGAAGACATATTTTAAACACACAAGAAATAACCAACATTTTTTTTAAAAAAGGACAAAGATGGAGTTGAAAAGCACTTTTCTTTACGTGAATGTATGCATGTGATCAAACTAAATGCTGAATCAGCGCGCGAGAGCCAATGGCTAAAGTAAGCTTATCCATTGTCCTTGATTGGATGAGGTGGGGAAGGAAACCAAAAATGAGTGACTGTGGAGCAGACCAATTGATGAAGAGGGCTACCCCAATCCTCCTACCAGTATGTATTTGTCAGCCGGGGGCTGTGCATGTAAGAGCCGTTGAGCCGGGTGGGGGGGTTTCGACAGACGAAGGAAACTTCATTAATTATTTATTCCCCCCCCCCCCCCGGTCGTCTGTTGAATACCCTTTAACCCCGCCCCACTGCATGGCCCGCGGCTGGAATAAATATATATGTATGCACTTTTACTAATTCTTTTTTTATTAGATGATGCTGGTGCGACAGATAAAGTGACCTCTAGATCAGATCTACTAAATGATAAGCATTACTTTTGTATTTTGAGCAGAAATGTGGCAGCTCACTTGTCAGACAACTTTATTCCCTAACCACTGTTTTTCCAAGATAAATTATCACGGTGTCTGAAGGAGTGCTGTCTGTCAATTTAAGCTATCCTTCCTATAGTGTATTGTGTGCAACGTTCCTTGATAAAAAAAAGAAAGTTGTTGTAATTAAAACCCAGGGCATTATTGGAAATGTAATCATTTTCTTGTTCACTAAATATACTTTTCTGAAGCCAAAGTCAGTCTTCATTGTACCATCTATGGTGACTTGCCGGGTGTATTGCCTTTGAGGAAAAAATGGTGCCATTGTTGAGCAGATAAGTAAAGAAACACTTTTCTTGAATAATTGTTACACATACAGAGCATACTTACAAAACAGGGTTCCTATGTCCTTATTTCACCTTTAAATTAAACCAGCCAACAAAGCACTCTGATGCCATAATACAGGTGATGGCAGCTATAGAGATAGTCTCTTTTTCTGGTTTGAGACACATAATCCCTCCACCCACACCACCAGGCCCTACAGTACAAAGAAGCCCTATTGCATATCATGCTTGTATGTCATAATAAAAAGTAATTCCATATATGATAGCACTATATTTGTCTTTGAAATCCTAAATACTGCCAAATACGAGGAAGGGAACCCTGGCAGATGCCTTAGGTTTGGCAAAAATAAAGAGTATTTGCTTTTGCAATGTTTGGATAAAGTTCTGTGGTTGCTTCCAAAATAGAAGAAGGCCAGGATTTTTCATACTATGCAAAATGTTCAGATATATTATTTAAATATTTCAGAGACTAGATGACAAAAGAACACCTGAAACTACATATGAGAGGATTTTAACTTTTGTTGCTAATACTGCCAATCCTGCAACCTTAGATAGCACTGACAAAGATTATTTGCTAATAATTGGTTGATATGTGCGTTGATCCCAGCTGTCAAAACTATTTTACAAGAAAGCTGGGGGTTACCTATGATATTTAAAACTTGAAGAATGTCCCCAGGGTTCCCTTTTCTCAATGCCTTCTTTACCTGAAAAAAGGATCTACCATGTATTGAACTTCGGAAACAAATATCAATCTCAAAGTATTTGCTTTGGTTAAGAAACGCAGTTTTTCGTCTGTGCTGCTTCTGAACAAAATCAATGTCCTCCTTATTTTTTATTTACTTGTGTAACTAACAGGCACATGCATCAAGCGATTTGGGAATCGCAAACGGTGCGAATCGCAAAATTCGGCCGTTTGCGATTCCCAAATCACTATTTGGTATGCATCAACCTAAAAGTGAAGAAATCGCTATTTTAGCGATTTTTTAAAGTGCGATTGCTTTTAAGGAATCGCAATTTTACGATTCCTTAAAAGCAATGCATGAAACTTAAAAAAATTGCGATTTCGCAATTAGAGAGAAAAAATTACCATGAGGTTGGACCTCATGGTAATTTTGCGAAAAGTTAGAAATATGTAATTTTGTTCATATTTTTAACTTTCATGTTGTGCACACACATGCCCTTAGGGCATGTGTGTACACAACATATGTGCATTGTTTGATTTCAGGGGTGCAACAGGGTGTCCTTTGGACACCCCTGCACCCTTGAAATCGCAATCTCAATTGGCGATTAGCTAATTGCGAATCGCAAATTGGGATTGTCTTCCCATTCATTCCTATGGGCCTCTAGGCCCATAGGAATGAATGGGAAGGGATTCCTTAATTGCGATTCGCAAAATGCTAATCGCAAATAAGGAATTCTAAGGAATCGCAATTTATTTAGCGATTTCTTGATGCATAGGCATTTGCGATTCCTTAATTGCGATTCCTTAAAAATCGCAATTAAGGAATCGCAAATGCCGAGATTGATGCACGTGCCTGTAAGGGTTTTTGATAACTATGCTACCTGATAAAGTTGGATGAACCATAAATACCTCATACCCTCAGAACATAGGGGTTCTTTAAAAACCCTAAGCCTGATTTACATCATTTTGACGTTGACGTTAATTGAGCCAGTTTTTTTCAATACGGAATGATATCCTTCATTTCTAGGTAGCAACCATTTAATCAGCCATACCTTCTCTAGAGAGACAATTATAGTTATGGCGTTATGTGCACATTAAACCATGAAGAAACACTAACTTACAAGAAAGGCATCCTATTAAACTGGGCCTTAAGCCCAACCTCAAACAAATTGGAAGCTTTAAAACCAAAAGCTTGCCTTCAAAAAGATCCTTCTAGGAAGCTCAGCTAGTGCTACATGGATTATTAAGGAAAGTTACGTCAGAGGAAGTCTTCTTCAGGGCTATCCTCGAACAACCTTCCTACAACTAATTGCATCTATTCAGCTTGTCATCAAGTTGGTTTTATACCATTCTCTGCTTAGAACATTAATACCTTTGACATATGTTGGTAAAAAGATGTAATTATCAGGGCTAGTAAGTCTACAAACATAACAGATTCCCTGTGTATTTTTAGGGATCACTTTCTTTTTGATAAATATGATTGATTGATATAAAGAGAATGCATTGTGATTGTGCAGGTGAATCACAACGCCTGTTCAGCACATCATGCCAGGTATGACTCTGTGAACATATTCAGGAAAATAATGTCTAGGTCTACCAGACAGCGCAGAGGGACGTTGGGAGACACCGACAGACAGACCGGTGATCCTCTTACTTGAGCAGCAGCCAGGTGGGGTGATGCGTTATCCCCATACCTATTTGTGATGTGGTGGATTAATTTAATTAGAACAACCTGGAATTAACAGGTGATATAATTATTTTTTTATTCTCACAATTTGTGCAGTAGCAAACCCTCTGGTCCTGATGAAAGCAGTGGCATAATTGTCACGCATGCTGAAACATGTCGACCCCTATTGCAAACGAATATTATGTTAAATCTGTTGGTATGTCACACATTTTTTAAGATTTGGAAGAACTGAGAGAAATTATTAAAATTCATCTTCTACTCAGTCCTTTCCAATTTTAATACTTTTCACGTTCACTTTGCACTGCTATTCAGTTACCCACCCACAATATAATTTACTGTACCACCCACTTTGAACACATACTCATCAATGGTTAAGTTCCAGTCACGACAACATCTGTAGGCTGTGGACATTTTCTCCTGGGTAAGGAGAACCCACATGATGTAAAAGGGCGGTATAGAGTGGCAACCGATGGGAATATTTTTCCCATACCCTTGAGATTTGTCTATTGATTTGTCACACATACACACACTTATTGGGTTCTTTCCAGTTTGTTAGTAATTAGTTGTGTCTCGGATGGTTCACACAGTCGAGTTCCTTTCCCTTTTGACCCCTAGACATTGTTTGTTGTTAGTAGGTCTACAAGTCCCATTCAGATGCAGCCAGGGTGTAACATGGGTACACGAAACACTGATACAAGCAAGGAAAATGAGGCTTCCTATCCAGGATTAGGTAGTAAAATGGAGCCATAATTGTGGTAATGTAGGACCCCAATAACCCCTGAATATGGTGACACTGCACCTGCTGTTCTAATTATAGCTTTGTCCCTAACTCCAGATTCACTCCCAATAGCAAAGAACATCTAGACCTACAGTTGTCCCATCCATTGTTTATGAATAATTGAAAAATTCCCATCCTTCAATTTTTGTCTTGGGAAATGTGTCTTAATATGTTAAAGGGGTTCGCCTACATAAGAGTCCCTAACGTATTGCATTATAGGGACCCAATTTTCACCGTACTTTTGAAATCTAACATAATTGAAAAGTGTATACAGTTGTTTGTAATCACAATCCGGGTACATGTAGAAGTTCAGGTTAGGTTTCCCGTGAGGGGGTGAATGGAAAATAACTTTAAACATAATGATAAATCAAGTATTATAAATATTTGTGGAGCAGTTTATATACACACATTCTCCAATAACCCCAAAATAATTTCACACTAATCTATAAGTGGGGGAATCGGACGCCAATCCAAAGCAAACCATACCTGTTGGAACGCCTGAGTGTTAAGAGGCTGTTGACGGGCAGAGGAGGACGAGAAAGCCGGAGTACCACGCTAACACCGCCACCAGTCGCGCCGCCGCCCCGGGACTGCATATCCTGGCAGCCTCAGCGGCGGCGCATTCCCTCACGCGTCACACGCGCCGGGAGGGGCCAATAAAATCTGTGAGCCCTCGGTGGAGCGGGGGGAATCGGACGCCAATCCAAAGCAAACCATACCTGTTGGAACGCCTGAGTGTTAAGAGGCTGTTGACGGGCAGAGGAGGACGAGAAAGCCGGAGTACCACGCTAACACCGCCACCAGTCGCGCCGCCACCCCGGGACTGCATATCCCGGCAGCCTCAGCGGCGGCGCGTTCCCTGACGCGTCACACACGCCGGGAGGGGCCAATAAAATCTGTGAGCCCTCGGTGGAGCGGGGGGAATCGGACGCCAATCCAAAGCAAACCATACCTGTTGGAACGCCTGAGTGTTAAGAGGCTGTTGACGGGCAGAGGAGGACGAGAAAGCCGGAGTACCACGCTAACACCGCCACCAGTCGCGCCGCCGCCCCGGGACTGCATATCCCGGCAGCCTCAGCAGCGGCGCGTTCCCTGACGCGTCACACGCGCCGGGAGGTGCCAATAAAATCTGTGAGCCCTCCGCGTCGCGGGACGCGAGCGGGACATCCGGGGTTAAGCCCGGGCAAAGGGAGGGCCCTCTACGGCCCTCAGCGGCCTGATAAGGCCGGGCTGGGCCACCCCCATTACGTGTGTAACAGTTTACTACACCCTTTTGACTTACGATCATGGCTAAATCGGGTATAGATGCCCAAACAAATGCAGAAGGTAGTTCTATCCTGGGACCTTTGGATAAATTCTTTTTCAAAGCTACCGCCGAAATAGATAGAGATCTGACCCTGGCAGAGCGTCGTATCGCACGTCGACAATCCATAGAGCAACTTAAAAACACCATTTTAGATCCATGTCTCACACTTACCCCCGAGCCTCTTCCTCTAAATTCGACCTTGGAAAATACAGATGATGACCCATTAAATACGGATAATGTTCCTTTACTGTTTCAATCCTATTTCCCCCCGAAAAATGGTTCACCTGTTCCATCCCCACTAAAACCAGCTACTAATACAATTACTGCATCTACTGATCTTATCGATATTGTCACCCCAAACTTGCCAAAGATCGCAGAGTTTGTTGCTCCTGATATAATAGAAGTTCCTTCCTCTTTGGGGACCCAAAGGTTAACTATGTTTCAACCACCACCCCTTGTACTAAGGCTAGATAAATCTTCACATTCCATAAATCAACCTAAAAGCAAACAGGCCATTATTCGATCACCTCCTAAAAAACGCCGAAAAAGAGGCCCAGTAAAAGTTAACTTTCAAACCCAAAAATCTGCTAAGGACCTACTTACTAAGGAACTGTTACAAATAGTAGAAGGCACATCCACCTTACCTCGGGAAACACTGACCTCTTGTGTCCCTCCCTCAATTAAAGAATTTGTGGACGCAATGGAACACCTTATGAAGGCACTATTAATTCCAATTCTCGAGAGAGTGAAGAGAATAGGTAGCCAGGTGGATACCCTTATAGGAACTTTGACCCAAAACCAAGCAGGCAAAAGAGCCCAAGATGATGTTTCTAGCTCAAAAAACGGAGAGAAATCCCATAACACAATAAAAACCACCATGGCCATAGCAGATCCCACAACTTCTACAGATGGAGCGAAAACGTCCAACATAGAAAAAACGACCACGGCCCAAAAAATTAGGAAGGACTTGAGATCTTCAAATCAACAAACAACCCAACAAACAGATTCAACAAAGAAGAGGGCAGTAAATCAAAATCCAGTTCCCCCTCCAAAAGCGCCTCTTAATACCCAGGCGCAATCGGTACAAATAAACTCCCTCATAGCTTCTGCAAAAATGGGCAACACACAAACCATATCAGATAAGACTAAGACTGCCCCTCCGTATGAAAAACGGCCATGCGAAAGGTATGCTGATCTACCCCCCGCTGCATCACAGAACTTTATTGTATTAACGGGGGTCCTACCATTATCTGCTACAGGAGGTTATGAAAATCACCATAGCCTAAAAAACAAGGTGATTTTTTGGCTCAGAGAAAACAGACCTTTACCTCCCCACATAAATGGCGATATATTAATGGTAAGAAGAACAAATTGGGTCGGAATTCGCCCTAAAGATATAGAGGGTGATGTAGTAATTGTTACCTTCAAGGATCCAAGAGTCACTACACATATCACAGATTGGTTCTCAGGTCTAAACAGGGGACCAATATCACCAAAACCACTGGCTTACTTTTATCCTGAAGCTTTAATGCCCCCAAAGCCACATCAATCCAAATCATATTTTGACAAATTCTCATTGGAACAGCCCAGAAGACCAATCCAAGATAAATATCCCCCAAGGTATGGAGTAAGGGATCAGACATTTTTTCATTACAATGATTACACGCGATTGCCGACACCACGACATAACCTTGTGGGATATGCTCAAGCTCCTCCATTTATAACTCCGTCTTGGAACTTTGCTTGTCACAATTATTATGAGCCACTCTACGGTCTTGATGACGTAGAATGACTCTCTCAAAGCAAAGTAGATAACCAGGGTAGCGGGAAATCTGTGAGTACAATCATCAATATTTCTGCCATTCAGGACCATCCGGAGGATGGGTCTGTTAAATACCCTTTAGATAACGGGGCGAGAAAAAGAGAAAAAACTAATGAATGGGGAAGAACTAAAAGAGCGCCACGATTAGGCCCAAAACCCACTGATAACATACCCCCCACCCAAAAGGGAAATAAGAATAAAACATCCAAATTGCAGTTCCTTTCATGGAACTTGGCTGGACTTTCCTCGAAAATTACACAACCAGACTGGATAGATGTGGTTAATCATTATTCTATCCTGTGTTTCCAGGAAACTTGGGTGATCTCCCCTATCCATCTACAGGGTTTTCAGACATTTCACTCACCGGCGTCTGTGAGTAATCAGGGTAGACACAAAGGGGGACTTTGTACGTATATCAGTGTTACAGTTGGCCACAGGATCAGAAAAACGCTACTCAGGGATTCATTTCAAATAATTGTTATGGACATTGGCCCATCCCTCCTATAGTTGATTGTCAACTTTCACAATAATTTGACCTTAGAACAGCTGGAGAAAGCTGTGGACGACCTACAACAAGCCCTGCAAACATTCAAAGAAATCTCTGGGGGAGAGTGTGCAATAGTTTTTATGGGCGATTTTAATTGTCACATCTGCCCAAACACCCTGAAAGATGCTTTTGATATTTATGAGACACATGAATTAGATTCCGATGATGCTATCTACAGTCATTTCCAACACTCAAAATCAGGGGACCTGCTAAATAATTTTTTGACCTCGCTTAATCTATATTTCGTAAATGAGCTACTCTACACCCCAAGATCTTTCAAACCAACCTTTCATGGTAGAGGAACGAACTCTCTTATAGACTTTATACTTTTTTCAAAAAATCATGCCCCGTTAATACTCTGCTGGGACACTCTCGACCATCTATATAGTGATCATTATCCTTTGTCCTTAACTGTCGAACTACCTTCTCCAACCACTAGTCAAAATAGCCCAAAGGTTAATTATGAACAACCTATCAAAATGGGGGCTACAAACGGATACTCTGTCAAATGGGACAAAATCAACCCAAATAACCTTCTGAAAAATTTAGTGAACAAGAGGAGGGAGGAGGTATATATTTGTCTGTCTAACAATGAAAAACCCCATGCCATCTGCGAAGCTTTCATTAAAATACAGGCCACCTTAAAAGAATTACTGACGCGACAATTTAAATCAGGACCCATTGTCTCAAAAGGGTGGTTTGACACAAAATGTTCCATGGCTTTAAAGTCTTTAAAGAATTTGTTGCGTGTCACACCAAAACCACTTACAGAAATACGCCAGGCCAGAATTCAATACCGTCTAGCCATTAAAAATAGAAAAAAGGCACTGAAAGCGGAAGCATGGCAGAATTTGGTGACAACATCTGAAAACCGGGACATGTCAGCTTTTTGGAAACTCATTAATACCCCCTTGCCGTGGGTAAAAATGCCCGAGAGGAGTTTGGACATGGCAATTAATGGCGAGATGTGGGCGGCCCATTTTCAAAAGTTATATAGTAATCCCACATCCTCAAAAAACTCTACATTAGAGCTCATTCCTCCATCAATTTTAAGTCCATCCTGGGAGAGCCATTGCAAAATTGTCTTCTCGCATGAGGAGGTTGAACTGGCTATCAAGGAAAGTCCTTCTGGGAAGGCACCAGGCCCGGATGCCATCCCAGCAGATGTGTATAAGGCAGAAACTGAATTTTGGGCCCCCCTACTGACCTCTGTTTTAAACTCTGTAAATACTTTTGATCTTTTTCCATCATGGGCCGAGGCAATAGTAATACCTATTTACAAAAAAGGAGATAGGCACTCGCCATCGTGCTATAGACCCATATCCCTGCTCGATACCCTAATGAAGATCGTTGGGTGCATCATCTTGAAACGCATAACCAAATGGACGGAAGCTGAGAATATACTCTCAAATTTACAATATGGTTTTCGGTCAGGCAGAGGAACAATAGAACAGACCCTCAATTTACATCTGATCATGTCCAAATATGTCGATATCAAGAAGCGAAGCCTGTACATAACGTACATAGACTTAACCTCAGCATTCGATTGCGTCCTTCATGATCAATTATGGGATACTCTAAAACAACTGGGGATAGATCCATCAATCCTCCTTTTCATTAAGGCCTTGTACAGAGATGCCGGAGCCAGAGTCAGATTTGGCCCAAAGGGAGAGTGCTCGCCACGCTTTAACATCAATAGAGGGGTCAGGCAGGGGTGCATTTTAGCTCCCCTGCTTTTCTCGCTTTACATAAACGCCATTGGCGAACATCTTAAAAACATCGAATGTGACTTCCCTAAAATAGGAGGTCAATCTATCCCAATCCTGCTATACGCAGATGATGCGGCAATTCTCTCTCAGACAAGAGTGGGTCTACAAAAAGCTGTTACGGCATTTACTGCCTTCATGAATGATAGGGGCTTGAAAGTGAACATAGGAAAAACTCATACAATGCTATGTAACAAAAAGTACAAAAAAATCCCATGCCCCGTATTCATTGAGGGCCGAAGATTGGAGACAGTGGAGGCTTTCACATACTTGGGTATTTGTCTACACAAAAAAGTAGTATGGCAACCGGCAGTTGAGAAGAGGAAAATCGCGTTTGTTAGAGCCATTGGCGGGAATCGAGACTTTGCGGGAAAAATAAGGGGAAGGCCGGTAAAACAACTAATAACTATATACAAAGCAAAATGTGCCTCAACTGCCATTTATGGGGCTGGCCTTTGGGGAATTGATAAAAACATTACATCGATACAAAAAGTGGAAAATCAATTTGTAAGGTACCTTCTGGCCACAACAAAAGCAACTTCTGTGTATATGACGCACATTGAATTGGACCTGCCGTACATATCAGACATAATTAAAGTTGAGCCCCTTCTTCTCTGGCACAAAATCTGGACCACCCCCGAGACTGCATTGAATAGAGAAGTGATACTAGACATTTTAAAGCTGGAGGGGGCCAAAAACGCGAACCAATCTAAATGGCTGGCTTATGTCAAGAACTTCTTTGAGGAAATTGGGCATCCGGAGTGGTTCACAGATCCTTTATTACTGGAAAATATCTCAAGGAAAATCCTAAGAAAGACCCTAATGGCCCACCTGGAAACAATCAGATGGAATAAGCAAAAACAACATAAAAATATCCAGGCATACCAAAGGGTGACATCCCATAAGGGTCTACAATTATATCTTTCCACGGATTTCTCGTGTTACTCTAGGATGTTGCTTACCAGATTTAGACTGGGTTCCTTCTTTCGACTTGTAACATTCCCTATATGTAACGATTGGACTCGGATTCTCTGTCCCTGCCCATGTGACGATATGTCATTACAATCCAATATCCATACCATCCTATTTTGTAGATATTACGTGACTTTGAGGAAAGCCCTATTGAAACCACTACTCAAGAGATGGGGTGTCAGGTCCTGTAAAATCGCCTTTGAGCGTCTACAAGAACTTGAAGATAGGGATGTGATATCTATAATGGAACAGTTTTTAAAACTATTGATTAAGTTTAGGAAATCTCTAGAATGGCCTATGTGATATTGATGCTGTTTTTAATGTTCCCTTTTTCCCCTCCTATTTGTGCATTTTAATTTTTAGCTGTGTAATTGATGATTTTAAACCGAAATTCTATGTTTTTTATCACTGATACAACTTTTTAAAAAACGTTATAACTATGTATGCTTATATGATATTTCTTTTTGAATATCGAATAAAGCTTATTTTGAACCTTTTGAACCTATAAGTACTGATTTATTATAAAGCAGCAATGAATTCAAAAACATAGGTTCTGCCACTAAACCAATTTCTTGCCATCAAACATTTAAAGATATACCTGATTCTAACATCTCAATTATGTTGACACTTGGTGCTCAATTGCTACAATTGTAGAAATCAGATTCAAGTTGCTGATTCATAGAAAGTGATTTTACGCTTGTAAATTAATATTTGAACTTGTGACAGTAAACTCGTGTTTGTATTATTTTAAGTGTGAGTAATTCTCGCAGTGGTGGCTAGAGGGTGCTCCAAGTTTGAGACACTTGGCTAAAGCAGTAACCCATTAACCAGCATGATTGTGATAAACTCTTAAGTATTTAAATGCTTTTTCCCACCATGAATACATTGGTGGATTTTAACATATAAAGGACAGTACTAAACCTGTTCTTGGGATGGGAATGGAAAGGGACACTCCCAAAATTGCTTTTGGTGTAAGGGGTGGGGTTTCTACATGGGAAAAAAATTGAATGGGGGAATCAAGAAAAATCATTTATGCAGGTAAACATCTGTGCTACATATATATAAATACATATAGAATGCCTAAAATCATAAAACTGCTCAATTTAAAAAGAATAAAGTTTTGCACGTGTGAATCTTCCTTGGCATCTGCACTCATGGCCAGACTGACCATTGGGCAACACTGGAATTTTAAAGATGGGTTACAGGCTAGGGGGCTGTATTCACAAAAGATGAGTTGCCATAACCCAACCATGCTCCCAACGGTCCCATTCTAGTCGTAGTCTCTGGCAGTGTGGATGGATGTACATTTTTGTCCCATGGTTTATTCTTGGATTACAATCCAGCCCTCTCTGTGACAGTCAATTCCCAGAGAGCACTCTTGTACTTTTACTTGAATCTTAGAAATATGTTGAAAATCTAGAAATAACCCTATGGGCACACATTTTTTAAAATTTCTCTATGAATCAGGCTCTTTTGTGTGAAATACGTCACATACACACAAGGCTCTCCACGACCTGGGCCCCAAGTATCTCAACGACCTCATGACCTTCTACACGCCCACCCGCCAGCTACGATCGACCAGCCACGCACTCGCCACCGTACCACGCATCCGCAGAGCCACCGGAGGAAGATCCTTCTCCTACCTGGCAGCCAAGACTTGGAACTCCCTCCCCACCCACCTTTGGCGAACCCAAGACCATCTCTCCTTCAGGAAACAGCTCAAGACCTGGCTGTTCGAGCAGTAACATACCCCTCTCCCCCAGCATTTTGAGACCCTCCCGGGTGAGTAGCGCACTCTATAAATGCCGTGATTGATTGATTGATTGATACATCAAGAATTATCTACTGCTACTTGGAATTAGGCTCATACTATATGCCATGGAGGTTGGCCCATCCCCCTGGCAGTCATTTATAAAGCATTGTCAGGAACCAATGTCCCGGCACATCCTGTCAATGCATATCACTGTTTGGTGAAGCATGACCCAACCCTGCACCAAAAAGTTTAATTATTTTAATCTTTGAAACATAAAATGCCAAAACAGGATTTTATTTTTCAAAATAAAAAAACATTGCTCCCCTTGCCTTGGGAGCCCTATTCCGTGATGGGGGAGCATTATTTACATTTTACTGTCCCTCACCGCCAAGTTGCTTGGCAGTCGAGGACAGTAAAAAAAATGGCTTTACATGCAACTAACTCCCAAGATGCTAAACACAAGTAGGACTTATGTGATGATTTTCAGTTATAGGGTTAACTGAAAATCAGATATGAACCTGCGCTTAGAAAAACATAGTTGGTTTTTCCTATGCATGATTGTTGTACATGTCAGCATAACCATGACCTTCTGTCCTTCCATATATACCTCCAAGGAGAAGAGATGCGCTCAGCACAAGCACTTTCTGATTTATTCTCCTACTTTCTTGTTGCAAAGGCCAGGGCTGGTCCTAGTTGAAGCATATTCTCTCTCTATTTTGATGGTAATATTGTTTGCCATGGCTCCGGCGCAGAGATGTACAAATAAGCAATGGTTTAAACAAATGTATTATTTATTTATTTATTTATTTATTTATTTATTTATTTATTTATTATATTTCTAAAGAGCACTGTCACCTTGCAGGCCTCCTGGCGCTACCCACTTTCAGAGAAGCGCAACTGTAAGGCTACGCAGTAACAGACAAACATGTGGTCTGTTGTACAATGTGTATATGTTTTCATTGAAAAGGACTTTCTCCTTTGTAAAGTCTAGCTATCCAGTTAAGTCATTGAGAAATCAAGTACATGGTGTCACGTGCCCACTGTCAAAATGACCCACATCATCAGTGACCTTCTGACCTTAGCCAAATACCTTTGTACCTTCTGCCACAAACAACTGTAATTAGGTGGCATACTTCTCATTGCTCCACCCAAAAAAACAAAAGTTCAGAAAGAAATTGGAGGATATCGGAAAGATATGTAAAACTTCTGTACTATTCCTTGATTCGTTTATTTTAAACTTTTTTAGACACATTCTCCATTATAAATTACCTATATAAACCACATAATTTTCTTGCCGTGATCTAGTCAACATCTTGTGAGATTTTTGTGATAACCAGTTCTGATTCTTTTCTCAAGAATCTTCTCAAGAAGGAACTCCCTGGTGATACAGTCAGACTACAACGGTAGTCCTTAATAGTGGGAAGGAGTCCCTAAAAGTGATCAGTGGCAGAGAGAGGATTGACACCGGAGTCGCTCTTATGGGTAGGCATGCTGCACATACTGTAAGCGAGTGCTTTACAGGGCTTTAAAAGATAGGACTGTACATGGAATTCTACCTTGGGAAAGATAGTCACCGTCAGTTACTTGTAGACATACACCAACAAATTAAGCCACCAAAAATATTTTACATTTTAGTTCTCCTTTAATATTTAAAATATTAATATACTACAAATTTATGTTCATTCTTGAAAATATCTTTCTATATCAAAACTGCCTCTAAGCCAACACGTTTCGCGACGCTTAACATACACTTTAGTTCCTTCTTCAGGTCCTGGTATAATCCGAATACTCTCTCTGTGTGATCATTAGCTTTGACTGGCTGTAAGTGATTATCACATCACTTTTCTAGTGCAAATAGAAACTGCTGCATACAAATTGCATTGCAAAAGTCAATTTAACGAAGGGAGAAATAGTGCTTGATTGAATTCTCACAATTATTTTGGGTATGTTTACACTTTTTCTCTTTGAAAATAGATCAATTTGAAAATATGTGCGGCCTCCGACTGGCCGGCTGGCTCCTAAAGCCTGTTGGAAGCCAGCCCGATGGACCGGCCGGCTTGAATTCCAACTGCTGTATTACGATTAGGGCGGTAGGAATTGAAACCAAGGATGTCTGTCAGTAAGCCTCCGACGAGCGGTCAGAGGCTTACCAACCGACATCCTATTTAGGGCCTTAGTGTAAATCCTTAGAAAAAGCACGCTTTTACTTTGAAACTAGACCGAGATATCTCTTTCCCTGCAAACCCACTATTTTTGGGGCCTCCCCTTCGCAAACCCAATCTAGGTAGGAGCTCAGTCCTGCCCTTGGTGACTGCAAATCTCTCAGTGAATCCAGTTTTGGAAGGTACGTACAAAGTTTTGTGCATACCCACAAACTCACCATCGTTTTAAACTACCCCCACTCTAAACAGTCACTCCCCGCTGAAGTGAGATTTCACCACTTAGGTGTAATTTTACGTATAAGTATTTACATTTTGCAAATTTAACGTCATGTTTGTTCATATAAATCATGCATTTAGAGTTGTATAACAGTCCAGTCATAGGTGCAGCTAGGTTCCAGTAAGATGCACAAATGCCTTTGAGACTTAGGCCCTAAATTTAGCTCAAAACTAATAGTAAAAAAAAATGGTGGCCAGCACAGCACTTGCTCTGACAAAGATCTTACCATAACAAAAAATACAAACACCACCTATGGTGAAATTTCTTTCAAGTATGGTGAAAACAGTTTCATTTTGTCATTGGCTTTTAATGCTTAATGCATCATAAATTGTATTGTAATTCTGTGATTATTTGACTTGCTTTATACGAAGCAATCCCACAAAAATTGAAGTTGGTATATTTTTACTTGTGGGGTTGTTTAAAAAACATACTTTTTCTGAAGGCCTTGAAGAAAATGCTAATTTTTTTAATTCGACCAGCATCCCTGTTTGTAAAATTCATATTTTTTAAGGTATGCCGGTAGACGCTCTGCCCCTTCAGATGTCAGGTACATTAGGAACATTCTTGTCTGCCTTCTAAATGCTATAATGCAATGCAGGCTTGCATAGACAGGAAGGTCTGGAGTGCCTGAGTAGGACGGGGTGATTCACTGATGGTGTTTTTAGATATTAGCATGCATCTTACTTTGCTTTGCACGAAGGCCCGCGTCCTGTCCCTCATGCTCTGCAAACAAAATAGCATTTTATGTTTTGAAGATAAAAGCATGTGTTCACTTCATTAATGAGCCCAGGGGACTAATGGAATAGGACAAAAAAAAAAAACTCATATCTTCCCTCAAAGTCTGTCCTGCCCAGCAGAGCATTGGCCGATTGCTCGTTGACCACGGCAATTGGGGGGTTTCTCTTAATTTTCCAAAACATTTTAGGATTTTGCGCGTTGTCAAAACAAATCTTTAGCATGATTAATTTTTAAAGTGTGACAATGTGTGTATCAAATTAGGCTGTCAGCGCGCGCGGTGAAATGAAGAAAAATGAGATGCAACACCAGAAAAAAAAACTGAGTTGTACTAACAGGTTCGTCAGCGCAAGGTGACCTGGGAGCCGAGAACCTAGCGTTTTGTTCATTCTTTCCCAGTTATGTTAGATGTCAAGCATACTATTAGAGACACACGTGTCATCCGCACCGTCACCCAACATATCATTGCTGTTTCAGGCTGTTGCGGAGCTGTTGACACAGAATATTGTGTCTTTCGACAGCTCCAATTAGTTGGCGTGTCTGACTGGTGACAGCGCAGTCTACTTTTGTTTATGACGGTGGTGTGAGCGGGATCTCCCTCTCGCCGCCTCCATGTGGCAGACAGATGGATGGAACTATGTAATCATCGGCGGAAGGATGAGAATGTTTCATCTTCACAAATCATCGCGCGCGCGCCCAACCAACCGCCTTTTGTCTGGGTGCGCAACTGACGGCAAGGGCCTGTCCATCTGTCAAGATATAAGCCAGAATAAGTAAAAAAAAAAAAAAGCCGCGGAAATGTCGTGCTTTTTAGGGTGGGGCCAATATTCTCCAGCTTTGGGCATGTAACATGTAAAAGAACGTAAAAACGTTTCTCTTCCATCAATTTGACAAATATATATTCACATAGAAACGTTGTTTTATTTGGGTGTCTGATATCCATGAAATAGCTTGAATTCCATTTTCCATATGCTCGTTTGTAATGATAATTACTTTTAATTTTATTAATTGTATTTTTATAAATCATGGAAAAGTCCAAGGGCATTGTCAACGTACTGCAGTATTTTACCGTCTCGGGATACTTCGATTATTATTTTGAAATCACTATGTACAAGATAATCAAACAACAGTTCTAAAATCCACTCAGAAATAAATCTTTCTTCCTTCAAAGTTTCATTCGGTTCCTTTATAGGAAAGCAATAGAAATGAAATATACAACTATAAATGAACTTAAAAATGACGTGTACATGTTATCATTATTGTCTTGTCAACATGTTATCATTATTGTCTTGTCAGTGGCCACCCAGGTAACCTTTTTCCTCAAACTGAAAATATAAAGGGCCAATAAACAAGATATATTCTTAAATTTCTTTTTTATATATAAGTTACAGGTTTATTTTCAGTCATATACGGAATAGACAAATAAGAAATTAGTGAAAAGTGCATGATTTCATCTGAAAATCTATCTGACTATCAAGCCCTTGGTCGTGTTAAAAGAATAAACATTTTGCATAGGAAGCATTAAAGTTAGAGTATAAAAAATACTAAAGATTTGTCACCCACCGCTCAGAAGGTTAACAAATGTTAGCACAACAAAACCATGTGAGCAGTAAGGCTACAAGCACCCATGTCCAATCTAAACCAACACAGTAACACAACCAGGTCATCACTCCCAGTCTTGTCTGGTCCACACTCTTACTTAATTTAGATTCTATTCAGGCAACAATATGTATTAGAACATTGTTAGCATTCTGATTGGGTGATCAAAACCAATATTCCATACTCTGTGCTCATCAAATGGATCTACGTGTGAAGTGACTATTTTTTAGAACCATGGTGAATACAGGATTAAACACAATCAGAAAAGACTGGGATAAATGTAGACAATATTTCATGGAATTCCTTTTTGTGATGAATTTAACATAGCCTTGGTGACAAGAATTTTTCTGATAGAAGATAGCACACTGAGTGGCATCATTCTAACAATTTGTTTTGGATATTTGGGATCGAGGCTGTGCCACACCTCTCTTTATGACCACGAACACTGGGGCATATTACCAACAACTAGCGATAATTATCGCTATGTTGGCTTAGCGGCAATATTTTTATCGCCGAGCTGCGGCGATTTTTATCGCTTAGGAACCTTGCTATTATCAAGGTTTATCTCCTAAGCGATAAAAATCGGCCGAAATGCATGAATATCGCTGAAAAGTCAGCGATATTCATGCATTACCGAGCTAATGCTCTTAGCCATGTTATCCACCTACCATTGGATAACATGGCTAAGAACTGCTCAGGGGCAGGTGTTAGCTTTTGGAGATAATCGCGCTTAGCGCGAATATCTCCAAAAGTTGGTAATAGGAGATAGCGATGTTAGCGACTGTTTCCAGTCGCTAACATCTTGGCACCCCCACTTTTCATGTCATTAGTGATAAATTTCACTGACATGCAAAGCGGGGCCCAAGATGGTCGCTATCTACTACTAGCTGTCGCTAACTGGTGTTAGCGACAGCTAGGTAATAGGGAGATAATTTTATCTTCGCTTTCTTGGCTTTTAAAGTAAAAAAAGCGGAGATAAACCCCCTTGATAATATGCCACACTGTGTCTAGGGGTGTGCAAAGTTTACGTCATTTGCTGTAGTGAAATTATGTGAAATTTTTGCAAAACTACCAAAATTAGGCACAGATATGCAAAATGTAAAACTGATATTTGACTCTAATTTGCTTTTGTGTAATTATGCAAAGTTTGGTAAAATGACAAATTACACATACATATGCAAAACTGACATTTGGCTCTGTATTTTAGTGTGAAATGCACACATGCAAAGATGCATTATGCTCTAAAAAATACTGGAAAAATACAAAAGCACTGCAAACAACTGCTACTCAGGTTCCTTCGTTTGCATTGTTCTCATGCTTTTTGCTGTAAATTGTTGCCACTAACTACGCATTTGCAGTACATTTTTTCCATGGATTACGTGTGCTTCCACGGTGTGGTACGATAGCGTAATTTCAGGAATTTCATATAACAGGAGTAAAATGCATATTTAGCAACTTACTCTGTTTCTCTGTCACTATTAAAATTAAAAATGAATAATAATAGAAAACGTATATCAAGTTTAAATCTAGAGATAGTAAAAAGATGTTGCTGATAAAAAAAGATAGAACAAACACAATGGTCCAGTGGGTCAAATTTATCCAAAGGGCTACTACACCAAAAACAACTAGTCTCCTATGGGTATAGTAGTAAATCATTAAATGATTCGTAAGGCCCAGTTCAATTCGCAAATGAAGTGCATTATTACATCAATATAAAGCAGCATAAGTCAAAATCTAGCCCAAACAGCGCAGGGTGTCAAAAAGGCTCAGTGCATGATATATATATATATATATATATATATATATATATATACATATATATATATATATATATATAACAACAATCTTCCTGTATACCCTCTCGGGTTCAGAAAGGGTCGGGACACTCCAGGATGCTTAAAGTTCCTTTATTTCAGCAACAACAGTTACAAAAGCCGACGCGTTTCGCCGTAAGGCTTGATCACGGGAGCACTGTCATGGGAGCACTGTCCCGCCAGCCCTGGGTGGTGGTAGTCCCCAGGGCCATTTAAGGCTTCAGGAAGGTGGCTGCGAGGCCCTCTCCCATCTTTGAAATAGCCCTGGGGAGTTGGCAGTCCACAGGGCCATGTGAGGGAGCTGGATCCCCCCACACCTAATTGTAAATATAGTCCCGGGGAGGTGGCGGTCCCTGGGGTCCTTGCGTGGCCCGCATTAAAAAAAACTAGTCCTGGCGGTCCTCGGGATGCGTGGGGGTCACAAGCCCCCCCACATTCTAATTAAATGTAGCTCCAAGGAGGTGGCGGTCCCCAGGGCTCCGGGGGCTACGTGTCACCCCGCATTTCAAAAAATTAGCCCTTGGGAAGTGGCAGTACTCTGCGCTGCGGAGGGCCACGTGGGGTCCCCTGGTTTGAGAGCTCTAGGCGGGCACATGCATCTATATTTATTATTGCCCCCTGGACCTGACCCACCTGGGGGCCTAAATTAAACAAAGCCCACGTGCCTGCACTCTTTTTTTAAAAACATTCTGCCAAATTCAAGAATCCACTGCAAATCCTGCAATAATAAAACAAAATCTTTTTTTGGGACCCCCGGAACAGGCCCAGGGGGTCAGGGGGTTTCTACCCTTTCTCCTTTTCTTTTTTTCCATTTTTTTGCTTGTGGCTTGGTTCAACCGACTCACAAGATGGCTGCCAACATTTCCTGGTTTGAAGTGTTAGCAGCCAATCAGATCTCAGGCACGAGATCGTGAGTGTTTGCGGAAACATCGATTCCACAGTTGTATATCTGAGAAATGTTTAAATTTCTCAGGAAAAACTGACCGGATTTACACCATTTAACAAAAATAGTGCTTCCTGGGCCAAGAGCTACCTTTTTGCCAAATGTGGTGTAATTCAGTTCAGCAGTTCAGGCTGTAGTAGTGTCTAAAACTTCCTATGGAAATTAACATGGAGAAAAAGTGTTTTGGACCCCCCTTTTTCTCAGCCTCCGCTTGACAGATCTCTCCAAAATTTTCAACAGAGCAGCTGAAGTGAGGGGCCTGGGCGTAATTTCAATTACACCCGAGTAATTGGAGTGAGTAATTATGGTAATTCCACTTTATCCTTTGACGTGAAATTGCCAAGAATTACGCGATTACTCCTTCTTGTGTAATTAGGAGTACTGTGAGGGAAAAATCCTAATGCGGTAGCAGCACTCGCTATTTTTGTTCCACTGTATTTAGCGCTGTTTCATTTTATTTTGGATGCAAGTGTGCATTTAGCGCTAAGAAAATAGTGTCTGTCTCACATTTAGGAGCCAAGATGGCGATGTGCACGGACGTGTAGTCTCTCGGCTCCCCGATCCTTTGTTCCTCTCGACGAAATCCTGTCCTATCTCCTGTCATGGAACGCTAGCGAGAGGACGGGAAACGTGAGCTGAGTTGGATGGTGCTCTCCCGAGGTCCCTGCCTGCCTGAAAATCCACCGGATTGCCGAGTAATCTGCGGCGTCCGTCCTTACCCCCGTGACTGTGACCCGAGCCGGGAGGCGGACATGGCGGCTGCCGGAACAACGAGGAGCTGTGACTGCGGACTGACCCTGGCGCCCTGACGGGTGCTACCATCTGCTGCTGCCCGCGCCTGCCTTTCACTTGCTCACTGAGAGCCTGCCGACCGGGAGTTTTTCGCGGGTGCCTCCGCACCGGGACCCTCAAGTAAGACAAGCTGCGCCACCTCCATGATGGCGGACACTTGAATGCTACGAGTCCCCCACAAGCCTGCTCCCGCTCCGCTGTTATCATCGCGGGGCTTTTATTGCGCGCTATCCACTGCTTGCAGGTCCGCCCTGGCATAGCGACCTGTGTCCTCGCTGTTTTGGTGGTACCTGTGCCTCTGCGCCCCCGTGTTTCCCCTGGTGGAGCCGATGCAATGGTGGATCTGACCGCGCTTAATGCCAATCCTGCCTCGGACTATAACTGGACTCTGCTGCAGCGCCCCGGGCGCTATCCTGCCATGAGTGCCGCGCCTGTGACCGGGGCGAAGATGGAACCCCCGGCCGCTCTGACCTATGGCTCTATTCTTGACGCGATTCGCGACCTGCGAGCAGAAGCGCGTGTGGGCTTTCTTTTGCTGTGCGATAAACTTGAGGCTGCTACGCCCGGGGCGGATTACACACCACCGGTCTGTCTCCCTCGTTGTGACGCTATGTCTATCCTGACTCCAGACCGGGCTACAATGTTGCCGCAAGCGCCCATTAACTTCGCCAGCGCTACACTGTTACCGCCTTCATCGGAGCCCATGGTCTTTGCCGAGACTTTGCTGCCTCTGGGACTGACGCCACGCACCCCTCAACCACCTAATCTCCTTGCCCATGCTTTTTTGACTCAGCTTGTGACTTTCCTTCTTTTCTCACTTTGGGAGAACCTGCTGGCGCTACTCCGTGGGGTCAATGGAACTGATCGAGGATGGACCCGTCCATTTTGTATTGAAACACCATCTCCCTGCCGGGAGCGGCCATCTTGTCCCTTTGTTCTGCCAGTGGGGATCGCCCTGCGTGGACTTTGGCCGAAGGGTCGAGTGCGGACTGGCCAGGGTTAGCTGATTCCTCCTGAAGGACTGCACATTCCTGGCTAGCGTGGGTTCGATTTGGCGCTCCTTCACTGTGTTCTAGTGTGACTCTCCTTGTTTTATATGATGTTCGCAATACATTGTTTTTCGCTGGCACGCATGAGGGGATGTGACGAATTGACTTGAATGGCGGGTGGGGTCTCGGGAAGGGCCACCCTTTCATTGAGGGCTGTTATGGAACTTGAGATCTCTCCCTATTCTTATTTCGTATTACATATTCTCTATTCGCTTTGAGACATAGGGGGAGGGACTTCCTGTATGGTTGGGGTGTCCGAGAGACTTAGGATTCGTTTGGCTCCTCCCCCCATTTTTTCTTAATTGGGAGGTATAGATTAGATTTCTCTATTCTTCCTCCCTATATCACAGGAGTTATACTTCATTTTTCTTTTTCTTCTTTATTAGGGATTATTCCCTCTTTTCCTCTTTTCTTTGTCTATATTTCGGGTTCTTTAGCGGGCGACAGACACTTTGCTGGGGGGGGGGGGGGGTAGGCCGTAGCCTCCGCAATGGTGTAGGGTGGGGGGAGACTTTTAGTTTTATACATTGGTTTCTATGGGCCTTATTTTTTCATCTCTCTGCGCTTTCTTATCTAATTTCTGTTCTGGGTCTGATATAGGGATTAGGAGGAAATGGGCTGAGCTGTAAATGGCGTAAAATTACTGCATGATGATCTTGTTGTTTTCCTCTGACCCGCCATACTGCCTGGGTAGTAACTTTCACGGATGGTTTCATGTTATGCTCCTGCCTGATCATGTTGTGAGATAATCGTACGGACTCAGTTCTCCTTGGTTTCTATTCTTCATTGCCTTATATTTACGTCCAAAAAAATTTAAAACTAACCTTCATTACTACTGTTTCTCGGCGACACTAATTTACTCAGTGTACGGTTAATTGATTGTTGCTTATCAACCCTGATGCCGCTGAGAAATTATATTGCTTGCTTCTGTGCTCAAAAGTCTTGTGGCCGGCCTGATGGTTGTAGGCCCGTATTTGTTCTCTTTTCATGCACAATAAAGGTTTCCAAAAATAAAAAAAATAAAAAAAAGAAAATAGTGTCTAATGTCAGTAGTAAGTTGGAGGAAAATCCTACCTGAAGAGTGCATTTAGCAAGAACGAGCGGACGCTTGTGCGTGCTATGCATATACTGTTGCGTTTACCTCTATTTCTTGGTGCAAAATGCATCCTCAAGTCCATTTTGGATGCGAGGTGGCTTTTTTGCGCTGCAAAATAGTGCTCAATGCAGAATTATTTTTCTAGTGCAATTCAAGCGTAATCTCACACAATTGTTAGGCAATTCCACATTATCATGCTACACTGAATTACACAAATGATGCCCACCCCTAGGATCCACATGAAGCAACCCATATTATTAATATTAATACATCACAGTCTTGGCTCGATGACAACCTGTACATAAGACGAAGTTTCAAACCCAAATGGAATTAAGTCGTGGATCTCTTCAGGACAGCACTGTCTGTCCAGTGTCCTGCAAATTGAACAATAGGACCCACAATATCATGCATCTGCAGTCTCAATACAGGACATCATGGTGTAATTACACTACATACCTCAATTGCATTTAGGCTTCTTCCCTGCCACTGCATGTCAAACCGTACATCAATCACAGTTTTGTTCTAAAATCAAATCCACTTACCGATAAGACCAGGGGTACCAAAATGTAATCTATTGTGTTGTACTATCACACCAGGTGTGATGCCAACCAGGGTGTCATGAATATGTCCAGTTAAAAGGTGCTATCATTTGGCCAACAAGCATGAGTAACGGTGCCATACTATGGTCAACCCAGTTAGAGATACAACTGCCGCTTTACCAAAAATTCAACCCATGGATAGGGGCAAACTGCCTGGTGACCTCTGTAGGTGCATTCACATGCAGGGTACTGTAATGTGGCCTCGTGCTTTCCAAGCTTGCTAATGTGTAAACAATTTCACAGTCTAACACTGCAATGAGATGGAAAATGTACCCATTGCCGCACACTGTCTGCATGCAATCCAAATAGGTACACTTGAACCACCATGGTGAAAGTGCTCATGGTATATATTGGTTGATGTACCAAGAAAGGTGCTCACCTTCAATGCACAAAAATTGGGTAGTCACTCAATAAGGGCCACCTGGCACCGAAAAAATGATGTATCTGAATCCTTCCTTGGTGGGATAAGTGGAAAGATTCCATGCCTCGCAGTTCCCGGAAAAGCAATCAAAAGGGTCAAACAACTAGAATGGAGATGCCCAATGCCATCTTAGGAGTAATTGTGTGTCATTGTACATGCAAGGGACAAGTGTGGCCAGTGTGTGAGGGAATGACAGGAAACTGCATCCATGTTTTCTCTTCTTTCCACATGCACTCATGCACAAACACATTGGGCCCAATTCCGATCCGGTAAAATTACCGTCCGAACGACTCGCATCTGGAGCCGTCTCCGTACGACTCGTACACACGCCGTACGACCCGGCAAGTACGATCCAGACCGGGGTATCAGGGCGCGAGTCGTACGGTCCACGTCAGGTAAGGGCAATTCGTGCGGAAAAGCGCACAAACACATACACATCGTATGGCGCGTACCCACCTGCGACCATGAGGCGTATGCACCGTACACCCAGCGTACAAGGGGTACTGTGCGTACCCCATGTATGCTGGGTATACGGTGCGTACCCCCCATGATCGCAGGGTTACGCGCCGTACCCCTGCGATCATGGGGGGTACGCTCCGTACCCGGGGGCCATTCCGTACCTGTTTCGGGGCGAACTCTGCTTTTACGGCTGTTTTCAGCTCCCGTAGAAAAAGGGTTGTACAGTGCGTACCCGACACGAATCGTACTTGCCGGGTCAGAAATAGCAGCCGCGAACCGTACAGATGTCGCGTACAGCGGGTTCCGAGTGAGCCTCGTATGGAGATTAGAGTCGTACGGTCTCTGTACGATTCATACGGAGTCCAACTCCTGGTACGAATCGTACTTCTTCGTACGTATGGGGGACGTTGCAGGGTACGATTCGTATGGGAAAAACGCTCCAAACGGCTATTCGGAGCGCATTTTACCGGATCGGAATCGGCCCCCTAGTGTATGATACAATATAATACTCATGCATATTCCTATGCAGTTATAAAGTAGCAGAACCAATGTATGTGCTTCCAACACATAAAAATGGAAGGCCACAATGTACCAGAAAAATCTGCTACATTCAAAAACAACAAAGAATCAATAATTTTCAGACAATTGACATACACCCACTAAATATACAAACCATGTTCCGGATAAGGAAAGTCATCCACCATGTTGAGTTCCTTAAGGTAAGAAAGTACAAGACTTCTATGGACCCCACAAATGTCATGAAAATGTAATAAAGTCCGACAGGACAATAGATGCAAAATCAAGAGTCAAATGAAGCCGGAGTTTTAAGTTCTCCCTTGTCATTAAGCCCCAGTTCTGTGGCTCTTAGTCAGTTTATCCAGTGGCACTCAATTCTTGTCAGTAGGTTGGTGATGTTACCACTAGGGGAGTCCAGTTTACCTATTTTGACAACTTGCAAATCTAACCTATCTGCATCATGCCCAACTTCCGGGGTAATGTTTGACGAGTGGCGACCTCTGAACCTTACATCGGATCGTGCTCCGCTTGCCCCCTCAACCTTACACCGTAGCCTGCCCCAGTGCTGACTGATGTTTTTGTTTGATCATATGGGCTGCCTAGCCGATATAAATCTCCTACACAGACATGTGATGGCATATATAAAAAAAATTGTATTACAGTTTGAATGGTCAGTTCATTTGTAAGACATGTTACCTACTTTCAAAATTAAAGTTTCCTTACTTGAGCTGATGAAATTGGTACATGCAGACTCATCCCCTGGCATATGAGGGCAATGGCATTAAGAAAGGAGTTACTTGGGGAAAATGGTAAAGTGAAAAGCAAACTACAAACATACAGCAGTCAATGCAAAAAATATTATAATTTGGAAAGGTTTTTGAAAAATGAGAAAAATGTTAAACAAACATGAGAAGTTCTGTAAAATGCCACACAAAACAACACATTGAGTTCTAACATATATTAGAAATTTAAAAATATCTGTATGCGCCTTCAGGATATTTATAAATATATTACGTATAGAAAATTGTACTAACAATATTTATAAATGCTGTTTTTTTTTATTTTTATGTTCAGAAATAAGTTTAATTATGTTTTTTGTTTGTATCTATTCTACGTTTTATCTATTTATTATTTTAATTCAGTAAAAATTTTCTACTGACATGAATATAGTGAAAAAATGGTGGATGGAGCGGTTAAGATTTACTATTCCAAGTCTACTTCCACAAACAATGGGGGAAGTGTATAAGTGGGCCCGGTGGCAAATATACTTTTCTAACTCCAGTCCCACAAATATTTTGACATAAACTGCAAGAATTGTGGGGCCATAAGATTTATTCTTCTATCACCAGCTCTGCAAAAATATGGGTAAGTGCAGAAACTGAGGGACTAAAGTACACAAACATCTCATGTCCAATATCTCATGAACATTGGCGAACATTAGTAAATGTGTTGGCAACTAATATTGTAACTGCAGTCCCATAGCATTGAGAAAAGGAAACATTTGAGGGAGATCACAATTTACTAATCTATGTCCGGTCCCTAAAATGGTAAACAGACAAAATATGGACTTCAAAATATCGAATGGACAAAATATGGACTTCAAAATATAGAATGGACAAAATATCGAATGGACAGAATATAGTCATCAAAAATATCGTTTTTAAGGTAAGTAATGTAATATCGAATTTTAAAAATATAGAAAGTCAAAATATCAAAGTATATAATATAGGTTATTAAAATGATCGAATTTTTAATAATATCGAATTTTTTATAGTGTTTTTTATGTTATTATATGTGTGAAAAGTGTGTATTTATGTTATAATTTATTTTAATAATTGAATTTTATGTTATTTCATTTTTGAGTAATTTAATTCTGTAGCGGGTTGTGAGTTTATAGGGGAATAGAGTGGGAAGTAATTTAATTATAATTAATTAAATATGTAAATTTATTTATTGGTATTTATTTTGAATTAATTGGTAATTAATTTATATTTGGTAATTAATTATATTTTAATTGCCAATTAATTTTATTTAATTGATTAATTGATAGTTATGTTAATTTTACTAATTTATTTTCTGTAGCGGGTTGTGGTTTTATAGGGGAATAGGGTGGGAAGTAATTTAATTATAATTAATTAAATATGTAAATTTATTTATTGGTATTTTTTATTAATTGTTAAATAATTTTTATTCGGTAATTAATTAAATTTTAATTCCAATTAATTTTATTTAATTGATAATTATGGTAATTTTAGGGGAATACATGGCGGCAGCCTGCTGAGCTGCCGCGGTGCTCCGCATCCGAGCTCCCGTTTTGAACAGCTCCGTCCGCCTGATGAGGGTGATATGGCATGATATGGCCTGAATGTACAATTGGGTGTGCTTCGTATTGATTTTGTGCCAGAATGGTAAAAATTGTAAAGCCGTTTTTGAGTCTTGTAAGGCGCGGGCGGCATCTTCGATTATCTCCTGCACACGGAGTCTGTCTTCTCTCCACATGCCTGACCTGATTAGCGGATTTCGCAGCTCTGTGCTTTTTCGATCCCGGTTCTCTGGAACGTCTCCCGCTCCGTTCCCGACTCTGTTGGGTTTGCGGCTTTGGTCAACGGCCACCCTACAGTTAAGAAGGGGGAGGAAGGCAAGAAGCCTCGTGCGTGCTCCCTGTGGCAGCGACTACCTTGGGAAACATCGGTACGAGGTGGACGAGGTGGAGGTGAGAGCAACCCAGCCAGTCTTTGGCGCAGTTGTGGAGGGAAGTGGGGAGGCAGATTCAGCAAATAGCGGCAAGGAGGGGGTTGAGGATTCACTTGTGCAGTTGGAGTCTATCCACCCTCCCCAATGTCCCAGCCGCCCCAGCCCTTCCAGCCCTCCTTGCACCAAATTAAACCAAAAAACAAACGTGGGTGGAAAAAGAAAGAGGTGTTAGTTAAGGCTGCTCCTGTAACCAAATAATCTGCTGTAGACCTTGAGAGCCCTGAACCTGTAAGGAAGAAGCCCTCATCATATTTATTTAATGAGGTGAAGTCAAAAAAGGCGAGATCATCTAAACCTACTAAGAACCTCAAAGTGGTGCTGAGTTTGGGGCCTAAAATAACTCCTTCTCTCCGCTCTTACCTCAAAGCTATTCCACAGGTTCTTGATCTTACAGAGGATCGGGCGATGTCAATCCCAGTAAGTGCCTCTACTGGTCTTTCCCCCGCCCTCAATTCTATTTCTGTTCCTTCTGGTTATAATGGTACTAATGTCGAGCCATTGTTGGATTTACCAGGTCCAGCCTTTACAACCATCTTAGAAAAGGCTGTGTTATTGCCAGATCCACCTGTAACCGTTGCGCAGCCGGTTGGTACTTCGATTGTAGGGCTGTAGGGCGCTTTAGGGGGTCCGGAAGGGGCCGAGGCGCGGGATGATTTACAGGGGCGCCAACAGGGGGTGCTTACTATGCCCTCTAGTTCTGTTTCTAAGCCTCTTGAAGCTGGCATTTCTGTTGCCTCACTGGAAGCAATGTTTTCCTCCTTGTCGCTTGACATAAAAAAGGGCTTTGACGAATCTTCTGCCAACCAGATCGAGATCAGGAATTATTGTGAATCCCTGGATAGCAAAATAGACGGTCTTACCTCAAGAACAGGGAAATTGGAGGAGACAGTAGCGGTACTATCTATCCACTTGGATCAGGCTAAAGAAGATATCACCAAGCTCAGAAAGGCGGATGCGGACTTGTCCGACTGGATGGAAACCTTAGAGAACAACGCAAGATGGAGTAATATCCGTATCCTTAATGTTCCTGAAGGATCAGAGGGGTCGGATACTAAGCAATTTATTACCCATCTATTGAAGGAGTCACTGTGTCTGGATCAATCTGCGGAAGAACTGGCTGTGGATATCCAGCGGGTCCATAGAAACCCATTTAGACGTAATCCCCAAAGGTCTAAACCACGTAAAATTCTGGTGAACTTTCATACATATCATTGAAAGAACACATCCTCAATTTGGTCCTGAAACAGAAGTCTTTGGCGGGGAAGGGTTTTACTTTCCAAATAAGGTCTGAGCTTTCGAGGGTCACCTTAGAGAAGCAGTGGGAGCTTGGGATACGTTTAGATGCCTTTAGGAAGCTAGGTGCTAAAGCACAACTTATGTTTCCAGCTGCCCTAAAAATCATGCACAATAACAAGATGTTTAATATAAGATCGGTGCAGGCGGCTGATGAGTTATTGTTGGAGCTTGGCAGTAAGGGCTCTTCAGAGTAGGCTTGTATTTGGGTAACATTGGCTTGGTTTCTACGTCTTTGCTTCCGGTTCTAGTGTATTGAAGCTGAGGTTTTTAACCAAATAAAAGAAAGGAAAAGAAGTGGAAGTGAAGGAAAGAAAAGGGAAAAGAAAGAAAAAAAAAGTAAAATATATATAAAGATTAATCTAAAAATAAATGAATTAAAGGTTTAAATAAATAGAAAAGGGAGAAGAAGGAAAAGGGAGGAAGGAAAGGAAAGGGAAAAAAAAATACACACGTATAACAGAAAGGAAAATAGACTCCAAACCTACTTTACTCACCCCATGTCATTAGATTTTTACTAGTGGGAGTCTAGGCTCTTGCTATATCTCCTTGAAGATACTTGGTGGGGTCTTTTTTTTCAGTACACTTGGTCACTACATGTTATATGGAGAGTTAGTGACAAAGAGGTTTTTGTAGGAGCTCGGGGAGGGGTGCTATCTACTGGGCTTGTTCTGGTTAGATAGAGCAAGGGTTTTCCGTGCGGTGGGCGGAGGGAGGAGGGGAGGGCACAGGGGTAGGAGAAGGGGTGGGTGGTGGGAAAAAGCTAAACATTTCCTCATTTTTCATTTGAATTCTGTCGGGTATGGAATGATGCTGGTTATATTTAACAAAGTACTCTTTCAGTTAAGGCATAATATTGTTATCCTCTTCCTGCAGGGGCACTCAGGTGGAGTCTGGGTCATAGTATAGGGGGTGTTTTATAGTCATTTTCTGGAATGTTAATGGCCTGTGCACTAAACCAAGAGCTGATAGAACCCTGCAGTATTTGCGGGATTCCGATGCACAGGTCATTATACTCCAGGAGACCCATTTGACGCAGACTGAATCCCTGGCCTTAGTGAAGAAAAATAGGTGGATTGACTTTGCGGTGTCCTCATCACAAACTATGAATTTTAGAGGTGTGTCTATCATTTTTAAAAAACAGCGCAAATCCAGGTTAGTCTCTCAGATGGTAGACCCAGGTGGCAGATGGGTCATCACTACGGTTACTATTTCTGGCGCACAATTTACAATCTTGGGATATTACGGGCCTAACATTGATGACCCCTCTACATTAGAGTCTATATTTTCACATCTTTTGTCTTTTCCTGAACCAATCATCTGGTCGGGGGACTTTAACATAGTATTGGACCCACTCTTAGATAAATCGCCCAATGGTCGTCCCCTTGTCCTTTCTAAATCTAGGACCTTTTTGCTTAATTCCATGAAGCAATATGGGTATGTGGACATCTGGAGAGTAAGGTCAGGACAGCAACAAGGTATTTCTTTCCGGAATAATAAATACCATCACAAGTCTAGAATAGACTTTGTTTTAATTAGTCAGAGACTGATAGATTCCGTTAAGAGTATAAGTTACCTTCCTCTACATTTGTCTGACCACTCAGCCGTGTTCTTGGAACTTGAAGGGTCCCCCTAGAAGCTGGTCATTTGATCGTTCTCTTCTTTCACACCCAGATGATATTTCCTTTCTTAGATGTGAAGCTCAAAGTTTTATGATCATAAATACTGGTTCAGCGGAATCTGGAGTGGTGTGGGACTCCTTTAAGGCCTTTTTAAAGGGGCTTATTACTGGCAAAGTGTCTTTTCGTCTGAAACAGCACAAGGAGGAAGTTGTATCTATCGAAGCAGACATTGCTAAAGTGCAATTAGATATTGATGCTAATGAGGCTTCCATAGATTCAACTTTAAAATATCTCCATAATAAATTACTCTCCTTGAAGGGGCAGTTGAGCTCGGCTCTAGGTAAGAGAGTTCAGCAGAAATGGGAGGCCAGTAAGTTAGCCCATTTCCAGTATGGTGAAGGGGCAGGGAAGTTGCTGGCCTGGAAGGCCAAAACAGATCAAGCACGTAATAATATTGAGCTAATAATGATTCAGATGAGGATATAAGACGAACTTTTAGAGAGTTCTTTCAGGAGATCTATCATGAGGATAAAAACATCATCCCAGAGATAATTAAGGACTGGCTGAGTAGAATTTCCCTCCCGGCCCTCTCGGTTGAGCTTTATAAACAATGGGGTTGACCCTGTGTCCCTCAGAACCTGGGTAATCTGTAGTTTAAAAAAATTAAAGGTTCTGTCGACCTAAGTGTTACTCTATATTTTCTTTATATATCGTTTTCTGAATCAAAAAGTCATTTCTATACATTATATACAAGTAACTGTCATTATATCAAATATAGTGCAAAAACAAAGTGTATGATTTCTTTCAAGTTTGTTAGTGGCACATAAACTCGGAGCCCCTAACAAACTTGAAAGAAATCATAAGGTTCCCAGATTGTATCATTAGATGGCCTTATGAAATGATATTCTGTATATACATGTACAGTTTTTTTACATGAAATTTGGATATATTTTGTTTGTCACAAGTACACCATTTACTGATGTCACTTTGTTTTTGCACTATATTTGATATAATGACAGTTACTTGTATATAATGTATAGAAATGACTTTTTGATTCAGAAAACAATATAAAGAAAATATAGAGTAACACTTAGGTCGTCCTTCTTTATTTAATATAAGTATTTGTTACAGTACTTTGGAGGTGTTATGTTGGTTCTATGAGGAGCAGCAAAAACTGTTTGGATAAATCACTTTGTTGCTTAAACCCGACAGAACCTCTCGGTTGAGCAGCATACATTCCTCGATAGTGAGATTTCAGAGGAAGAGGTCAGGTTAGCCATTCGAAGTGGTAAGAAAGGGAAAGCCGCAGGGCCTGACGATTTACCGGCAGACATTTTTAAAGTGTTAGAATAGGAAATAACATCACCTCTTACCACTCTATTTAATCAAATTCTACTGGATGGCCAGCACCCCCCTGAATCTTGGAACAGTGCTTCTATCACTCTGATCCTGAACCCTGGTAAGCCAGCCTCCTGCTGTGGGTCCTATAGACCGATTTCAATCTTAAACGTAGATTACAAAATTTTTGCTACAGTTCTTGCAAGGAGGCTGGCTGCGGTGGCCCCTGATGTTTTACATCAGGATCAGAAGGGCTTTGTTAAGGGGCGCCAACTTTACGAGCTAACATGCGACCTAATAGGTGCTATAGGTATGGCTTCAGCTGAGTCCCTTCCCTTGGTTGCTTTGACATTGGATGCTACAAAGGCCTTCGACAGGGTAAACTGGTTATACCTGTCAGAGGCCATGGCTAAGTTTAACATCGGGGGAGGCTTTCGGCGTGCCATTAACCTTTTGTATCAGTGTCTTACTGCTCGTGTCTTGGTCAACGGCGCAGTATCGGAACCCCTTCAATATCACTAGGGGGACGCGACAGGGCTGCCCGCTCTCCCCTCTCCTATTTGATTTGTATATTGAGCCTTTTGCTCAACGTTTGAGGGATGATACCAATATTAAACCTTTTACTTATAGGGGATGGGAGAGGAAGGTAGCCCTCTACGCGGATGATGTGCTTATTTTTTCTTCGGATGCACATACCGCATTTCCAGTGGTACTTAATGCTGCGCAAGAATTTGGAGAAGTCTCTCGGTACGAGGTGAATACCTCAAAAACCGAGTTAATAATCTGGAATGACGATCAATTTGAAATTAGTACACAGCCAGGGTCATCCATGCGCTATCTTGGCCTTAACATAATGAAGGACATCAATCAATTAGTAGCATCCAATTTTTCAGCTGTCGCAAAGGTCTGTCATAAGCTTATGCGATCTTGGGCACAACTTCCGTTATCTCCACTAGGGAGAGTAAACTTGATCAAAATGACCATTTTACCCAAAATTTATTTTTTATTTAACACTATTCCTCTTCATTTTGATTCCTCTTTAATAGCGAAATTGCAAGCGGATATTACTTCCTTTATTTGGAATAAGCATCTTCCAAGGATTGCTTGGAAGAAACTTAGGAGGTGTAGGGAGAAGAGTGGGTTGGCTGCTCCAGGTCTGCAGGTGTATGCTTGGCCTTTTTTTAACTGTCCCATGCCCGAATGCTCCTAAAGATGTCTGTAGATTTTGGAGTTGGTTCCTTATTTTCAGCTCTACTTAAATGGGAAGGCCTTAGGCAGTCAGGTTTTTTGTTAAAACTTGGCAACCCAAAGTTTTTTAAGAAGATCAAATTGAAGATCCTGCAGGGGTTTAAAAAAACTTGGGCCAAATTAATGGTAGCCATAAAAGTTAGTTATTACGGCAATAGGGCACCCGTTTAGGGTCTTCCTGAGAGCCCTCTCTGGTTGTGTGATAGCTTAGTTGTTCCATTAAAGGAAGCAGGGCTGGAGGTTGGGGGGACATATTTATGGAAGGGAGCCTACTCCCGTGGGAGTGTCTGAGAGGTAGGATTGGTCCCAACCTTTCAAGGTTTAAATATATGCAAATGGTTGGTTGGACTCACTCCTCTCTCGCCCTGCCGTCCCTAGGAAATAGGTTTCCTATTGGGGGCCACAGCCATTTAGTATCCCTACTGGTAGATAATCCACCGGCCAAAAAGGAAATGTCCCAATGGTATAACTTGATTTTGGAAGAAGTGGATGGTGAATTTCAGCTTCCGGATCTGCTTTGGGGATCTACCATGTTAGGATGTAACATGGAGGACTTGTGGAGTACTTTGTGTAAAGTTTTGTGGGACATCGTTAAGCCAGCAGGGTTGCGTAGGAATCATCTGTTTACGCTCCATATAGCATATTATTCCCCCCTCAGACTTTCAAAGTTCTCTCAAGGGAACCCTGTTGTCTGTGCTAAATGTGGATTGGCTGCTGCATCGGATGCCCACATGTTCTTCGAATGCCCCTGCCTGGTTCCTTTTTGGGATGCTATAAGCAATATACTTTCTGCATCATTGGGCGTGCACATAGTTCTGGACCTCCTTGTTGTCATCTTTGGGATCATGGCCGGGGTCCAGGGGCAAGAAAAAAATTGCTGTTCTATTCCATCCTACTTGCCCGAAGAGAGATTTGCAGAAAATGGAAAGACCCTATACCTCCTTCATTTACCGACTGGCAGGCCTCAGTTTTGCAAATTTCCAGATTAGATCTAGCAAGAACTGGCAATCAAGCTAAGAGAGTATTTTGGCATTTACTGGTTTGGGGCCATTGAGTTGGCCAGGGTTTTTTTTTTCCCCCGGTCCAATGATTATACACCTGTGGTCTCACTCAACCTGCAAAGCCCTGAACTGTATGGAAGTTTGGGAATCAATGGTTGTACTTCCACCTATATCTTACTAAATCGTGGTTTACCCACTTTCTGGTTTCTTTGGTGTTCGTCTCTGAGGGAACAATATGTCTGAGGGATCTTGGTAGTTTTGCTCAACCACGCCCTGCCAGTCCTTTAAACTGTGATAGATTGTTGTATTCCCAACTGCAGCTACACCCGAAGCCATGGTGGTAAATGAGGACCAAAAACAAAATAAAAAAGATAATTATGGTAATTTTACTAATTTATTTTCTGTAACGGGTTGTGGATTTATAGTGGAATAGGGTGGGAAGTAATTTAATTATAATTAATTAAATATTTTAATGTATTTATTTGTATTTATTTTGAATTAATTGTTAATTAATTTTTAAATGCTAATTAATTAATTGTTAATTTGTAATTAATTTGTATTAATAGGTAACTAATTGTAATAATTAATTTTAAGTTGAATTTTTACTTGATTAATTATTATATTATATTAAATTGGTAATTACTTTTATAAATTTTTTTATAGATGTTAATATATTTTTTTTTTAAATAATATATGAAGTATTTACTTTCCCTAATGTTGCACTCACTGGAGTGGGAATAGTAATTTTTACCGCTACGCTATCCAATGCTTTCCCTACTGTTGTACTCTCTGGAGTGGGAATACTAATTTTTATCCCTACGCTATCCAACGCTTTCCCTATTGTTGCACTCACTGGAGTGGGAATAGTAATGTTTACCCCTACGCTATCCAACACTTTCCCTATTGTTGCACTCACTGGTGTGGGAATAGTAATTTTTACCCCTACGCTATCCAACGCTTTCCCTACTGTTGCACTCACTGGAGTGGGAATAGTAATTTTTACCCCTACGCTTTCCAACACTTTCCCTATTGTTGCACTCACTGGAATGGGAATAGTAATATTTACCCCTACGCTATCCAACGCTTTCCCTACTGTTGCACTATCTGGAGTGGGAATAGTAATTTTTACACTCCCGCTATCCTACGGTAATAATATTGTATCTTTTTTAATAAGATGTTAATAAATATATATATGTTTTAACAAATAAAATTGTATTTATTAATTAATAATTTTAAGGTTATTTAAGTATTATTAAGTATATTTCAGTTTTTTTTAAATTTAATTTTACATTATTTTTAAGAAATTCGATATTTTTACAAAGTATATATTTTCAAACGATATTTTGGAGTTGATATTTTTGTACTTACCTGTTTGTAGATAGGATTTCGATATTTTGTCTGTCGATATTTTGGCATCGATATTTTTAGTAGTCTATATTTTGTCCCTCAATATTATGTCAGTGATCCCCCTAAAACAATGGGGAACATGCATATTTGAAGGGGATATATATCCTACTCTAACTTTGCCCAACAAACATTGAGTGCAAAAATTAAGAGGGGCTATAAGATATGCTCTTCTATCAGCGACGGCTCGTGGAGGGAGTTACGGTGGGGCAGGAGAGTGGGGAGGGGGAGGGGCAGGGCGGAGGTTGCTAAAAACCGGCATATGGATAATTGCAGGTAAGTAAACAATTTAATTAATAAAACGAATTTCGTAGCTCGCACTGCATTGCATTTTGCGATGCAAGGCGCACTACGAAATTTGTTTTATTAATTAAATTGTTTACTTACCTGCAATTATCCATATGCCGGTTTTTGCCAACCTCCGCCCTGCCCCTCCCGCTCCCCACCCTCCTGCCCCACCGTAACTCCCTCCACGAGCCGTTGCTGTCTTCTATCAGCAGCCCCACAGGCATTGGGGAAAGTGCATAAATTGTATGCATTAGTAAAATGTATTAATTATCAATGCTTTAAACATTGGAACAAGCCCAAATGTTGGGGGTGGACACAAAGATTTACTATGATAACTACAGCCCCACAAACAATGGAGAATGCTTATAAATGTGAGGGCAAGAATAACATTTTAACTACAGACTCACAAAAATTGAGGAAAATACAAAAAAGAGTAAAGGTTAAGTGCTGCTATTCTAAGTTGATTCCATGAACACTCAGATTTGGCTTAATTGTTGGGACAAATATACTAATATTGCCCCATACCTCGAATTTGGTAAGAATGTAAATGGGCAAAGAAAAGTATTTTTAGCTTGGGTCCTGTGTAAATTGTTATGGACTGCATCAGGGTTGGATTGGCATCACAATATGGCCCGGGCACGCTAAAAAAAGTGGCCCACATTTGCGGGTTGCCTTTCTGCAAACCCTTGCTTCTGCAAAGTTTTATGAAAAGATGGGGCGGGGGTCTCTGGCAGAGGAATGTTTTCTTAACTTAAAAAATGCATGGATTAGTTCACAATGGTGAACCACTCATGAATACAAGTGAGAACAATTCTGCTCAGGTCCTCTGCCCCTCAATCTGCATATATTAATGGGCCGACCCAGCATGAAAAAGGGAGTGAAACCTCCGCCCGTTGGTAAAACTGAGGTAACAGAGCCCCATCTGCCTCCAGAAAGGCCACTCAGGCACCCACTGGACCGCTGGCGGCATCCGAACAGCACAGACACCACCCAAATGTGCTCCCAGGCTGCCTAAAAAAGCGTCCTACTGGAACTCGTATACTGTCCCCTTGGCCATTGCCCGATTGCCAGCCTTACCAATTCGACCCTGGACTGCATTCTGATTAATCTAATTATTTGTCCAAGTCTCAGGATTTGAATGTTGTGCTAAAAGCAATTACACTTTTCTAGAATGTGATTTAACTGGTGCAAAAGGTTTTATATTTATGGTAAACTTTAGAATCGAGCTATATAGGAAAGTGTTGTCACTGGCTGTTTCTGTCGTGTAATCCCAACCTTTTGCCTTTCTACTTCCTTTTTTGCTGAATTCATTTTTGTTGGCTATAGGACTCTGGGCACAATACCACTGCTAACCAGTGCTTAAGTACATATGCTCTGTACTCAAAACATGGTAACATTGGCATATTTAATTTATTTCTAATCTTTGGTAAGCTGCACTACATGTGCCTAAGGCTTGTAAATTAAATGCTACTAGGGCGCCTACAGCACTGATTGTGCCACCCACTTAAGTAGGACTTTAAACACGGCTCAGGCATGCCACTGCAGAGCCTTTGTGTGCAGTTTAAACTGCAATTTCGACCTGACAAGTTAACCTATTTGTCAGGCCTGAACCTTCCTGTTAAATACATGCAAGTCACCCCTAAGGTAGAGCATAGGTAGCTCCAAGGACAGGCTTCAGTGTATACTTAAACAGCTGGACATGTATGTTTGAGTTTTACATGTCCTGGTAGTGAAATACTCTTATATTCTTTTCTCACTACTACAAGACCTATCTCTCTCATAAGTTAACATGTTAACTGCCTTGTAACTTTTTATAAGTGTAGTTTCCCATTGGGACAAGATAGGGAAATTACATTTGGTGTCTCTGGACTCACAATTGAAAAACACAACTTATGGTGAAGTTGTTTTTTAAATTGCAGTTCTGAAAATGCCACTTTTATAAAGTTATTTACAACAAGGGGTGGTGAGGGACAGAGTCTCTGAATTAAGCAGAAAGCTCTCACCCAGTCAAGAGATCAGGGCTAGATCCAACACCGTTTTTTAGCTCACTGCACCATCCCAGTTTCAGAACCTGGCTGTCTGCAAATTAGTCTGTTCCTGTCCCAGTGCATGATGGGAACAGGGCAAACCAAACTACAAAAGCCAATTCTTACACTGGGAAGGAAACAAGCTCCCGGGGACCGGTTTCTGGCATTACAGCCGTCTTCGGCCCGGTTTGCTTGAATCCTGATGGTGCAATGAGCAAGGGTCTCACATCTGAGAATACCCTTCCACGCTTAGGGTGGACAAAAATATTTACAACAAGGGGTGGTGAGGGACAGAGTCTCTGAATTAAGCAGAAAGCTCTCACCCAGTCAAGAGATCAGGGCTAGATCCAACACCGTTTTTTAGCTCACTGCACCATCCCAGTTTCAGAACCTGGCTGTCTGCAAATTAGTCTGTTCCTGTCCCAGTGCATGATGGGAACAGGGCAAACCAAACTACAAAAGCCAATTCTTACACTGGGAAGGAAACAAGCTCCCGGGGACCGGTTTCTGGCATTACAGCCGTCTTCGGCCCGGTTTGCTTGAATCCTGATGGTGCAATGAGCAAGGGTCTCACATCTGAGAATACCCTTCCACGCTTAGGGTGGACAAAAATATTTACAACAAGGGGTGGTGAGGGACAGAGTCTCTGAATTAAGCAGAAAGCTCTCACCCAGTCAAGAGATCAGGGCTAGATCCAACACCGTTTTTTTAGCTCACTGCACCATCCCAGTTTCAGAACCTGGCTGTCTGCAAATTAGTCTGTTCCTGTCCCAGTGCATGATGGGAACAGGGCAAACCAAACTACAAAAGCCGGTCCCCGGGAGCTTGTTTCCTTCCCAGTGTAAGAATTGGCTTTTGTAGTTTGGTTTGCCCTGTTCCCATCATGCACTGGGACAGGAACAGACTAATTTGCATACAGCCAGGTTCTGAAACTGGGATGGTGCAGTGAGCTAAAAAACGGTGTTGGATCTAGCCCGGATCTCTTGACTGGGTGAGAGCTTTCTGCTTAATTCAGAGACTCTGTCCCTCACCACCCCTTGTTGTAAATACTTTTATAAAGTTGGAATTTTCATACTTAAACCATTTGAGGTCTTCTGCCTATTTGCATATTACCCACCTGGGTTGAGTCACAGCTAGGCTTTGTGCATTCATCTAGACAGCCACACAAAGGGAGCTAGAGTGTGACATTTGCTTCCTGATGGCCCATCACCAGGATGTTAGGCCTTCCTGAGGTAAATTCATAGGGAGGATATGACACTTGTACCTGAATAGGGCTGTGCCTGTCCCCACACAAAGAGCTGCATACCCCCTGTAGTAAGTCTGGAGCCAGGGCAGGAAAGGCAGGGACATTGCGATCTTCAAAGGCCTTTTTGAAGTCCCCTCACTTCAAAGGCACAACTGTGTATAAAACTGGATCCCTGACACTGCCAGATTAGAACTTTGCTGGAACCAAGGTCATTTTGTGTGCAAGAAGAGCTGCTGTTCTGCAGGAGGGACTACCACTTTGCTAACTGCTTTGCTGTGTTGGCCTGCTGCATCTTGCCTGAGAGTGAGAAGGACTGGACCTGCTCTCTACATCCTTGAACCCAAGTTTTTCCAATGGCTTGCTGACTTGCCTCCTTTTCTTGACGTCTCAAGACCATCAAACACTTTCTTCGACCCTGCTTCAGTTGCTGGACTCTGCTATCTGTGAGCATTACTTTGATGCATCGACCCAGTGCATTAATCGAAACAGACGCATTGAGCCTTCGATGCTGATGCTTGCTCCATCCAAGATACTTTTTCAGCAGGCCCTGCGTGGATCCTGTAGCCGTCCTGCCCTCCATCATGGTGGGTCAGAACTTTGGATTTACCCCGCACTAGCATGACCTCAAGTAACCTTTTCATGCTATTGACTTCTAAGCTTTTTTGGGGAATTTACTCTTTGAAAATTCATATCTCAACTTCTACAAATTAGATTTTTGTTGTATGTGTCTTGCTTTACTCAGATTAAGCATGGGCGGAAAATCCGTTTCGCTCGCGGATTTTGCGGATTTTCGGTAAATTCGCAATCCGCGAGATTCGCGAATCTCCCGCAAAATCCGCAAATCCGCGAGCAGCGGATTTTGCTCGCACTGTTCGCGTGAGTTCGCGGCTTCCCAGTACAACTTCGCGCCCCGCGAATAAGCGCTAAATTGCAGAAATACGATCTTAGCAAAACTGAAACTACTTACCAGGTTCAAAAGTTCAGGCTCATCATTAGTAGCCATTTCCTGTAGTGCTTCCTGAGGTGCCCCTCCAGAGTTCAGTTGCCTACTTGCAACTATTATGTGACCCTGCTCTGAACCTCAGAATAGTTACACATATGCCACAAAGGTCCTGAATTACAGCTAAGGGAGACAAGCAGGAGCCAGGCTGGAAGTTCAAATACATTAATCAGCCCCTAATTCATTATTGTCAGTTGTGGCAGGGCAGGTGTTGTAACTAATTTTGCAACAATGAAAGCACTTAGCAAGTGCAAAAGATCACTAATCAGGAAGCACTAAGGAAGCAGGTGCCAGCTAAAAAAATATTCTGTGACAAATTAATCAGCCCCAAATTAATTCAGGTCACTTGAGGCAGGGAAGGTGTGCTTTGCTTTGCCACAATAATGTACACTGACTGGACAACCAGAGGGTGCTGTGATGAAACAGAGGGTGGCATGGGTGGGCCAGAGGGTGGCATGAGTAATCAGAGAGTGGCAGTGGTGACAGAGAGTGGCAGTGATGAAGAAGAGTGTCCCAAACAGGCTGGACACGTAGAAACAACAAGTTCGCAAAACTTGCGAGTCGACAGGTAAGTTCGCGTTTGCGAAATTGTGCAAAACCCTCGCGAACTGGCAGAAACCCGCGCGAACACACAAAAAAAATCTGCAAATTCGCGAGAATTCGCGGATTTTGCGAATTGCGAGTTCGCAAATCCGTAAAATTTGCGAACGCGAGATTCGCAAAATTCGCCCATGCTTAACTCAGATAAATATTATCTTTGTTAATAACTGGTTTGGAGTCTTTTTGTGGTTTTATTCACTGTGCTTATGTAATTAAAATGTGCACTAATACTGTAACCATTAACTCTTAAGTGAAACCTGACTGCTCTGTGCCAAGCTACCAGAGGGTAAGCATAGGTTAATTTAGGCTGTGTATCTGGATTACCATGACCAGATTTGGCCCTGCTTGGACAGGGTGTATACTCTGCCAACCAGAAACCTCAAATTCTAATAGAAAGGAAAGTACAATACTGCCACAGACAGAATATAAATGTAGAGTTTCATTTACAACTTAAATTCATTGAATAGTGTCATTTTTCCCCTATATGTCTTGCACAATACAACGAATACCACTATTTAGACATTGGGGAAACACTCATAATGTACGTATATATTGCCCTGCAATAGGCACAGCAGGCAGACTATGAGGTCATTTGTTGGCTTAGCACAATGTTCCTCTCCTTCAGAACGTAACCAAGCAATAATACACCAGTACTGTCCCACTTTGAATATCACAACAGAGCACTCACAGTGCACCATACACTGATTAGGTTCTTGTACTGATTTTGTAGTACTGAGACAGCAGTCTCACATTCTAACAGAATACATTTTACATTGCATTACTGGTACAGTCACTAATCACTCTCAAACCAGCTCTATTTAACATAACATAACGTGTATTTGTAAAGGGCACGTTCACCCAGAGGCATCTTGGCACTGAATAACAGATGTTTATTGTTACCCAACTCAATGGTACTAATTTTATCGACCTCAGATCGATGAAAGGCTGAGTGGACCCACCACGATATGAACCTGTCAAACACAGGCCCCTGCAGTGGGTGCATTAGTCCACCAAGCCACCAGGCCTGGCTTACAGTATATGTTAAGACACTGGCTCTGCTCTTAAAAATCAATTTGCCCCTCTTTGATGCAGAACAGCAGGTGGGTTACAAATGCATGCTGCCAAGTTGTGCTTTACCTCAATGTTCACATCTTCAAATTCCAGAAGGGTGGTCTCAATATTTTTATCTTTTCACGCCTAAAAAATGAGTTTCACCAACTTTTGTAATTAAAGTTGTTATTAATGGGTCTCTTTTTGAGTTGTAAAATCAAGCCCTTTCTTAAGCCACTACACACGTATTTAAGTTTTGAGGTCTTTGTGTGCTGTTTAAAAAGTGAAGGAAAGTGATTGTTAAACTCTGTAGAGAAATGCCATGGCATGATTTACCCTTTAGTTGAACGACCACAAAGCCATAGAAATTGACTCTTTTTAGGGAACCTTTTTTATGAAAAATACCAGGCACACGTTTAGTACCTTGGCTAAAAAGCAAGAAAAACTTCAGGGAAAATAAACATGCTGTACATATTATTTGCAACACCACCCGAAACAATGCTATAGTTAAGAAATAAACTGCCCATAACAATTTATTTCAAATGAGAAAAGTGAACATTTAAAATGGAACATACATGATAAAAATTAGATGTACAGATTGAGAGTTCTAAAACCAAAAAACATTTGACAGTAAATTTCAAATTACTCTTGATCTATTTGATGCGGAAGGCTGCACCTAGCACTTTCCACAGCTGACCAGTGATAGAACGTGGGCACAAAAGAGTTGGTGTTTCATCAGTTTTCTAAGTTTTAGCGTCTGTTTATGGACATTCCTGGAGGTCAGAAATGTTCGTCCGAGCAAGGCTTGAACCTTTAGTGGAGCAGGAGTCGACAATGGCGGATTCTACTTTTTTGCAGAGTGGCAAAAGTCTTAGGGCCCGATTACGAGTTTAGGAGTCCATAGGACCACAAAACTCCTGTTCGAGGTCCCTTGGTGGTCTTGTATTACGAGTACAGCAGTCGGACCCCAATTGGACCACTGCGATGCAACTGCCAAAGATCCGCCATCCCTGGTGGTGGTGCGGTGGTCTGAAGGCCGCAATAAGCTGGTAGTGCCGCTGCAATCAATCAATGGAATGTAAATACTACCTGTATGCAATATTGACAATAATATGTTTAACTCAAACTGTACATTAATGAAGTGTAGTATATTTATATATTTTTTCAAAATACACCATGAATGTTGTTTATATTTTGAGCAATTGGTCATTAGCTGGGGAGGTAGTGCTCGTGACGACCGTTGGCCAACGGCAGCAGTTAAAGCGTTAGGATTCACATATTGTGGGCCTTAATTGAATTGGTAAAGGAGTTGCTATGTAAATATTTCCTCAAGGAATATTGTTATGTATTATTAGTACTGTACCCAATTCCTTGGGGTAGATTGGGTTGCCCTATTTTGTAATTTGGTAGTACCGCTGGGGCACCGCCAAGCATATTACTAGTTTCCTCACATCCACCCTTTTATGACAGTGAGCCTGTCATGAAAAGGGTGGCAGTGAGGAAACGAAGGTGCCCTACAGGGCCCGCTGTTCCCTCAGGATTATGGAATGCATGCATAGGGGCACATGGTGTACCCCCCTGTCTGCATGCCCCCCTTTCCTGCATGACATGGACTTTACAGTCAATACTGTGCTGGAACAGGCTTTGGTGCTCCCATTGCCTGTATTTTTAATAGGCATCGCCAAAGGACCGCCCGCCATACCACAATATAACTCGTAATCTGGCGGGTGGCCGGCAGTGATGTTTTGCAGTGTGGGAGCAGGGTGGTGGCATGGCGACGCACTCCCACACCACCAGACACATAATTAGGCGAAAAACTTCATGAACAAAAACTAAAACATAACTTGGAGCTTGAGTCTTTTTCAAGTAAGTAGGGCACCTTGTCTCAATCTTCTAGAGATAAAAACTTTAAAGTAAAAAGCACAAGATTGGGAATACTACACAGCACACTTCCCAGCCCTCAAAGCCAGGTTCAGGTCAAGATTGTAGTTCTTCAGAGTTGACTTCACATGATGATCCACTTGTTGTTTGACAGAGACTAAGGCGACCAGGCGCCCGCATTTGCCGGGATAGTCCCATTTTCTTATGAGCTGTCCTAGAAGAAGTTGACAAATTTGCCAAGTCTCGCTTTTCAGAGAGGGTAGACTGAAAACAGTGGGTGGCAGGATTTAATGCGTTCCAAGGCAGGACTAGTTAGCAGCTCTTATGAGAAAGCAACTTAATGAATACACATCATACAAGATTTAAAAGCTGTACCTAATTTATTCACATGTTGCCTCGTTCTCTGTGTCCCTTTGTTGATGAATGCTGTCATTTAAATAATTATGTGTCCCTCGGTTGATGTAAAACTGTAGTCCTTCTTCTGTTTTTTGTGAAAAGTCCTGGATTTTGTTTTTCAAAATCTGGTCACCCTGAACAAGACATCTTCAGGCATTGGGAAACAACCCACAAGATTGCACGCCACGACCGCAGCAACGCCGCCCACCACCACCCTCCGCGCCTGGACCCCGGTTAACACCGAAGACACCGTCCGCATGATGAACTCCGTCCACTCCGGATCTCCGACCGACCCCTGCCCTCACCACGTCTTCAACAAAGCCGACGCTGTCATCGCACCCCACCTGCGGGACATTATCAACACCTCATTCGACACCGCCACCTTCCCCGAGAGCTGGAAGCACGCCGAACTCAGCGCTCTACTCAAGAAACCTATAGCAGACCCCACCGAAATCAAGAATTACCGCCCCATCTCTCTACTCCCGTTTCCAGCCAAAATCATCGAGAAGATCGTCAACAAACAGCTGGCCGCCTTCCTCGAGACGAATGGATCCCTCGACCCATCGCAGTCCGGATTCCGTGCCAACCACAGCACCGAGACCGCCCTCATCGCCGCCACCGACGACATCCGAGCCCTGATGGACAACGGAGAAACAGCGGCCCTCATCCTCCTAGACCTCTCCGCGGCTTTCGACACTGTCTGCCACCGCACCCTAGTGCAGCGCCTCAGCAACGTCGGAATCCAGGAGAAGGCACTGGAATGGATCGTCTCCTTCCTCGACGGAAGAACACAGAGAGTCCGCCTACCACCGTACAAGTCAGAGGCCACCGAAGTCATCTGCGGCGTCCCTCAAGGATCCTCGCTGAGCCCTACTCTCTTCAACGTCTACATGAGCCCCCTCGCGGCCATCGCACGCCAACACAACCTCAACATAATCTCCTACGCCGACGACACCCAGCTGATCCTCTCCCTGACCAACGACCCCGCCGCCGCCAGAGCCAACCTGCACGAAGGGATGAAAGAGGTAGCCGAGTGGATGACGACGAGCCGCCTGAAACTGAACTCAGATAAGACGGAGGTCCTCATCCTGGGCTCCTCGCCCTCCGCCTGGGACGACTCCTGGTGGCCCCCCGCCCTGGGCACCGCACCCAAACCGACGAACCACGCACGCAACCTGGGCTTCATCCTGGGCTCCTCCCTCTCCATGACCAGGCAAGTCAACGCCGTCTCCTCGTCGTGCTTCAACATCCTGCGCATGCTTCGGAAGATCTTCTGGTGGATCCCTATGGAGACCAGGAAGACCGTCACCCAGGCCCTCGTCACCAGCCGACTGGACTACGGCAACGCACTCTACGCCGGAACCACCGCCAAGATCCAGAAGAGACTCCAGCGCATCCAGAACGCCTCAGCCAGACTCATCCTCGACATCCCACGACACAGCCACATCTCTGGACACCTAAGAGACCTGCACTGGCTCCCGGTCAACAAGAGAATCACCTTCCGTCTCCTTACCCACGCACACAAAGCTCTCCACGATCAAGGCCCGAGCTACCTCAACCACCGCATCAACTTCTACGCTCCCAAACGCCACCTCCGATCTGCCAGCCACGCCCTCGCCGCCATCCCACGCATCCGTAGAGCCACGACAAGAGGAAGGTCCTTCTCCTACCTGGCCGCCAAGATCTGGAACTCCCTCCCGGCCGACCTGCGCCTGACCCAAGACCACCTCTCCTTCAGGAAGAAGCTCAAGACCTGGCTGTTCGAGCAGTAGCGGCACCCCCCCCCCCCCAAGCGCCTTGAGACCCTACGGGTAGGTAGTGCGCTCTATAAATGTCTTTGATTGATTGATTGATTGATTGATTGATTGATTGAAGATTGCTCAGATTGGACTGATCCTGAACATCAGCCAGCAGAGCCAACCAATCAAGATTTCAGGCCAAGCCCCCCTGAACCAACCGAATGGCACAAAAGAAACAGGAGAATTGTGATGCAAGTCTGCCTTTTATGTCTGCTGAGATGTGGGAGTGGCCGAGAGGGCGTGCTCGCAGTGAAAGGGTGAGAATAAAGGTGAAAAGGGGAAAACATAGTGAGATTGGATATTTGTCTGCATTAGTCAGAACCACTTCTATACGTACATTGTGGGGGTGAATGAGTGCGATTTGGAATAATGCTGAAGACTGGTGAATAATCCATGCCTCATTCTGCATAATAAACGGATTTACAAGGCTCTTGCGTGACTTTTGTGCCGCCGTTGCGGCACTTTTGTGACACAGCCGCGGAGTAAATGTTGCAGCCCATTTACAAAGTGACGCATCTAGGGAGATGCGTCACATTTTAAAGCCCTGCGTCCATTATACCTGCGTCAAGTATAATGTATGCAGGATGGGCATTCCCATGCAGAAAGCAATGTAGAACTGACGCAGTGAAATCTACAAGTTTTCACTGTGTCTCTCTACGCCTTAACTGTGTCAAAACCCCTACGCCTGGTGAGACCAGGCGTAAGGAATGACGCAGGGGTTTTTGAATGTGACACACCCATCTATTGTGGTGCATTGCTGGAGTTGCGTCACTTTCATGAGCGTATCCAGCAATGCGTCACTTTTGCGCCAACAGATGCATCAGAATTTCTGCCGCATCTGTTAATCCTTGCACCATGGAGCACTGTATTGTAAACACAGCGCATACATAGTGGCGCATGGACATCCGGCGCTGACGTAAGGAAACTGACGCATCTATGCAGATGCGTCAGTTCCTTATAAAGCTACCCCTCTATATTTTTCTAGTGTGTAGATGTTGCTGGACGTTAAGTAGAACTAGCAATTCATTACAAACATTTTCTACTTAGTGGCAGATTGCCTGAGTTATAGCTAATTTTGAATTTGAAATGCAACGTTTGGCACAAGTGGAAGCGGAAATGCCCAGGACACGCTTTCATAAAACCGAGATCAGAAGAGAGATTTAATAGATCAGAAATCTCCTATCTAAATTAGTTTGTTTACTTTTGGTCCATTGCATTCGCCTTTGCTCTGTGATTTTTTTTTTACAGAAAAGTGTGTCTGCTGGAGCAAAAAAAAAAAAACCCTCCCGCTTCTCCGCGTTTGTTTCTGTGTTGCATTGTCGTGTAACAAAGTATCTTGACGCTAATCTATTAATTGAATAATTGAATAAACGTGTTCCCCTTGCAGCGAAAGCATATTGTTTGCACACAGTGTCATCTCGGGCCCTCCAGCTACCGGAACAGTGCCAGATATGTTTTTTAAACCCCCGGCGCTTGGAATCAGCACAGAAAACTGTCATCGAAAGCAATGGGAAAGTGCCTATCGCAGCTGGGGATCTGCTGTTATGAATAAACGAAGAGTTTGTGGTACAGTTATGAGATGTAAAGAGAAAAGGCTTCCCTATTGTGTAAATGTGTTGTAACCCTCAGGCGAGAAGAACTATTGAAATGTTGCTGGCAGTACAATATAATTATTGAGTTAGCAATAGCTAAGTCTGTGGCCTTTCCAAGGTAAAGTCTGAGATAATTTCGCTCGGAGGATGCGTCGGGCGGTGCTTTTTTTCGGTCTCTTGTCTCTGTCGTGTTTATTTTGCGGCTTTTCAAGTTACTTTACCCTGAACTTGTCATGATGATTATATTGTTCTGAATGGAGGAAAAATAAACTTGCAAGGTGAATTCTTCGCGAGGACGCATATTATGGGCACGTGCCACACAGAGTCGTTGGAGGCAAGCTAAAGGAGGGCGGGATGTGGCCTAGCTCGAGAGATGGCATCTTTGCCTTTGGGGAACCAGGTTCGAATCCCGGTCTCGGCTCAACCTCAATATCCTGTGATTGTGGGCAAATCACTTAACCGCCACGTGATAAAACAAATGTGACATCTGGTTCTCATGTAACGCCTCTAATGCTCTTGGCCAAAGTTAATACTGTATACAACTGCAAAATAAAAAGAGATATTGTGCCTAACAGATATGAGTGACTTGTTTCTAAGGATTTTCCATCCCTAAACCCGATTAACACCTGAAAAAATTGTAAGTTATTTGTTTTGTAAAGTGCTAGCTTGTGACACGTGCTTGAAGTGCTAGATGCAGTCATATGTGAGTGAGTTTTGTATGCCTGATTAGCAAAATGAAAAATTACATACATTCACTGGTATGTCTTTATTTAGTTTAGACCACTAGACACTAACAGAGGGAGCAGGGAAATAGAAAACAAGTAACATGATCACACTATCCAGAGGCATAATTCATGTTCCTGTGACATTGTATAATGCATTTCTGCACACACTCATCTACACAGCTGCCTCGCACCTGAACAGTTTGCAAAAAAGTAGAAAAACCAGTGGTTAATTTGTAAAAAAAACCCAAAAAAAACCAATATGCTGGTGCTCTCGTCGGGAGGCACCTTGCACCAGCCCATATCTCCTGTTAGTGCTGCCTAAAACAGAATCAACTACTAACCATGTGAGGAGAGGATGTGGCGTAATGGCCAGAGAGAGCTGCCGACTTCGGAGCTGGGGAACCTAGGTTCAAGATTCGGCGTCGGTTCCATATCTTGTGATTCCAGGCAAATCATTTACTCTCCCTGTGCCTACCATAAATGAATGTGTCCTTAACTGGTGCTTGTTAAAAGCGCCGGCGTTAATTGAATGTCGATGCTGAGCACTGGAAACCACGGCTCAAATTAAGCAATGAGAATAGTAAAACCATAATGCACAAATAGGCATAAATACATACATGCGCAGGGTATAAAAAGGTTGGTCATAAATGACTCATAAAATGATCCTATCTACTCACACCTCTTGTATACCCCTCTAGAGGTACTACTGTGCATTGCCCAAGCTACACATAAATAGGGTAAGGAAATATATGCAATTGAACATTCCAGGCATTGTGCAAGCTACACATAGATAGGGTAAGGAAATATATGCAATTGAACATTCTGGCATTGTGCAAGCTACACATAGATAGGGTAAGGAAATATATGCAATTGAACATTCCAGGCATTGTGCAAGATACACATAGATAGGGTAAGGAAATATATGCAATTGAACATTCCCGTCATTGTGCAAGCTACACATAGATAGGGTAAGGAAATATATGCAATTGAACATTCCCGTCATTGTGCAAGCTACACATAGATAGGGTTATGAAATATATGCAATTGAACATTCCGGGCATTGTGCAAGCTACACATAGATAGAGTAAGGAAATATATGCAATTGAACATTCCAGGCATTGTGCAAGCTACACATAGATAGGGTAAAGTAATATATGCAATTGAACATTCCGGTCATTGGCAAGCTACACATAGATAGGGTTATGAAATATATGCAATTGAACATTCCGGGCATTGTGCAAGCTACACATAGATAGAGTAAGGAAATATATGCAATTGAACATTCCGGGCATTGTGCAAGCTACACATAGATAGAGTAAGGAAATATATGCAATTGAACATTCCGGTCATTGTGCAAGCTACGCATAGATAGGGTTATGAAATATATGCAATTGAACATTCCAGGCATTGTGCAAGCTACGCATAGATAGGGTTATGAAATATATGCAATTGAACATTCCAGGCATTGTGCAAGCTACGCATAGATAGGGTTATGAAATATATGCAATTGAACATTCCAGGCATTGTGCAAGCTACACATAGATAGGGTTATGAAATATATGCAATTGAACATTCCGGGCATTGTGCAAGCTACACATAAATAGAGTAAGGAAATATATGCAATTGAACATTCCGGTCATTGTGCAAGCTACGCATAGATAGGGTTATGAAATATATGCAATTGAACATTCCAGGCATTGTGCAAGCTACGCATAGATAGGGTTATGAAATATATGCAATTGAACATTCCAGGCATTGTGCAAGCTACGCATAGATAGGGTTATGAAATATATGCAATTGAACATTCCAGGCATTGTGCAAGCTACGCATAGATAGGGTTATGAAATATATGCAATTGAACATTCCAGGCATTGTGCAAGCTACGCATAGATAGGGTTATGAAATATATGCAATTGAACATTCCAGGCATTGTGCAAGCTACACATAGATAGGGTTATGAAATATATGCAATTGAACATTCCGGGCATTGTGCAAGCTACACATAAATAGAGTAAGGAAATATATGCAATTGAACATTCCGCTTCATTCTTTTTTAACATAAATATTTTAATTGAAATGTATTTCTGTCCCACTCACAGTATGGGACACGTTTACAAAGTTTTTTTACACAACACAATGCAGCAAGACAACCTGACGTGGTGCTCTGCATCAAAAGGAGAGGGCAGGAATATGCCATATCTACAAAGATATGGCACATCCGTGGTTTCTCCTTGTGCTGGTGCACTGAGTGCTGCGTAGCGCCAACACAGGCACCCTTGCACCATGGTGCACAGGTGTCAGAGCGACTGCCAGGATTGGTTTTGTGTAAGAAGGGACGTCTTCCTGCACAAAAAACTGTTCTCTGAGGCATTTTCCTCTTTGTGTGCTGCAGTATGTAGCTCACGTAGAAAAGGGTAATAACAAGGAGAAATAAACATATTTCTCCTCGTTACGACTCACCTGGTAACGAGTGGCCTTTTGATGCCCCATGTTTACTATTGTAAGTAAATCTGTGAAGGCACGAAAAAACATTCGCATTCTCAGTGTAGATTAATGGTGTGTGTGAATGAGTTAGGTCCTCCTCTGGTGAAATCCTTATACCTACAATTTAGATATGGGGTTCTACAGATAAAAGCATACACCTACAAGTGGGGGGGCAATAAGGACACTGATTTGTGTACTCTTTGTTCGCAAATGGTGAAGGAAGATAATGTTCATTTACTTTTCTTTTGCCCGGTATACAAATCCCCTAGGGCTCGATGGATTAGATCTTTATGTAAAAATATGGGTGTTAGGTCCTTTAAAGAGGCTGAACGTATATTCAAGTTTGACAATTCACAACCGGTAGTGTTCTGCACAAGCAGGTTTCTATTTAATGTGTACCTGATTAGGAAGAAGCTTGGTTTAAAGCTACAGTATGATTAACCTGATTTTAGTGTCCGCCATCTTTGCACATTTGTATATAGTATGTTTTAAAAGATCAAATTTTTATTCTGGCTATTAAATTACATTTTACTGTATTTATGTACTTAGATTGTAAGTTTTAGGGCGAAAATTGTAAATATGGATTAATTGTATATTTATTTCTGTTCCAACTCATTGTTGCCTGCTCACTTGGATATTGTCTGTAAAATGTTTTTATAATGTTGCTTTTATGGCTAAGAGATAGCCGAAATAAAGTGGAACGAACGATGTGCCCTGCTGCACTTTCTACTGCACTTACACCTTACACCGTAGTCTACCAAATGTATGCTTGATATATGTGAGGGAAATGCTTTGATTAAACTGTGAATGTGCTCAAACTTATGAATTAGTGGGTGTTGAAGCCATTGGTATTGCATTTTTTTGACCACTCTTAGGACACTACTGTGGCGTCCCCCACTTCACATCTGGGGGAAATTAGAAATGTGTAATAATATATATATATAGATATATATATATATTAACTAAATTACACACCAGCAGTTGATACTCCTACATGAACAGTTTTAGGCATTATCCTTTTGTGAATCACCACTGATTTATGCCTCAGTCAGTGACCACCTTTTAAGTAATCCTCACTAACATTTGCTTTTGAATTTGCCCATATGTGGTAAAGGACATCAATGAAGAGTGTAGGAAGGCACAACATTTAAATTAAACCCATTTTATGAAAAAACAAAAGTTCAATCAAAAGCAAAAAGTGAAATTCCACACTTCATACGCCTGGATATGCAGATTGATAAGTGCTTAATTTGTATAAGAATAAGTGTTGCGCTAAATGTTTTGTGCAGAAGATAGCAGTCAACGCTTTCAAAAGTTGGGGTGCCAAATATCAAAGTTGTGCAGTCTTGATTCCATTTCATGCCTCTTTAATCCAGCACAAGAGATTCGCTGCCACTTTATCTCTCTTGTGTGCATTCTTTTTCTATCCTGCTTTCTCCCTTTGTCAATGTTTTTCCCTCGTTCTCATCCCTTTAGTTTATCTCTTTGGTGTTTTACTCTCTTGGTTTGGATCAAAACTTGTTGAGCAAAAATAAGTGGTTGTCCCCAAAAATGAGTACCAACGGACCCCACTTGCAATCACCCATTCAAAATAAGCACTGCAGACTGTACACAACAGGTCCTACTTACAAATCCATTTTACACTGGTACCACTGTGCTACAAGAGCAAATATCATGATTTACTACTGCAAAATATTATTAGCTCATGGCAGAGTAACATGCAGGAGTACATCCTACACAGGAGGTGAATAATGGGCATTCAGGGTGTGCCCATCCTTGTTAGTTAATGTCAAGTCAAGTCAAGTCAAGTCAGAGAATGTATATAGCGCACTACATACCCAGAGGGTCTCAAGGCGCTAAGGAGGGGAGGGGGGGGGGGAGGATTACTTGTCAAATATCCACGTTTTGAGTTGCTTTCTGAAAGCTAGGTGGTTCTGGGTAAGGCGAAGGTGAGTGGGGAGTGAGTTCCATGTTTTAGCAGCCAGGTAAGAGAAGGATCTGCCTCCCATGGTGGTCTTGTTGATGCGAGGTACAGTGGCGAGGGCTTGGCTGGAGGAACGTAGTTGGCGGGAGGGGGTGTAGAAGGACAGTCTTGAGTTGAGGCATTCTGGTCCGATGTCGTAGAGTGATTTGTGTGCGTGGGTTAGCAGTCGGAAAGTGATTCTCTTATTGACGGGTAGCCAGTGGAGGTCTTTCAGGTGACCAGAGATGTGTTCGTTGCGTGGGATGTCTAATATGATTCTGGCTGAGGCGTTTTGGATTCGTTGGAGTTTCTTTTGGAGTTTAGCGGTCGTGCCTGCGTAGAGGGTGTTTCCGTAGTCCAGTCGGCTCGTGACCAAGGTATGGGTGACTGTTTTCCTGGTTTCGGTGGGGATCCATCGAAATGTTTTTTTGAGCATGCGAAGGATGTTGAAGCAAGATGAGGATACGGCGCTGACTTGTCTGTTCATTGAAAGGGAAGAATCCAGGATAACGCCTAGGTTCCGTGCGTGGTCTGTCGGGATGGGTGCTTTATCCCCAAACACCCCTCAAACCCTTTTCCACCCATGAAATGTTCTGAGATGTACTCCTAACGACCACAGGTTTAAATCCCGTTCTCAAGAGGGCAGGGTCATGGAACTCCTTCTACCTAAATGGGGTGTCTTGTAAGTGGTTTCACATGACAGTGCACCAAAGTGTTGTCATTTGACAGTATACAATTTGACCTGGCATACAATTGAACATTTTTAATTAAACGTTTCCAAGGATTACTCCTGGAAAGCAACAATGGGGTCAGCTTTGCCAGTGTAAGATGTGCTAAAAAGTGTGAAATTATGCCCATGCAGGAGAGTAAATCACTGCACATACCTTTAACATTTTCTTTGCAAATCAGCTGCAATATGCGGCCTACTCAAGTCTATGAAAAAGGTTTCTCTACGAATTCCTTCTATTTACTCAGGAATGTTATGACAATTGTAAATGACCTATTACCCCCAGGTCCCCCTTGTCCTCAGAACCTTCATCACAAGTGAGAGATCACTACCTCGCCGTACAGAAAAAAAAACAGAGGAATTCTAGTATCTACTGCCCCACCCCCTCCTACTGGGGGATACATAAGCATTACCTACCCAGCATTCCTCCTGTTCTTTTTCTGTCTAGGTCAACAACATGAAGAGAACGAGGATGGGGGTGCTCCTGCGTAGCATGGGCAACCCGGTGATTTGTTTCATCCTGGCCGGCTTTCCAGCTGGGCGGGAGGACGGCCAAAGTTGTTTTGCATCTCCCTTCCTGCAGGGTTTGTGGGGATATGCGTAGAGTATTGGAAGGAAGGGGCAAGGATTCTGTGAAATATTTTCGTGATCGGCATTCGATGAACCATTGTGCTTCCGGGTGTGGATCTGCACGTGCACGGCTATGAGGGAAGGGTGTGCATGCACGAGCCGACTCGTTTGTCACCAGTTTGGTAGGGAGAGCATCTATGGCAGAGGATGCAGTTATCCGAGTCTCTGTAGATAAGAAGATTAATGCTGCTTTGTGTAAGGTGTATGCGAGGCCACATCTAGCCCGTGGCAGGTATACATGGAACATGTGTGAATCAGTCTTGGATCTCAAATATTAAGGGCCTGATTCAGATCCTGGTGGGACTCCCGTCATCCCTCTGTGGAGGAGTTTACAAATACTCTGTTGAGCTGATGGAGTCCCGCCCGCCGCATTTAGATGTGGGTTGGCTGATCCACCGTCCACTTTGACAGACTGTTTTCCATCTTGCAAACGGTTCACCTCTGTCGACGTGGCGGACTACTCTGCTGGCTAACATTACTCTGTTGCCGTCAGGGAGACGGGATTGCTCTGAGCATATTTAGATTTCACAGTTGGGCTGGCGCTGTTCTAGCGGCGCTCTGCCAACGTAGTGATTCCGTTGTGGGATGCTTTCAAAATTATACTATTCCTGTGACTTTTGGAGGGATGCTAGCATCTCACATCTGATGTGCTTCGGCTAATGGTTTCCACCTGAATGCCACACTATCAAAACATACTCCCTTTCAGACCATGATCCTTAGCCATTCCACTGCAGCAGAACTTTGTTCCTGAGCATTTTTCAGTGAAGTCAGTTGTATTTTTTGTATTTGTTTCTTGTTCATTTTGTTGTTCTATTTTTTATATATCTTTTGGATTATTACAATCTTTTACGCTTTTCATTTCATAAAGACAGGGAGGAGAAATCCACGTTTTACTGAGGGAGGATTGTCAGTCATGGTGGATGAAATTATAAGAGTAGAGCCACAATTGTTTGGAGCCCAAGTGCAAAAAACAACTATAGCTCAGAAAAGAAAAATGGGGGCCAAAAAAAGTTGATTGAGTGAATGCTGTAGCAACAATCTGGGCACACAGGAGGAAATAAGGAAGATGTGGAATGCCCTGTGGGGGAGTTGGCATTTCTTGGCCTCCAAGCATCACCTAGAGACCCAGATTACTCGTGGTGGTTCACCCTGCCCCACCGTACAACTTTTTCCCTGGGAGGAGAAGGTCTTGAAGATTCTGAAGGCTTGACAGGAATCCCTGGTGGAGAGGGGACTGGTAAGTTATACTTTTGAATGTATTACTAAACCTAAATCTCCTTTTAGATTTTAATTTAGCTGTTGCTAAGGTGTTTTGTACCTTTTTTTAAACATAACAATCCATACATAAATGTTTTTCTTTCATTTTTTTAGGAGTTTTGTAGCAATAGTGTAATTTATGTAATTTTACTAATTTTTAATATGTGATGTCAGTATGTGTGTTTTTCTTCATGTTACATTTTTATTTTTTGCCTTGTTTCTCTGTTTGTTAGACTCTATTTTGTTGTACTTAAGATTATAGGTTTCAGGGGGGAGGAGCTACGCTGGCAAACAAGATGGCTGCTTAGGCTCCCGGCTCCGCCGACCTCCGTATCCTGCCACAAGATCCTGTGCATTATCCTGTTTTTACGCCCTGCCTCTGTGTGGATGAACTGCTCCGCACTCCAAAAGTGAAATCCTGAAACATTTACCGGCTTGTTTGACGGAGTTACATCGAGTTGAAGTTTGTGGCCTAGTCCAGCGGGGAAGCCGGGGCCTCGAGTATCTGCATGGCCGGGTTGCAGTTCAACAACATCGGCCGAGTGATCCAGGCAGGGCCCGGTCAATTGAAGTGGAGGCTATTTTTATTCCCGAATTTGGCGGCGATCGTTTCCATTGCTCAGCATCGAGGGAGGAGTAACTTGGCTTGCTATTGACTGTGGGTGGGGGTCCCCGTCCCGCGGACCCGGTATTGGCCCCCGCCGGGGTTCGGTGGGTCGGGGTCCCGGCCTGCGGTGTTGACGCGGGGTCCGTGGCCGCAGATAAAGATTAGTCACCCTCCGCAGCTGCCCGTTCGTGATCCTGTTTGTTTTCCGGAGATACCAGATTCACCGGGGGAGGTGATTATGATTGGTACCGGGCGAGAAATTATGGATCGAGCGGAGCATGAGCCATCGCTGAGGACAATATTGGTAGAGATCGGGGCGTTTCCTTCGTACATGGATGCCTTGATGCACAAACTGGATATAAGCCTATCTGAGATGTTGTTTGTGGAACCGGACCCTGCCCCATTGTTGCAACTGCAATCTGCAGCGATTTAAGCTACGGCCATTTTGATTCTGGGCGAGGACCCCGTGAGGAAACAAGCGTCGAAACCCTCAGATGGTGCTCTGGAGGACTTTATTCCCGAGATCGTGAGCGTATCGCTAAGCCTTCCATCACTATTGACTTTGGATGTATTGAAAGACGTTCCCCTCCCGGAGACTTTTGTTGTTGACTCTTCTTCCATCTTGTGGTCGTCTTCTCCCTCCTTGGTGATTATACTATTCCAGGAAAAGATACATTGGGACTATCCATCTAGGAGGGAGCGTTTTTGTGCGGCTGAAGTTCTCGTGGACTCGCTGACTAGGAATAGTAACAGACTGATTTTTGACGAATTCATTTTCCTCTATGAGTCCTTTGTATGCATATTGGTCTTGCTGGGAGGGGTTCGCGTGATGGTTCGGAGGGGTCAAGGTTGAGATTAATTAGACCGGGGCGGTTGGAGTGGCTTACATGGGTGTTCGACCTGCAACGGTTGGACTTACGTGAGGCAGGGCAGTGTATTACGGTGCCCCCTAATTTTCTTCAATTACGGTTTTTGGCAAGCATGTATCTTTATGATAGGAGGTGCCTGTTTCTGGTGGGGGGAGTAAGGGGGCTGGGAGCCCATATGGATATGCCCTCCTCCATTCTTTCTCTTTTCCCATCTTTGGAACTTAGTTAGTTGGGGCGACAGGCACGCTGCTAGTTGGGGTTAGGCGACAGCCATATGCAGGGGTGCAGTGTGGGGGGATGGGCTTATTATTTTCTTTGTTTGTTTCCCTCTCTTGGTTTCTCTTTTCTTAATCTTTCTTGGTCTTTTCTTCTCGTTATTGTCGGTAACATATCCTGTTATCTTCTAATTTCCAATGTCCGGTGGTCACGCTTCTTCTATTATCCTGATCAGGTGTGTGGGCGGGATTGGATGGATTGTGCTTCAACTGTGTTCCAATTGTTTTGTTGCAATGGCTATTTTGAATCTACCAACGCAGGCGCGTCGGGGATTCTTCGGCTGCGCCAAGTCTATCCTGTTAAAGTATCTGTCCAATCTGTTAGTTGTTTATGAATGTATGACGCCGGATGTGTCTATTTCCTTTCTTGTTTGAATTAAATAAAAAGATATATATATATATAAAAAAATTATAGGTTTCAATCTACATTTAATTTCACATGACGTGATGGTGCATGTAAGTGTTTTATGATAACATATTTCATCTATGTGTTTCATATTGTAAATGTCTGTTAATTTCCACTGCATATATTCTACTAGGTATGTTCAACTTATAGTTTTGCAAGTGTTGTTAATGTGCAACTGAAATGACTACTATGAATCCTTGTTTTTGTTTTGTGAAAATAATATTGCAATGTTATTATAGTCATTCACTTCTACAAATTATTTTAATATTTTCAACTATGTTACAATGTTATGTAGATATCAATCTCTATTTTATGCAATGTTTTAAAATGTCAGTTTTTGTTTAACATTGTACGTTGTGACTTCCTTAATTTTTTTTTAATTGATGTGATTTGTTTCAGAAATCAAAGTAGATTGTCTAAATAATGTAAATGTATGTTATGTTGTATGCTTTTTATAAGTTGTTTTGATGATAAATGTACTTTGCAATATTTATATGATGACTAATGTTCCTAAGATGTCTAATAATCAGATATTTACCCTGCTAGGCCTTGGAATGGTTTATTTTACATTTCACAGCTCTACTGTGTTGTGTTAAATGTTGGTTACATATATGTATACATCCTCATTTATTCTTCATTTCAGGGCATCATTTTGCCTGCTTTTTAGAAGTAGTTTTGTGTGTAATGTAAACTGTTTTTGAAATTCATTACAATACTACTGAAAGGTATATTCATATATATAAATTCAATTTTTCCTTTTAGTTAGCTTCATTTTTAGCTTCTAAATCATTTGATGTATAATCCAGACTTTTTACATCTTTGTTATTGTCATTTATGATAGATCCAACATCCAGTGTACATGAACAACCATCTGCCACTGCTGCTGAGGACACCTCCATTCCAGACTAGGAACACGCCTTCAGTGAGGAACCCACTCCAGCAAGTCTGGATGATGAGGAGCAAGCGGGTCCATATGGTCCGCCTGAGCAGACAGCTACAGTAAGTCTCACTTGGCCCAGACCTGCACCTCCCACCCCAGCTGTTACCACAACTTAGCCTCTGAATGCCTCCACTTCCTGTGTCCAAAGGAACATCACCCCAATTGTGTACCCTCCATTCAAGGCTGCTGTTGATCCAACACCACCATCACCTCTAGTTCAGCTAGAAACCAGTGGGATGGGCCACACTGGGTCAAGGGGATAGGGTAGTTGGGGTAGGGGTAGCAGGAGAAAATCTGTGGGCCAGCAAAGTGAGGCCACTGGGTTCGTTGTCATCCAGGCCACCACCTACCAAGTCTTGGGTCCCTTAATCAGTTCCAAGATATGATGGACCAGGTCCTTACAGAGCTCCAGGAGATAAAGCAATTGCAGAGGGAGCACACTGTTCAGATGGAAAATCTAAATTCAAATTTGGGCTCCCTGACTGGAGTCCTGCAGGATTGTTTTACCCATATGTGCAGGGCTATTGCATCAACATCTTCCTCTTTCTGTGGGTCACCAATATCCTGTCTACTACATCAGCCTGAGCCACTGAAAGGGAGGCCCTGCCATAAGAGGAAACACCTGCACCGACCACAGTCCCTGCAACTGTGGATCCAGTAGTCCCCCTAATTGCATTAGACTTGCTTTCTGTTGATTGTTGCCACCAAGGCAATATGTGCTGCTTAACTTGCCACACCCACATGGTGTAAATATCTCCCTTCACATTGGAAAATCATCAGTTCATGGAAACTGTATGAAGCTGTTGATGTATCTCAACATTGCAGAAAGACGGTCTTGTAGCACGGCAATGAAAGTTGGTTGTAACATTCCACCAGATCTTGCAACCATGTACTAGAATGATCCTGTGGCCACAAAATGGAGTACTGCCACTAATTTCACTATTGGTGTATTGTGGGGCAGAAGATCTGGCTCCAACTGATGAAATGAATAAAGAATAGTTTGCCTATTTAATCAGAAGTCTTTGATTATATCCCATTCTTCCATGGTGACAAGGTCTTGAAATGTTCTCAGAACTTGAGACTCCCATCTTCTCACTCTCTATGGGTTCATATGTCTGCAATTAAAAGTAAAAAAGTATGGTATGAATTTTTGATAACAGATTTTTTAAATAAAATGCACATTTCATTTAGTTTTTGAAAGACAAAAACTCATAATTTAACACAACATACATTTTTTTCTAAATGTACATATTAAATATATTTTTCACACATTTTTTCTTTAGATATTTTATTTTCAAAAAATCCTTCAGCGAAAGTGTATACAAAACCACACATTTAACTACAGCAACACAATACATTATACTCTTTTTGCCAAACCAAATAGATAGCATTAGCCTTTTGTATATGTATACAAACTAGCCACCATTTTGAGTGCTAGTGATGCACATAACATTCACAATCACACTATTTCACGATCAAAAATCGCGGACGGCTGACCTTGCCATCTGGATATTTCCAGTCAGTGGGAGTGTCCGTCTCCTTTGACAATCATGTAGATGTACATGCATTTCAAAATAAGCTCACTTGCCTCCTAACACTGCAACCAACAACACCTCCCCAAGGTTTGCTGTTGTTTCCGTCCTCTGTGAGCCACAATAAGAAGAAAAACAGGAGACATTGTCCCAAACGTCTCGCCAGAGAAACTGGAGTTGCTAGCTACTGAAGTCCCTGTTCAGCCAGCTGTATGTCTCACCAGAGGAATAGGTAAATGTTTGTGATGAAAATGTAATATTGACTAACTTTTTCATTTAACTATTAAATTCATTAAATGATTAAAAACATACTACAAATGTTTTTAATACAAAATACTATTTAATTTATGTTAAAAGTGACAGATTTGCATGATGTCTTTCTTGTAAAATGAATGTGAACACATTGATGAAAGAGTAAATCATACCCAGATTCATTATTTTGATATTCTTTGTTATGTCAAGATGATAAATCAATAATGAACACAAAAGATTATTTAAAGGGATGTTTGCAGATGGAATGCCCCGTTACATATATGTTGGAGTAACCCATCTGGAAATCTCAATATCAGGCACAAAAGATGAGTCATTAGAATTTTGTTTAAATGCATCAAGCTCTAATCTTTTTAATATTTTGAATTGCATTTTAACTGTGACCAAATGGTTTCTGAAGAAGTTTCCCACATGCAGGAGATAATGACAAAAATAAACCAAAGCTTAAAAGCTTTGAAGCAGGTGAAATTTGAAAATGTGGAATATATTTTGGGAAAGGAATCATGATTTGTTATATTTACACAGATTTCAATAAAACTATTGTCTATGTTTTTACAGCATCTTCAGGAGCAGGCACAGGGGACATGGCCCAAGTAGGCGGGGAAGCAACTGGCTGTGTTTCGGGTATTGAAACATCTGACACCAATGGACGCAGTGGCATGAAGGGTGAGTGGACTGGAATGGAGGCCACCACTCATCATCATCTTTGGAGGCCTCCACAAGTGACCAGTCCCTAGTAATGGTGGCTCCTACAGGAACTGTACCAACGTTATCCTTGGCCCCACCCAGAGACCCATCTCCATGCACTCTCTTGGTGCCCCAACCAGTTGGGCAAACCCAGCCCCCTAAAAGGGCTGGGTTCTCCTTTGCCACAGGCACCTCACTCCCTGCCCCTGTCACCCTTGCTACGCTGAGTGAGGAGGGTATTGACCCATTACGCAGCATCTCTGTAGGCTAGTCTGTGATAGTGAATGGCATCCAGGGCTAAATGCAACAAATGGTTGAATTCCTGAATGGCATGCCCAGTTCAATGTCTGGCATGCATAGATCACTTAGAAATATAGCCTCCCTATTCACCACAGCCTCCCTACCAGCCCTTCCTGTTGTCCCAACTCAGGTCCCTTCCTCAAACCAAATCCCAACTCCCACCTCAAGCACACTCACCTCTTTGCAAGCCTCTGCTCCAATAGACATACATAAAAACAAACACACAAAAAACATAACAACATACACACAATATTGAGACTACACCCACAACCACCACCACACCCACAAGCACCACAACCACCACCACACCCACAACCACCACAACCACCAGCACACCCACAACCACCACTTCATCCACAAGCATCACAACCACCATCACACCCACAACCACCAGTACACCCACAAGCACCACAACCACCATCACACTCAGAACCACCACCACACCCACAACCACCAAACCACACCAACAACCTCAACAGCACATTCATAAAAACAAACACACTGACACAAAAACACACACACCCAAAACAACATCAACAAAAACCAATTGTGCACACTCACCTGAATATCAAACACCACCCAGAAACACACATACACAACACACACAAGCCCCACATGCAACTGCCAAACATACAAACACATGCACATCATGCACTCCTGCTCCCTCTATCTCCAAAATCCAATCATCTCCCAACTCTCCTATCCTTTCTCCTCCTCCCGAATTCACCTCTTTCCTATCCTTAATCCCTGTCAAGCCCAAACCCACTCCTCCGAAGAAAGATCCTTGAGGTGCCTGGTCTGTGCCCAATAGATGCCCGTTCCTGTGGAGGTTACTCTTTGGCAGGTTATTTAGGAGACAAGTTGGACTTGGAAATCCTTTAGTTCTCTTTTTATGTTATTTTTTGGAATAAAACTTTGAGCAAATTATCTCATTTTTGAATAGAAACATTTCAATTTGACTACTTGTGTCCTAACATTTTTATTCATTTACAAGCCATTGATTATTTAAAATGTTAATGATGAAAATGTGAAAAGCATTATCTTACTTACAATTAATATAGAAAATACTAAAGGGTTTTTTTAATTCCATATTTTTACAGTTCAAACATTAGTGATACAAATGTTGTAATGTATATAAAAATGTTGGTGCAAGTATTCATTATGATGATGGACACTTACACAAAAATAAACCCATATGATTCTATATTTAAAGTGATAAAACAGCTGTGATTATTTCAACTTGATAAGTGATAAGAATTAAAACATATACATTAGACCTTAAAAAAATAAAGAGAAAATTGAAACGGAATAAAATACAGAAAATGAACTAGACAAGGGAAAATGTTACATTTATAAATATGTGAAATGATTTAAGATTAGAGCTAACATTGATTTTACATTTATTTTAAAAACAAAACATTTTACCTCATCTAGTGCAATTTCTACATTATACTAAATTTAAATTATTCCAATAATGTGTAATGCATATGTTTGTAATTTCCAGTTTACGAAAAATAATTGAGCACACTTGTATGGACACATTTAGAAATTTTAATTAATGTTGCATTTTGTTTAAGTGTCCATTATCATGAAGGCAGCTTGCACCAAATTTGAAATTAAAAAAACATTATACAGGTGTGTTTCTTTTAATTTCTTAAATAACAACATTGCACACCTCTGCATTACACATTAGTTAAATAGTGTTTGGAAGAGACATTTCAAAATGTACAAATCATAAACTAATGCAAACAGGCAATGCAAAAGAAAGCAAGTAAAAAAGAAGCTTTCCTTCGATTCCGGCAACAACTGGGTTTATTCGCTTCGTGGTGAACTGGTTACAGCAAAGAAAGGACTTGGATGATAGGGTTCATGTCGGAAATAGAAGTATAAAAAGAAAAAAGGGTACTGGATTGAATTTCTGGATCTGCCACATCCATCACGTACCAGGCCCACTCCTTGGCCTCCGAGGGGGAAAAAAGGTTTGCCCTTCCTCAAGGCATTTATCTCTTCTTCAGAAGGCTGCAGTCTTGGAAGTTCCTCAGACGGAGTGGGGCATGAGTGTTTATTCAATCATCTTTCTAGTGGAAAAGTCCAAGGGGTTTTCCGGATTGAGTTGGCCCTCAAAAAATGTGTGCAGACCTGGCCTTCAATATGGAAACACTGCAGAGGATAATTCCGTTGGTAGTCAAGGGACATCTGATGTGTATATTAGATCTGCATGATGCACTTTATTATTTCCTGACTTATCCTCAGCACCAGCAGTACCTCAGGTTTTGCATCAGGGAGAGGCACTTTTAGTTCTGGATCTTGGCGTTCGGGCTGAAGTCGGTATCCCTAATGTTCATGAATGTGATGGGGCCTTTGGTGGCTTCAAATCATGTTAGGAATTCATCTATAACTGTACCTGGACGAATGGCTTCTTCATACTCGCACAAGGTCACAGTTCCTTCGTGATCTGGCCTTGTTCTGTTGTCAGATTTAGTCACAGGGGTTTCTGCTAAATCATGGGAAGTACCAATTGATTCCTACAAGGGATCTGATGCGAATGATGGGATGCAACTCCCTCCCAGTTTTTCAGTAATTGAGATTTCTGGGACACATTGCAGCAGCAGTTTTCAAAGTGCCCTTTGTCCACTGTGGTCCCATCTTCATTCTTTCTGGCATCCAAAGTCAGGGAATTTTGAATGTGTGTTTCCAGTGACTGCTGGGGTCATCAAGGTACTGAGTTACTAGACTCTGCAAGACTCTCTTTCCAAGGGCATGGTGCTTCAGCAAGATCCTCCAATGGTTCTCATAATGAATGTCAGCTAATTTGGGTGGGGAGCCTTCCTGGAGGGCAGGTGGGTGCAGCCGAGAGTTCTCTACAGGAGGGCAGTGCTCCTCTGATTGCTGGAAACTCATGGCTGTGTACAGGGCAATGATGGGATTCTAGCAGCTTCTTGTGGGTTTCAATCTGGTGGTCAGGTCAGACACTCAGGTTGCTGTGGCCTACTTGAAAAATCAGGGGGGATCCGGTACAGTTCCCTGAATTCTGTTACTATCCTATTTTCCCAGTGGGGAAAGTTCACTTGCAGTCTCTGGTGGCAGTCCATATCAGAGAGGTGGACAATTGTGTAGCAGATTTCCCCAGCCAGTCCAGTTCTTTCCTTCTTCCCAAGAAATGTCTCTAACCAGGCCAGTTTTTCTTCAGCTGTGTGAGCGATTTGGAGTGCCCTTTCTAGACCTCTTTGCTTTCCGGCTCAATTTGCAAGTTCCCAGGTTCAGTTCTCACAATCCACAGGAGGAGGCATGGGGGTGGACGTATTGACCATCCCATGGTGAGATCAGGTGGGATATGCATTTCTGCCAGTTCCTCTGATTCCCAATTTTCTGACCAGGTTGTTGGGGAAGTAAGAGTGATGGTGGTTGTGGCCTGTTTTGGCCCAGGTGCTCATAATTCCCCTGGCTCTTTCAATCCGGGATCCATGGATGATTCCATGTTCTCCCTCCCCTCTCAGGTCCTCCCCTTCCTCTTCCTACTGAGAATAGGTTTTTCAGTTTGGAAGTTGAGAGGAGGGGTTACAGAGTAATGGACTGCCCGGCATTTTGCAGAAGAAATTCAGCAGTCACATAAGCCATCGACCTTAATATCATACGAGCCACATTGGGGTAGTTTCCAGCTACTGTGTAAACCACTCAAACTTTCCCCACTGGACTGTCACCTGAATAAGGTTCTCAGTTTTGTGGGAAGGTTTTGAAAAATGTCTGACAGTTTCCACCTTGTGTGCCCAGTGGACGGCTATTAGGGCTTGTAGGTTGCCATGAGGCTAATTGGCTGATGCAGAGAATTTGGTTACACGATTGTTGCAGACTTTTTCTCTTTCTCAAACTCTGATTGAACTCTTGTTTCCTTCGTGGGATTTGCCGCTGGTTCTGAAAGTGTTGGTTTCTCTTCCCTCTAAACCTTTGGAGGGGATGGATATTAGGTTTGTAACCTTCAAAGTGGTGTTTCTGGTGTCCATAACTGCCCATCGAAAGGGGAGGTGATGTCTTTGATGGCTCTGGAGCATTTTCTGTCTTTTTCTGAAGATGGGGTAGTTCTCCATTTAAATTTGTCTTTTGAGCCTAAGTTGGCCTCCCAGTTTCATAAGAATCAGGAGGTGATTATTCCGGCTCTTTGTGCTCAGCCTGGTTCTTCCTCAGAGGACCAGTGGGCTTTGTTGGATGTCAAAAGGGCTGTGATGGTCTATCTGGATAAGACTAAAATCTTTCGAAAGATGGATTCTTTGTTTCTTTTGGAACCTCTTCTGGTAGGCAGTAGGCTTTGTTTTATCCATCAGTCGAAGGATCAAGCAGTTGATGTCTTTGACCTATTCTTTGTATGGGACTCCTAGAGAGATTCAGGGGAGGTCGACCCGGGGTGTTACTGCTACCTTGGCAGAATTGATATGGGTATCCAGTTCTGAGATTTATTGAGCAGCTATGTGGACTACTTAAAATACCTTTGTTAAACATAACAGGTTACACAATGATTTATGTGATGAAAACATTTTTGGTTTGAGAGTTTTACATTCTGTTGTGTCTTGAATTGCCCACTTACCTCTCTGAATACGTCACTCTGGGGTCCTGCATTCATGTGTTGGTGTCCTTGTGTGGTTTCTTCTCTTGCATTTCAGTTCCGGGTTGTGCGGCTTGGGTATTCTCACTTGTGAGGAAGGTGACAAGGACAAGGGGTAACTGGGGGTAATGTCTCATTACTTACGGGTAATCTTCGTTACACCTGGTCCTGTTGTCCTCATCCAATTAATCACACCGCTCCCTCCCTCCCGGATTGCCAGCCTTCACATCATGGGGCTTGGCAGTTCAGGAGGAATGTTGGGTAGGTACTACTAATGCATCTTCCAGTAGGAGGGGGTAGGGCAGTCGGTACTAGTATTCCTCTGTTCTTTTTTCTGTATGGTGAGGTAGTAATATCTCACTTGTGATGAATGGAATGAGGACAACAAGAACAGGAATAATGAAGATTACCAGTAAGTAATAAGACATCACTAAGTAAGGAATGCTTGTTAATTGGCCAAACATATGTAAATTATGTCAAAAACATATTAGTTTTTTTAAATCTTTGATAAATAGTTTATAGGTGTGTGCAAAACTGAAGGTCAGATGCCATTCATGTAGACATTTATTTCTGTTTTTGTTGATTTCAGTTGTTCTAATGAATATATGTTTGTGGATGTAGCTAGCAGATAATATCAGATTCGTGTTTATTCTTTGAATAGCCTTGGGTCAAATTCAAAAAGGCATTTCCAGCCATAAACATAGGTTTGCCCCGAAAAATATCTAATTTATACCTGCCAGAAATTAAAAAAAAGAATTACAGGCAGCCATAAACCGATTTAACATAACAGACTTTTTGATCATGAGTGCTGCGGAATCCACAATAGTACATCCCATATAAGGGGTGTGAACTGGGCATTACGAGACGTGGTTTAGCTTGTAAGTTTATGAAAGCTGTAAAACATATGTTCATGGGAATCCAAAGGCTGAAATCAAACCCTTTCCGGCCACGGAAGTGGTCAGAAAATGGATGGAGTAAGTTGCCTTCCAAGATGGAAAGGGGAACTCATTGGCTTATATTTGGCTGGTCTATAGAAAAAAATAAGATTGTGGAGAAAAAAATAATTCAGTACATTTAGCAGCCCTCCCCACTACGCAGTTTTGGCGCTATGTACAATTACACAGCGAATAGGCAGCCTTTAGTAAGTCGATTGACAGGTGCAATAGTACTCCTAGAAACGTATGCCTGACTTGGCTTTCCAGGCGTATTGCACCTGTTGCATGGAGAGTTGTAGAACTCTGCCCATACTTTTACACTTTTGTTTGTGAATTGTGCATTAGATGTGTGTGGTTGGAATTACTCAATAAGTTGCCTTAAAATATTAACTGGCAAATGTGTAGCCTTTAACATTTTTTAACATGTTTTACACCTCTTATACTTTGCCAGTGTAATGAGGCTATTTATTAAATATAAATGGCGGGAAAAGTTATGTATCCCTTAAAAAACTGACAGCTTGTCCTCTAGGGAAGGCTTATTCTAGTTTATTTTGTATTTTCATTAGTGCAGCATTTAGAGTGCACATCGTCTTGCTGTTCATTTGGTAATGCATGCTGGCCTCAGGTGTCTCCTTGTTGGCAGTTGCCACTCTATCAGAACTCTTAACAGAATCTGGCATCTGTGAATAATTCATGTTAGGAAAATAATCAGCTTGTTTCCCCAAGCAAACGTGGCAACCTTCTGATCTTCACTGGGATAGCACAGGTGGTTAGTGGGCGTTAGGCACACGCAAAAAGGGAGTGCTTCAGTAAATTTGGATCAGCGTACACAATAACGCAGTGATGTGACTGCCAAAAGGTGAGCATTGTGTGTCTTCAAAAGTTGCATTTACAGCGCCTGTGCCTTAAAATTTTCCCTTTACAACCTTTAGTACTAATACCATCTTTTACATCATACTCCAGTTATTGGCTAGGTACTTACAGGTGTTCTGTAGATGGTATAATGAAAGTCAGGAAAGAATTGTAGAAGGGGGGAAGTGGCATAGTTAATAGCTAGACATCTAGGTAAGGATGGCTTTACTCCTGCACAATTGCACGCCACAACTGCGTAGAATTGTGCACTAGTAAACCGCAAGCAAGGAGGGGGAAATGCGTGGTTCATGGTGTGGTTTGCCTTAAAATTTGTGAAAGCCCACAAGCCCATGAGTTTGATGACATTTATAAACTTCTCTTGTGCAAATTTCCACCCTGAAAACGGTCAGAGATTTACTCCAGCTGAGAAAAATGATTTCCCCATGGGAATAGTAAAGAAAGAATATGTATATTTTCCCATTTACACAGCAGAATTGTAACCTTTGTACAATTATGGATTCTGGGTAAAAAACAGCTTTTAAAAAGATTACAACTCCATTCAGTATGCCAGGAATTATGTGATTGGCGCAACTTTCAAGGCGTACTACTGCTGAGTCTAGTGAATAGGGGAAAGTCATAAATCTACACTGTTAGACCTGTCATCCTTAGGGTGGTCTTCCCCCAGACGTTTTCCCTTTTGCCTCCTGTTTTGCTGATTCTTTTTGTTGGCCTTATGACTCTGAGCACTTTACCAGTGCTAAAGTGCATGTGCTTCTCCCCTAAACATGTTAGCATTGGTGGATAACTGATCGGCATATTTGATCTACTAGTAAGTCCATTGTAAAGTGGTATCACATATACACAGGGCCTGTATGTCAAATATTACTAGTGGGCCTGCAGCACTGTTTGTGCCACCCATAGAAGCAGCCTTTCAAACCAGTCTCAGGCCTGCCACTGCAGGGCCTATGTGTGCAGTTTATTGCCACTTCGACTTGGCATTTAAAACTACTTGTCAAGCCCTATATATTTCTTTTATTACATACAAGTTACCCCTAAGGTAGGCCCTAAGAAACCCTAAAGGCAGGGTGCCAGTTAAGTAAAAGGTATGACGTGTGTTTAATCTCTACATGTTCTGGTAATGACAAACACCCAAATTCGTTGTTGACTACAGTGAGGCCTACCCATCCCAGAGGCTAGCATTGGGAGTTCCATAATACACTTTTAAGCTGCCATTCCTGATCAGAGAGGCGTAGCTTTTTCTTGTTTCAGATCTTTGGAATGATGATGATAAATCCTTCTTACTATTGAAGTTGGATTCAACATTCCTGTTTTGTGAAATGCCACTTTTAGGAAGTGAAAAGAGAATGCCTGGAAGTGTTTCCAGGTTGACCCAGTGCACCACTAATGTGTCACCTAATGGTGTACAACCATATTCTTCAGAGCATCAATAATGAATGTTTGTTATAATACAGTAAATCCACAGTAATCAAGAAACAGTATACATAGAATCCAAAAAGTCAAGAAATGTTCTTCAAAATAAGAAACAGTTTGAGATCTGTGTTGTTTATTCAAAAGTCCTGGCAGATCAAATCCAGAATGAAATACATGATGCAGCTTAAATTCAGCATGCAGAAACAAGCTTTTAAGTTCCCAATGCATTTCGGGCTGTAAACAGTAGCCCTTCATCAGGGGGATCTGTAACAAGCAAATCAAACACGATCATGAAAATCAAAGCAATTACATACATGAATTTTATACATTTTGACTGACATTTAGGCTAAAAAGCAAGTGGCTAAAGAGCACTAGTCCCCGACTCCCTGTCAACAAATGTCCAAAAGTGACTATAAAAACAAGCGTGAGAATAGAACCAACGTCCAAGATTCAGACTCTAAGAGTGCTAAGTGTGAGAGAAGGAAGAAAATGATAGAAACCAAACCCGAAAACAACACAGACTAAATACCTGAAAGCAGAACTGTGGACACAGTCTGCCACAAAACAAAACCATGTATCGGTATCAATAGGAGACTAGCTCTACAATGGATTAATCTGACACGGTTATGGTAGATTAATATTAGTTATGTAGCGACTCAGTATTTTGCCGGGTGGCAATGGCACCTCTTGGGTGTCTTTTGAAAGCCCTCACCCACCAACCTAGTTGGTGGCATGCTTCATCATCGGGCCCACCCAGTGACACCTAGCGTGTCCCGGGTGTGCTTCGACGCCTGATTACAGCGGAGCAGGTATGTCACTGTGTGTGCGGTGTGAGGTGCTAAGATAAGTGAAGTAAAAACGGCTTGGCAGGTGGTCCCTGGGGTGAGGATATTTTATTAAAAGGGCCTCTGCCAGCGGTTAAAAATAAGGCTGTGGGACGTTAGAGGCGGGTTACGACCTCCTACGTCCTTGAGTAGTCAACATGTTTCAGCCAGTGCCTTATGTTAATCTGGCTTTCATCAGGACAATAAATATGTGTGGGTTAAAATTAGGGGTTGTGTAGTGTAGTCTATGTGTCTACACGCCCTAAAGTGTATCTAGCTGTGAGATGGGGGATTCCCTTCTCAAGATCACGCTTTCAATGCTTGTTGGTAGCTCCAAGGTTATTGAAGTGGCAGGGTGAAGCCAGGATTTCTGGCCAGCACCAGCGTGGGACCTGTTGTGCCTCCTTCGCAGAACCGGTCACAAAACCAGCCACCAAACACTGAAACTGTCGAAAAAAAAACAGAAGTAGATTAAAATCATGTTGCCCAAAGGTAAACTCTCAGTGGTGAGACAAACTTCAAAAATGAACCTCTACCTCTAATACACGATCCCACTGTGATAATGGAGAGACATACGCAGAGGAAACACGAGAGCAGATCGATGGAAACTCGAGCCCCTGTAAGTCAAAGTGCCCGCATTAAAAACTGAGTTAAATGCTACACGGAAGGTAGTGAAACTGCAGCATTAGAACATAAGCTTAACGATGACCGCAGTGGCAGCTCCTAAATTAGACTCACTTCAAAGAACACAGGCAGCTATGAACGCGCCGCGTTCGTAACCAGCGTATAAACTTCCATAGAGTAATGCGCATAGAAAGAGGACTAACAAGCACATTAGAACTTATGCGAATAGAACCCAGAAACCACAGCAACCAGCTGGTGAAAAGAGAACTGCATATCGTCAATAAATTGCGCAAGTAAAGTATTGAAGTAAATGCATTAACCACCACAACAGAAATCTGCTGAAACCAGCAAAACAAAGAAGTACCTAACGCTACTCAGTACGCCAAACAAAGTGAAAAAGTGAATTACTACATACAATAAACCAAAAAAAATAATGAAGAAGAAATAAAATAAAAATAAAAAATAAATAAGGAGGTGAAAACAACAAAGGTGTCAACATGAATTGGAATTGCCCCAAAGCCCAAGCATGAAGAAGAATGTCCATAGGTACAGATGAACCTATGCTAATACAATAGTCCACTGTCTATAAAATGCACATATAGAGAAAAAAACAAGCAAAACAATAATTCACAGACAACATGACAATTCAAATTTGTCGTTAAGCCCCTTCGGGGACAGTGTTTGCATGTACCAAATCCAGTGTGATTCCCATTGAGAGAGTAACTTAGAAATGTCCCTATCAACTTGCTCATCTACTTTTTCCAGGACCCCGAATCTAAGCTGTGCAATAGATGGTTTTCGCGCTGCCAATGTTGTGCTAAAGGTGAAATCATGGTCTTGGAGCAAATTCTACTTTGGTGCTCAGTGATCCTAGTGCAAAGGATCCTCTCTGTCTTCCCTACATACAACAAGTCACATGGACATCTGATAACATAAATCACATGATGACTGTTGCAATTAGCATTGAAATTCAAGGGGATCTTTTTTCCGGTACGGGGATGACATGTACTGTTGCTAACAATTACATTATTGCAGTGTGAGCAATTCATACATCTAGTCATTCCTATAAACGGAATTTTGTGGATCTCGGAATGTTTATTCAAAATTTCTTTAAGGTTTTGTGATCTTTTATATGCAAATAAAGGAGGACTAGAGAACATTCCCTTAAAATCAGGTTCAGACTGGAGTAAATCCCATCTTTGTAGAATGCTTTTTTTTACAAGCATGGAATGAGTGGAAAAAGTAGAGACAAATACTTCTCTGGACTGAGAAGAAGGTACTATGCTTTTTTTTAATAAGTCCTCAGGATTTAGGGCAGATGCTCTTTTCTCAGCTTGATCGATGACTTGTGGGGATAACCCCTATTTAGAAATTTCTTTTTTGCTTCTCTTATGGTCTGCAAGCCTAACTCTGAAACCGAAATGATCCATTTAATTCTCAAAAATTGAGAAAAAGGCAGATTGCATTTCAAATGCCTGGGGTGGAAGCTCTGGTAGAGAAGAGCGTTATTACGATCAGTGGGCTTCCTAAAAACAGTAGTCTCAATGATAGTGCCAGACCGTTTAAGCATGACATCCAAAAAAGCTATGCTATGCGATCCAATCTGAGATATAAATTGGATGCGAGGATTAATGTGGTTCAGTTTAAGAATCTGTGTTTCAAGCAGGCTATGTGACCCTTGCCAAATGATGAGTATGTCATCTATAAAACGTCTACACATGACCAAATTCGAAATCTACGCGTGATCAGAAAGAATGTTCTCAGTTTCAAATTGCAACATAAGTGGACATTTCTCTGCACTTATTGCTCTGTGTGCCTGACAGCCTGTCTCCAATACATGTCAGGGGTGGGTGGCAACAACACTTAGTGCATTCCCTCTAGACAGCCACAACACAGGAAGAATAGGTATGTTTGCGTACCCACCTATACACATTTGCATTCTGATGGACAGGATGGAAGGGAGGAACTAACACTTCACTTGATTAGGAAGTGCCCTGTCCCCACACAGGAGACTAATTACCCCCCATAGGTAGCCTGGCAGACAGGAATGGGTTGAGTGAGATAGTTGTGTACTTCAGCGAGCTTCTTTGAAGTCACCCCCACATCAAAGGCACTTTCGGGTATAAGTGCTAGGTCTCTGACCCACTAAAATAAGACACTACTGGACTTGTGACTGAAGCTCTTCCAGAAGAACTGCTGTGCTGCTTAAAGGACTCGACTAGATTGCTGCTCTGGAAGGTCTGCTTTTCTGTTTGCTGCCCTGCTGCCTGCTGCTATTTGACTCTGCTAAAGGAGAGCTGGACTCTGCCTTCACTCCAGGTGATCTCAAAGGGCTTTTTGGCTTGCATTCTGTTGCTTGAGACTCAGGGATAGCAAAGTCTCTAACCCTGCTCCTGTGCCTAACTCACTGGAAGTGGCCCAGATACCTGCAACACACATTTTGATGCATCTCCTGTCTCTGTGTAGCAGAACCAGCGAATCAACTCAGTTGCAGGAGTAAACTTGGTGCATTGCATCAGAACCATCAGTTTGCCTCCAGAGATTGGTGCATCAGGCAGCGGATCACCACTGCTGCAGCTTGGTAAGATCAACACATCTCCTCAACTGTGTGGCATAACATGTAGCATCGCTCGACGCCTCTCAGCTCTGACGCCCGTCTTCGGAACTGACGCATCACCTTCACTTGCTGGAGAAGATCGACACATCCTGCAACTGCGGGCCTTGACATCAATGCATCTCACAGTTTGCAACCAGGAAAGGTATTTTGTTCACCTGAGTCTGCGTGGGTCCATCGAGGTTTGCCTAAACTTTGACTTTGTCCAGACCTAGCACGACTGCAAGTAACCTTTTTAGCGTAACTTGCTTCTAAGTGCTTTACTGCATTTATTCCTTTAAAGTTCAATATCTCAACTTCTATACATTGAACTTTTGGCGTTTTGGTTTTGTTTGTTCAAAATATATTAATCTATTTTTCTAAACCTGTATAAAGTCTTTTCGTGGTGTATTTATTGTGTTACTGTGTGTGTGTTGCATAAATACTTTACATTTTGCCTCTTTCGATAAGCAGACTGCTGTGTGCCAAGCTACCAGAGGGTGAGCACAGGTAATCTTTTAGTGTCAAGCTTACTCTGGCAAGAGTGGTGGTTTCTGCCTGGCTTGGGTGCATACCTCAACCAATAAGGAATCCCATTTCTAACATACACCCAGTAAGATAGTACTTCAATGCATAATTCCCCTCATGAATCAGGCCCTTATATTAATGATATCACACATAATCTTTCTGAAAGTTATCAACTTAGAATAAACTGATTGGATCAATGTAAGTAACCTTGAATGAGTTAGTGTGTGTTTCTCTTTAATTCGATGTCCCTCTGGACAGACTTGTCAGTGTCTTTGCTGTTTTGGTGGCAGCTGAAATGAAAGGGATCTGTTATAATCTGACTTTGCCTCCTGCCACCCCACCCACCTGAATACCAGATGATAGAACCTGCCTTAATCGCCTTGTGCACTTGAAAAGGTTGGACACTGTACTTCAGTGAAGTGTCAGTGAAGCATAAACACATGTAGCACGCACATCCTGTCTGTAACAGGCTAGCTAACAGAGCAGATGGGTGGAATACTCTTTCTCCATTATATTGAAATGTGTAATATTTATAGTTAAAATGATATTTTCCCTTAGGGAAACCTGTTTTCTTTATTGAACTTCGTTTGCTTAAAAGTAATTTTAGTAAAATATTTATCGGATCCCTAATTTGTAGTCCATCTGTAGGGACTTTCCAAACACACAACAAACTCTTTTGAAAAATGTTGATAGTTTTGACCTGGTTAAAAAGTAATTTTAAAAGTAAAATGATGCTGATCTGTTGTGCAGAGTGAGCGGGTAAACATTCAACTAATTTAATGACACCTTTACACTTGATGGTTACCGGTGTGAATTTTAGGAAAGACAAAAGAGTGACCAAATTAAGTACTAATATTGGCACAATAAATGCCAATGGGTACTAGGAATATAACGACGAACTACTAGAATATGTACTCATATTTGTGACTCATTTGCATAAGAAAAAGTATACTTTCAATACACCAGGCATCAATAGTCAGATTATAGTGCTATTGGGGAAACTCAGAAGATCCTGATCTTGCTGAAAGAATTATGATTGTAATCAACCAATATGACATATAAAGTATTTTATTACTTTCTTCTAGTTCTTTCATAGAATATTTTTAAAATCCCAGATTAACTGTTCCCATTATAAACTACTCATGTGAATGTCATTTTATGCCCTCTCTGTGTAATATTCTTTTCTCAATTCTAAATCTATAACAAAAATAACTCAAAAGCTCTATTAAGGGTTTTGGGAATCAATACATACGAATGAGGGAAAAGCAAGTGATAACCTAAGCTCAAATTGGTTGACTATCACACCAAACTAGTTCTTGTTACCAAGCGAGTAATGAAATTACAAAGGAACAAGAGCTTTATCAAGATTATAGTTGGGGAGTTATTAATGTCAGTCAAGGATCCCATCACAAATGTTACTTAAATTATATAAAATACAGGGAAGAAAGTCTGAGAAGAAAGGAAAGGACTATTCTCCTTCAACATTATTTAAACAAGTGGATATTTATGTTGAAAATACTGATAATAAATGAAAAAGAATGTCTCCAAAGTAAGTCAAAGACATCACTAAAAAGGGACCCTATATAAAAAAAAGAAAAATCCTAGGAATCAATAATGGGTCTTTTTCCTTGTTTTTCCTTCTAGACACTGCAACAGAGTAAACGATGGTGGTACCCTTTACTCGATGTTTAGAGGTAAAAACATGAGAATTATAGAAATGGATGTTGGAAACATTAAAATTATTGAACAAGTTAAAGAGCTTCTAGTTGTTTGGATCCTTACAGACGTAGGATCACTTCCATCACAAGTTAACTTAAACCTCAATGTATAGTCCGAATTAAATAAAGAAATCAATGTGAATAAGCCATGGAAGACATCATTTCTCCAAAACAATCACAGTAGAGTTGATTCAGGTAAGATGACTCTCTAACTAGAAATCAGATGCAAAAAAATGTCCAGTGGATTATATATCTTAACAATAAGCAAATTTCTCTTGTTTATTATGTATATCATCATTGTGGAGTTTATGCAAGATTAAGATAGATTAGTTCTAATATTTAAAACCATAAATTCTGGTTAGATGGTATATGATTACATTGGTCAGATCAGTTTAAATGGAATCAAAGTGATCTCATGTATCATGGGTACAGAACAGGTGACGTCAGAGATAACATGTGCATTACAAATCAATAATATCTGAATCAAAGACAATCACATAACTGAAATCTGTAAACCTCAATCCTGATTATATTTTCTGCAACAGGTTTCTCGGGTCCAGAACAAATAAACAGCAATAGCCTCCAAACATAAGGTCTTTATTCTACGCAAGCACAGATTTATAAAATAGAAAATAATTACATTTTTTTAATCTGGGGAATCAATAGCTGACAAGATCAGTGACCATGTTCCTGTCTTATTACCCTTTAGCCACTATCTGGACATGGTTAAATAGAACCTGGACTGTGTAAAGTATCAACTAATTACATAGACACCTGATAAAACATTAATGGTGTAAAATAGAGTTGTCCGGAAATCATTGACATTTATGATTATCTGGTCAAAGAGAATTGATTTGATACAATGTATCACAGGGAAGCAACAGGTGAACTGATATATTAAATAGTGATTAAAACATTAACACCTGAATATGATACACAATCATCTGGAAACACCAAAGGACAATATTTTCTTCCCAAAAGGCTTTTAAATCTGCAAAACTAAAACTGACCACCTTAGCGTTACAAAATATTAGGACATTATTGAAAACAGGTATGATTCCAAAAGACAGAAAACCTATCATTTTTGAATGTATGGAAAAATCTGCTCATGAGGACAGTGATCAATGTCCTTTTGGAATAGTCTTAAGTCATCATATTTCCAGCCCGAAGCTAAGTCTTAATAAAAAAACACCTTGAAAATACAAAATAGTGTTCATTTGGACACCTGGTAAAATAATAATTGTTTAAAAATTGAGTTGAAAATGTTTTTATGGAAATCAGTAAAGTGATTACCTGATCTATCAGTTATGAGACTTCCAATAGCAGATTTTCTTTTATAAAAACAAATTGAAATTAAATAAGTAGGTCAGCAAATATCAAATCAATAACCCTCCTAAAATTGGCTTAAGAAATGTTGACCTCGCTGTATAATGCTGTTATTTTATTTCAATGTCTATTGCACAAATCAAACATACCTCAGACCGGGGGGCGGAGCCGGGCCGGCGGCCAAGATGGTCGCACGGGTGCCCTGCTCCGCCGGCTCTCCTCTCCCGCCGCCTGGTTTTCCCGCACAACTCCGGAGCCTCGTGTGTCGGAGAGGGCGCCGAGTGGATGTGTCTGACCCCGAGCGCTCTCCGTGCCTCGGGAGTGGAGTTACGGGCATTTGTGTTTTCGGCCTGCGCGCGACTTCCAGCCGGGCCCTAGCGTGATCACGCCGCCGCCAGAGAGAGCGATAACGATGGCCGCAGAGCTCCAGGAGGAACCGCCCTACTACTAAACAGGTCAGCCCGCCCCTTCGGACTTGGCTCCAGCACTACCCATACACTGGGAGGACAGAACGCACGCTGCTTCCAGCGCTGGTTTGATGTCCCCCCCCCCCCTTCTCCCCTTGAAGGACTTATTCGTTCGCTACTTGTTGCTGGCTGCTCGGATGGGGAGCTGTTTGGCCTGCAATGTGCTGCCTGCTTCACGTATCCGTTGCATGGGACTGGCTGCGGCGCAGTACTACCAAGGCGTCTTTTGGATTGTGGGGCACAATACTGCTTCTTCACCACGCAGTAGACCACGGACATTAATGGGTAGCGGCGTGGGGGCACTGAAGACTCCATTCCCCCTTTATCGGACTTGGGGCGGGCGGCCATGACACTTGCTTCAGCGGCGTTGGGATTTGGGGTCCCCCTGCGGTTGGTGGTTTAAAATGGTGAGACCACGGTAAGCATTGGAAGTGCGCACGGTGGATGGAAGGGAGTGGAGCGGACGTCCCCCCGTGCGCTGAACGGAAGGAGTTGGAAATGGTTTACTGCAGGGGGGTGCCGGATGCCATCGGAACGGGGAGACACATTGCCGCATGCATCTTGGTTGCGAGACTTTGTCCATGTGGCCCTTGGTCAGCCTTTCTTGAACAGGCTTTGTGATGGGACACTGCTCAGACTTTCTCGGCGACGTGGGAGAATGTTTACGCAAGTAACTCTTTTTGAATGCGCTTCATTGACTGCTTCTTTGACACTTTATCCCATGGCTTCGACATTTACTCTGGGTGTCCGCTGGGCACATTTGATACATCTTCCTTTTAATTGCCTTTCCTGATGTTGGGCTTTGCAACTACGAAATGGCCGTCCTGGTTCTCCTATCTAATGTACTTGGAACTGCAGACGCAAAATGGCGGCGGACGCCCCTGACGGCGCAGCTACTTGGAACATTGTAGGGCATCCCATTCCTTTTGAGTTGGCATGCCTGCTCGCTGTGTTGCTCTCCTTGTTCTCTCCTGCTTATAATTTTGTGCTATGTTTCTGACTCGGGACGGCGAAATGTATGTACATCAATGTCTCTCGGCTCCTTTTCCCTAGCACGGGGAGTTTTCCATCTTGCCTGGGTGGCTTGCGGGGTGGGCTGTACATGTGATTCTGACTCTGCTTATGTCTTTTACACTTCATCATCCACCACGGTATTATTGCAGGGGTGCGGGCGGCGGGGTGGGGTGGGGGGGTCGGGTGCCTGTATTGGGGACCCACTAGTTTCTCTTTCCCTTTCGTGGGGTTTTTGTTCATTTCTTTTTCTTTTCCTTCCCATACTTTGTGTTGAATATTGTCTCTTTCTCTCCTCTACGTCTTTTTCTCTCTATATTTCGGGTTTAGACATTGGGCGACAGGCACGCTGCTAGGGGGGTAGGCCGTGGCCGTATGCAGGGGTGCAGGGTGGGGGGATGGGGTGGGGCATTGTTTTTGATTCACTTTTAGTTCTATGGCCTTATTTTTCATGATAATGCTTTGGCTTCTCTTTCCTTTCTTCTTTCTTCCTCTTCTTTCTGTGGGTCTGATTAGAGGCAATTTACTGTGCGTTTCTCTAGTTCAGTAAAAGGGTTTCCGTTCTGATGTTTATTACATGGCGGACAGGTACTGTTTGGGTGGGGATATGTAATGTTTGTTGAATATCCTGATTTTACGTTCTGCTACGAATACCCTGCCTATGATGGTCCTGCCGTAAATATCCTGTCTCAAGTGTAACCCTAGTATTGGCGAGGTTTAACTGTGTGCTATCAGATCCTGCTTTCCCTTAATTTAAAAAACAAACCTTTATAATCCTGCGACCAAGTTCTATTAAGCTCTCCTGAGTTGCGCATTGATACTGTGAGGTGTACTTTTCCATTGATCCTGATCTACATTGTTTGACTGCATTACCTCTGTACCCTTGTTCAACCGTGACGGTTGGTAGACTTTGAATGTAACTGTGAAATGTCAATAAAGGTTTACCAAAAAAAAAAAAAACATACCTCAGACCAGCTTCTAGCAATTATGATATCTATCATAATACTTCTGGTGGAGAATTTGCAGAAGGGAAGTCAAAAGGTTGGCAATTACACCTAAACAGGTTCAATTTTATGTGAAGACCGGAGGCTCCTATTATGCTTTTTTAACTTGCAGCAGTCAAGATAAAAGATAAACCACAAATCCCATGTGGCTAAGCAACAGGCTGGCCAATGGGAATGAACAAAGTAACCAATAGCATCATGGTACAGTGTATAACAAACTGCTTGACTGTGAACAGCCCTCTTTTCTTGCTGCTCACAGTCAATATAAGTACATTCTCTTTGTTCAGTACTGTATTTTTTATACATAATATTTTCATATATTGTCCATATGATCTTGTATAGTAAATATCTTTAGCTTACTGTTGAGTGTGTCCTGTTTGTGCCTTGTGCTCGCCGCTGCTTCGTGTCTCTTCATACACGTTCAGCGCTGCCCTCCTTTCCTTATGGCTCGCGAGTCGCCATTTCAGGACGCAACCACAAAGCATCTCACAAGCACTTGGGCAATTTCTGTTTCTTGGAAGGGCAGCGCTGTCTATTTTGACAGCGCTTCAGCCCTCGACTTTTCCTGCTCATTTACAGGCACCAAGACGCCATCAGAGGGGCATGGCTTCTTCCTCTGGGGCATTTCAGCTAAGTACACCCCTGGGGCTCTGTTTGTTAGTCATTCCTTCAACAACTCTTGTCTGCTTTCATTTTTTAACTCTTTCTTTCCTGGTTTGGTTGTTTTTTCATTTTAAAATGAAAGTTGACAGCCCGCCTTATCAAATAATGACAATGAGGAAGACAAATCTTTTAAAAATGACATGACACATTTTATTCATTCCTCTGTGATGTCCAAGACTTTATTGGCCCATTCTGTGGGGGAAGGCAGAAAACGAAAATCTGTACCTCTACCTACATCTAAAAAACATGTTTTTCCCTGCATTTATGTTGCTCAATTGAACAGTGAGATTTCCTCTGACAAGCTTGAGGACAAAGGTCCTCCCAGGCTCCTTCCAAGGAGGAGAATCCTAAGTCAAATGCAAAGTGCAAATCAAGAACGAAAAAAAATTCAGAGGTTCCTAAACAGATAACAGTCACAAATATCATGGACACTGATGATGAAATGGGGGACACAGATGATTTTACTGATTATTTTGATGCTAATGACCCTTCCTCACCTCCTCCTCCAAAGAAATAAAAACTTGACTCTTTTGCTGCCAAACCAGTTTTGGATGCTGAAGGTTTCCCAATGCTTGATCTCTCCACATCTGTCATCCAAATTCCACAAAGTGGTTTTCTGCTGTACATGTCGGAGACTACATCTCTTCCACACTTCGCCTTCCTTTGGACAAGTCAACCAGAAACAAACTAAAATCTGAATGTCCAAGACCATCCTTTTCTTCTAATATTACTTCTACGTCTTCCGGGGCCCAACCTTTACTCACTTTAATTTAAAAAAGTAGTAAAAATCCATGCAAAGGCATGGACAAAGCGTGGTCTACTTCTCAAGACAAGTTATTGGATGTGGTGGGGCCCCTGGCACGAATTTCTGACATGGCGAAGTCTGCCAGATTGGAAAACCTAGAAATAGGTCCTCAGAATCTTTCTTTATGAATTCAGAAAGCATTTTGTTTACTTGGCAATGCCAATGCAGCAATAACCCATGAAAGCCGTAAGGGGCTCCTGTTAAAACTAGATCACAAACTAGCAAATGTGGCTACCCTGGACCCAGGCATTAAGGCTGATGGCCTTCTTTATGGCGGTTCTTTTATAAAAGATCTGAGTAGATTCGTGACTACATTCTGATCTATTGAAAAAGCTCAGCAATCATTAAAAAATGTTTTTTCAAAACAGGTTTTTGCATGTGCTGGTAAAGGAAGGAGCTGCTTTACCAGCCATCCCTACCATGATCAAGGCTCCAGAGGCTCCTAAAATTCCAAACCACAGTTCTATCCTCAATGATGTAGAGGCTACAGAAGACGTGGTAAAAAAAACTACAGAAATAACACTCAACAAGGTGAGTCTCTTGTGGGGCCATCCTCCTGTGGGGGGCCGTCTACAATGGTTCCTTCCAAAGTGGCAAACAATAACTGCAGATCCTTGGGTTCTCAATACCATTCAAGGTTATCTTATAGAGTTCTTTGCTCCACCTTTCCAAACAGTGTTTCCCCCTCTTCCAATTTTCACCACCAACATAGTTGATCTCATCCCCCTAGAAATTCAAGCTTTATTATGAAACCAGGCAATCAAGATTTCCCATCCAGATCCTTCGAGTTTTCTCAGTTCTCTCTTCCTAGCGCAAAAGAAAAACAAAAAGATGCGTCCGGTATTGAACCTCAGACCTTTCAATCAGTTTGTGGTGTACCATCATTTCAAAATGGAGACCATAATTCATGTCAGGGACTCTTTATGATAACACGACTGGATGGTCAGTCTAGATTTACAAGATGCTTACCTCACAGTTCCTATTCATCCTTCTCACAGACAGTTCCTTCAATTCCAGTGGCTCGGTCTCACCTACTAGTTTTCCTCTCTTCCTTTCGGTATGTCTTCAGCACCTTGATGCTTTACAAAGGTAATGAGACCAGTAGTTACGTACCTTATATCTCTCAGCATCAGACTCATAATTTACTCAGACGAAATTTTACTCATGAGTCAGGACATTCAGATCCTTCTATCACATCTTCACCTCACGTGCTCTCTCCTTTTTAGATCCTGGATTCCTTTAAAACACAGAAAATTCAATTCTCATACCTTCTCAACAAATTGAACTCCTGGTATTTCTCATCAATTCTTCATGTGCCACTCTACACCTTCCTCATACAAAAGTAACAGCAATCAAATTTGAGATTCTTCATACTCTTTGTAGTTCCCAAATCTCTCTCAGATCGTTGGCAAGAATAGTAAGCCTGTTGTCCTCTTCAATTCAGGCAATCTTTTCCAGCTCCTCTCCATTACCATGCCCTTCAATGCTTCAAGGGTCGCCATCTACACCACGGTCTCAACTATTCAGATCAAGTCCTCATCGATCCAGAGTCATGTTTAGAACTCCAATGGTGGTTCGACCATTTAGACGCCTGAAACGGCAGGACTATCTTTGCATTAGTCCCTGATCTTGTGTTAGAATCAGATGTAAGTTGAATGGGATGGAGCGGCCGCTATGGCATAATCCTGAATGGATGTACAAATTGCATACATATTGTTTAGAGATGCTTGCAGGCTCCTTTGCCATCAGAAGCCTGGCAAATGATAAAATTTGATGTTTTGTTCTTCTATGCATGTCAGCGGTTCAGTATATAAATCATCTGGACAGCCCCAAATCCAAACCCCTTGCAGAACTAGCAAAATAAATTGGAAATTCTGTCTTCTCAACAAGATATCTGTCCGAGCAGAATACCTTCCGGACAATCTAAATTCTATTGCATACTGGTATTCTCAATATCTGCAAGACTTAAGCAATAGAAAACTTAGGGCCATATGTATTATTCAAAATTACCATCACAAACGCCAAAATTTGCAGCATTTCAGCGTTTGCGATCGCAATTTAGCTAAGTGGGATGTATGAATGGAAAACAGCCTCGCAAAATAAGGAATAGCAAATTTGTGATTCCCCATTTTGCGACTGCATTTAAGGAATTGCAAATTGCTATTCCTTAAATGCAATATAAGAGGCACAGAAAAAGTGCAATTTGGCCATAAGGAATCGCAAATTACCACCAACTTCAAGTTATGTAATTTGCGATTTCTTTGAAAAATGCACTTTTTTGCATTTTTTCAAAGTGCCATGCACATTTCAGGGATGCAACAGGGTGTCCTTTTGACACCCTGGCACCCTTGAAATTGCGTTCTCAATTTGCGATTCTCTAATTGAGAATCGCAAATTGAGAATGTCTTCCCATTCATTCCTATGGGCCTCTAGGCCCATAGGAATAAATGGGGAGGTATTCCTTAATTGTGAATCACAATTTGCAATTTGAAATTAAGGAATATGTAGGATTCGCAAAATTATTTGCAAATCCTACATACATAGCATTTTGCGATTCGCAAAAAATTGCTATTTGAGAATCGCAAAACCAAAGTTTCATACATATCGCCCATAATCCTTAAGTCTTCCACTCTCTTTCCCATAACTGTGGTCCTTTCCATATCGACCTGTTTACCTCATGTCTCAATACCCAACTTAATTGTTTCTTCAGCTGGCATCCAGATCCATTAGCCTTGGCGATGAATGCCTTCCTTTAATTGGTCTATGCTTTCCCTTCATTTCTGAAAATCAACAGAGTTCGGGCCCACGTTTTGCACCAACTAGCTTCACTAGTGTTAGTGGTCCCCTTTTGGCAATCACAAGTATGGTTTTCGTCTCTGCTGGAACTGAACGTGGATTTCCCGGTCGTTCTCCCATCTTACAAGAATCTATTATTAGATCGTCTCGGTCACCTTCACAATCTGGTTCTCGACAGCCTGAAAATATCTGGTCAGCTCAATCTTGACTTGGCATTTCACAAGAGGTTTCAGACATCATTAACAAAGCTTGTGCTCCAGGAGCAACTAAAGCTAACAAGTCCTCTTGGGCTACATGGCCAGGCTGGTGTCTGGGAAAACATCTCGATCCCTTTCAGCCGATATAATTTACATCGTTAATTTCCTCGCAGCAGAGCCAGTGCAGGTAAGTCCTACATAACCATTAACCAATACAGATCAGCTATTTCACTGAACCACAGACTCATCAATGGCAAACCAGTCAGAGAACATCCTCTCGTCTGTCGTCTTTTAAAGGGAGTAAAGTTTTCTAAACCTTATTTATCAAAATATACTAAATTATGGGATGGTAATCTTGTTTTGAATTTGTTTTTCTCTTAGCCTAACAATTCAGCTTTCTCTTTAAAAATGCTTTTTGCCAAACTTACTAGTTTACTTTGTTTGATCTCTTTTAAATGTGTATCTGATATCTAACCTTTGGATGTGTCTTCTCGCCAATATACTCCAACTGGTGTGTTGTTTACTATCAATAAGCGAACAAAAACTAATTTAAATTCTTCATTTTACCCCTATTTTCATGCTCAATCCAAACTTTGTGTGGGTCAGTTTCTTAACATTTATGAACAGACTTTTGATCTCAGAACGTCTTCCCAGTCCCAGCTTCTCATTTCATTCGGCAAACCTCACAAGTCTGTTTCCTCTGCCACTTTAGTTCAATGGGTCCGATGGGTCACGTCCCTTGCTGGTTTCAATGTTTCTGTCTTTGGAGTTCATTCAACCAGGGGTGCTATGGCCTCTAAAGCATTTTGGACGGGTTCTCAGTTGGAGGTCATTCTGAGATTGTTTGGAATATTTTATTGTAAACATGTTCTCACTGCATCTTCTGGTGGAGAAGTGTGGCTCACTGATTAGAGCGGCAGACCCTGATGCAGAGGTCTGGCCCGGGACCAGGGTTCAATTCCCAAAGCGGCAGGGTCCTGAACCCAAAAATGTCCACAGACTCGATAATTCTCGCCTCGGTGCCTATTCTAATCATGGGGTCCCACACTGTATCTTTGGGCAATAGCTGCTTAATCTCCACTACGGCGGCCCACCCGCTGTGGGATGCCTGGCTTTCACCTTGGGGATGCCCAGTAGGGGTTATCTCACAGGGAAAAGCCAGGACGGGTTCCCAAGGCAAGCGCCTTGATGCCTTCGGGTGATACGTGCGCTATATAAGTCGCAATACATTTACATTTAGTTATTGACATGCTTTAAACAAGCATAATAGGAGCCTCCTGTCTTGACATACAATGCAGATTTTCCTAGTGAATTATGGGAAAGTCTTGATTTTGTTAAACACATGCAGGTGAGGGTTATCCCACCACAACACTTGTTAGAATATTTTTTTCTCCCTCCCTGACAGAGGCTCCAGCTTTGCCACCTTCTTTCTCTTAAAGACGATTTGGAGCATTCAGATTCTTTATCCATTCCTTTCTCTTCAACTTCACCACATGGACTTTCATAGACTTTTGTCAGGAGCTGTTTATGTTTACTTTGACTTGTTCTATTGTATTTTTCATGATCCCTTTATTTTGTGGTCCTAACTAACTCCTCACACAACGACATCAGTGTGTTATACATTGTACCATGATGTTTTGGCTATTGAGTTCATTACTTTTTTACTCCCATTAGTGAGCCTGTTGCTTGGCCACACGGGATTTGTAGTTTATCCTTTATCTTGACTGCTACTATTAAAATCAAGCAAGTTAAGAAACCATAATACTCGTCTCCGTGTCTTTAATACAATTAAGACTTTCGTTCGTAATTTACTAGGAAAATCTACATTTACAATGTCAAAGAGTTTTATCAATCTGGTAATGGGAGATAAATAAATCTTGGGCACAGATCTCAGTTACAAAAAGGAAATTAGCTAGAAACCTTAAATATAAAATGAAGAAAATGGAAGAGTGTATGGATGGACTAATCTCTTTAGAGGAGTTATCTAGGCACAGGTTGTTTCCAAAGAAGAGATCCAAAAGCCACTGTCCCAGGGAATCTGTATTAAAAAAGAATAGAAACAATGGAAATTGTATGCTTTCATTCTTATAGGTACATCGATAAGAATGCAATAGAGAAAATAAATATGATACCAGTTTATCATAGTCCAGAGTTAAGAAGATAACAATTATAGATAAGGGACCAAGAAACACCAGAATTATTCAACATGTTCCTCTTGCTCAGACTTTAACCAGAAAAGGATCACTCCGATTTACTGTGGTTTAATTAATCCCCAAGGAACAGACCCATTTACTGCAACAAGTCATTGTGCATGAACCTATAGAAGAAATGATCAAAGGTTTTTATCAATTAACCCCTTTTCACTTTTAATGGTTGATTTGTTCTGGTTAGGCAATTTCCAGTCCCACTTACTCGAGGTGAGATGTGAAAGAGTTTTCTTGCTTACTTTATCAAACAGAAGTTACCTCTAAAGGTATTGTACTGGTTAATTAAATTAGCAGTCTCGGACCTCAGCAAGATTTGTCAACAGTTAATTAGATGTTGGAAATCGCTCATACAACTCAAAATCTAAAGGATACTCCTAATCCTATTGAGTCACATGGAATCAATTTGATGCAATGTAGTGTAAGTATTGACTGAAAGAGAGGCACATATAACATTTCAATCAGCACTCCAGAGTAGAGAAAGTTTTTCCCTCCGTAGGTTCTCAAACATTCACAAAAATATGATAGTCCCACAATGACAAACTATTAGTAGTGTACTAGACCGCAGGAATACAGTTAAAAGATAGAAAATGAGGTAGTAAGAAAGAACTTGATACATAGATTTGGCTTCCTGCAATGATCCAGTTGAACAGTAGGAGTGATTTAACCCATAATATTGCTATCCCAAGGGACCACCTGACATGTTTGGACACACACAGACTATACCATTCCAATATCTGGTGCTTTCATGAATCTGGGACATAGTGTGAATTTGATTTCACACAATTCGGGAAGTGGATCAACACTCTGAACCCTTATTTAAGGTTCATACTGTCATCATCCATAAAAGAGACCTCGGACCTGCTCATCTCTATTCAGAATGGGCACCTCTGTACCAAAACCAAGCTGAGAAGAGAGCCCGCAACAACCACTAGGAAGCTCTTTTGGAGACCAACATGAGAGTCAAGGAAGACGTCATGATGTGTGTGACCACTTTTACCCCTAATTCGAACCAAAATCAAACGCATCGAGATGAAACATTGGGGAATTCTCAACAGAGGCTCTCTGCAAGTTCCAAGGCCACGGCTTGTCTTCAGGCGCACACACAAGCTAAAGGATTTCCTGGTACATACCAGACCACGCACCAAGAAGACACCAACAGAGAATACCTTATGGGCCCTTCCACCGTTCAGAGGGCACCACCCATGTGGATCCTGTAGTGCATGCTCATCCACTCAACACTTGCAGGATAGCAAACTGGGCCCAAGTTTCACCTAGTACAAAAATAACATACCAACTGCAACACCAAAAAAGTAATCTACCTGATTACATACTCATGCAATCTCCACTACGTAGGTATGACCATGAGGGCAGTAAAGATGGGGATTACAGAATGCCAGAGTAAGATCCATTGCAGTTGCAGTGCCACGAGGATGAGCATCCACTTCAACGACCTAAGACACTCCCCTGATGACCTGAGGTGGACCATCCTGGAGGCCAACCCCATATGAAAGACAACAAGTGGCATATTTACAAGGACGGAGTTAAAATGATCCCCGCTTTAGCGGCAGAAAACTGCAGCTAAAGCGGCGATAATGGGCTTGAATATAGGCTCTTGAGAATTCCAGAGAATTCCAATAGAAGCCCATGTTCAGGAGTAAACTTGGGCTTCTATTGGAATTCTCTGGAATTCTCAAGAGCCTATTATGAAGCCCATTATCGTCGCTTTAGCAGCAGTTTCCTGCTGCTAAAGCGGAGATAATTTTAACTCTGTCCTTGTAAATATGCCCCAAGTCTCTTCAAGAAAGAACAGCTCTGAGTATTCCGCCTCCACACCAACAGTGAGGGGCTGAATGACGAGATCCCATGGTGTGAGATATAACTCCATGAGTAAGGTTCTAGCAATTTACTGATCATCTGGTCACGAATACTTCTCCAGGTCTCCCCCAGATAGGCTCGACATATCCACTGATGTCCCATCCATCATTATGCCATATTATCTTCTTGCATCTTTCCTTCATAGCAGACTTCATCCTCATAAGCCACATCTGCTAAGAACTGACTCCCCCTTGAGATGAATACACAAAAGCCACATAGATAAATATCTCTAACTTTCTAATACCCATTCCAACATAGTTGCCCAACCAAAACCTTGACCCTGCGAGTCTAAACATGCCATTATGACCACTACTGTGACATATTATATGCATTACATTACCAAGCCGTGTCTGTCCCTCTCACTGGACCATTGTCTGGACCATGAGTCTTTTTGAACAACATTGGTCCACTACTCACCTTTGTCTGTACACCATAGGCTTACTACATTACCACGTATCACCCTACTGGGGCATCTATGGACATGTTATACTTTACAAGACGGCCGCCATGAAAAGATTGACATGGGTGACCGATGTGAACCCTTTCATTGGGAGACATACTCTGGCCCTTATTGTGAGTGGGTCTATGTGCCTAAGGTTGATTCAGACCTCTCCTATTTCCAACAGTATACGAGGAAGCCGCAGCGCAGCAGGTTACGGGCACTATTGGAAAACCAACATGAAACTTTCTGCATTTACTGCAATTCAGTGACAGAGCACTTCTATGTGTCCAGGATAGACTTTGGCGTACATTTAATAAATCTCCGATGGACCAGGATGGAGTGCAACACTACATGCACATAACAAAACTGTCCATAGGATTATTCACGGACTCAATACACAATGGCCTCTTAAAAAGAACATGAAATGAGTCTATGGCCCGGACATGCCACCGCTCATGTCACTACTCAGATTATCCAATCTGGATATCCCTGTGTGGCAGACCCACCCACATCATTACTCAGGTTATCCAACCAGGAGATCAGAATGCCGCAGACCTAAACTCCTGAGGGCGATTTGCAATTTAGCCATATGTTAAAAGCCAACCACCCCCTTTGCTCTGTCTTGATCCATGCGAGCAGAGGAGGGTAGTTCTCTGGTGTTCCAATCGCATGGGCGGTGTAAGTACTATAGCCTCGGAATCCTCACTAGGGCTTTGGTCAAAACGCTTAGCTCTTGTACTACTGTAACCTCGTGGCACTTGCACTTCAATACCATCATTAGGTTGCTGTAAATGGTAAGACCATCCAGTCACACTGACAATTACTTGTCACACTACCATCCACTGTGTGACACCTTCACAGGTTTCTCCATGATGTATTGTATGTACTACATCTATCCACCTGCCTTGCATGTTATATGTGTGTGTCGATAATTCAAGTTTTTCACAATTTGCGAACGATCTGGTGCCAATCACAGCATGCATATGCCTACCTTTGGAGACATTCTGGCATTGGGATAGTGATCCAGACAACACATTAGACCAGATACGAGGATATGCAGAATTGTAATCTGTTTGTTTTTATCCTACTGTTTCTCTTCCCTTATAGTCACTTTCACTCACACTATCACCCCCACACATCTAAGATGCCCTCAGGCTTTCATTCTTCATCATACGGCTTAAAAAGCTAAAGATATCCGCTAAAGTGACCCTTCAGGGGATCTGTAGGGCATTGTAGTGCCTGCCCTACCTAGAAGTAATAAACTGGGCAACTGTATACATTTTCTAACTTTTGGAAACATTTTGAGGTGTATTATAAACTTCAGAAGCCTTGATGGTGAAATCCTACTGAGTGAAACAACTAGATTTAAGAGCTGGTTACTCTTCAAGACACAGAAGCATATTAGATTTCTGTATGATGGTCACCTTGTACTAATGTACCTGAAGAAGGGAGCAAGTAAGTTTGCTGTTCTTTTGCATCTCAACATCTAGTCGATATTATCACAGCAGCAACAAAAATACAGCATTATTGTACAGTCTACGTTAGGAGATAAGATGTAGTATATATTCAGTGACAAAACAAACTGGAAAGACTGCCACTTCCCCAAATTAATTCTGGTAAAAGAGGTCAATAAAAGAATAAGTTGAAATAATTGCTTGAGGTGAGGGCAGAGATCGGGACAAGGCAGAGCACATATCTCTACATATGACTAGGAACACAATGTTTAAAACGCATTAATAAAGTTAAACTGCAGTAAACCAATATTGGTGTTATGAAACTGAGGGGCAACTTAGAAAGGGCAGTATCGCCGCTTTAGCGGCACTTTTTGCCTCTAAAGCGGCGATATTTCTATCGCCCTATCAGCAAGCTGTCGCTAACAGCAGTTAGCGACAGTTTTCAGACGATAGCGACGGGTTTGGGTTCCGCCTTGCATGTCAGCGATATTTATGGCTAATGACATGCAAAGTGAGCGTAACCAAAGTTATAGCGACTGAAAGCAGTCGCTAACACAGCTATCGCCTATTAGCAACGCAGGCGAAGCAATAAAAAAGTCGCACTAAGTGCGATTATTGCTAGTAATTTACACCTGCTTGAAACGTTACTTACCTGTATTCCCCAATGGGAGGTGGATTATCAGGCTAAGTCCACAATGGTGTTAATGCGTGAATATCGCTGGATTTCCAGCATTATTCAGGCATTTTGCCGGTATCGCTGGATATTTTAGCACAGTGGGGGTAAACATTGCTAATATCCAGTTTTCTCCGCTAAAATATCCAGCGATATGCAGCGATAAAAATAAACGCGCTAAGCGCGTTTTGCGATAAACATCGCAACTTCTTGCTAATATTCCCCTCAGTTTTTCGTTTTCTGTCATGGGACTGATATAGTCTGCAGTACTAGATCACTGTCCCATGGGTCTGCAAGAACAGGACCGGAGGAAAATCCTTCTCCTACCTCGCCGCCATATCCTGGAACGGTAAACAGCCATTACAACGAGGCTGTTACCACGAAAGTTGTTACATCGCATGCGTAACAGCACATGTGATGTTACAACGACTACCATTATAACCCAAGCCATTATATCGTATGCGCTTTTAAAACGCATGCGATGTAATGGTTATCCACATCGTTGTGAGAAAACTGGGCTGTTCCGTTTCCTCACAATGATGTGCACCGCCCCTCTGTCAATGCTGGAACAAGGAGAGAGAAACCTTGAGGAGAGAGAGGTAAGGGGGATTTGTGCTTGGGTTGAGGGTTACTTTTTAAGGGTTTAGGGTAGTGTCGAAGTAGTGTAGTATTGTTGGATTGTGTTTTAGGATTCAGGGTAGTAAATGTAAATGTACATGTATTTATATAGCGCAAATCACCCACATCGCAGGTATCTAAGCGCTTGCTTAGGGAACCCGTCCTGGTATTCCCCTGTGAGATATCCCCGGCAGGGTATCCACAAGGTGAAAGCCAGGCATCCCGCCGCGAGGGGCCGTTGCGGAGATTAAGTAAGCTATTGCCCAGAGTCGCAGAGTGTGAACCCGTGAGTCGAGTAGGCACCGGAGCGAGAATTATCGAGTCGTGGAATTATTGAGCCCAAGCCCCGTCGAGGCGGGGAATTGAACCCTGGTCCAGGGCCGATCTCAGCTTCCGGGTCTGCCGCCTCTAACCCCTGAGCCACGCTTCTCTTCTAGTGTTCGGGGGGGTCATGCAGGGTAGAGTTAGAGTGTAGGGACCGGACTGGGGTTAGAGGGAGGGTCGTGCTGGGAGTAGTGTTTTAGGGTTTAGGGTAGTGTTGTGGTGTTTGCATAGTGTAGGGTAGTGTTTTAGGGTAGTGTTGTGGTGTTTGTGTAGTGTAGGTTAGTGTTTTAGGGTTTAGGGTAGTGTTGTGGTGTTTGCGTAGTGTAGGGTAGTGTTTTAGGGTTTAGGGTAGTGTAGAGGGGTCGTGCAGGGTAGTGTTAGAGTGTAGTAACAGGACTGGGGGAAGGGGGAGGGTCGTGCTGGGGTAGCGTGTTAGAGTTTAGGGTAGTATTGTGGGTTTTGTGTAGTGTAGGGTAGTGGCTTAGTATTTAGGGTAGTGTCGGGGAACGTGCAGAGAAGTGTTTGAGTGTAGGAATGGACAGGGGGAAGGTGGAGGGTCGTGCGGGGGTAGTATTTTAGGGTTTAGGGTAGTGTTGTGTTTGTGTAGTGTAGGGTAGTATTTTAGGGTTTTGGGTAGTGTAGGGGGTCGTACAGGGTAGTATTAGGTTGTAGGGACAGGACTGGGGGAAGGGGGAGGGTCATGCAGGGGGTAGAGTTTTAGGGTTTAGGGTAGTGTTGTGGTGTTTGTGTAGTGTAGGGTAGTGTTTTAGGAATTAGTGTAGTGTTGGGGGTTGTGCAGGGTAGTGTAGAGTTATTGTAGAGAGAGGACTGGGGGTCAGGGGAGGGTCGGGAAATTAGTATAGTGTCAGCGGGTTGTGCATGGTAGTGTAGTGTTATTGTAGGGGGAGGATTGGGGGTTGGGGAGGCTCGTGCAGTGGAACTACATATGGGATTAGGGTAGGGTAAGTTGGAGTCAATTACCTTGCAAACATTTACCATGAGTATACCTTTACCACGCATGCCTTGGCGTTGAAATGGCATGCGTGGTAAATGTATAGTCGTGGTTAATTTTTGTGTTGTAATGGTACTCGTTGTAATTGACATTGTGTAGTAATACCCGCATAGTAAAGGCATGCGTGGTATTTCTATGCGATGTAACAAGTGATATTTCCTGGAACACCATGCCTCTCAACCTCAGGCTCTCCCGTCTCTGACACAATTCAGAAAAGATCTCAAAACCTGGCCCAGTCGGACCTGCAACCCCCTTCCTCCACACCCCCTCCTCCCCGAGCACCTTGAGACCCTCATGGGTGCTTAGCCACGCTTAACAAGCATCGATTGATTGGTTGATAGATAAATAAGCTTTAAAACATAAGAAAAAATGAACAGCTCTGCAAGGAAACAGAAATCTACAGAGCTACTGCTCATTCTTAAAGCAGATTTACAAAAGGGGGTGGTGATGAACAGAGTGTCTGAATTGAGCAGACCACTCTTACCCAGTCCAAAGATCAGGGCTTGATCCATCACCGTTATTTATCTCACTGCCCCATCCCAGCTCAGAACCTGGCTATATGCAAATCAGTCTGTCCCTGGCCCAGTGCATCATGGGAACAGGGCAGACTAAACTACCAAGCCAATTCTTTACCAGAAAGGAGACAAGCTACCGGGGACCGGTTTCTGGCATTTCAGCCGTCTTCGGCCCGGCTTGCTTGAATCCTGATGGAGCAGTGAGAAAGGGACTCATGTCTGAGTATACCCTGCCACACCTATAGTGGCCAAAATCGATTTACAAAAGGGGGTGGTGATGAACAGTGTCTGAATTGAGCAGACCACTCTTACCCAGTCCAAAGATCAGGGCTTGATCCATCACCGTTATTTATCTCACTGCCCCATCCCAGCTCAGAACCTGGCTATATGCAAATCAGTCTGTCCCTGGCCCAGTGCATCATGGGAACAGGGCAGACTAAACTACCAAGCCAATTCTTTACCAGAAAGGAGACAAGCTACCGGGGACCGGTTTCTGGCATTTCAGCCGTCTTCGGCCCGGCTTGCTTGAATCCTGATGGAGCAGTGAGAAAGGGACTCATGTCTGAGTATACCCTGCCACACCTATAGTGGCCAAAATCGATTTACAAAAGGGGGTGGTGATGAACAGAGTGTCTGAATTGAGCAGACCACTCTTACCCAGTCCAAAGATCAGGGCTTGATCCATCACCGTTATTTATCTCACTGCCCCATCCCAGCTCAGAACCTGGCTATATGCAAATCAGTCTGTCCCTGGCCCAGTGCATCATGGGAACAGGGCAGACTAAACTACCAAGCCAATTCTTTACCAGAAAGGAGACAAGCTACCGGGGACCGGTTTCTGGCATTTCAGCCGTCTTCGGCCCGGCTTGCTTGAATCCTGATGGAGCAGTGAGAAAGGGACTCATGTCTGAGTATACCCTGCCACACCTATAGTGGCCAAAATCGATTTACAAAAGGGGGTGGTGATGAACAGAGTGTCTGAATTGAGCAGACCACTCTTACCCAGTCCAAAGATCAGGGCTTGATCCATCACCGTTATTTATCTCACTGCCCCATCCCAGCTCAGAACCTGGCTATATGCAAATCAGTCTGTCCCTGGCCCAGTGCATCATGGGAACAGGGCAGACTAAACTACCAAGCCAATTCTTTACCAGAAAGGAGACAAGCTACCGGGGACCGGTTTCTGGCATTTCAGCCGTCTTCGGCCCGGCTTGCTTGAATCCTGATGGAGCAGTGAGAAAGGGACTCATGTCTGAGTATACTCTGCCACACCTATAGTGGCCAAAATCGATTTACAAAAGGGGGTGGTGATGAACAGAGTGTCTGAATTGAGCAGACCACTCTTACCCAGTCCAAAGATCAGGGCTTGATCCATCACCGTTATTTATCTCACTGCCCCATCCCAGCTCAGAACCTGGCTATATGCAAATCAGTCTGTCCCTGGCCCAGTGCATCATGGGAACAGGGCAGACTAAACTACCAAGCCAATTCTTTACCAGAAAGGAGACAAGCTACCGGGGACCGGTTTCTGGCATTTCAGCCGTCTTCGGCCCGGCTTGCTTGAATCCTGATGGAGCAGTGAGAAAGGGACTCATGTCTGAGTATACCCTGCCACACCTATAGTGGCCAAAATCGATTTACAAAAGGGGGTGGTGATGAACAGAGTGTCTGAATTGAGCAGACCACTCTTACCCAGTCCAAAGATCAGGGCTTGATCCATCACCGTTATTTATCTCACTGCCCCATCCCAGCTCAGAACCTGGCTATATGCAAATCAGTCTGTCCCTGGCCCAGTGCATCATGGGAACAGGGCAGACTAAACTACCAAGCCAATTCTTTACCAGAAAGGAGACAAGCTACCGGGGACCGGTTTCTGGCATTTCAGCCGTCTTCGGCCCGGCTTGCTTGAACCCTGATGGAGCAGTGAGAAAGGGACTCATGTCTGAGTATACCCTGCCACACCTATAGTGGCCAAAATCGATTTACAAAAGGGGGTGGTGATGAACAGAGTGTCTTAAAGCAGGACATGATTGAAATGGTAACAAACAATTAGAACAAAGTAGTACCAACTGGCACATAAAACAAGGTTATGCAGCCACCAAGTCTGCTGGTGCTCCACCATGGAACCTTTTCTGTCTTGGGGTGCGTCATAAAAGAGATAAGGGGTGGCCACTCACTGACAGACAGAACCTTTGAACAACAGGCAGGATAGGGCAAAGGAACGCCTGTCCCCCATTGCTGACGAATTTATGCCCCATTTTATCCTGGAGATATGCCTTTAAGTGAAGAAAGAGATAAAGGACTTGGATGCGCTCTGTCTACACTATCTAAACGTAAAAGGGAGACAGGAAAAATTAGTAGGGTTAAAAGGGATTTTTGGTGGTGTGAAGTTAAAAAGAAAAATCTATAAGCTATGTAAAGGTCTACACGTGTAAGCGGGGAAGAGAAAAAAACCATGAGGGGAAGATGGAACTAAAGCAAGGAAATGAGGACAGGTGTTGACAAAGCAAGGTACGATTATTATGCTACAGAGGAAGTATTAGGACCCCGTAGAATACCTTACATGTATTCGGCCTGTCCCCCACACACACAGCCACACGCACACAGCTACGGCTCGTGTTGGTTTGTGGACCCTGGCTGTCTGACACTTCCAGTGGCCGTGTGAGCAGGTGGGCAGCATAGAATGTGTTTATTTGCTTCCTTCTGGGGAACGGAGATGACACGGGAGCCTTCAAAACAAGGTTTGTATTACTGTGCAATTGATACGACAGCTGCACACACACAGCCTCATTGTCAGTCAGCAAGCATGGCCCGAGGGGGACTGCAAGTCTCAGAAGTCAGAGTACACAGCTCGCCACAATGGGGTTCACATGGCAGATCACACATGCCTGCAGCGAAGAACACTGAGACCGCTCTCTGCAGCTATTAGGGGCCTGCTGCTGAAAACTTCTAAGCTACTATATATGAAAGGCAAAGTATTAGCAGATAGTGTACACATGGAGGGGCTATTTGTATATCACAACTGGCTCTGGAGTGGCAAAAATGACTGCCGCACTGTTTAAATAAATCTATCTATCTATCTATCTATCTATCTATCTATCTATCTATCTATCTATCTATCTATCTATCTATCTATCTATCTATCTATCTATCTATCTATCTATCTATCTATCTATCTATCTATCTATCTATCTATCTATCTGTCTCTCTATCGATATATCTGTCTATCTATCTATCTGTCTATCTATCTATATATCTGTCTGTCTGTCTGTCTGCCTGCCTGTCTGCCTCTTTGTCTGACTATCTCTGTCTGTCCGTCGGTCCGTTGGTCCGTCCGCCAGTCTGTTTGTCTGTCGGTCTGTCTGTCTGCCTGCCTACCTGTCTGTCTCTCTGTTGTTCTATCTATCTATCTATCTATCTATCTATCTATCTATCTATCTATCTATCTATCTATCTATCTATCTATCTATCTATCTATCTATCTATCTATCTATCTATCTATTCATCTTTCTGTCTATCTACTTTTCTGACTGCATGTCCGTCTGTCTGTCTATTTTGCAGTGATGAAGATAGTAATTCTAGGAATTGCTGAGTCACACTTTCATGGAAAAGCATTTTTGAGGACTGATAACGTTTGCACCTTTTAACAAATGGAGTGTTTCATTGGACATCATCTGTACTGCCCAGGTCCAGAGGAGTTGGTTGTAAGTTGCCTCCCTGCCCGAACCCTGATAGCTCATTTGCCTGGTCCATGGAAACAGGAAACTGCTGTTGGTGCTCCCACACGCCCATTTGATGGTCTCTGGAACATGCTCTAACGCAGTGAACAAAATAGTCACACCCTGCTTCCAGAGCCAACATGGTACAGCTTAAAATCTTGCCCATTGGGCCATGGCAGTGGGACAGCAAGATGGATACCTGGCATGGAGGAAGACTAGACCCACCTGCCCTGATCTCCCATGTCATGGCCAAAGGTAGTTTCTAGAGGACTTCACTCACACCCTATTCCTAGACACACACCCTGCCAACAGGCTTGGGGTGCAAATGCCATTGCCTACACAGCCATTCCCCCAAAGCACACAGCCTTGAGCTGTGTCAGGTGAACTACCCGGACAGTAGATGTCTCTTGTCTGTTCCCCACAGTCCACTTCCCACAGACCCCAACCATAACCTTAAACTGCCCCTGGTGGGCTTTATGTGCATGGGTACCTTTTGGTCAAATCATGGACCCAGTGATCCTGCCCTCATAACTCATAAAATATAGCCGTGGACCATTTACACTGGGCTCTGTGTGCATCACATGGTCAGCTTTGGACATAAGGCATAAAAAAACAGTCTTTGTGTCTTCTCTTGGCTTCCAGATAGGGAGGAGAACAATTGACTGTGGCTTCAGAAATGGTTTTGATGATGTAGATGATGATGGGATACGTGAATCACCAGTGATGTCGTCATTGATGACATATACCCTGTAATCAATATGAAAAAAATAAAGGTTGCTGCTATTCTACTCAGTACCAGTGCATTTTGCCAATTATGTGTAATTGTAGTTGAAGTCTCTGGCATCACCTTCAGCATCTAAATATCTTGATACTTCATATATGTCGGCACAATACTGTATTACTGCAATTAGTAAGCAGATTTAGCACAGTGCAAGCTTCTGCAACTTACTAGAAAAAATCAATTATGCTGTGATATTTAATGTTATCAGTGTTATCATCAGGTATGCAATTTTTTATTCAGGCGTCTCCCCCACAGGCAGAACTCTGGTGGACTTCAGAGTTAAACCCCCCACCTTTACCAGTGGATTCCGCGAGGAACCTGGGATTTGAATTTGACTCTAAACTTACAGGTAGAGCTCCGATTTGTCATGTCTCCTCTCTGTGTTTTTGGAAATTAAAAGCTTTACGGATATTCCTTAACCCCTTTGCTGCGGGGTTAATCCCCCGCTGTGCTGGGGGGGAGGGGGCGCGTACAGCGCCCGCATGCTCATGACGAGCTGAGCTCGTCATGAGCTACGGCGCTCCTGTGCTCATGACGAGCTCAGCTCGTCACAGGTGTATTGCCTCCCGTGGAACGCTCAGCACAGCGGGGGAATTCTCCCCGCACCTGAGCGTTCCACGGGCCATGACGAGCTGAACTCGTCATGAGCACCGGAGCGCGGTGGCTCATGACGAGCTCAGCTCGTCACAGGTGTGTTGCCTCCTGTGGAACGCTCAGCAGAGCGGGGGAATTCTCCCCGCACCCGAGCGCCCCATGGGCAATGACGAGCTGAACTCGTCATGAGCACCGGAGCGCGGTGGCTCATGACGAGCTCTGCTCGTCACAGGTGTATTGCCTCCTGTGGAACGCTCAGCACAGCGGCGGAATTCTCCCCGCACCTGAGCGTTCCACGGGCCATGGCGAGCTGAGCTCGTCATGAGCACCGTAGCGCCGTGGCTCATGACGAGCTCAGCTCTTCATGAGCATCCAAGAGGTTAATTTCCTCCCAATGGATTGTAGGAAAACGGTAGTCCATGCACTGGTCATGTCACAACGGGACTATGCTAATAGTTTTACTTGGGTCTTCCTGCCTATCTGATCAGGAAACTGCAGATTATCCAAAATGCAGCAGCCAGGCTAATCAGAAATGTGCCGCTTCGCCATCACATCTCCCCCCACCTACGGAGCCTTCACTGGTTGCCAGGAAGGAAAATAATATAATTTAAGGTGTTGACCTTAGCCTATAGAGCGATGGGGGAGTATGGTCTAAAATATCTGAAGAAGAGACTACAGAAATACTCCCAGACAAGGGTCCTAAGATCTAACCATCAGGAACTGCTTGTGATTCCACGATTCACAAATGTCAGAATTGGTGGGCGTTCATTGTCAGTCAAAACTGCTTCTTTATGGAACTCTATGCCTGAACAAATTAGGAAGGCCAAGTCTGAACGACTGTTTAGAAAACACTGAAAACGTGGTTCTTTGGACTTCCCTAGAAATCCTTCACTAGGCCGTGAATCCTGGCTGTTGTTGCCAATGCTAGTGCCGGGACACCTCTGTTGGAGGTTGCCGTGCGCTCTATAATTATAATTAAAAATTCTGATAATAACTCTGTATATATGAGATAAAGCCCCCCCTGCTGTACACTACTGCAAGCCAACGAGGAGTTCCATGGCCATACAGAGATACAAGGCTGAATGCTGAGTTCCATTATGTCATAGGACCATAAACTGACTTACAATGTCCTTATAATGTGAACCAGGGGGTGCTTTGTTTCTTATAATGCATAGTCATACCATCTCCTTCCCATTAAACACTTAAAATCTTGGTGTCTTGCTCTTTCATGTTCATTCTAGACAAAAGAAATAAAAGCAGAAATTGTACTGTGATATTAAACACACCAAAAAGCAGCCAGAAAGATTCTGTCTTTCCTTAAACAACCTGTAGCACAAAAAATACAAATGTTAGCATAAGTATCTTTCTGTTGATTAATTTTTCTTTTTTGGCAAAATATATCAGAAGCAGGATAACCCACTTCCAATTTTCCTTGTTTAAACTGTGGCTCTAATGATGCTTATTGACATGCCTTTCACCTTTGTTGCTAGCTCTTACAGCAGGCGTTGTGGCATTGGAACTCAACTATAATACTTTATTACAATTAAGCAGCTATGTCAATTATTTATTACAGAAGACTAGAGGATGTTTGGACTAAATATTGATATGAAAATATTGTGTGATGTGATGTGAATATTGTTTAAAAAATATTATTGCTACCAAAATAACATGGAGCAGAGTATCAAAGGTAAGAATATTGATTGTTTTGTATATGATATTGTTTTAATAATATTGTTAAATTCAATATTGTCTACTTTAATATAGTTATAGTAAATATCATTTTTTTCATTAATTTACTATATTTTAGTTAATATATTCATTTTATGTTTTTGTATTACTAGTATAATGTTTAATATTTTTTAAATGTAGGCCACGATTATGGTACTGTGCAGTCGTACCACTGTCCACTGTAGTGGCGATCAGGAAACCACCCGGCAAGTAGTCTGCGGTCGAACTGCCCAATTATGATATGCCGCTATGGTGGGGGTCAGGAAGTGCCCCTTTACACAGCGGCTTGTGCTGCGGCCCAGGAGAAGGGTCCCACCTCCATGAAATGGCAGACAGAAACAGACTTTGGGGGCCCCAAGAAGGTCCCTCATTCCCCATTGGCCACACCTAAGTGGACAGGGGGGTCCGTGTGGTGCCCTCCCACACATCCATGCACTGTGTTCCAGGCACCACAGGATGTTGTAAAGTGGCTTTTTCTACTGCAGCTTGTGCTTCTGCACTTTTCTGGGCTGCAGCAGAAGCCGCAGGGGAAAACAGCATGTTACGACCGCCTGCACGGCGGTTGTATTGTAATAGGGCGGGCAGGACTGCCAACACATTGTCAGCCAGTCACCTGCCCGCGGCAATGGCGATTGGATCGTAACGTGCACCTAACTTCCGTGTATTCATAAAACCAATGCTAACTGGGCCATTCTGACTCCACTGAGATGGGTTATAATGACTCATGCTAACAGCACTTATCGATAGCTGTAAAAGTTTGGAATATAACTGCATTCATTTTTATTTTTATGCACATTTGTATTATTAACATTGTTCCTATCATTACTAGCAACAGTGGCAGTAGTACTAGTATTAATGGTAGTAGTGATGGTAGTAATAGTAGTAGTAGAAGTAGTTGTAGTAGTATTAATTACTTTATGGCTAATGTAGTCATAAACCCATTAACAAATATAATTCAGTAAATGGATATCTGTGGTATTTGGCCCTAAATAAGCATTTTTAGCATACCTTAATAAAATGTCATCTTAATATACTCAAACATTACTTAAACATACACAACATATACATAATATAAACAAACCAAAAATAACATAAATGTAATCAGAGAACGACATAAGCAGCATACAGCATAAAAGGATACAAATAGAATATTAACATAGTAACGCTTTGGCAACATCAAGTGGTCTAACTTTGGTTTCCAGCCATTGGGCATTGTCTAAGATTGTCTTACTTTGTGCTGTTTTTTGCCAAAACTTTATTTTTAGAGAACTTACCAGGCCATCATCAATCAAAAAAAATTTGAACAATGGCAAAAATCTCTTTACGTTTCAAAAAGCACAAATTAACTTAGACGTCTACGACATATATGGGAACCACAGTGATTGTGAATATACAGCTTGTAAACAGGCTGTATGCCATCGCTCTCTGTGAATTTAGCCATTGGCTGAAATGTGCTGACCCACTGTCCCATACTAGCGAGGTAGAGGCACCCGTCGTTTAGCCATGCGTGCCTCTGTCATACAACCATAATTATTAATTGTATTAGTAATAACAATTTTGATAATAATAATAAGCATGTTAACCCCTTGGCTGTGGCACGAACTTCGCCGCGGCTCGGGGGGGGGGGGGGGGTTAAGGGATGAGCGCTGCAACGCCATGCTCGTGACTGAACCACGCCGTCATGAGTCATGGGCGGCCCCTGCTCATGACGGTCCGTCACGGCCCCGCCTGCTCATTAATTCGCCCGCACAGGCGGGGAATTAATGCCGCATGGGCGGAGCGGCAGCCGCATGACGGAACCACGCCGTCATGAGCACACGCCACCCGTGGCTCATGACGGCGTGGTTCCGTCATGCGCACACAAGGTGTTAATAGCAATATTATTGAGCATTATGATAATAATCATAATATTACAGTACTTTTATATAACGTTTCATATCCCACTTCTGGCGCTCCTAGGTGCTATAAATCACATATATTATTGCTATTCAATCGATAACTGGTAAACATTTTCGATGTCTATAATAAACAATAAAGCATGTAAACTGATAATTGTGAGTGGTTCACACTATGAAAAGCCCCGCAGAATTCTCAGGGCCATTTAATAAGGATGCGTTAGCACTGTTTTCACCGGAAGTTACGCAAGGAGCAAGATGGTTTTATTTATAGCTGCATTGCGCATGCCCAAGATCACACGTCTATTGACCTACGTCACAACAGCGCCGCCCCGACCGTTCGAAGACAATCTATGTTGTCACGGGTCCTTTCCCTAGAATGACACGCTGGGTTACCTATTAACCTTCAGCACGACATTCAGTGGGTAAGATATTGTATGCACGCATTAACAAATAAAGGAATGCACCCTAACAATGAGGAACCTCTTCTGCCTGATTTACTTGTCAGCCTGCATTGAAGTTCCGCAAGAGGCGTTTCAAATGCAACCCAGACAGGCTTCCTTGTTCCGGTAATGTCACCTGACAGTGTCAGGCAGGCCAGGTGAGCCTGACTCACTTTCACACTTTCATAATCTTTTTTTCTGATTTTCTAAAGTGTGGGGGGAGGGGCGTCACCGGGTTAATTGCCTTGAATTATATACCGAGTTGCACTGAATGAGATTTATTTACAATACAGAGGTGAACTAGCATAATCCCTTCTAGGAAAGGCAGAAAATAAAGCCCATGGGCCAAAAAAATGTATTTAGGAGTATTTTTGAGAGACTAGGTTTCATGAGTCATTCCGATGAGTCAAAATAAAAAAAATTCAGAACATTTTATTGAAGTATTTTCAAAACAGTGGTAAACAAAAAGTCAGAGAGACAAAGGTTCTACATATCAATTGAGCCGGTGATTGACAATTACCTATGGGTGGGTAAAACACAGAAGATATCAACATATGGGATTGGGAACATATCATGAAGTGATCGAAGAGAAAATCTGAACATGAGGAATATTTATAAAAACTATTATTATAGAATAATATCAGGTACCAAACTCAAACATCATAACCACGCCGAAAAATAAGAAGGAGAGAAGAGAAATAGAAAGGAGAAAGAGAAAGATATACAGACCAGGCAGGAGAGAGAGAAGGCCTAAAGCAAAGACATGCATGTGATTCCAGAAGAACAAAAAGGGAAAGTAAAAAACGACAAAATCCGATCTCTTGCTCCATACTGTGAGAGGGTAGCCGTGAGTGTATGATAAAGAGGTCAAGAGGTCTCCCCAACTTGGAGTTACTGGGAACCATCATTTGTGCAGAATGAGTACTCATGAGGAAATTGACCCAGGCCCACCAAGTGTGGTAAGAAAGCAGATTCAAAGCTTTCTAGCCTAGAAGGATAACCTTCATAGCTATTGTCAGTAACAGGTCCTGAAGGGACAAATCTATTTTATTTATGTATAGGTTTTATATAGCACTAGCTAGACCTCATGATCTCAGAGTGCTTTACATATAATGCAAGATCATTTGAATGAGGTACATGCATATATATATACATACCATGAACATTGTTAGGCAGTGAAGGTAGTTGCAATATACCGAACACCATGAGTTAATGGAGTAAATGACATAGTAGACAGCTGAGACAGTCCATCGACCGTCGCAACGGGTCTGGTCAGATTGGGTGTGAGCTTTAGGAACATTGGTCAGTTTGCGTGCATGTTAAAGTATTTGTTGAGCAGTAGGTATTTAAGTTCCCATTTGAAGCAGGAAAAGAGGTATGCAGCGGAGATCTCTATGGGGCGAGTTCCAGATCCTAGGTGCATTTCTAGAAAAGGAGCATGTCGGGAAGGATTTCTTTTTCAGTTGGCGAGATATGAGAAGACGTGAGTTGGAACTTCTCAGAGTCCTGGCTCTTCCTGCTTTTGAAAGTTTGGTATCTAGATAGTTGGGGTTATGTGTGTGAATGGCTTGCTGGGTGATGCAAGCAGTCTTGTAGATACATCTTACTTCGATGGGAATCCAATTGAGGATCTTGCTGGCCGGTGTGATGCTGAAAGCAAAGAAATATTAGCAGAGGCATAAGGCCCTAAGATAATTGTGCTGGGATCCAGTTAAATATTTGCATGGAAAATGTACACAGTTGAGTTCGAATATCCTTCCAATAGGAAGATAACAATCCGCAATCAAAAAAACATATGTTCTAGGTCACCACGGTCCTTCTTACAGGACCAACAAGTATCAGAGTACCCTAGGTGCAATTTAAAGAGTTTTGAGGGGGTCCAGTATGGGTGGTGGGCAGCGAAATGTTTTGTTTGGGTTAGAGATGATATTAGCCTATTGACGAGCAAGTGAGAGCATATCTTCTTCCAAGTTTGAGAGTCAGGAAAGATCAAATTGTGAGCATGAAAATAGTTGTACCCTTTGGAATGAACCCGAGGGGAAGAGTGAACAATACATGTTTGTAACAGCTGATAGATGTTCGTAACAGTTTATATATTTAGAACACATGCTGACAGGAAGGTTATTAGGATTTTAAATGTATTTATGTATAGAAGTCCAAGTTAGAGAGAGCACATTTGTGTTACAGAGATGCAAATGAGAGAGGTTTCAAGTCTGCATAGAGGTCACAAACCAGATTGATTTCTTTGGATGCCCAATTGTGGGTGTCTTCTCTGGTCTACTGTAGTCACTGTCAGGGGGAAAGCTGAGACTTGTCCCAGTTTACCCTGAGCCCTGATGCCTCCACAAAGAAGTGCAGGAGATCAATGAGACACAGGATGTTGTCTGCTTCATCTCGAAGGTATAGTAGAGCATCATTTGCATAGAGGGAGATTATGTGCCACCAGTCTCCGACCTGGATACCCCAGTCTGGGGTTCTGGCAAGGAGTGCCCATGCCAGGAGTTTCAATGCTAGCTCAAAGATGATCAGTGACAGGGGTTAACCCTGCCGAGTATCCCGCTAAATGTGGAATGGGGGTGACATAGTGGCACTTGTCTTTACCCTGGCCAGCAGTGAATTATAGAACAGCGAGACCAAAGGCAAAAACCGTGGCCCCACACCCAGCTTCCTAAGAACTTCTTTCAGGTATGCCCACCCCATGGTGTGATATTAAGAGAGTCAACCCATGGAGCCTCCCAGAGGCCTTTGCCCCGTCCATTAGCATGAAGTGGCAACATAGGTTTAGGTAGGTGTTACGGCTGGGTTCTAGCCAGGATCGATCAAATGTTGGGCTACCGATATCAGCCAATTGGCTAGCAACTTTCCCAGGACCTTCTAGTCTGTGTTAAGAAGGTCTAGAAGATGATAAGATCCCATCAGCAGGGGATCCCTGTCCAGTTTGGGCAAGACCACCACTATCTCCTCTCTCAGAGTTTGAAATAGTATCCCCGTCTCGTATGCCAATTTGTAGACCTGTAGGAGGAGCGGTGTATTTTATATTCAAGGCATGGAGTTGCCTCTTTGCTTCCATGAAAAAGGCCCTGCATCTCTGAACATTTGCAGTGTAATCTGGAAAACGTTTTATAGAGTAGTTTTTCACTGTCCAGGACCCCCATGCCCATGTCACCTGCAGGATATGATCTCTGTCCCTGTAATTAAATAGACGAGCGACCACCGGTCATGGAGGTGCCCTGGGACGCTGCCTCCCTGGGACCCTGTGCACCTGTTCCACCAAGAAGAAGGGTGAGAATTTTTCCTTGAGTACCATCTGCGAAAGCCACTTCTCAAGGTAAAGCTCCATGCTTGGACCCCTGTGCCTGCTCCGGCAGTCCCACCATTCTCATGTTGCTGCAGCTGGACTGGCCTCCTGGGCCTTAACCCGCTTCTTAAGGTAGCATACTTCTTCCTGGAGTGTTTTAATTTAAGAATCTGTGCCGATGACCTTTGGTTTGATCGCAGCCAGTGTGGACTTGGAGGCCTCCACCCGGTCTTTCAACTTCTTATGATCCTCATGCAAGGGGCCCATATAAATACATTCGGCATCTGTTTTTGGCTCCATGGAGGATTTAATGTCCAAGACCGCTTGTAAGATCTCATCAAAGCTGCATGAATGATCTGGGAACGTGTGCTCCAGTATCTCTGGTGAGTGTGGGCCCCCCAGCTGCACCTATGCATCCGATGTGCTTGGCGCATGTTTGTATTCTTTGGGGTGAACCATGGGGCCAATTTGAGGGGCTAGTGCTCTTGTAGCGGGGATGGAGCATGAGGCATGACCCCCACCAATTTCCACAAGCCCGTATATTGTAAGAAGCACAGTACCTTGCGAGCAGTGGAGTCTGTTGAGGACCCCTATGAAGCGATGAGGATGGAAGGCCAAACAAGGGTAGGCACTGGTAGTTGAATGGGCACAGTGGAAGGCTGAAGGCACGAGGGGAAAAAGGTCGCCTTGGGTCTGTCAACCCCTCACCGGGGATGTTATATTGGCAAATGAGACAATGCAGACATGGAGGTCAAAACAGGGACTGGTGCTAAATGAGTTGCCCCCAGTGACGCAGCGTGACTGAGAGCAGCGGCCTCTGGGCTTTCAATATGGAAAATTCCAGTTCCCTCTGGTGATGAAGAGGCCTCGTAGCCTGGAACTCCAACCCGCCACAAAGGAGAGGAGCCAAAGGCTCAGTCGGCCCGCTACGTGGTATGTCATGGTTTCCCAGTCTGTTGAAGGGAACAATATTAATAGCAGGTGGGGGGGGGGGGGGGCACAGGTGGTGTCACCTATGCCGCTGACCGGAGGGTCCAGGCGAGTGGTTGCGGTAGTCCTGAGGGACGTCTCATAAATGGGAACTGCATTGCAGACAGGCTCCTTGAAGCTCCAGTAGCAGGCCATGCCTTGGGGTAATCGATTAGCGCAGTGCAATCAGCACTGACCCCCAGAAGATCACAGGCAGGGGAGGCCTCACCAGCATCGCCTTGTTGCCCGCTGCGATCACAAGCGAGGGTCATCTCCGGAGATCCATCGCATTCTACCGAAGGGATTGGGAGGTTCAGCATGCCCTCGGCTCCTGCCTCTACACAAGCTCGCTGAGTAGGGAGCAACTGCAGGCCTTGTTCCCAACCAGCCAGATCCCTCGGAGCTTGAGGTCTACAGAGGGTCGCTCTCCTGTCCTACGATTACTGAAGCTGCTGCGAGCGCAGGAACGTCCTCACCTGTGTCAAGGATCCTGTAGGACAGTGAGCGGTGGACTGGGCTCGTAGAGCTTTTTACTCCATGTCTCACCCGGTCACCATCTTGGCCATGCCCCCTGATTGCTCAATACTTAACCAAGAGGGACTCCCCCATGGTGTGCGAACAAAACACAAGGCAGCAAGCCGCAAAAAAAAAACAGTTTGGTAATCATATCAGTTTGTCAATTTACAGCCACCTTCATTAAAGTCCAATCTCAGCTTCCTTAGGGACATTCTAGGCTTTTTACTTCTCCATAGTATTAGGATATGACTATACCAAAGGAAAAGAAGAACGTGTGGGACAGTCTGAAGGGAAGCATATTAATATTTATTATGTTGATGGTTTAATGGCTTTCATACACAACTGTTTCATGTCTGTACCTACAGTGCAACACTTGCTTGTTCTTTCAGATGAGTGGCTTCCATGAGTCAAAATATCTTTTTTTATCTGACCGTTTCTGAGGATGATTGTGCCTGTAAGCATGGTGTGAGTGAGGTGTGTGTTGTGGGTGGGAAACTTCTACTAGAATCACTGCCTATCTGATGATTACATAATTACACTGTTCACTTGTTTGCAGGATAGTGCTGCAGGTATTTGAAAACGGTTCCATGTTTAAATATTGATAACAAAAATATAGTGAACAAAAATATAGATGTAAAAATATCGACTACAAAAATATCGAATCCCTATACTTAAACAGGTAAGTACAACAATATCGACTCAAAAATATAGATGTAAAAAATATCGACTTTAAAAAATAATATAACTTAAATTAAATAATTAAATAATATTAATATTATTAACAAAATTAATTAAATTACATTTATATTTTAACTAATTATGACAAATAAACTTAATTTAATGAATATGAACACAATAAATGTGTACATATACATATATTTTCTTAATTACATTTTCTTATTATCTTTATTTAATTTATATACTTTAATGATTATATAAAAATAAAATAAACACATATATAAAACATTTTGAATAAAACATAATATTCTTTATTTAATTAACACATTAAAGTATTAAAAAATAATAATACATACATTTAATAACAAAATACAAACATTAGTAGTGAAAACATTTGATAGCGAAGGGGTAAAAATTACTATTCCCACTCCAAAGAGTGCAACAGTAGGGAAAGTGTTGGATAGCGTAGGGGTAAAAATTACTATTCCCACTCCTGAGGGTGCAACAGTAGGGAAAGCGCTGGATAGCGTAGGGGTAAAAATTACTATTCCCACGCCAAAGGGTGCAACAGTAGGGAAAGCGTTGGATAGCGTAGGGGTAAAAAATACTATTCCCACTCCAGTGAGTGCAACAGTAGGGAAAGCGTTGGATAGCGTAGGAGTAAAAATTACTATTCCCACGCCAAAGGGTGCAACAGTAGGGAAAGCGTTGGATAGCGTAGGGGTAAAAATTACTATTCCCACTCCAGTGAGTGCAACAGTAGGGAAAGCTTTGGATAGCGTAGGAGTAAAATTACTATTCCCACTCCAGAGAGTGCAACAGTAGGGAAAGCGTTGGATAGCGTAGGGGTAAAAATTACTATTCCCACTCCAGACAGTGCAACAGTAGGGAAAGCGCTGTATAGCGTATGGGTAAAAATTACTATTCCCATTCCAGAGGGTGCAACAGTAGAAAAAGCGTTGGATAGTGTAGGGGTAAAAATTACTATTCCCACTCCAAAGTGTGCCACAGTAGGGAAAGCGTTGGATAGCGTAGGGGTAAAAATGACTAACCCCACTCCAGTGAGTGCACCAGTAGGGAAAGCGTTGGATAGCGTAGGGGTGAAAATTACTATTCCCACTCCAGAGTGCAACAGTAGGGAAAGCGTTGGATAGCGTAGGGGTAAAAATGACTATTCCCACTCCAGTGAGTACAATAGTAAGGAAAGCGCTGGAACACAAAACAATAAAAAAACTAACTATCAAAATTATTTTTTAATTTAATTTCCATTATAAACATAATTAATACATACATTTAAATATATTATTATTAACAAAGATAATAAAAATTAATTAATTACACATTATTTAAAACTATAACATCCACCACACACACCTAAAATTAATTACACAATTACATTTAATATTTACTAATTAATTTATGAAAAATAATGTATTTTTTTAAATTAATTAATTAATTAATTACCAGCTTTCACACCATATACACTTAAAAACACCACAACATACACCTACATTTAATAACACATTTACAATTAATAATTACTAATTGATTTTTGGTAATTAATAAAAAAACAATTTATTTTTTAATCAATAATAAATTAATTTTCATCCTTCACACCATTTACACGTATGAAGTCCCCAACACACACCTAAAATTAATTAAACAATTAACATAATTACTTATTAATTGACTAATTGAAATTAATTAACAACTAATTATTACACTATTATTATTTAATTAACACATTAATTAATCAATTAATTTTATATAATTAAATTACTTCCCACCCTATTCCCCTATAAACCCACAACCGGCTCCGGAAGTAATAACACAAAATTAAACATAAAAAACATTAATAACTAATACAATTCCAAAACATATAATAAAATAACAAACAATTCTCATTTAAAACTCTAAAATACATAACATTATTAATAAATCGATATTTTTGTAAACTATATTTTTGTAAAGGATATTTATTACAACTATATTATTGTTATCGATATTACTTACCTGTCAGTCGATATTCTGGTCAAACTATATTTTTGTTGTCGATATTTGTTCCACTCGATATTTCTGCGGAGATATTAATGTCAGACGATATTTCTACGTCGATATTACTACTCTGCACCTTTGAAAACGTTGTTGGGTTTTTGTCCAAAGTTTGTCCAGTCTGTTCCCCCTGCATCTATTTGTCTCCCCACCTCGTCTGGTTTCCTGCAACTCTTTCTCTGCCTTCTCTGAACTACAATAGTCTATTCTTCTTTTCACCTTGGCTGAACCATCCACATGATCTTCACAGCCCTTCTGTCCAAGACTTCACTCCCTCCAGCCCGTAGGTACCATGGGTGGTGACCCTGTTGCTCAAACTGATGACTTTGGTGCATTGGAATTAGCTTTGGCTAAGGCCAGACGGCCTCGCTCCTGGCTTAAATTTAACACGATTTGGGCTAGCCTCCAATGGGATTAATGATGCACTGCCACTTTATACATGTTTCCCTTTTTTTTCTTCTTTTTTTTTTTTACATTTCATCTAATACCAATCCTAAAAAACAGAAAATTGTCGTTATTTTTTTGTACTTTAGTATTTGATATTTACTTCGATATCTGGTGTACTTCTATCTCTCCAGCTATGACAGAGGCATTTCAGGATTGAAATTATGTGTAGCTAACATTACCAACATCAATGTTCAATTCATGTACTATTATGTCTTACAATTTTTTTTCTTCCCTGTTTTGTTGTTGATCTTACTGTATTGTGTTATATTTATGGCTCAATAAAGAAAAAATAATAATAATAATAATTTTTTTTAAAAACTGGATCAATCGTCATAATTACAGTGTACAGTGCCACCTTCTTGACACAAAATTGCTTCACTGGGTATTTGAAAAATCGTTTTGGGCTTTGTTATGGCATTGTCCTGATTTCTGGATAAGTTCAGCTTTGACTTATGTCCCTGCCCTTCAAAATCACTTCTTACTCCCTTTTTTTTAACCCACTGCACTCCGCCTTTTCCTCAGAGACCTTCTGGTTTTCTGGTCCCACTCTGATCACTTCTCACCTTTGCTGTGACACGCTATATAGAAGCTTTCCTCTGATGTGGTCAGGAGCACACTTTTCTTCCTCCACCTGGTTATGTAATTCAGCAACAGCTCCTCGACTGACTCTCCAGCTCCCCAAAAACATGTTGTCCACTTAATCACTTCTCTCAAGACACTCAGCCTAGGCATCCAGGAAAAATGAGAGTAAAGTTAAGAGTGATTTCCTACTTTCAGTTTCCTTTTTGACCTTTACTAGACTAGATTGCCTTAGGCCCAAACATATTACACCATTCCCCCTTCTGTAAGGTAGCCAATATTTCCATCACAGTCCCATCTCCAACATCTTTGCCTCACAGTACTGGGAACTCGTGAACATCTGCCTTGTTTGCATATTCGTTGCCCCTGAGTGGGCTTTCTAAACTCTATTTTTAGGTGAGTACAGGGAGCTGTATATTTCATTGAGTTATAACTCCATCACTCTTTGATGAACCCCATAGATGAGCCCCACTGATCCAGGTATAAAGCCCCATGGGGTGTTTAGTAGGCCTGGGTGGAGCTCTCGGAGGTCTGCTACACAGAATTCTGCGGAGCACCTCAAAACTCTGCAAGACTCGGCTGAATTCCTCGAGCAGAAGGAGCTGCTCAATGCGCCCAATTCTGCGATGTTTTTGACATTTCTCACGTTCAAAATTGCACGCAAATTGCAACACGAGGAGAAAATTTGCTCCAGGATGCAGCCGCAGTCACTGGCGCTCACTGGCACTAACTTCAGAAAAAAGGCGCTGGATGTCGCATGCATGACCTAAAGCGTTGCTGCGGGCAGCAAGTCTCGCAGGAACTAGCGGGCAGTTGGCAAGTCTCTCTGATTCTCATGGGAGGCCAGCAAACCTTGCTTGCACTCACGAGCGTTCGGCAAGACTCGTTGTGCTCACCAGCATGCATAAAAACCCGACCACAAAGAGTCACTAAAATAAACTGTGCTTAATCCTCTTGTAGCTTGGTACAAAAGCAGTCAGGCTTAACATAGAGGCAATGTGTTAAGTATTTGTAATATAGTGAAAACACAGCCCAAGAAAAAATCCCACACCAATTAAAAAAAATAAAGTCAAATTTGATACATTATTTGACACTAAAATGACAAAACGCCAATCGGTAGAACCAGAGATGTGCAATTTCAAAGATTTAAGGTAAGTACAACACCTAAAAGTCAAAAGTTCAGGGCGGCCCCAATGGAGCGCGAGCCATATACAGGGAATAAGTTGGTCCCACTGAAAAAGTTACCTTCTAAAGTCCAGCGTGAAGAGTTCCGTTCGCAGTGGAGGAGGCCATGAGGAGCAGGGAGAGTGCTGTGGATGGTCATCGCTGTAGATCGAAGAACAGGCCAGGCATTGAGGACTGTTATTGATGGAGCTTTGCTTGGTGGTCACCATGGGCTGCTTATGCTGTAGCATGGAGTTCAGATTTCGCATTGCTGGTCATCACTAGGAGTCTTTGTAGTCATAAGAGTCAGGTTCACTTGAGCTTTACCTTGGTGGGTGACAACTGTTGGTGTAAACAAGTCCGTTCACAATCGCAAAGAGCCCAAAACTTCAGGGTTTCTTCTTTTTGAGTCAAAGGAGTGCACTCTGATGCCAGCCAAAGATTCCAGCCAAATTTCCAGGACCTAGGGGGGAGCACCATATGGGGATCAGGCGCATGCAGTTCCAGTCACAGGTCCAGACTACAGGTCCAGGCAGCAGGTCATCTGGGCAGATGCAGGGAGACCTCTGTAGCTCAGAACAGGAGGTCAATCAGCTGACCATAGAAGTCACTCATCCTGGGACGAAGAGAGAAGGTCCAGTCTGAATTCTCATCAATCAGGGCAGGCTTCCAGTAACAGGGCAGCAGGGTGTCCTTCTTCTGTAGTATCCAGAGGTCTAGGAGTTTATTGAAGAGTAGTTCTCTTTTTCTACCTAGTGACCGCTTTTACAGAGGTATCTGAAATTTCCTGCCTTACTGGCCTGGCCCTAGTCAGTCTCAGGGCACAATACACAAAAGTGCAGAGTCTTTTGTGTGTGAGCTGGGCCAGTTCCTTTGAAGTGCAAGTGTGGTAGGAGATAGCTCTCCCACCCCATCAAGCCAGGATGGTCCATCTTGCTAATATCCAGCCACTTAATTGTGAAGTTGCCTGGGAGGAATACACAAAGGCCAAATGCTAGCTATACCTTGTCATGTGACCCAGGAACAGGCTGCAGACACCAAATGTTAGCACAAAAAAATGCCAACTTTCTTAAAAGTAGCATTTTTAGAATTGTGATTTAAAATACAACTTTACCTTGAAAGAGGGTTTTACATTACAATTCCTCGGATACCAAACATGACATTCCTACCTGTCACAGCAGGGCAGCAGAGTGTCAGCCCTTCTTGTAGAAAAGCAGCACAGCAATCCTTCTTCTGAGTCTTCGATAGGTCCGGATGTGTACTGAAGATTCAGGTCCGAGGGCCCAATATTTACACCTGGTTCCCACTTTGAAGTAGGAGAATGTTCTGGAGGTTTCCACCCCGGAGGCGTCAGGCATCTCCTTCCTCCATGCCCAGGCTCCAGATTGTTTGGGACACAAAAGACTAGCGACAAACCCTTTGCGATTGTGTTCAGGCAGAGTTTTTGTGATGTGCAAGTGTGGTAGGTGACAGCTCCTCCCCCTTGTTCAGTCAGAGTGCCCCATCCTGCCAACACCTATTTTCCATTTGTCTCACTGTCTGGGAGAAATCCACAAAGACAAAGTTCCAGCTACACCTAGTCATGTGCTCCAGGGACAGGCTGCTGGCACCAAATGGCTAGGACAAGAAAAAGCCAACTTTCTAGAAGTGGCATTTTCTGGATTGTGACTACAAATCCAACTTCACACTACATCACATCTACGACCTTCTCACCGATGCAAAACCAGACATACTATTCATAACCGAATCATGGTTGGGAGAGGATATGGCTCCAGTCCTGCATGAAGCCATTCCTCTAGGCTATCAAATAATCACCCAAAATCGTATAGCCAAAAAAGGAGGTGGTCTAGCTGTTGTATTCAGGCAAACAATACATATCACTAAAGTTGACAACATCTCCATAAAGAATTGTGAGGCTCTTCTAACAAGATGCAATCCTACACCGTCTTCCACCTGTAATTTCCTGCTCCTTTACAGGCCTCCACCTAGCAAGGCAACATTCCCAGACGCACTTCTAGACGCAGTTTCAAATCTGATAACAATACACTCCAACCTGTGCATTCTGGGTGACCTTAACATTTGGTTTGATAAAACCAATATGACCCATCCAAAAACAATAATCACTGGCCTAGACGCATTGATCCTACATCAGATTGTCCCCAATCCGACACACATCGCTGGACATATCCTAGATGTCATTTTTGCTAATACTGAACTAGTTACCTTTCAAGCGATAACCCCAGTCACATGGTCAGACCACCACTTGCTTGCTTTCCAACATAAAACAACACTAAGTGACTCAACTAAAACTACCTTACATCCATCCACCTATCGGCCGTGGAACAAACTCAATTTTGAACACTTGGAAACACAACTAACATCCAGTATAAATCTGGAAACCATAAATTCTGTTCAGAATCTATATGAGTGGCTACATGAAGCGTTTGACATCCTGATACCACTCAAAACCACACAACAGAACAAAAGGAAAAAAGCGCCTTGGAGAAACATAGAAATAAAAAACATAAAACAACAAATTAGAAAGCTGCAACGCACCTGGCTCAAAACAAATGCCAAACAAGACAAACTTAACCTACAAAAAATGAACAGATTATATAAGTCCGCTATCAAAAAAGCTAAGAAAAAGTACTATTCAGACAGAATTCAAAACGCTAAATGTGCAAATAAAGAATTCTATAAAATACTCAATGAATTTCGAAAACCAAATTGACTAGAAGGAACTCATCCTGTTACTCAAGATTTCATAGACAAACTGGCAAATCATTACAAGGACAAAGCAGACACGCTGGACTCATACTTACAACAGAAACAAAGCACCAGCACCAACCCTTGTACAAAACAACTATCCAAGAATGCTCTAATCAAGCCTCTCCGTTCCTTCCAACACATCTCACACGATAAATTTAGGGACCTGGTCAAAGCAAGCAGGCCTGCTGGCAGCCCTTCTGACCCCTGTCCGCCACAAACTTTCAAGACAATTCTTTTAACAACCTCTGCTGCCATTCCAGTAAGAAGAATCGTCAACGATTCCTTAACTACTGGAATATTTCCGGAAGAACTCAAAAAGTCATACATACGCCCTTTACTGAAGAAAACAAACTTGGACCCGCTGAACCCCGACAACTACAGACCCATTACAAATGGACCTTTCCTGGGCAAACTGATAGAAGGAGCAGCGTTCGCCCAGATGTCACAATTCATTGAATAAAATGACATACTTTCAGATTTCCAAACAGGATTCCGTCCGGGAAGAGGCACTGAATCTTCCCTCCTTGCCATCTGGGATGACCTAAAGAATACAGTTGACCGCAACGGGGTTGCTGCGCTACTCCTCTTGGACCTCTCTGCTGCCTTTGACACGGTTGACTATGACACTCTGAAACAAAGACTTTATGAAGCCAGCATAGAGGGAACTGCTCTAGACTGGATCACGTCCTACCTTCGAAACAGAACTAATGTCATCCACACCCCACCTTTCTCGTCCAAACCGTACGGCACAAAAGCAGGGGTCCCTCAAGGTTCTATCATCTCGCCCATGCTTTTCAACATCTACATGAAGTCTTTACCAATACTGATCAATAGATTTCACCTCACGTGCTACAACTATGCAGATGACACGCAAATACTCCTTCAACTGGAATGCCCCAAAGACATTGGAAAATCACCAATTTTCAGCTGTCTCAGAGCCGTGGATCAGTGGATGACTTGGAGCCATCTCAAATTGAATGCTTCAAAAACTGAAATACTCACGTGTGATGATTGGAAAAATTACAACCCGCTTGCCGCATGGCCTGATGAACTGGGATCACTGCCTAAAGTATCGAAGGAAGACAGAAACCTCGGAATGACCATGGACTCCAAGCTGTCGATGAATGTCCAAGTAAATAAACTAGCAAGATCAAGGTTTTGCTACTATAAAAACGCTGAGACAAATTTTCCCTCATTTGGGATTTCCACACAAGGTCCAAGCTACCATCTCCCTTGTTCTATCCAAACTCGATTACGCCAATAGCCTCTACCACGGATCACCTTTAGCGACCATGAAAAGACTACAACGGATTCAGAAGTCGGCTGCCAGACTACTCTTACATATCAAACCACAAGACCACATCTCCCCTGCCTTGAAAGCCCTGCATTGGTTACCGGTTGCCAGAAGATTCACGTTCAAGCTGCTTAGTAGTACCCACAAAGCAATACATGGAATAGGACCACTCTTCATCAGGAATAAAATCACCAAACACATTCAACAAAGGAACCTGCGCTCTAAAGGAGCATCTCGCCTCAAAATCCCACCATACAAGAAAAAAACAATGGGTGGCACATCCTTCTCTGTTCAAGCAGCCAAAGTATGGAACTCTTTACCCCCCAACATAAGATCCACCGACAACCACCTTGTCTTCAGAAAACTACTCAAGATCTGGCTCTTCCCCACATAAGCACCATACGGAAATGTACAGCATATCCCTCTGTATATAAGCATTTGTTTTCACTATAGATATGTACCTATCTTTGTGTATTACTTTATAAAACATGTTAAACAATTATGTTGTTAAGAGAAGAAAAAAAAATAATAATAATAATTATCATCATCAATAAATAAAAATCATTTTTGGTCTACATGTACATACTTCCATTGTACATCTATGTACCTTCCATGTACTTGGATCTGTGTGTCTGTTACTTTTCTCCTGAAAAAGCATATCCAATGCACTATCCTATCTTTCATCCTGTGCCTCTATCAATATATTTAATCTAAATATACTTACTTTTTTATGTATCTATATACTTTTAATGTACTTATGGATCTATATACTTATCTCTTTCTTCTAATTTAGCATTTCCAATGCACTAGCCTATTTCTCAGCCTATACCTCACTCATATCTTCTACCCCAACCTTCTGACTCCTCTTAAACTTCTTTCTACTACTCCTTCTAATGCAACACCCTATCTCTCATACTATAGATCTATCAACATATCATCTACATGCACTCTCTCATTTAGCCCAAACCCCACACCACTACTATGATCGCCAAAATAACCTTTTCTAGACTCTCTCCTGCTCTACACCTCCTTGCATCATCTGACACCTCTTTTTTACAAACTCTCCCCTCTGACCCCTTCCCTCCAAAACTCCTTTTTACTCATCCAAAAGCTTCTTCCTACTGCTAAGACTTTAAAAAAAAAAATCCTTCACTCTTTTATCCCTCCACTATTCTTTTTCAATAAAAATTAACAGACTAACATGTTTCACTTCTCAAATTCCATATTCCATATTCAACTATACTAATATACTGCCCAAATAACTGAATAACATATCTTCTACTCAAATTACATCATATTTATACTATACTAATTTTCAACACTAACCCTTTATGGGTTCCGGAGTGGCGTGCTACTCGCCAGAAAAGCGCTTCAACGCCCATCAGGGGTAACAAGTGCTATATGAATGCAAATCTTTCTTCCCCTTTTATCCATCCGCTATCCTTCTCACTCCAAGTAACAGACTAATATCCACCACTGAAATTACCTCGTATTTCACCATATCAATTCACCACTAATCCTCTATACGCTCCCTGAATAGCATGCGTCAACAAGCGAGCGATAAATAAATACAAACCTTTGTCCTACTCTATCCTTCTGCTATCATTCCAAATCCAAATAACTGACTAACCTATCCACCACTTAAAATGTACTTGCATGTTTCACTATACTAATTCAACACTAATTTCTCTGTGGGTCCCGGAGTAGCGTGCTACCCGCCAAAAAAGCGCTTCGACGCCTCGTCAGGGGTAGTAAGCGCTATATAAATGCAATTACAATACAATACAATACAATTAGAGAGGCCTTTTAATTATAATTCTCTACACGCCAACTCGACCTGTATACCTGCTCCCAATTGAAAGTTGTCAATTATTAAATATATTATACCAATACCAATGTTATCCTGTGGGGAGGTAGACCTTGCAGAAGTGAAAAACAAATGTAGGAGTTTTTTTTTTCTACCAGGACATTTAAAGCTTAAAAGTAAATGTCCAATTTTTTAAATGCAATGCACCCTGCTGCTTTTGTCTGTTTAGGGCCTAACTTAGGGGTGACTTATATGCACTGTAGAGGACGTTTTAGGCCTGGCAAAAGTTTTATTTTGCCAGGTCAAAATGGCAGTTTAAAACTGTACCTACAGGCTGCTATGGCAGGCCTGAGACATGTTATAAAAGGCTACTTAAGTGAGTGCCAAAATCTGTCCTGTAAGCCCACCAGTAGCATTTAATTTACATGCACTGGGTACACATAGTACAACTTTACAAAGGATTTATAAGTACATTTAATGTACCAATTGGGTATATCCATTTTCACCATGCTTAAAGGGGGGCACAAGTAGCTTAGCACTGATTAGCAGTGGTAACGTATGTAGAGTCCTAAAGGACAACAAACGTGAGTGCAGAAAACAGGAGCAATAACGCAAAATGTTTGGTGTTGCCCATGCAGAGAGGGCCCAGTCCAACAAAAAAAAATGTGTTGTACATTTAATGAATTCCGGGTAGGTGATAAAGAGGCAAAGACTAGGGGTGGGACTCAGGTCCATTGGAAGTTATTAAAATGCCATTAGTTGTCCCCCAAAAATATGCTGTCCTATCAGGTTGATTCCGTTTATTTTGCACAATATCTATAAATATGATCAAATAAATTGCGCAGCATTACTTTAATGTGCCATATTTGTCAATGGGATTATATATTTATAAATTTCAGCACAGTCATTTTTTAATAACACATTCAGGGGCCTATTTCGATGTCAGCAGACGCAACACCGTCTCGGTGTGAGAACCGACCGATCATAGGTCGGCTGTTCCGCACCCTCGATCACGATGCAGCCACACATGATGAAGTCGCAAACTCCCATTTCTCTAAGGGAGCTTGTGCTGCAGTCGGAAACTGGCCGCAACACAAGCTCCAACAGAGAAATGGGAGTTTCTGTGAATCCCTGCACCGCGTGGCAGGCACCTCACAGTGCCTGCCACACGGTGCAGGGATTTACAGGGGGCATCATAGGTGCCACCCAGGCCTCGAACTGGCCAGAGACCACTGAAGGTTGGGGGCCCTGCTAAGGGCCCCCTAAGTTGCTTTCCGCCAAGCTTTCCATGTCAGAAAGCCCAAAATGGAAAGCCTGGCTGAAATTGAGATCATAATCCCGATGGCCGAAACGCCGTCTGTAAGGGATTATGTTGCGGTTTACGACTGGCCGATGGGCTCCTTGACCCCATTGGTTGGCAGCGGAATGACCAGCCGGTTTGACTTCCGACCACTCTAATCATAATACGGCACTCTGAAGTCAAACCAAGGATGTCGGTCGGTCATCCTAATTAGGCCCTAAGTGTGCAGTTATAGTGTAATCAAATAAAATCATTTTAACTTTTCATCCATTATAGAAAAAATCTATTTTTGATTATGGCAGTGGCCTTAGTTTAATTCATACTGCATGCTACATTATGTGAATTATATATGCAGGGCTTTAAGTGGGATGAAAAAACTGGGGGGTCTCTCAAAGGGGCGTGTCCATTGTAATTAAGGACGTGGCTTAAAAACACTTAAGCTAAAAATCTCTGCTTAGCATAGCGTGCTGCCCGACTTGTATTTTGCTGTTTCTGTCATTGCATCCAGATATGATACAACAAGTAACATTACACCTATAACAAATCAGGACTATTGGCTTTGTCAATGGTTGTTAGTTGCATAATATAAATAACCAGCAACTATGGCTTGTATTTAATATTGACAAAGCTTCCACTTAAAGACCAGGTGACACCATGACAATGTTGCTGCTGATCCTGAGTTTCAAAAAGAGAAGGGAGGAGAGAAAAATGACTCTCTTTAATGGATTTCCCTCCCTCTGCAAGGCTCAACTGTTTTGACATCATGCAGTCACTTCTCCACTAGGGTACAAAACAGAGCCTGATAGAGACCCGTTTCGAGGCCCCCTTTAAAAAACTGCCGGTGCTCAGCACCGGTGAGACCCGGCCCACTTAAAGCCCTGTATATATGGGAAAAAGGTCCTGTGATAAAGAATCAAATAAAAAAAATTCCATTGGCCCCACAGGATCATTAATGTTACTGTCTGGCTAAATAAACATTTTTTTTGTTGATTGCTACAAGGCTTATTCTTTTCTTCTTCCCTTGGATCATCCAACTGCACCTGCCGTAGGCAATACTCTGGAGTCTAGCAGGAGATAGCCGCTAGGCTGCACCTCCACAAGATGGAGGTTATTGTGGAGGAGTACCGCCAGCTGGTGGTCCTGGAGGAAAAAAGGAAGGAGGATGCCATGACTGCCTTAGGTCATCAGCCAGAAAAAACCTGGCCACACCTTTGCTGCCACCAAAGGCAGTCAAGGTCGCAAGCCACCCCCACCATAGATGGCCTCCTCCAGCAACTGATCAAAGTCCGGGAGGAAGCGCCAACTGGAAAAAGAACAGCAGGATATTTCAAGGAGGCAGTGGATGGGCATTTTTTTAAGGAGGGTGTGAGCCTATTGCTGGAGGTAAGGGTGGTAAGGCAGTTAGGGATTTTGTTTTAGGTTTTAGGGATAGGTTTGGGCCTGTTGCAAGAGTGAGGGTGCGTTTAAGGTGGGTTTAGAATTTATTTTTAATAAGGTAGTGTGTTAAGTTCTTAAATATATGTCTTTTTATTTTTTTTATTTACTACCAGGTATTATTCACTAGTGTAGCATCACTGGTAATTAAACAGAAAGCTTCACCCATATTAGTGATGACAAAGGCTGATCCTGGCTCATCACAAAGCAAATGTCCAACTGTGCCCAACCCTTTCACCCTCTCTTTAGTCTCCCCCACCTAAGCTCCCTAGACACAGTAGGTAGGCACTTACCATACCTTCTCCAGTCGACGCCCCTACTATCATTCTTGCAAAACTGACCATGACCACACCACCCTTTGATGGTTTGATCAGGCTGAGCAGCACCCTTCCTCAAAGGTTGTATACTTTCTGCCCTTGCCCTACCCTCTATTACTATTTACCAGTAATTATGTCTGCCAGCACAGTGCCAAAACAACAAACCCTCCTTTTCATCTTCAGAACTGCATTTCTTTCTGGCATAGAAAAAGTGATGTAAATAACTTACCTCAGTCAGCCTAATACTTTAACCCCTTCGCTTTGGGGGTAATTCCCCATGATGCGGGGCCGAGCACGGTGCCGCGGTGCTCGTGACGCGCCCAGCTCGTCATGAGTCACAGTGGAGCTGTGCTCTGGGCTCATCACAACTCCGCCCACTGATTAATTTGCCTGCACAGGCGAAATCAATTGCACGTGGGTGGAGCGCAGCCGTTATGACGACCCCCGCTCATCATGAGCACAGCTCCACTGTGACTCATGACGAGCTGGGCTCGTCATGAGCACCGAAGGAGTTAATGCAGGTCTTTACAAAGGGCCTCCTTAATGCTGGTGGTGTGTGGCCCACTGATTACAGAGAAAACAACACAGGAGAAGCAAGGTTCCTCTTAATCTAAATGATGCTGGTGAACCTACCAATGAATTCTTATTTCACATCATAAGTAACTAGACTACACGAAAGTACCTAGAGAGTGGAAAATCCAAGACCGGGAACATAATGATAAAACAACAACTAGCAACATAGTGTAGATTTGCCTAATAAAGTAAGCATAATGTAGCCTTCAAGTTTCAGGTCTCAGGAGAAGGTTACTTCAGTAGAATACATGGGGCATAGATTGTGGTGAAAAAATGAAGGGATATATTTATAAAGATGTTGCGCCGTGTTTGCATCACAAAAGTGACGCAAATCGAAAAAACTTGCTTTGCGCTGGATTGGTGGTAAAACATTTGAAATGAAAGCAAAGCAGCACATAGCGCTGCTTTGCGTTACTTAGTACCAAGGGGACATTCAATGGGTGGTGCATGGGTGTTCCCATGCTACCACTCAAGATTTTTGATGCATAACCCTATTTAGGCTTTTGCCTCAAAAAACTAGTGCCAATTTCAAATAGGCGCTATCACTGGAAATATTTTGTTATTTCTACCTTCTTTTCCGACTTCGCATGTGTGCTGTACTGTACAGCACACGTACAAAGTGGGAAAAGTTTTAAAGTTAGTTTAAGCACAGTATTTTGTATAGGAAGGGTATCTTTCCAGTACAAAACCTACGCTAGACTCACACAGACACCCTTGCACTATGGTGCAAAGAAATGGCTTGCACAAGAGAGAGGGAATTAGGGTGCCCTGTTTGCTCTTCTGCATTCTCCTTCAGTATTTTTGGCTGTCGTGTTGCGTATAAATGTATTAAATCTGTGCCTAAGCGTACTATCTATCCTTGCTCAGCAACTAATTCTCTGCACTATGATGTCCCTTTCTTGAGTGGGTAGGAGGGGTGGTGTGTGGGCAAATGTGAACATTTAGGTAACCTTCTCCTTCTGTAAAAATGTGCTTAGCTATAGTCACATTCACCCCACCAAGTGTGAGATCTGTTGAAGGTGGACATTATTACCACAATAGATAGCACAACCTCGGTAAGATAGTTAGGGATTTCATAACAGGATGGGTAGGAGGGGTTAGGGAAAGGTGTGAGCTAGACAAACAAAAAATTAAAAATAAAGGTCTTATACCACCTAGAAATATTTCCCTCATTTACTGGGATCACTATAATATTTGACTTTTGTGATGATATGGAGAAAATTGCCCGCCTACTATGCTTTTGCTGCCAATGACGAAGACTGCTCCCGGGCATTAGTGTAAAAATTGATCTGTACACATTGAATGGCACCAGTAGGGTAGTTGTCAATGGTGCAGCAGGTGCAGTGGCACCAAGGCCCAGGGGCATAGTGGTCCCAGCGCACCCCAATTATAGCTGTTTTTCCTTCCAAACCAGTGGATGGGACCCCTCCCCCTTGCTTATATTTGTGTCTAGCACACAGTCGCTACATCACTGAATGGGACATTATTAATTTTGTCGACAATAGGCTTTTTGTAGTTCACCTGTGTACTGTGTAGGGGATAAATAGGGTACTCTTGCTGGAGTCTCTGTGTTTCACGTGCTCCGCTCTGTCAAGTATGCGTTGATGTGTTTGCACTGAGGGGATTAGGTGATTTGACACTCTGCCATGTGTCTTCCACTTGGTAAAATTACCTGAGCGGCTCTAGTTCCTTTCTTTTGCACTCAGATTTGAAAATACAGCCCATGAACTTTGACCCCTCACTTAGAGGGTTTTTTTCTTATCCTTTGAAGATTAACATTGAATTAATTCTTACATATAGCGGGCATGCCAATTCGCATACTTAGAAAGATTTGCAGTGTTAGTATAAACACTGTACAAATTATATGCTTTTCGAAAGCACTCAGCAGCGTGGAATCAGTGTCGGAAAACAACTGTTATGTACAGAAAACGTTATTTATTAGATATACTATATCTTAAAATAAGCAACTCTAGAGTATAAATCCAGGGTACTTTGCTTCTGTTTCACGAAATAGCAGTAAACCGTGTTTATTTCTTCCACTAAAGTAAGTGTAATTATATTACTTGAAAATGTAAAACTTGGATCACTAAATAGTAATGCTTTCTTAGAACTTTTCCTAAGGGCCATGTAAACAATTTTATATTGCTTATATCATTTGTGGTGATTACAAGAAATGCCCAAAAAACTACGCAAATTACGCCTTATTAAGCGTAATGGCGATCCTGTATTTTGCACAATGTTTTAGAACAAAAAATGTATCTCCATTTCCACTTTGGAAGCAAGGACCCTTTTAATGCTAAATTGCTGTGCAAAATTGGTTGCAACATGAGCAACCGTCGCACACATTTGGTTTCATTGCGCTGTTCAAAATTTAAGGCCCCCCTGAAAAGTGCATGCAGCCCCCACCACCCACTCCGTACCCAGTCCGGAGCTCTCTCACCTGGGAACTGCCAGTGTTTGACGGGGCACCCGGAACTCGGGAACCACCCCGCACCGTGGGGGCTTTTTTTACGCCACTGAGTTACGCGCTATGGCAATTCAAATGAGATTGCGCTGGTGTAGTAGCTGGTGTAGAATGGAGCAGGACGGCGGCTGTTCAGTATAGGGTGTCTCAAAATGCCCTATTAGTTACCGATAATCTTCGTCACTGCTGGTCCCGTTGTCCTTGTCCCATTCATTACTTTGTTTTTGAATGGGTCGAGGACAGGAGGGGCCTGGCCTAATGCTCTATTACTTAGAGGTAATCTTCATAACTCCTGGTCCCGTTGCCCTCGTCTCATTCATAAACAAAGTAATGAATGGGACGAGGACAGGAGAGACTTGGCCTAATGCTCTATTACTTACCGATAATCTTCGTTACTGCTGGTCCCGTTGTCCTTGTCCCATTCATTACTTTGTTTATGAATGGGACGACGACAGGAGGGACCTGGGGGTAATGCTCTATTACTTAGAGGTAATCTTCATAACTCCTGGTCCCGTTGTCCTCGTCTCATTCATAAACAAAGTAATGAATGGGACAAGGACAGGGGGGACCTGGGGGTAAGGCAAAGTTTCACAAACAGCAAAGGCCTGATGACCCCAGCAATAATACACCTCACTCTGCCATACACTGTACTTCAGTACGAGCCGATGGAGATTCCATACATGGACTTCACTAGACAGTAGCAACAGTCAATTTTGGGTCCCCCGTTCTGTCCCGACCATCTCCACGGGATTACTCATGATCGATTGACTATTCAGTCCACCATTGATGCTCCAACCTTGCTCTATTCACTTTATCGTAATATTTCCATCATTAATTACTCGCACTGAAGCTGAATTGAGTCCAATGGCGATCACACATTTCCAGTGGATTGAAACGCCATCTACAATAATGATGGACCTGTACAAATGGAATCAATTTGTAATATTTCTACCTTAACTGTGATCTATATACACATTATTATAGTCACATACAAGTATAACGGCTAATTCTGCACCAAGACGTTTTCACACCTCACTGAAATTCTTTTTGTGATTCTTGTTTGATTGAAGTATATTTTGATCTTTACTTACATTTTATTTTGTTTTATATCCATTCTTCACTGGTAGATATTACCATGATCATATGCCGACTGCTCCTCCTGGTTCTCTGGGTCAGAATGGACCTGGCCCGGAAGTTAGCCTAGACTGTTCCTATTGGAGGGGGGGCCAAAGCTGATTTGCATATGGCTGAATCCTGTTTGAGGCCCATCCAAGTCCATCTTTGTTTGTTTGATTGGCAAAACTGATGGACTGGGACACAGCCAGTACTTTAAATGGGCAGGTACTGTCTGCACTTCTTTAATTTGAAATGGAGAGTACCTGTACTTCTTGGCACTGCTGCAATATAATTAATGGGAGAACCGGAACTTATCAGAAGCAAACAGGTACTCTAAACAGAGGCGTCTCCTCCGTTTGAGTACAGGAGCATCACCCTACAGGCCAGAGCTGAAAAATAGAATGGTAAAAAAGTTTATTTATTAGGATTTTGTTTTTCAGCAGCCGACCCATCTGAACTGAGCAACAGGACAGGGTGGGGCCACTGCCGCCGCATGGCAGCAGGGAGCTGTACGCTTGACGATGCGCATGTCTCTTTGGACGGCCATTGTGTGACGGAAGGCAGTTTAAACTTCTCTAGCTTAGCTGTCTTAGACAGCTGGGTTAGAGAAAGTGCAGGCCTCCGGGGCTCTTGAGAGCACTGAGTGGGACCGCTCCAACAAATCCTGCTGCTGCTCTCATGCTGGTGAGAGCAGCCCTTGGATTGGTTAGGAGAGTTGGCTGGGCCCAGCATAAGAGAGATGACTGGGGGAGGAGGACGTCACGTCACCCCTCAAGGTAAGTGGTTTTTTTTGTTGGTTTTTTTGCATGCACTCTGCCACACCCTACCACCCGTGGTACATGGCAGCCGCCACTGACTCTAAATAACGAGCACCTGCACTGCTACATTTCCATTTATAGCACTGGGCACATCCATGAGTAAAATTACCAATGGCTGATATGGATGTATGACGTTACAACGCATACTTTTACCACGCATACCATTACAATGCAGTATTTACAACGCATACCATTACAACGCATAGCGCTTTGGGGTGCTGGATAGTGAATAGTTTAATTTACTATTCCAACTCCAGTCCCCGTGGACACTAGGGAAGGTGTTGGATAGTAAATTAAACTTATTCCCTATCCTAGAGCGCCCCCCAGTGCAATGCGTTGTAATGGTTTGCGTTGTAATGACTGCGTTGTAATGGTAGTGCGTGGTAAAAGATTCGTTGTAAAGGTTGTATACCGCTGATATTAATTCAAGTTTTCCACCAGTCACTTTTTTTGCACCCCTGACTCTCTCAGAACCCCTGGCCAGCCTCACCAATGTGTCCTGTTACCCAGTACAAATATTTCTGATCTTGGTACCTCTCCAGTGCATGCACGACAACAGGAGGAGAGTTATCACATGGTGATCAGGTTCTGAAAAAAGGTGTTCCGTTTCACACGGCCACGGAAAACTTCGAGATACTAAGTCTGCATCTGAAACCTCTTTGATAACCCTGCAGACGGCTCGAGCTCGGTGCATTAAACCCGCAGGTCCCGGCGCACGGTGTTATTAAGCCACTCGAGTTTCATAGGTGACACTGGCAGGGACATAATGGAAAGTGTTCGCATTCTGACGCAGCCCCGCCGCTCGGATAAGAGTTATTTTATCTCTGTGGGAACTAAATTGCCAAGAGGGAAAGATAAAAGGCCAACAGTAAATGGGATGTTCAAGCAGATCCGTGTTGTGCGGACACCTCCCTGTCAACAGGGAGCATTTTATTTGTGTTGCCTGCTGGCCGCGCCGCGCGCTGTTTGTGATGCTCGAGAGGCGGCTTATGGAACAGGAGTCGTTATTATCCACAGGGCGCCCGCGTTACTGGGGCGGTATACGTTTAAGTGATGAGGAGACGGACAGGTATGCTTCTGGAGATGCTCGCAAGCTTCGTTTAGCAGTTTTCATTGTACCGGTGAAAACTGGAGGTTCGAGGCTCAGCTCTGCATTGGGCTAAAATGAAATTCGTTTTTTTTTTTTACAGAGTTTTATATAGCGCGAACTTGACCCGGTATCGGGTATCGGAGCGCTTTACATAGCACTAGTTGCGTTACATGAGGGCACACATTCATTTTTTTTAGGCACAGGGGCCCTCATTTATGAAAAGTGACGCATCGCTGCGTGAAAACACCGATGAGTCACTTTTCACTGCACCCTCCTTACGACACCAATGATGCGTCATATTTACAGTATGACGCATCATGGCGCAAGGTGTTACAGATACGTCAGTATTTCTGCCGTATCTGTATGGCGCAAAAGTGACGCATTGCTGGAGTGTGTCACAAAAGTGACGCAACTCCAGCAGTGTGTCCTTTCACATGGGGCAAGCCCCATGTGAAAGGCTCTGTGTCAGTCTTACGCCTGCTGTGAGGCAGGCGTAAGAAATTGACGCATTTGTGTCCTAGAAGTGGCACAGTAAAATCTTATAGATTTCACTGCGTCACTTCTATGACCCTTCCTTGCGTCAGAACGCCCCCCCCTGCATACATTATACCTGGCGTAGGTATAATGTAGTGCAGGTGTTTACAAAGTGACGCATCTGGGTAGATGCGTCACTTTGTAAATATGGTGCAACAAGGCAAATTTTTACGCTGCTGGTGCGGCACAAAAAGTGATGCACCGGCGGGGTAAAAGTCACGCACGGCCTCATAAATGAGTTCCTGGGAGATTAAGTGATTTGGCCAAAATTACAGGATGTTCAGCGTCATTGCCGAGACTTGACCCGATTCCCAAGATTCGAGGTCGACAGCCCTAGCCGTTAGGCCAACTCCTCTCACAGGACCCTAAAAAACACAAATGATTATTTTAGAACAAATTAAAATTGCAAATTAAGACAGGCGTGTAATATAATATATGTAAAGGTTTGCAATGGAGCAAACTTGGATGCACCTGGGTCCAATTCGTCATGGTATGTACAAGTAAACATAGATGCCAGGTCCAGTTATACTATTCCCATACCGAGTAGTTTGGGAATGGAATCCAATTTGCAAAGGGACCTATGACGTCACATTGTCCTTCGCCCATTTGCAGGGGGTCACAAAACAGCCTGCCTACTGAATATTAATACATTTGGAGATAATTTGAGACCCATCAGTGAAAGGCCGAAAATAGGGACCTGCAAGGGACAGCAGACCACTTTCTCTATGTTTGCTTTCCCAAATTGGAAAAGTTTTTTTTTTTTTTAAAGCAGCCCATGTTTCTTGTTCGCGAACACATCATGTGGAACAGGCAGTGGTCCATTGGCTGCCGAATCGATTCCAAATGGTAAAGCTGTCATACAAGAGCAGCTTTCCCTTGGCAATCATATTAGCAGCCCATATCGCACTGCAATTGTGGTTACAAGTAGGGCATGGCGGAACTCGTGGAGGTTCACTTCGCCGAATGCCATAGAGTTACATAAACACTCTGTGAGATTCTGCGGGGTTCCGCAAATGAGAGGAATTCAGCATATTGCGCTGCTCACGCTGATTTTTAGCACTGAGAGCTTGTTCCGCACTGTAATCTCAATGTGAACAGCACCATGCAGAATGAAGGAGGGCAGCAGCTTTCTCAACATGAACAGTTTCATCCTCCTGTGAGCGCCCACGTTGAGAAAACTCACCAGGAGGCGTCGTTGCACCCGAAAATCGAGCTAGGAGATGCAAATTCTCGATCGTGCTCACCAACATAACGATGGCGAGTCATGGGTGAGAAAAAATCTATCACGTATCAGTTGTTGGAGTTTTGCCTGCACTACGCAAATCCAACGAGACAAGGGGTGGGCAATATTCCACAACCTTCGCCGGCAGAGTTAAATTTTTTGCACCATGTAAATATAATTTTCAATAAAAAATTAATGAAATAAAAAAAAAAAAAGCGATATATCCCTTTTTGAATCATCAATGGAAGAGGGACACCCCTTTCATGCTCCTTTATATTTGGGATTTGGAATTGGCTGCAAAATTTTCCAACCTAGAAAAGGACATTTGAAAATGTTGAAAAGCCCTTTTGCAGTTGCAAACCCTGGGCCTCATTTACAAGAAAGTAACACAGCACAAAGCCACAAAACATTTGGCTGAGCCGTGCTGCGTTACTTTCAAAGCACAGGGGTGCATCATATTTACAACAGTGTGACAGATCCCTGTGCTCTCTCTTGCGCTGGCACACAATCGGCTGCCAGGCACCAACGCAGTCACCCTTTAACCATGATGCAGGGGTGCCTGCGTTACGGGGATGATGGTTTCCTGCACAAAAACAATCACAAGAGGTGTTTTCCTCTTTCGATTCATGCTGCAGAATGCAGCATGCATAGAAAGAGGAAAAACAAGGAGAAATAAAAGTATTTCTCCTCGTTGCACCTTCTTACGCTTCCCAGGGGAGGGGTGGGATTTCGACGCATTCCCAGGTTTAGGAAATGTTGTAAATCTTGGTATGGAGCAGAATCCATGGGTGTTGTGTGGGAACACCCGCAGCAATATGCCTTGGCACACCCCTTCCAGGCAAAGTGCAGTGTGAAAAGGGGCCGTATTTACAAGGCCACGAAACGCCACGCAAGGCAGCTTTATGTAGTCTTGTAAACATTGGGCACCGAAATGCGCCGTCAGTGCGTCACAAAAAGTGACGCACAGGTGGCTCAAGGGGCTTGTAAATATCCCCTTCAGTGATTATGGGGATTGTTGGGTTTGTGACCGCAAAAGGGCTTTGTACACCTCGCTCAAAATTTAGTCCATGTGTTTTTTCTTCTTCAAGAAATGGTTCCCTGGAAACAAAGAAGTATTTTTTATTGAAACATACAGGTAGCTCCATTCTACAATTCCTTCTGAACTGTTTATGAGCTGTGCTCTCTGCAGATTTGCATGTGCGCTGACAAAGACATTTTTTTGGAAAAAAGCTCATTTCTATGTCTGTCCACACTTGCGCATAACAACATTGTCTGAGCAGTAGCGGCCGGCATAGATCGGGGTTGGGGGGAGAGGGGAAAAAATGTACCTTAACGCTGCGTCTCTTCGTCGTCTCTTCTTGCGTCAGGAGTGGAACAGGATGCAGCCAGACTCCCCTGATTACAAAATGTGCTGCATTGCACCGCTTATTTTGCCTTTTCTTGCCGCATAATTTAGTCAGCCCTGCCGCATAATTTGGTCCTCCTCTACAGCATAATTCCAGAGGCTCTGCTTATTGCCCAGCATAACACTGCAGACTCTCTTCTTACCTTTTTTTGAGTTTCGCTTGCACTCTTCAGTGGTGATAGAATCCTGTTTTCAGCATGATTGTGTATGGCACTATATGTTTGTCATGCACAATGTTTTGCCTTGGTGGTGGGTAAACTTTTCACCAGATGGAATCTACATTGGAGGGAACCCTGATGAAAAATCTCCTAAATGATGGGCAGCACTCAGCAGCAGTTTCTTCAATTGGGCAGGGGAGCGTCCCCCCCTGCCCGCTGCAAGAACTGCAGAAAAAAATAAGATTTGATTGCCATTTCTTTTTTTTTTTGCGTTGTGCACGCTGCGACAGCCAGCCATGCCGGGCGTGTCCTCTGCTGCGAATTGGCAGCAGAGGACAAGAGCAGTGGCTGGTTGGATGCTCGAAAGTGTGTATGTCACTTTAGCTGGCTGTCTTGCACAGGCCAAAGTGATTTGTGCACTTCGAAGCTCTCCACTTAGCTGTCTTAAGTCAAAAATGTGGGTCAGGCGAGTCACACTCAAGCCCGCGCAGCTCCTAGCCGGCCCTCAAACACCTGTTGCTGCCCAGTGTTTTAATGAGCCGGGTGCAGATTTTGCACGTGTGAGGGGAAAACTGCCCAGGCCTGCAGAGGGAAAACCAAAACAAAAGGTTAAATCTTGCCCCAGTGGGCAGCCGACAGCTTGTCCACATCGAAGCATCGAGCGGTGAAAGAGACCGCTTCGACCTCCGCCGCCCCGTTTAAAGGGGTAGGGTCCGGCAACAACTGGTTCCCCTGCAACCCGGAAGTGTTTAAACACTTCTGGGTCCCTTGCACCGAGCCGACCAATGCCGGGGCGTATTGCAGGCTGGTGCCAGCAGCATCATTCGATGCCGCCACTAGCCCCCCTCTGGCAGGGACTGGCATCCCACCATAGGCGCATCACCCCTGAGGCGGGGGTGGCGCCTTGGCAAACTGAGGGGGCATGGTGAGGAAAATAACAATGGATTGGGATGCGGCCTGAGTAATTACCAGTGGCTACCGATCAATTAAAGCATTCCGTCCTTCACTTTTTGTATACTTTATTACCCATTAGTAAGCAATCTGTATATATGCAGACCCACCATTGAATTGGTTACTCTGTATTCTATCTATTACAACTATATTTGTTGTTACATGTCCTTGAAGTCTGTCCTAAAACATTTTTTCCTACACTTTATTAAAAATGTACCAGCAGTCATTTCTATACTAGAAAAATAAATCACTGTTGGAAACAAACAGCAAGATTCATGAAGGTAAAATCGTCTCGCAAAGGGCCAGATTCTGCGAATCTGGCCCTTTGCGAGCGCTTTTATTTCATTTGGGATTCATCATCCCAAATGCAATATTCGCAAAATCTGAAATCGCTAAATTGCGAAGAATTGCATTTAAGGAATCTCTATTTGAGATTTCTTAAATGTCATTCATGAACCATTTTAGAATTGCGAATTCGCAATTTTTGGCCGCTATTTACCGCGAAATCTGACTTCGCGGTAAATAGCGAAAACTTAGAAAAAATGCACTTTAGTGCATTTTTCTAAGTTGGATGTTAAACACACACATGTCCTTTGGACATGTGTGTGCGCAACACCAGTGTAAATCACCATTTATGGGGTGCTACAGGGTGTCCTTTGGACACTCTGGCACCCTTGAAATCGCTTCCTTATTTGCGATTCGCTAATTGCGAATCGATTAGCAATTAGCGAATCGCAAATAAGGAAGATGTAGAAATCGCTATAAATGTTCGCGATTTCTACATGCATCCCGTTTTGCGAGTCTTTAATAGCGATTCCTTAATAATCGCTATTAAGGACTCGCAAAAGAGGAGCATGATGAATCTGGGGGTATGTCAGAGTCATTTTAAGTTTTCAGAATTTACATATAAACAGTGATTAAAACATTGACAGTCGTACTAGTGTTTACAATCACAGATAACTAATTTAGCATTTCGTTACAGAATGCTATTGGGAAACTTTACTGAATACATTTTTTTGTAATTATAGCCAGCAAGACAAGAGCATGTGACACCAAGGTCCTCATAACTATTCAGGTAGATAGAAAAGAAAATTGTCAATTGTTTGATTGTATGGCGAATTTTTATTGGATCAATAAACTCTCGTGTACATGTCTGGATCAGAACTCCTCTGTCAGAACCAGCTTTTTTTTTTAACGGAGATGAAATTCAATGAGCAAATGATAAACTCTAGTTTGGGCCTATCACAGACGTTGCAAGTAAACAACAAAATGTATTACTTGCAAAACTCTCTTCAGTTTGTTAGGGCAAGAATTCTGCTTTACAGACCAGACTATGCAGACATACCTGCGTTTCCTTGAAAGTGGGTGTGTCTCGCAGAATCGTTCACGCCGCCTGTGCTTTCAATCGTCTGAAAAAAGAGCCGGAGGCAAAGGTATAGAGTGAAACTGAGGAAAGTATCATTTTTCTCACTTTTAACTTGCCAAGAGAGAGAAATAATTTAACTGTGAAACTTGCCAAGTGCTCATTAGGCGTCTTCTATAAATCAAAAAGACGTGTGCTTTAGATAGATTAGTAGACAGATATTCTTCACACATGCATCTGAGATGTAATAAAATTATATCACTGCCACGTGGCCACATAATATGTGTGATGTTCTCTGTCATATCTGGCTTTTCAGCTAGAAGCACTTGTTTGCTCTACTTTCAAACAAAACTACAAGTCCCAGAATGCAAAGTGTGACTGCTGCAGAGTCTAATACCTGGGGAGTTACACATGAGATGTGTCCACTTTGCAGCTTTGAATACATAACTTGGGTTTTGGCACTGTTACAAACAATACTGGATGGATAAAATGGCTGCTGAAATTGGACTAAACATAGCTAAATAACATTAAATGACAAAAAAAATGTAATTTGTATTAGAAGAGGGCGAAGATGGAGAAATATTTGTTGTAAAAGCCTAGCGCCAGGCTCTGACTTCATATGTTGGCCTGCAGTTTCAAAATCAAGGCAAGTGAACTCACAGGGCCGTCGCAGCTTGCATGGCTTGCATGACTGGTGGATGGGGGGGCGGTGTTGTGCAGGAGTGCGCACTGGGGGATTAAAAAAATAAATAAATAAACTTACCTTACCGGGTCCCGCGCTGCCTCATCGTCCGTGTTTTCCTGATGCTTTCTGCTCTCTTGCTTCCGGCAGAAACAGGAGGCAGGAATCCTCCCTCCCTTCGTCTAAGCCACTCACAACACTGCAAAGGCAGCATTGTGATTGGTGCAGACGGCGTCCAGCCGGTCGCCTGTAGGGAGGCCATTTTCTCTATGTAGGCTGCATGCAGCCGAATTGAGAAAATCCAGAGCGCGCATGCTGGTTTGGTCAGCCCCAGAAAGCTGACCAAACAGTCAGGGCACATAACATTGGGCAAGCCACTTCTCCATGACCCGCCAATCTGCCCGCCCCCAACCAGGCATACCATTCTGGTTTCTCGCAGCGCGAGAAGCAGAAACATAAAATGGTATTTAAAATACCATTTTATGTTTCTGCTTCTTGCACTGCGAGAAAGCAGTGGGGTGACTCTCCTTTGCCCTAATGGAGGAGCCGCCCCTGTCAAGGGGAGATTTACTTAGATTTTACGCCATTTTTGTGTCACAAAAGTGACGCAAACCTCCTCAAAATCTTTTTTTCCCAATTTACATTCCAGTGCCAAACTTGTTTAGAGCTGGAACACCAAAGGGGCGTACCATGGGTGGAGCAGGGAGTGTTTCCATGCAACCACCCAAGGTTTCTCACGCTGAACCCTATTTACTAAACAAAGTAAACTGGGCTTAGCGTGAGAAAACTGTGCACTTTCAAAGTAGGTGCAAGGAAGCAGAAATGCTTTCATTTCTCTCCCTTTTGCGACTTTGCAGGTATGCTGCACTGTACAGCACACATACAAAGTGAAAAAGGGCTTCAAGTTAGTCTAAGAATAGTATTTTGTACTGGAAGGATTCCCTTCCAGTACAAAACCTACGCTAGACGCACGGAGACATCCTTGCACCCTGGCGCAAATGTGTCTCCGTGGTGCATGGCAGCGGATTTCAGCACCGGCTCAAGAGGGAGCTCTCTCCATTCCACGCAGCGCAGCATTTGCGGCTGCTGCAGTGCGCTACGTGAAAAAATGGTAAAACTCCCTAGAATGTTTTGTGCAAACGTGATATTGACAAATACAATACATTTACGTTGTTAAAAAGCCAGGGCCGTCTTGTAAAGCTTAAGAAACTGTTGTTACAAAATAATCATCTATTTACTAAGGGTGGGCGTAGTGGGGCTACGCGAAGTGGGCGAGACACTACGCGCCACCCGCCTGCCTCCCGCCCTCCCTAAATACTTAAATTACATTTTAGAAATGATTAAAAACCACTTACCTTGTCCGCCGCGTCCCCGGGGCTTCCTCTCGTCATTGCGCGATTCGCGCCGCCGTCTTGGATAGTAATGCACATGCGTGGCCGCCCGCGCATGCGCATTTCTCGCGAGAAATGCACATGCGCGGGCAGCCGCGCATGCGCATTACTATCCAAGACGGCGGCGCGAATCGCGCAATGACGAGAGGAAGCCCCGGGGACGCGGCGGACAAGGTAAGTGGTTTTTAATCATTTCTAAAATGTAATTTAAGTATTTAGGGAGGGCGGGAGGGAGGGCGGGTGGCGCGCAACTGGCGGGCAACTTCGCTACGCCTGCGGGGTGGGCGTAGTGTTGCCTGCTACGCCTACTTCGCAAATGGTGAAGTAGGCAACACTACGCCCACTCCGTGGGCGTAGCGAAGTGCTACGCCAAGGGTTACTATTTACTTTACAAAAGAACTCACCAGCATGGACAGCAGTGTGTGTTAGGGCAGGCTGGGACATGTGGTGGACTTGGTACAACACCATTGAACACAGAGAGGAAATTCTTCTGCGTTGTGTCAGAAAGCTCCCAATTGATTAAAATAGTTCATATTACAAAATCGCCTGAAATATGCAATGTAAACGTATGCGTTGTGATGGTAACACGTTGTAACAGCACTTGCATTGTTACAAATGCATCGTGATGAAATGCATGGTGTTGGAATGCGGGGTAAAAACATATATTCCATAGGAACAAATGGCTGCACTTTAATTTACACAGACAATTGGTGCAGAAATGGAGGAGAGATTCCGCACAATAGCTACCAGAGTAGAATACTCAACATTTTGGCTGGCATGCTGATACTTTGTATCTTCAGCGCCTAACCCTTTGGTGGGATTTCTACTTTTTGTGCTGTTAGAGGTCTGACTTATTCCTTACCACTCCTCACAGTGACCTCCTCGCAGGTACTGTTGCCGTGCCTTTTTTTAGCGCATTTTTCTCTCTGTTTGATATTGTGAGGATAATATGTCAACATAAGAGGGGATGTAGAGGAAAGCACCAGAAACACCGAAAAAATGAAAGGCAAGGCTAAAAATTGAATTATAAAATGACCATCAAGAACAAAAAAATGAATTGAAAAAATGAAAGGAGGGTGAGGGGACAGAGTACAGGTATCCAGTGGTTATGAAAGGCACGTGGGGCACAAAAAAATGCCCTCGTCTCACTTCCAGCCCTTACGCCTAAAGGTACTACTGCAGATAATCCCTGATAGCTGATTTCCCTCAGTAGAAAATGTGATTTATTTTCTATCTCGAAAATCCATAAATCGCAGTCTGTCAAGCAGTATTTAATGTTTTTGATTCAACTTTTTGCATATGTAATTTAATTTAGGTGTGCATTTGCTTGGGTGTGTTCTTGCATTTACATAAGCTTCTTGTGGACATATGGACAGCTCTGGGGTACATGCTTCCAGATTCCCTGGGTACCACAGATGGCTGCAGGTTCGCTCTTCCCATTTGCATCTCCCCGTGTGTTTTTAGTCCCTCTCACTTGGGTAGCAGAGGGGTCCCATGTTCTCTCCTTTTCCTTTGGTATTTAATTTTGTGGTGATTGCTTCTCAGCATGCTCTTAGCCTGTGCCTTCATTTCCATGGTTTATGATCTCATTGACTCCTGTTCTGCTTTCCATGTCTTTGGCGCATCCTTTCATGCTTATTACTGTGTGTACTTGGCGCTGGGTTTAGAGAAAGTGGCCTTCTGCTTGACCTCTTTTATAAGTGACATGCCCTCTTTTTGTGTACTGTTTCAGTGTGCTTGTCAGGTGCTAATATTAGCTCACTGCCCGTTTCGTTTCCTGGAAGGTTGTGGAACTGTATTTTGTGTGTTTGTTTACCAAGTATTTACTCAGACACACCTCTTTCACTTTTACCCAAGACCTTCCTTTGATATTTCATTTAATATTAGATCCTCATTGTTGCACCCGGGTGAGTTAAATGTGGTTTCTTTATTTGTCACGTTTTGTGCTTTACACAATTCGTACGAGATGTTGTCAGTTGCTTTTCCTGCTGCCCTTTGTCTCTGTCTGCTGAACAGATGACGATTTTCTGAAGATGTTACTTTAAACATTTTTTTACTGTCAGTACTCTGTGATGCATGAAACCTATAATCTGTCACAGCAAGATTAAATAACAAACTATATGTACTGATGTGACTGACTTTGTGCAAAATGTTTTGCAAAGTCATCATTTGCACCAGGCTGGTGAGAGAGCCTTGTGAGGAAGTGTGTCAGTGATCTGTGTAAGTTGAATTATCACAGAATAACTGAATGTTACTAATAATAGTTTACGTCAATAGGGCTTAACCTGTTCGATGCGTCTGACGGCCCCCAGTCGTCCGACGTCACGGTGGGTGTTTGCGGAGGAGGGCCGGGGTGCCGTCGGAACCACGCCCACTCATTATTTCACCTGCACCGCAGCGGAATTTGCGCTGCGGTCAACTGGTTAAAATAGCTTAGACAATCGTCAGACAATATTATAAATTGTGTAAGTACATCCATTACTATTGTGTTGTTCATTTATCTCTTTAGGAAATTCAAATATGCCACTAGAATAGATTTGCTATCTACGGTATCAGTCCCTTTTTAGATGTCGCCTAAAACAAAACTTATGGTATCCAATATAGACTACTGCACTGATTCCCATATGGAGGGGCACGTGAGGGCCTAATTTACGAGGCTATTGCGCGTCACTTTTTTGACACACCAGCTGTGCAGTGTGCCTGCTTATATTTACAAGGCCACGTAAAGTCACCCTGCGTGACTTTTCATGGCCTTGTAAATATGGCCCCCTTTCATGCATTACTCTGTGTAAAAGAGCCATTCCCTGGGTGTTGCTGTGGGTGTTCCCACGCAACATCCATGGAACCTGACTTATTCCCAGATTTACAAAGGTTTGTAAACTTGAGAATGCATCAGAGTCCCATGGGAGGCATAGGAGCGGCACAACGACAGGAAACACTTTTATTTCTCCTTGTTTTCATTCTACAGCACACATAGAAAGAGGAAAATGCCATTCATTATTTTTTGGGTCTTAGGGTGTCTCTTCCTGCACAAAAACACTCATCGCCGCAACGTAGGCACCCTTGCAACATGACTCAAAGGTGTCTGCGCTGGTGCATGGCAGCCAATTGTGCACCTGCACAGGAGAAAGCACATGGATGCCTCATACTGTTTTTAATGCGATGCATCCTTTTGCTTTCAAAATGGCGCAGCTCATGGCGGCAAAAAATTGGTTTGCAGCGCCACGCTGAGTAATTTTTTTGTAAATGAGGCCCTGAGTGCCACTGACATTGGTATCGACGCTTAGGGACAATTATTTACAAATATGTACAAAATCTTTTGGACCTAAATACTTACAGCCTGATTCATCATTGGGAGGTTTTGTGAGTCTGAAATAGCGAATCATAAGGAATCGCTATTCCAGACTCGCAAAACGGGATTCATGTAAGAATAGCAACATTTTTTGCGATTCCTACAGATTCCTTATTTGCGATTAGCAAATTGCTAATCGCAAATAAGGAATAACTCCCCATTCATTCCTATGGGCCAAAAGCCCATAGGAATGAATGGGGAGTTATTCCTTATTTGCGATTAGCAATTTGCTAATCGCAAATAAGATAGCGATTTAAAGGGTGAAAGGGGTGTCCAAAGGACACCCTGTAGCACCCCTTAAATGCAAATTTAAACAGGTGTTGCGCACACACATGTCCAAAGGACATGTGTGTGTGCAACATGAAAATTAGAAAAATGCTTTTAAAAGCATTTTTCTAAGTTTTCGCTATTTACCACGAGGTTTGAACTCGCGGTAAATAGCGGGCCGAAATTGCGAATTTGCTATTTAAAAATGGATGATGAATTGCATTTAAGGAATCTCAAATAGAGATTCCTTAAATGTAATTCCTCGCAAAATAGCGAAATCGCTATTACTGATTTTTGCATTTGGGATGATGAATTCCAAATGCAAAAATCGCACTCGCAAAGGGCCAGATTCTGAGAATCTGGCCCTTTGCGAGCGCAATTCAGCTTGATGAATCAGGCTGATAGTATGCTAGATCCCAACCTACCACTCAGTCCTACCCTGTGTAGCAAAATATTTTTGTGAACTCATGGTTTGACCAGTCCTGGGCGAAATTTAAATTATGTTGGAGTAAACTGAGTCTTTATGGTAATTTTGCATTACTCTTTCAACATAAAATTACCAAAAATGATGTGATTATGAGAGTTTTTGTAATTATGAGTAGTTTGGCACAAATATCCTACTGCAGGAGCACAGGAACAATGTACTTATCAAGCGCAAGTGTCTGATGCTCTTTGTGTTCTGTTGTATTCAGTGTTATTTTCTTAAAGCGGAATGCCTTTTCGAGTCCTTTTGGACATGAGGGTGTATTATGCGCTTAGAAAATAGTTCTAAATACTTGGCTATGCTCCTTGCACAATTCTGTATCATCTTCATAAATTTGCTGTAATTGAACAGAGCGATTCTACAGCAAATAAGTCGAGATACACCCACCTAACCCGTAAGCCTTGTGTTTTAGAAATCTGTGAAAAGGTCCCAGCTGTCAGAGCAAAAGAGGTCCACTCTTATGCAAAATCAGCTTCTAATCCATATGCTAGTGGAAAATCCCCCCGAGAAACCTACTGGGCCTTAAGTTGGTCCCTGGCGCAGACCGCATTCCCTACCACCCCAAAAGGCCAGCTAAAATGTTAGCAGCCACCTGGAATGGAAGGCTGATAGGCCAGCAGAAGCGACTGATAAACCTCCAAAAAAGGGGTTAAAATGCTCCAAATACGCCCTTTGAGTTCACACATGCATCTATGTACCTTATTTCTTGTGAGATGCCAAGATGACTAGAAGTGTACACACAAACCATCAGATCATCTTGCCCAAATATAACAAAATGACAAACTTCCATCACCTTGAAAACAGCACGATCACAACGGGTAAATCCCACAACCTAGAAAAGCAAAGCAAAATTGACCTTACCACAGCTCCAGAACCACCCTTTAAACACCTATGACCAAGGGAAGTGGGGAATGAGGAAATTCCTCTGAACAGCATCTGAAGAGCTTGACAGTCGCTCAGCAGGATGAGAGGCAGACACAGAGACCATGTCTTACCTCACGCCCCCTTTAATAGTTGACAAGACCACGCCCTGCCGTCATGACCCTGGACAGAGTGATGCAGGCACAGATTGCAAGATGGGTGCAAACTGAGCTGCTTCCCCGCCATATTGATTCCTCTGGCTCCGCCCCACCCTCTGTATTGTAAGAAAGTGTGTCAAAAGACTAGGTGCTGTTTATCACACCCAATAGAATTAGACACCGTAAGTTTCAGAATTTATCTGGTGCTGTAAATAGCACCCATTCAGAGTTTTTGGTGAATAAATTCAGATTTTGGTGCTTCATGCTCTAAATTTGCATGTTACTGTAAATATGGTATTATCTTCCCCTATTAAACATTGGCAGGTTTGACCTGCTGAAATTTAATGAAGGGCGAGTTATTTTAAGCACGTTTTAATTACAGGGTACAGTAAATACACCCAACTTGGAATTCCGACCCCTGCTCAAACAGGGGTTTGTGAAGGGGTCAGGAAATACTGAACAACTCGTAATCTTGGCTTAAGAGTGTTTTTTGTGCTTGCCTCATGCTTGTCATTCAGTGGCTTACTTGTCTGTCTCAGATCCCTGCTCATGATTCAATGGTCTTCCTCCATGTTCTTGCGTTTACCCCGCCTAAGAAGTTTTTTGGTCTCACAATGTCTTTACTGGATGAATTGCATTCTTCCACTGCGGATGTCCTAACTTTGCGACAATACAGTTGCATTGAAACCCTTCTCTACTTTTGTTGGCTGAAGTCACAATAGTCTTTTTTCTTTGTCTATTACCGTAGCCATATTGCAGTCCTACTTCTATATCTGTGGCTGGTCCATGTTATCTGGCTGTCACCTTACTCTGCGCATACATGCTGGAAGGATTCAATCAAGCTGAGCAATAAGCATATTTGTTGAACAAGATTTCATCAAAGAATTGTCTGATACCGTTCATATGACGCAGTACAAAAAATATCGGCTAGATTTCATAATTCATGTTCAGTGTTCTATCACTGATGACTCCAGGAGTCTTTGTAATATTATACACATATCTACGTAAATGCTCACTAACAAGCAGAAGAAGAAGGCCTCGAAAGTCAAATACATGTAAGACAAATGTTTTTTCAACGTATACTGCTCTAAGGGCTAGATGTAGGTAAATCTTTTTTATTGATTCTAAAATACCGAATTTTACCGATTCGGTATTTTAGAATCGGTAAATTAAATGTAGGTAATAATTCGGTATTTTTTATTGAATCGGTCAGATTCGGTAATTACCGAATCAGTATTTACCGATTCGGTATTTGCCATTGATTCCTATGGGCCTGGAGGCCCATAGGATTGAATGTTAATTACCAAATCGGTAATTACCGATCCGGTAAATACCGAAAAATTCAAGGGTGGCATGGTGTCACTTTGACACCCTGTTGCACCCCTGATTAGTGCTTGTGTGCCACATGGCACAGGTGTAAATGCACATATTTGCATTTACATAGGAATTCGTTATTTACCACCAACTAATAGTTGGTGGTAAATAACGAATCCTTAAAGCCCTGTAGCACTGTTTACAGTGCTACCTACATCTCAAAACACAGATTCGGTAATTTTACCGAATCAGTAATGTTACCAATTCGGTAAATTTACCGATTCAGTAAATTTACTGAATCTGTGTTTTTAATGCCCTACATCTCAGTATCCAATTACCAAGCAGCAGCGATTATTATCGCTGGTCGCCCTGAGCGTGAACATTTTTATTGCCGCTATCGCTGATAATTATCGCCATGCTAGCGCTGTATTAACAACGCATAGCGCAATGGCGATTATTATCCCAGCAGTAGCAATGTTTTCCATGGAACATCGGTTATTTTTCAGCGATGTTCCATTGAAAACGGCAATAACCTTGCTGATACGACCCTGTGGTCGTATCAGCATAATCTACCCCCAATGGTAAGTATAGCTAAGTAACCATTTTAGCAGACGTTAGTTTTTGGCGAAAACTGTGGTTTTTGCCAAAAAGTAACGTGTGCTAAAATCCTGAGGGCCAACTTGTAAATATTGCGATGTGTATTTAGCGATAATTTACAAGGTAGTCCGTCAGTGACGCCCACTTTGCATCTCATTAGAGATGCGAAGCAAGGCGTCGGGAAAACGGGTGCTAACATGCGCTAATGCATGTTAGCATCCCCTTGTAGATAGGGCGAGAATCTTATCTCCTCTTTTTTGGCTTTTAAAGACAAAAAAGCGGAGATAAGGTCATTGTTAATATGCCCCCACGTTTCTGTCCATTACAGCACATACAGCAGTCATATTTCTGAACCCTTCAGCATTTTGGAGACTGTCACCCACCTTCCAACCGTCTTCACTGAGCTAACAAGCAGAGAGGCCTGCTGCAGATTTAAAAGGCTCACACTCCAATCAAACATCCTCTAGCGTCCAAAAAATGTGTATCTTTACTATCTGCAGTGGGGTGGATGCCGGGTCGGCTGATTGATGCTTTTTGCTGGTTGTCCGCTATTTGCTGGCGCAGTGGGGCTTGTAGGGGCGGCAGGGTTTGAGGCCTAGTCGTCACTGCCTAGCCTGGAACCGCCCTGAGAGGGTTTTCGGGTCACCTACTTGGCACAAAAAACCCACCCCAATATACCTTAGACTTTGCGGATTAGACCAGTATCACTACACAGACATTACTCAGGCTCGAAGACTTCTTTTCAGATAACCATGTACCGGCTAGTGGGCCTTGACTAGCATCAACCCCTCCCCCTTTTCAACAGCAACAGCGCCCTCTAGCGGCACCATGCGCAGAAGGCTTTCAGCAGCAAAATCCTGACAATTTATGCACACTGTTGCTTTTTTCGGTTCACTGTCTCCTATTTACTCTATATAAGGACTTGACAGGGCAGCGTCGGTGGCTGGTCCTCTTGGCGCTGAATTTAAATGTAATGTATTGTAGTAGAAGTATACAAGGCACCTGTAAAAATCAATACAGGGCGTTTAAAAGACCCGTGCAATTATAATCGTCTAAAACGGTGCGGAGAGAGTAAAAAGTATTTCAGAAGGATGCTGTGCGGTAATTTTAGTTCGGCCAATACATCGATATATACTAGTAAGCCATTAAAACAATTACAAAAAAATACTGGCAACGCTTTAATTTGTATTATCAAACCGAATTTCACTGCATTGCAAAGCGTTCAGCCCATGTGTGGTGCAAGATGAAAGAAAGTGAAGGAAAGTTAAGGCGGATAATCGATTATTCAATTATTTAATGAAGGAAAGTTACACATTACCACGGGGCAGGCGGGACACCTGCTAAGGAGGGGGCGGGGCCTTCGGCTGCCAATCACAGCAGGAAATAAATAAATGACAGCGGGGGCAAACAACTGTCCCGCGAGCGTGACATTGGTCCTTTGTCTGTGTTTATTGTGGACAATTACAGTATGCAGAGAACGAGAGGCATCTGGAAGCGGGCAGAGGGCACATTTCAGCATGGCGCGCATATGAAAGGGAGCAGGCCTGGAAGTGTGCCCTCCCGAAGGCGGGAGCACGCTGGAGCGCTTCCGGGTGCATCGCAGGAACTGCTAATTAATGCATGCCGAATGACTTTGAATGAAGGATGAATAGAGCAAAATAACAATGGAAAAGATTCAGGGGAGCGAAAGCTGCTAGAGAGATTGTCAATGGGAAGATACACCCCCACCCCCTTCTTCCCTGCCCCCCCTTCCCCTTATTGACTGCTCTGTGGTTTGTTTTGTGGAGCCCTCCAAACACAATGACCTTAATTTCCACCAATTTCTATTTTTTTCGTGTAGGATCCCAGTTTTTGGTTGGGTTTTTTTTTTTACACTTTGATGGTGCTTTTGAGCGCATGGCCTGCCCAAAGTTCACATGATGCTGACTGCTTCTTTTTCATTTATGACATCAAGAGGATTACAGAGAATAACTTTGTTGCCTAACATCAAGGGCACGTCTTCAGGCTGTCGGAACGGTACTTCTCAGAAAGTGCGTCTTCTAATATTTGAGAACCTCCGCAGGCTTCACATGAAGCTCGTATTAAATGCAGAAAAAAAGCTCTCATGTGTCTCCGGTAAGGTTACACTCAGAGATCCGCCTTCATCTTCCACAACTGAAAAAATGTATTTTTTTAAAAAATTGTAGTATCCGTCTATGCTAAGTAAAGATAGCAGTGATGCCTGAAACTAGGCAGCAGGAATAAAGTGTAGCTTCCAAGGCCTGCTGTTTTTAATAGATCACAAACTAAATATATCGTGTAATCGTACTGTCTAGCAAAATACCAGGGCCATGTGTCACTCACTAGGTGCTTTTGCTCTGTCTCATGTATTGGGTCTGCATTTATAATATGACTGCTCGACTACTGTGGGCCGGGGATCTGCTCTGCTTGAGGTGTATGTCTTTGCGTTCCCTTTTATGCATTGATTTCTTCAAGAGGTTTCAAAACGTTTCTCTGGTGATGTAAAAAAAATCACTGTGGGATTTAAACCAGACCTCTATTATCAGATGCCTTTTCCAGAAGGTTCTTGTGGGTGCATGTATTAGGGTTGGAGCTAAACACTCAGTGCAACACCGGCTAGGATCTTTGGGTTAAAAAACATCTTGTTCAGAGAATATATACTTGGACGGAAGGAGGATTTTTTTTCTGTCAGCATTTAATTTAATATTTATTGGAGGGGTTTATATGAAGCGGAATGCAGCAAGCCAAGTCAATTAGATTGGTGTGCTTACCACGTCACCCAGTGTTGGCGCCCATCAGCAGAGGTATTAAATACCCTTACACCCCAGGCTTTACTGTGCTTCAGGACTGAGGCCGGCCATGACTTACAGCATATCATGATGCAAAATAAATAGCATCATTATGGATATGATTTAAGGACAGAATTTCCAGAGACCAAATTGATGCTAAGCATTGTGAGCGTTCTCTGTGAGGTACACAAGGGTTTAAGGAGTGGTGGTCTGGATGGAAAGGTGTCAGTCAGACCCTGTTGGGCTGGGGGTTGGCAAAACACGAGATACCAGACCCCAACAAAGTGGTTGAGGTCATATGACCCTGGTGTTCTGTGATCTATCCTACCTTGGCAGTGATTCTACAAACTGGGCAACGTACATCCTGACCACAATTGACACTCAGGGTAGTGAAGGTGAGCAGCCAAGGTTTCTCTGGGAGGTAACGTGGGGGAAATGAGCTCAGATCTCAACATTCAACCAACAGACAGAATAATGTGTTATCCAGCCATGTGCTAATGTTTTGAAGTTTGGTGAACTTTTGACTTACACATCCAAACCGGTATAACTTATGAGTGTGTAAAATGTGTGTAGTTTACAAGAGCACTATGTGTATGCTCTGTTCACATAATTTCCATCAGTTTTGTTGTGTCCTGTGTTTGTGCCTCTAGTGGTCCTTGGCTGACTCCTTACAAGTATTACGTACTCTGTTGGGTGTGGTTAATAAAGTTTGTGATGCAGTGAGTTCTGTTAACGGTTAAATGCCGAACAGTAAAGAAGTGCAAACCTGAGCTCCATGTGTGGCATGGTCTGTTACATGCTCCCGGGCTGGTGAGGACGCTACAACTGATGAGGAGATAGGAGTACGTGGCCCCAAGGATACAAGACTTCTCTCCCTGAGAGTTGTTATTGGTCCAGCATACTGCTCGTGCATCCCATGTGTGCCTCAAGAAGCTGTCTACAGTTGGCGTATGGGAAGTCAAAGTGCAACTCCAGCTTTTGAGTAGCCCTTGAAGAAGGTGATGGCCCTACAGAGGAGCACAGCAGTGGCGTAGCAAGAACTTATGCCGCCCTGAGTAAGAACAGGGGGTTGCTGGAGATTCCTGACTTTGCCGCCCACAACGGCCGCGCATAAGAGCGGTGAGGGAGCCACCCCCCCTTGCTACACCACTGGAGCACAGTCAGTAAGCCCACCAGAAGTTGACTGGCACAACCAAAAGAAGAGATATTGCACCACAGCATAACAAAGAGCCAGCACCAATACAAAGCAGAAACTCTAAAGATAGTGACCACCAGGTACGAAGAAGCGCTAAAGGCAGAGATAGCCAGTTGCAGGAAATCACTATAGACAAAGACAACCAGGCAGAGAGAAACACTAAAGGCAGTGACAGCCAGCTGTAAGAAAATGCTGCAGGAAGAGACAATCAGGTACAGAAAGTACAATTGTAGTCACCGGAGTGAACGGGATAAGCACCAACCAACCTCTAATCGAGACTTTGTCAGGGTCAATGTGCTTAAAGTAGCATGTGGTTCCACAACAACCCAAGAATAAGCACTGGTTTGTGCTTACAAAGCTGTTCGGTCCCTCAGAAGTGACCGCCGAGGAGGCTGGTGGCACTCAGTACAACTCAAAAGGTCTTCAAGCTCTCCAATGGTTGTTGAAAAGAGCGCCAAATATGGCGCAGCTACTTTCCTGAAACCACTACCTCCATTTGATACCCTCAGAAAGCAGAGTATTGGTGCCAGGTGGACTGCCTGGATCGAAATGTTTGATAACTTCATAGATGCTATAGAAGAAACAGATGATGAAAAGATCATCAAATACTTAAAGAACCTTGCAGACGATGGAGCAAAATAAGCAATAAAGATGATGTCACAAGCTGATAAAGAATCATACCATCAAATTAAGAAGGCGTTGGAAGCCAAGTTCAATCCAATACTGAATGTCGACTATGAAAGTATATCTTCAACCAAGCAAAACAGCAACCTGGTAAGACGATGGATGAGTGCATTGAGAGACTTGATATGCTAATAAAGCACTGCAAGTTCAGTGAATTCAATGATGAAAAAGCCATGCATCTTGGAGTTATTGGTGGTTGCCTCTCCGATTCATTCCGATGATGCATGCTGCGAGAAACGTTCAGTTCGAAGAAAGTGCTCATGGCAGCAAGAGCGGAGGAAAGCGCTGATCGACAGGCTGTTGATATGGAAGCTGCAACAACCCAAAATTAATCAGCATTGGGTATGAAAAGTAAGCAGAAATACAAGGCATAGGCTAATAGAGTGATGTCTCTGAAGAAAAATACATTTTATTTCTGCTGTGGATTCTCCTTTCTAAATGAAGGTAAATGTTCCGAAATCGGACACATATGCAAAGGCTGTAGGAAAGAAATCCATTTCATCACTGTTTGCAAAGCGAAGAGACGAGAAGATGGACACCAAAAAGTTCTGGAAGCACTCTAGCCACTCCTACAAGGCCAAATGACAACATCGCCATTGTTATCAAATTCATCTTCCAAAGGTTTGTTAATGTCATCATCGAGTGACAGTGAGGAAGATAGATGTGCTATGATGGTGTCAGTCACAGATTGACGTGCACATGTATGATTGGCCAGTTGCAAAGAAAAACATACATCTAAAAAGAATCACCACAGGAAGCAACAAAGTTCATTTGGACATTGTCCTAAAATTACGTTCAAGGTAAATTGTTTCCCCACAACTTTTATTATAGACAGGGGTGCATCGATTAACATCATGCCTGCAGAAAAGTACAAAGAACTATCTCCGATACCACATCTCACATCATTGAGAACAAAGATGTTCACCTGGGCAGCTTCTATGCCCTTGCAGAATCAAGGATCTTTTGTAGCGATCATGCAGCACAAGAAAACAACACTGCAAGTTCCAATTCATGTCCTCTAAAGTACATCGTCAAGTGCATGCTTATTAAGTTTTGATACTGCTGCTGGCATGGAACTGATCTCTATTAGCTACAACTAGAATGTCAATTCTTGAAGAGTGAGTCAATTTCTCGACATTGTTTCATAGACTTGGGAAACTTAAGACAATGAAGGTGCAGCTTCACATTAATGAAGACATTCACCCTGTTGCACAGCAACACAATCAAATTGCTTTTCACTTACAGGAAGTCATTGAGAAAGATCTAGGAACACTGTTAAAGCATGACATCATTGAGCGCTCTAGTGGTCCAACATCGTGGATTTCACCCATTGTGGTGGTGCCAAAGAAGGACAGTGGACATCCAGTGCGCATTTGTGTTGATATGTGACAGGCCAATGAAGCAATCAAAAGGGAAAGACATCCAGGTACCCACATTGTCTATATGATCACACAGCTGAATGGCACCAATGCTTTCTCCCGCCTTGATTTAAACAAAGGCTACCATCAATTTAAACTGGAAGGAAACTGTAGATGCATTACTACTTTTTCAACTTATGTTGGTTTGTTCAGATATAAAAGACTACAGGCCTGATTACGATGTTGGTTGGAAAGCCTCTGACAACAGTCAGAATCTCCTAGACCGTATAGGAACCCATCCGCCGATTCGGTCGGAAACAATTCCGACCGACTGATTATGATGCAGGGGAACAGTTCGGCCATTCCGAATCGGTTTTGAACAGCATTCAGAGAGACCGAGTCGGTCTGAGCCGATTTGTACAGCTCTACGGACTACGTTTCTGACCCACTGATAACGATGTCGGATTCTGGCAGCTCTTCCAACTCGGTCTGTCTGACACAAAAAGGATGTTAGAAACTGGCTTTGGGGGCTCCAAGCAGGCACCCCTTCATCCTGAGGCCTCCGGTTGGAGGTCAATGGGGTGCTCAAGGGCCCCATCTAAAACCATGCACAGTGTGGCAGGCACCATGCGGTGCCCGTGACAGGGTTCAAGGTTTTCTGCAGAAACCCATTGTCCCCATAGGAGCATATGTTGTCGGTCGGAACACAGGCTCCTATTGAAGTCAATGGGAGTCCTTCCGAATGGTGTTCGGAAGCATCATAATTGGTCGATTGGAACCGCCAACCGGGAGTCGGTCAGAACCAAATGCGATAAGGAGTCAGGCAGTTTGGTTTCCAACCGACATTGTAATCAGGCCCTAAGTTTTGTTGTGTCGTCAGTTGTAGAAATCTTTCATGATGTAATTCATAGAATGAAAAAGCTTCTCACACATGCCTTTAACAATAGTGATGATATATTAGTGTTTGGGGCTACACGAAAGGAACATAAAGCACTCACACAGGCATGCCGTCTGCTTGCTGATGCAGGTCTCAAACTAAATGCAGAAAAGTGTGAGTTTCACAACAATTTACTTAAATTCTTTGGGGTTGTTTTCTCTGAAAAGGTAATGACTTCTGATCCCAAAAAGGTACAGGCATTGTTATCTACCTGCCCTGCAGAAGATGTGACTATCCTGCGATCCTTTTAGGCATGACCAGGTACTGCTTCAGGTACATTCATGATTTTGTCATTGTGAGTGCCCCTCTAAGAGAACTAACAAAGTGAGACGAATTTTAAGGAAAATTAAACACTCAATTGAAAATGCAAATGAAATGGCGTACTTTGATATGAAATTGCATACAGAGATTGTGGTAGACGATAGCTCGGTGGGGTTGGGCGCAATCTTTGCTCAACACAATGTACAGCTCGATGCCGAGAGACAAATTGTGGCCTATGCTAACAGGAGTCTATCTCAGACCGAACAAACTTATTCTCAACCTGAGAAAGGAAGCTTAGCAGTATTCTGGGTGTGTGAAGACTTCAATGTATTTCTGTACAAATTGTCCATGAAGGACCACGTAAACCATACTGTAGGCACCTGTTTTGGAATCATGAGAAGTCTACGAAAGGTCTTTAAATGGTTACCAGCAGAAGCACGTAGAACTTTGGTTCAGGGACTCATATGGAACAGGCTAGACTATGGTAACTCTCTTCTTCTTGAGGGGTTGAGTGCGCTACAGAGGTGTAGGCGCATCCCTGTGGTGGGCACACTTGTATGGTTCTGTGTGTGGAAAACAACACAGTAGATTCCAAATAAAGTTCAAATAAAGTTCCAAGGATTTATAGTATCAAAGTTTCAAGGTTTATTTGATGTTTTCCATTAGATTATGTTTCATATTTGCTTCATATGAGTCGTCAAACAATCGATTTAAGCAACATCAAAAGGCTGAAAAAGCTCCAATGCATTTCGGACTGAAAGTCCTTTCTCAAGGAGCACTGCAACAAAGAATATACAAAAGATGCACATCAATAAGAAGTTCAAACAACAGCGCAACGAAAGCTACATAGGTGACTTAGTGAGTCGACCTCATGCACCCTCAAAAAAGAATGAAGATAGTTGAAGTAGTTCCACCGTTGTGATGAAGGGTGATAAAGATATAAACGAGTCGAGAAAAGAGTGTAAGTTATGGATTAACAGAGATCAATAGAGCGGAGGATATCGGGAGAGTAGAAGACACAAGTGCAGGAGGAGGGTAATGTGCCATGGAAGCAGAAAAAATGCGAAGTTCTGGGACAGGGTGAGTGTAAAGATAAAACAAGCCGCTCGTCCGGAGGCGAGACTTACGTAATCATCTTCGATGGCTGGAGTGACCCTGAGAAACAAGGGAATGGCAGTCAGGCGTTTAGCCAAGGGTGCGGGGAGGGAAAGGATTAAAACGGACGGATGGGTTGGGTGAAAACTTACTTGGTCTGACGGGTAAGCAGGAGTCTGAGAATCAGGTTCCGAGTGCAAGAAACTCCGCGAAGAGAATGCGGAGTTTTGGGAAGGTGATTGAGATAAAGAAAGGACTAATGGGAAAAGTAAAACGGTACGGCCATCTTGGAAAGGGGAAAGAAAGAAAAGAAAGAATAGGACAAACGGAAAGTGTAGAACAAGTTTGGAAAACAGAGGTAACAGGACAATCAGCAAAACAAAATAGTAATGCATCAATAAGCGCCACTATTGGCGTCATAAATAGCAACTCAGTTCAGTCCGATCATTGAGCCCAAAAGGCTTCTGCGATTGCAATCTATACATCCATGCTGTTTCTCTTTGCAGGAGGGTTTTATTATTGTCTCTCCCTTCAGTCTTGGGGACAATTTCAAGAACCATATACTTGAGTTGGGCTACATTGTGATTGGCCTCGTTGAAATGGATGGCCACGTTAGATTTGGTGTTTTTAGTCTGTATATTCGACTTGTGTTCGTTCAACCGAGTTTTAATTTTTCTGCTGGTCTTGCCCACGTAGGTTTTGCCACATGGGCATTTGAGTAGGTAAATCAAGTTAGACAAGTCGCATGTGGCTTCCACATTTAGTTTAATGTTGAACCCTCTCATGGGATGGTTGAGGTTGTTTCCTTTAATTATGTTATTGCAGTTGTTGCAATGGTGGCAAGGGCGGGTGCCCGTGAGTTGAATTGAAGTGGAGGTGGTTGTGCTCTTAGATAGGATTTTTTTGACATTCATTGGTCGGGTTTAGGCAAAAATTGGGGGATCTTTAAAGAGGTCCCCGAAATCTGGTTCCGATGATAGGATGCGCCAGTGTTTCAATATGATGTTTTTGTAGCTTTTACTTGAAGTAGAGTATCTTGAGACCAGTACCATTCTCTGGTTATTTGTTCTGGGAGTGCTCCGTAGAGCTTCTGACCGGGAGGTGGCAGAAGTTTGGTCAATGGCCTCCTTGAGGATAACATCTGGGTAACCTCTACTGCGGAATCTTGATGCCATAGATTGAATTTGATTGGTCCTGGTGTTTGGGTCAGAGACGATACGGGTAATTCTCAACATCTGGCTGTATGGCAGGTGTCTTTTTAAATCGATTGTTTGACGACTCATATGAAGCAAATATGAAACATAATCTAATGGAAAACATCAAATAAACCTTGAAACTTTGATACTATAAATCCTTGGAACTTTATTTGAACTTTATTTGGAATCTACTGTGTTGTTTTCCACACACAGAACCATACAAGTGTGCCCACCACAGGGATGCGCCTACACCTCTGTAGCGCACTCAACCCCTCAATCCTCTAGGACACACCTGAACAGTTATGTCACCTGTAGGAGCACCTTCAATTTGAATACTTTCCACTTACCTTCTTCAACCCAAATCTAACCATTTTTGGTATACAACGCTGTGCGCCCGACCCAATTCAATTAGTTTAACTCTCTTCTTCTTGCCATAAATGAGTGCCACATTAGGAAATTGCAAGTAGTGCAAAACACGGCTGCTCGCCTGATCCTGGGTTTACCCAGACGATCCCCCTCTATGCCATGCCTAAAAAGTCTACACTGGCTCCCTGTTAAAAAAAGAGCCATATTTAAAACCATGTGCTTGGTACATAAACACACGTATGGCTCAGGACCAAAATACTGGAATCAAAAACTGACATGGTACCAGCCTGGTCGACAACTGAGATCAAGTTCCAAGTCACAACTTACTCCACTAAGAGTCCAAACTGCTAGAAACGGAGGACGCGCCTTCTCCTTTATGGCGCCATCTCTATGGAACAAACTCCCCTTAGACATACGTACGATCACTGAACTCATGTGTTTTCGAAAAAAAACTGAAAACATGGCTTTTCAGTTAAACTCCCATTTTGGACCTACCTTTTTTTCTGGGACTTTCTGCATGCAAGACTCCCTCGGGAAGTGATATGCTGCGCAATACACATATCCAGACTAGACTAGACTAGACTGTACAGAAAGCATTTCACCATTGTCATAGATCATCAGGCGTTGCTCATCATTTTTGAAAATCTGAAACCCAAGATGCACCCTTGTATCGAGGGGTGGGGTTGTGCCTGCAGGTTTCACTACTGCGCACAACCTGGGGAAGGATCAAAACCCAGATGGACTACTTTTCACTGGTGTCGCTACAACGCTATAGTGGCAGTGGCCTAAATCACTTTCATAGTAAAGGCAAGTGTACCTGCAGCCCTTTCTATTGAACAGATTCTGCCAGCTACTAGTACTAACAAAGACATGCTCAAGCTTAAAGAAATATTTGCAACACAATCATGGAAGAAATATAGTCAACCTCTTGTACATGCTGAGTACCATGAATGTTCTGGAAGAACTTTCTGTTACACATGATGGTGTCATACTAACAGGTGAGAATAGGTAACCCTGAAAGCCTGAGGCAACAGGTTATTGAACTGGCACACAATGGAAATCATGGCATTGCTGCCACTAAAAGAGCCCTCAGGGATCGAGTGTGGTTCCTGTGCCTTGATGAACGAGTTGAAAGGGTACTGAAAGCTTGTCATCTGTGCAACTGTCTGTCTCCCAAAATGACCAAGCACCCACTGGATATGTTTGATCCCCCTAAGCATGCCTGGGAGAGGATTGCAGTTGACTTCTTCGGACCACTCTTTAATGGACATCATCTCATTGCATTTGTCAATGAGTATTCTTGTTTTCGTCTAGTGGAAGACTTTTCAGCCACACATGACAAAGTCATTGAGAGGCTGGATGACATTTTCTCATTTTCAAAAGACAGGGGTCCTTAGAAAGAGGTAGAATTGCAACAATAAATATAGACTCAATGGACCTATATTTGTTAGAAATGTCCAGCCGGACAATTTAATTTCTTAATAAATTTGGTATCAAACGGAGGGATAATGCACACAGTGCGGTGGAAGTGGGACACCAGCCGATGTCCAACCAACACACTCGCGGAACAGACACACAAGGGGGATATTCAGGCAACAACAGGTTATCAAAAAATGGAATTTACAGAAATGATAATCCACATTGTACACATATGCATGCTCAAATGATTTTTAACTCTGCACTTAGTGTACTGATTGTCGACAATCAGTACACTAAGTGCAGAGTTAAAAATCATTTGAGCATGCATATGTGTACAATGTGGATTATCATTTCTGTAAATTCCATTTTTTGATAACCTGTTGTTGCCTGAATATCCCCCTTGTGTGTCTGTTCCGCGAGTGTGTTGGTTGGACATCGGCTGGTGTCCCACTTCCACCGCACTGTGTGCATTATCCCTCCGTTTGATACCAAATTTATTAAGAAATTAAATTGTCCGGCTGGACATTTCTAACAAATATAGGTCCATTGAGTCTATATTTATTGTTGCAATTCTACCTCTTTCTAAGGACCCCTGTCTTTTGAAAATAAGTCTCTACCCATGGTCCTTAGTTTACTGCGCCTTGGGTTCCCTTGTCTTACTTAAAAGAGACATTTTCTCAGCATGGGTTGTTCCTTCATTTCTCAAATCTGACAATGGTCTGCCCTTTAATAGCAGAGAGTTCAAAGACTTTCCTAATCATCTGAACATCAAACATCAGAAAATGACACCTCTGTGGCCAAAGGCAAATGGCCGTTGTTGGACAATTTTTGAGTACTTTGAAAAGAGTTGTGCAGCATGGTGCGCTGGAAGGAATGGACCTCAAGTCAGCTTTATGCCCAGCCTTCTGTGTCTACCGTTCTACTCCTCATTACACAACAGGAGAAAGTCTTGCCACTTTGCTGTTTGGAGAGCTCTTGGAACAAAGATACCACAATGGACCACTGACTTTTAGTCAATAGACCCTGATGAGATTCATGTCATTGACACATCTCACAAATGCTAAATGAAGGCTTACGCTGATAAGCACCAAGGTTTTCGAAACATGGTATTCGAGAAAGGAGACCGAGTTCTTGTCAAGCAAAAGCGGACATGCAGTTTTGACGCTCCATTTGATGATGAACCGCTAAGAGTTGTGGCAAGCAAAGTACATATGGTAACTGCCCTAAGACCTGGAAAATCCATAGCCAGAGACTCATCACACTTTAAGCATTTGACTTGATGACCTCAGCTCCAGACCCCACGAGTGAGACAATTCCATCTTAGTGTCCAAGTCAAGCATTTGACTCTTCTCTAGAGATGCCAGATGAAGGCGTCCCTCCTCTACCTTTTATAACTAGACCTGAAAGACTGGTGTGAGCACCTCAATGACTCATTGAGGAGTTATAACATGTATTTGTGCATATATTTGTTTGTAGTTTTTTTAGCAAATGGGGAGAAGTTGTATCCTGTGTTTGTGCATACAGGGCCTCTAGTGGTCCTCAGCAGACTCCTTACAAGTATTACGTAATCTATTGAGTGAGGCTGGGTGTGGTTAATAAAGTTTGTGACGCAGTGCGTTCAGTTAACAGTTGCCTGCTGAAGAATAAAGACGTGCAAAACAGAGCTCTGTGTGTGGCATGGTCTGTTACATGCTCTTGGGCTGGAAAGGATGCTACAAGGGTGTGTTCAGGTGGCCATCCCTAGGAAAGTGTAGAGGATTAGTCAAGAACATATTTTGCAAGTTAGAATACCACTGACAGTAAACCTAGAGAAAATAATATCTCAAAATTGCCTGGACACCTAACTTACATTCAAATACATCTGGTGTAAGTTTGGGAAAGTGTACCTATCAGACCATTCATTTCATGATGTGTGTAAATAGTAATAAAATTCATAGCAAGATGCTTATTTCACTGGAAAATAACTGTATAGTGATAATGAAATCCTATGCTTTCTAATCTTATTCCTACTTAATTTGCCCGTCTAGTACATTACCCAAATATTGGTTTGGAAAAAGGGTATGTATAGCATACAAGAATGTGAGATGTTCAAGCACATAATAACATGTATGTATCATATGCAAGGATGTGTATGTGAATACACAATAAGTAGTAAACTATGAACATGTGTAAATGAGTATTAAACATACCCAAATCCTTATTGACCGAATTATAAATTGTAGAATTTTCCAACTGTACATTTTACCTAAGGCAGTGAAAAATCTACAAAGCTGGAAGATTTCCACTTTTAATGTGCACATTAAAGTAGCTGGAAATGAGGTGGCAGGGTGCAGAGGTGACGTCATAAGAAATCTTTAGAACACTCAGAATGTGTTCACAAAAATCCCAATGGATTTTCTGGACTACAGGTGCCTGATATAGAAATATGTTGCCACAAGTAGGTGGACTTACTCTTGTAGTACTCCTGTCTTACTAAAAGCGTGAGTAAAAGCAAAATCTTTGTGACGGTACACATACGTTTAATGTATGAAGTAAGTCTCATTAGCCTGGTAAAGTGTCTCAATGCTTCTGTTGTTTCAAGTTTGTCACCATATACTCAAAAGAGGGCACTTGAACCAACAATAGTTGCTTCCTGCGGACCCAAAATTCTTGAAGTCTCTTCATGATGGCAATTTCTTTACTGTGCAGATGGCAAAACTATGAAATATTCTTCCTTTTAAAGTACAGCATGTTGAATCTCTGTTTACCTTTAAAAGTCAACTCAAAACCTGGCTATTTGACTTTGTTTGGTCCTCCGTTACTTCGGCATGCCTTATACTGTCTGCTAGAGCTCCGGGACTCTTTTGTTGAAGCAGCTGTGCACTTTATTACATGTCATTTGATAAGGGGCGGCTCCTCCGCTAAGGTGGAGGAGTGTCGCCCTACAACAAAAAGAAAATGACATTAACAATTGTATTATCCTTTTATTTTTTGTTATTCGTTATGTAAAGCTGTGGGCGGGGTGGGGCTATGCTTCATGCAGAGCGGGGAAGAGTGGTGGCACTCTCCTAAGTGCGCATGAGGTTTTAGCCAGCCGTCTCGAGCCGGCCAAACCATTGTGCACACTTGGCATGTTCTCCACCAAGCTGTGTTGTACAGCTCGGTGGAGAACATGCCCAGCCTCCCAGTACCTCTCTGATTGCCGGGTCACAGCACTCAGACCAATCATAACGCTGCTGTAAGGCAGTGTTGTTATTGGTCAGGTGAGTTGGGCGTCTGGGTGCTTCCTGTTTCGTCAAGAAGATGGAGGAAAGGCGACCAGTGGTAAGGTTAGTGATATATTTATTTTCCTGTTTCTTTTTTTAAAAATCCTCTTCCGCCCTCTGCACCCAACCACTACAGCCTGGTAGCAGCCAATACAGCATTTGATTTGATTTGAAGGGGAAGAGATTTATAGACAAATATTACCATGTTTAAAAAAAATAGGGGAAAGCGTGCAAATGTATACGCCCTGAAATCGAAGGCTCTTGTAGATTTACGACACAGACATACAGGACTTTTGAAAATTCCATAAAAAATTTCTGTCTTTAGAAATTGCCAGTTTATGTCTATAAATTGCAGATTTACTCTTTTTTGCAGATCAGTCCACAGTGCATTGGAACACTGTAGGGGGATGTGTGTCTCTTATGCTTTGGCTGATGATTGCCAGAAGACTGAGCCCACCCTTGTTTTAGGCTTTCAATAGCTTCTTTATGGGTGAATCGACTGGGTTTGAGATTTGGTAGTGACTCATTTATGGATTAGTGCTGGATCTTAAACTCTATCTGTGATACATGGCATTTCGATATTTAAATCGCAGCAGGGTCACCACAGTAACCTCTATCCTCAGTTGGCAATGAGACAGATGTTGAGTTTCTTTGGTTTTTAAGTTATTTTTTCAGTGTTAATTTGCCCTGTGTTTGCACAGTCCCTTTGTATGTATTATCTTCTGTTTCACTAATATGCCTTTATGGCATTGGTACAGTTGTTATTGTTCATTTTACTGGAAATGGTTTTCGTTACACAGCAATGAATGAAACTATTTGCATTTTATTCCGTTGTTGTTTGATTCTGGTACAAGTTTGTACCCTTCAAACAAGCATTATGTATGGTTAGTGAGTAAGAAAGATACACAAGAGGGAATTATAAGAAGCATGGTTTGTGTATCAGAGTTATTGCTTAGTGTATATATGTAATAGATGGACACTCTCCAAGATACACAGCTATGTGTTAATTTTGAAAAATGCACTCATGTTCTTGTGTTTGGTTCTGTTGTGTAAAATGCACAGTTACCCGTTGACTACATTGTGCTATGAAAACACAATCCATAAAATAATGAATTATGGGCCTGATTTAGTAGTAGTGGTAGTTGGTGGTAACCTGCTATTCTTTGGAGCATGCGCTCAAAGCAAAGAAGAATCCACCAGCAAGATTTATTCATCAACCTATCTATGGTGTGGAGGATTTAGAACTTCCCAGCATCCTCCATTACAACCCAAATCTAAACCAAGCACTAAATGTGCGAGTACTATGTGTACTGAAGTGGGCATTCACATCACATTTAATCTGGGGCTACAGGAGTAATTGACTAGATCTTTGTGAATTGTGGCTGCATACACTCTCAAGAGCAGAAAACTTTGGTATTTTCTACTTTCCCCATCTTGTGTGTGCTCTCAGTAGTGTACAATTCAAGGTAGCATGCAGTAAAAATTCATAATAATTAGAAAGGTCTGAGTCAGGAACCCTTACATTTGCTATTAAAGAAAATGGTCTGATCCTATGATAGTTCTGCCAGTCCAGGGTTTAAACATCAAGGTAGAATCTTTGGAGAAACAATAGCAGCCAAGTGGATATGAAGATGAGGCAAATAGACACATGGTTAGAAGTAAGAGATGTAATCAGCTTAAATTTAGTAATTTTGGGAGCGAAATCTCATCAAATTTACCAAGATTATTCATTATGCCGCATCGTGCAATCTCGGGGAAGAAATTTGTTCACAAGATGTACCATTCATGTAATTTTTTAATTAGACAAAAATTGGCAGTAGGGGAAACATGCGCAAGACAGTCAAATCTGTCTCTCAATTCAAATATGTAAAAACAAAAGTGCTCAAGGTAAATAAACAACCACTGCCAGCAATTGTAGAACAGATAGACAAAGTCCACCCTCAATACAAATTAACAATTTAAACACCTGAGCAACAATTGTGAATGTAAATGTTCATATTAATCAAAACTCTCCAATAGTTTAGGTTTCTTTTCTTCTCTTTTATTTATCCATTTCCATAGTATCTGAAATTACAGTTCTTTTTAGATGTTCATCAGGGCGGCAGCAGTGTTTTGAATACAAGAAATCAGAAATCAACTTGAAATTACATTTTTGAGTTGAATATTTACCCGAATCGATGTTCTGGTGATTTTTGGAGTGCAAGATGCAATTTTCAAAATTACAAGTCCTTTTGCTTTGAAGTGGAAGTACTTCATTAAAGATTAGTCAACATATTAAATTAGTTATCATTTTAGAATAGTGCTACGTGTAATAGGAGTGTCGATTTCAAGGGTTACTCCAAATTAACCTGGCTATAGGTTGTATGACAAAACAAAAATATCACAATACATTAATATCAAACATATATATATATACTCGTGAGAAAGCGGCGGAGGCTGCGAAACGCGTTGAGTGCTAGTGTTGCTGGATAAAAGCACTTGAAAAGCTAATCTGGGCCTCGACTCTCTGTCTGTGAGCAAAGACGGTAAATTATTTGGATTGAACGGGGCGAGGCGAAACCCCGTCGAGGCCCGCCACAAACGAAGAGGCGCCGGCATGATTTTCGCTAAGCTGTTTGGATATATATATATATATATATATATATATATATATATATTCACTGAAAAAAACATAGGTTATAGACCATATATAGTTAGGAATTCGCATTTACAAAACCTTATTTTACTCACACAAAACCATTGAAATTCCATATATAGTTAGTTGCACTAACTATATATCGCGCACCCGCAATCCACTGCTGATGATGTCACATATTACATCATTCATGACATGGTCAGTGACATCACTGATGACATCACTGATGACATCTCAAATGACATCACTGATGACATCTCAAATGACATCACTGATGACATCACTGATGACATCTCATTTGACATTACTGATCACATCACTGATGATATCATTCATGTGATAATACGATGAACCTCTTCAGACTCTAATATAACCTTAGATACAATCAGTGTAAACAGACACTCACAGACTGTCACTCATCCATGGAGTTACTCACACACCTAGTCAGTCATGCAAAGAATCAATCACACCTCCATTTCCTCAACTATACAGTTATACAAACTTTACTTATTCAAACATATACTAACACATATTTACTCTCTTATACAATCCCTGATACAAGTTCACAATGATCCATACAGCCACTCACACATTCACTGGCTCTTATGCACAGTTATTTATATATGTCAACTCTCACATGTACTGTGTTTTACATATGTACTTACTTTGACATGTAGCACTGAGATATCCATTCACTCACCAATACACTCATGCACACAGTCAACCGCCCATACAGCTGTTTCCACATGCACTTTTGAAACCATACATCTAGTGAATCAACTGCTCACACATCTATGCACAGAGTCATACACCTCCCAGCCACCCACACACACACTCAGTCTCCCATACAAATACTTGGGCAACCAATCAATAACCCATATAGTTACTCATATAGCTACTTATCAACACATGCAACAGTTTACAGAACAACAGACATAATGATGCACAAATTAAGACAGTTTAGTCACTAACCCATGCACTCAGTGAGACACATTTAATCACTCACTCATACAGTCAGTCATGCACCTACTAAATCCTTCATCCAGACACTTATACATCCACTCATTCTTCAATATGTAAGACATATTTTAACTTTACAGAAACATACAGTCACTGGATGTTGTCATCAGTGATGTCTTCAGTGATGTCATTTGAGATGTCATCAGTGATGTCATCAGTGATGTCACTGACCATGTCATGAATGATGTAATATGTGACATCATCAGCAGTGGATTGCGGGTGCGCAATATATAGTTAGTGCAACTAACTATATATGGAATTTCAATGGTTTTGTGTGAGTAAAATAAGGTTTTGTAAATGCGAATTCCTAACTATATATGGTCTATAACCTATGGTTTTTTCAGTGAATTTTCAAGGTTTTGTAAATGCTAATTCCTAACTATATATGGTCTATAACCTATGGTTTTTTCAGTGAATTTTCAAGGTTTTGTAAATGCTAATTCCTAACTATATATGGTCTATAGCCTATGGTTTTTTCAGTGAATATATATATATACATACATATATAAACATATATCATCTGTATATCTATATAAATACAAACATAAATGCATGCATACATATACTTATATGCATACAGATGCATGTTATTTACATGAAAGTTGAAAAAACACTAATAAAAGCAAAGCTAAAAAGCCACCTCATTACAAACAGAATGGCTTTAACTTAAACGAGGGCGAGATCTATTGCATTTTCAATGCTTGTTTACTTTGGTTCCATCAAGAAGGCATTCAGATGTGTCACACATTTGCCATAAATTCTGAATGTTAGCACTCTAGTTGCACATTAGATCACTGTAGTAAAGCTACTGCTCACCAGGGACGTCTGCTGCTGGTATTCAAAGTGCATGTTTCAGTCTGCATGTCAGAATTTTTTTAATGAAATAGAAGAGGATTTGAGAAGTCACTCAAAATGATCCCTAATTTTTTTTTCTGAAGCACTAATCATACTTTCTATGGCAAAATTAACCCCCTCATGTTGTTCCTTTTTAAATTGAGTGTTTTCAGACTTACCACTTCATTCCAATCAAGATGGCTTCTGGTGTGCCATACTTTTGTCATAAGTAAGACTGTTAGCGCTCTAGTTGTTCTTTAGAACACTCTGGGACATTCTGTCATTGGGCTATACTTGGGGTACATCTGGGTGATATTTGGGCTACATTTAGGCTCTTTTGTCTCTGGTGGCCATCTTGGGAGACTGTATGTCAGAATGTTTTAATGAAATTGAAGAGGGTTTGAGAAGTCACTCAAAATGTGCCCTAATTTTTCTTTCTGCAGCACTAATCATAATTCATATGGCAAAATATACCCCCTCATTTTGTTCCTTTTTAAATTAAATGTTTTAAGAGTTACCACTTTATTCCAATCAAGATGGCTTCAGGTGTGCCATACCTTTGTAATAAGTAGGACTGTTAGCGCTCTAGTTGTTCTTTAGAACACTCTGGGACATTCTGTCATTGGGCTATACTTGGGCTACATCTGGGTGATATTTGGGCTACATTTGGGCTCTTTTGTCTCTGGTGGCCATTTTGGGAGACTGCATGTCAGAATTTTTTAATGAAATAGAAGAGGATTTGAAAAGTCACTCAAAATGTGCCCTAATTTTTCTTTCTGCAGCACTAATAATACCTTCTATTGCATAATATACCCCCTCATTTTGTTCCTTTTTAAATTAAATGTTTTAAGAGTTACCACTTTATTCCCATCACGATGGCTCCAGGTGTGCTATACCTTTGTAATAAGTAGGACTGTTAGCGCCCTAGTTGTTCTTTAGAACACTCTGGGACATTCTGTCATTGGGCTATACTTGGGCTACATTGGATTTGAGAAGTCACTCAAAATGTGCCCTAATTATCATTCTGCACCACTAATCATACTTTCTATGGCAAAATATACCCCCTCATGTTGTTTCTTTTTAAATTAAATGTTTTAAGAGTTACCACTTTATTCCAATCAAGATGGCTTCAGGTGTGCCATACCTTTGTAATAAGTAGGACTGTTAGCGCTCTAGTTGTTCTTTAGAACACTCTGGGACATTCTGTCATTGGGCTATACTTGGGCTACATCTGGGTGATATTTGGGCTACATTTGGGCTCTTTTGTCTCTGGTGGCCATTTTGGGAGACTGCATGTCAGAATGTTTTAATGAAATAGAAAAGGATTTGAGAAGTCACTCAAAATGTGCCCTAATTTTTCATTCTGCAGCACTAATCATACTTTCTATGGCAAAATATACCCCCTCATGTTGTTTCTTTTTAAATTAAATGTTTTAAGAGTTACCACTTTATTCCAATCAAGATGGCTTCAGGTGTGCCATACCTTTGTAATAAGTAGGACTGTTAGCGCTCTAGTTGTTCTTTAGAACACTCTAGGAGGCTGCAGTAGAACACAAAGGAATCAACTGACAGTCTCTGTCCTTGTTGGATGTACATGTTTTACTGAGAATGTCAGACTTCATTTTCACATGACTGAGAAAGATAATGTGAATTTACAGAAAATATGCTTTCAGTTTAGCTTATAGATCCCCTTCCAAACCACTGTGGGAAAATCATGAGATATTAGTTTTCTTTCAAACAATATTCATGATATCACAGCAGAAGGTTTTTTCACATGGTAAAATCACCTTAGAACCCACCACAATTCCTAAAACGAGTATGGTACCATCAACAAATGATTTATAATGTAACTAAAGTCCTAAAACCCTCTATTAACTACAATGCTTTTTAATGAGGTGCTATCATGTATATTGGTCCCAAGATGGCTGCCAACACTTCTTGGATGAAGTGCTGACAGCCAATCAGATCAGATGTGTGGTTAGGCTCCGCCCAGATATATATCTTTTTTTGAACCTAAATTACTCAAAATCCACTGGAGCACATATATTGAAACCTAGCAAAGGCACATCGGGCTAACAGTCCCTACAATTTTGCCAAGTTTCGTGCAAATCCATTCAGCCGTTCGAGCTAAAAGTGAGGCCAACCGCCCTATGGAAATTAACATGGGAAAAACGCGTTTTGGGACCCCCCTTTTTTCTCGGCCCCCCCTTGATGAACCCCCCCCAAATTGTCAGGGGCTGCTCAGAAACAAAATGTTCCATTTTCCTGAAAATTTCAGCCAATTCCGTCCACAAACGCCAAAGTTATTAGACATAGAATTTTCAAAAATCCCATAGAGAAAAAATCCTAACTATATATACCTACTGGCGACCTCTGGCTACTGGCTATCTCCAAAGGAATCCCGCTCCGTGAAGAACAGGGAGAGGCCACACAGGGGGTAGCTTTGGAAGATCTTTATTCACATGCAGCTTACGCATGATGCATTTCAGCTCATTAGCCTTCTTCAGATGCTGCTGCCTTGGCAAAGAGTGACTCCACCCTCACCTTTGAATGTCCAGAAGCACTGCCATTGGCAGAAGTCCGCTGACCACAGGTCACATGAATGTAACTGGACTGCAGCTCTCTCACAACTACAGCTCCCAGAGTTCTGTACGACTGGGTAAGTGTTAGTAGGCAGTTGCTGAATAAATCAATCCTCATAGTAAAGGCTTTGAATTCTGGAAAGGTGCGAAGTGTCAAATTAGGAGTTTTTGCACCAAATGAAAGTTCATCTTCCTCCGGTCCCCTTTGAACGTTACAACCTCGCGGTGTGTGTGCGCCTGCTGAACCACGAGACAGCAATCAAGTGACCCCGTCTCCTTGTCAGTGACAAGCTGCACCACGCCCACGCAGTAGTTCAAGATGCGGGCATGCACCTCAGGGTCGACGCGGCGTTTCGGTGCCTCAAATAATCTTGCACCTTCTTCAGGACATGTTCATTTAAATCATATCTATAAAAAACATATCACAATACATTTCATTAGGTCCAATATTTTAGTCTAACAATTGCACATAGATTCATTAACATTTTAACTAATCTCCTAATATTTGGTGACCCCGCCATTTTGTAATCCAGGATCTATTCCCTACGCGTTGACAGTTTGTTCCTTATGTCTAAGAAACATGATGTATCCGTAGACTTGTGTAACAATGCTTAACAGCATTTTTTTTTAAAACATTGGAGGTTTTTTTATATATAGCTGACTAACAGCAAAGACGAATGTGCACAAGATTGTTTTTATGTAACAATGTGTTATTATTTTTAAACTATTTGAATAAATGAATGAAACTTTAAATTTTTGTGTATGCAATGTTTTCATGCTACTTTTTGGTCTGATACATATTAAGTTGTAAATTTGGTAACCTGCGCAATATTTAAAACCTACGCAATACTTAAATCCTTCCCACTGATGCAAACGTCCCCCAGGGGAATCTAGCATCACTAACCATTTGCCAAACTCAGGAGAAGGAGTTTTTTGTTTTCATAAGATTGTTGACCCAATCCTTTTCCTGTTAAAAGGGTAGCTCCCTCTTTATCTTTTGAAATAGCATAAAAATCCATGCCAGAATTTTTGTGGACAAACTTTATACATGAAGTGATGGAACGGTGGCAGTGATGCAAAGGTGGCAATCTCTCACGCGCAGTACAATCATCCAAAGAACTTACATAGCAATAAACCACAGCTGCAGGCTCCTGCTTCTGGAGCTGTACTCAGATATGGAGGTAGGCCTTATGAGGGACTTAGGGTGCGGATTCAGAAGCGAGGAGAAGAATAGAGGTGAGTGGGGTTTTATTTAAATTCCTGAGGCTTGTCCAATATATAGATCTAGTAGAGTCGTCAAGAACAGCTCTTTCAAATCTAACAAACTACGGCAATACTCCTGTAATGCTGTAGCTCCTTATATTTGCAAGAGTCAACTATAGTAATGCCCTGGTTCCCAAAACTTGCAATAGGTGTTCTTGAGAAAATAAATTTGAATAAAAACATTTGAAGTTTGAATAAAAAGGTGAACATTTTAAGTTTGAATAAAAAAATAATTTGGTACTAAAGCCTATTCAGTTGTCTTTGGTGAAATTGTTGAAATACTAGCCTACCCTAACACAAAGAGTCAAAAAAGAGGATCTCCGCCACACACCCTGGTCCCCAAATTACAACAACACTTAAAGGTGTTGTTGAATTAGATTAAATGATCAATTTTGTCTTTCTATCTCTACTCTAGGATACCCTAGTAAGCCATTTATTCTTGTTGAAGAGGACTCACTCACAATTTGTAGCATGCTTTCTCCTTGGTGCCCTAATTGCACCCTGTAAGAATATACAAGCAGGTCAAACTCAACCCCTATTGAGAGGGGGTTCGAGTATCACACCCACAGATTAAATTGTTGATGGTGTAGATTACGTAGGTTGAAAAAATAATAACATCTAAATCTAGCTGGACAAATGGAATATCATTTTCCATCTACATTTGTACTCCTTGTACAGTTACTCACAAAGAAATGAATTTGAATAAAATGAATTCCGGATTCATAAAACGTATCCTGGAGTACTCCTGGAAGTGGGAAAAATTCTCAGGTTTTCAGGAGTATTTTTGGGCCCAATGCAAATGTCCACAATTTGCAAATCTGCACCTTTGCAAGGTTCTAAACATGTGGGTCTTGTAAAATAAAGTTTAACCTCCTGATGCATGAGTGTCAATCAGTGTTTAGACTGAATCCTTTTCGACAGCAGTAAGAATCTCCTCAATGTCCTTAATGAAGGCGATTAAAGTGTCCTGAGTTTCCTTGCACTCCCCTAAGCTTATGTCATGGTGCACCATGGAGTGCTGCTGTCCAGTTTTAGAGATTGGGCAAGTATATCCAAAAATACCTTTGACTATATGAGTTAAATTTTCTCTGAAAACTGACAACTCATTTTCACTGGATTTATGAAAGGCCAGTTGTCAAGCACGTGTTAAATGATCCCCACCTGGGTGTACGCGTAGAGTCCAATTATTGACCTATTTCTTTATTACTGATATATATTTAATATCAACAAAAAATAAGTGTCATGTGTGACTTTTAGTCATCTGAAGCCTTGTACCACTTGGACTACTCCTGCTAGGGTTCTGACCTGTATTGGGGTCTGAAACCACCCTATGCTGTTCTAAGGGATCTCAGAGTAATCATGGACCGGGCCTTGCTGCCAGCCTATTTCTACTAACTCTCTCTGTCATTTTTGACATGGTGGACACTGACATTTTGATCATTGCTAGGGGTACTGGCTGTGCTAATGCACTAAATGAAAGTCAAATGTAATTCCACCTTTTCTACTTTGTCTGCAAAAACATGGCTTTGTCCCTATAAATCACACCATCAATATTATCACCACAGGAGTTCTTGGCACTCCTTACAAAGGCCAACCTGTCTATGGCAGGTGAACACACTGTTATGGAAGGTAGGACCACCCAACAACTTCTAACTTTGGCATGCCCATCAGACTGTGCCCTGCTGCACTCCAGCTCCACTCACATCACTATACCCCGTCATATACAATACAAATGGACATAGCCAGCTAGGTATAGGAGATGAAAATTTTTAAATGCAATGCGAGAGAGCAAGATTGGTTAGTGGGAAAATGGACAATACAAATGCAATGAGAAAGGAAAATAGGATATGAGAGAGAGCACAGATATCTGTGTTAATGGTAAACAGGGAAGGGAATTACAAGAATAACCAAATGGACTGGGAATACAAAATGAAATAAATATTGTTTCTTTGACATGTAAAGGAAATAAAAAAAGTGTAGAAGCACAAAAAATGCAAAACAAAAAAGTCATGGCGACACAAAAGATATGCATATAAAATAAAAGTGTTCCTCATCCGATCTCCCTCTGTATCCAAATGTCCTTGGTAAGTTAACTGCTGTTTCCAGTAGAAGCATCCTCTCCCTACTCCACATCACCAACCTCAATGGGCTCCACCTTACCTTGCCTGGGGCTGGGACAACTGCAGTAGATGAGATGGGTACCATTTATAAAAGGGGAAGATGGGCGTCCATGTTGGTGGGATTAAAAATATCAGTGACTGAGGATTGTGAAACTTCTTGCGCTAAACCTGCAAGCAAAGAGGAATGCCTTAATATTAAACCAAAGGGTATCCTTTGCTTCAAGAAAGAACACAGCCATTTCTGAATGGTAGCTGTTGCATTTGGTTGACGTCTTACCAAATTAACCATATTACTGCAATATTGCTCATTTTTAAACAATTATAGGCAGATCCACCAAAATAATTTGCAGGCTGTGAGCCTCTAATGCACTTGCAATGCATTAGGCTAAGGACCTGGTTACAAGTTTGGAAGTGTGGGAGTGGGCCTCCACGCTAGCGCCCCACTCCAACACCACCAAACTCAACTGTCGGCCAGATTAGGAGTTTTCTACTAGTCTGGCAGGTCGTGCTTTATCTGTGAACCTTAGAAAGACAACGCAATGGGAACGCCAAAGCCTGTTCCTGCACGGCATGGACTGGTGCAGTCCGTGTCATGCAGGAACTGGGGTGCATGCATACAGGGGCTGCATGCACTGCATGGCCTTGAGGCACTTAGTTTTCACATGCGGGCACACTGCCATGAAAACTGTGGCGGTGAGGAAACTCTTAAATATGCTTGGCGGTGCCACAGAAGCACCACCAGCATATTGCGGGTCTCAGACTGCTGCAAGATCACCAAGGATCATGGATCCCTGGTGGTAGCAGTGATCCGATGGCGGTCTGATCACCCAACTTAAAATACAGCCGTCGGGTGGCCAATGCGGAAGTAGCCGCACTGCCACTGTGGGTTTGGCGGTCCATCAGACTGCTAAACTCATAATCAGGCCTTACGTTCTGTGGCCTCGGGTGTAGCAGGCGAAAAAGTAGGCGCATCACTTTATCATGAAGGGGGCTTCTCCTTTGGGTTGCTTTTAGAAATCTCTTGTTCCCGTTCCCTGTTTCAGTCTGAATTTGGTGCTTTACTACTGAAGGGGAAGGCACAATATTATTAATGGAAACAAATGTGTCCTCTTTAGCATTGATCACCCCATACATAATGGTATGTTCACATGTGGCATCAGGGTTCGTATATCTCGTTTCATTTCTATCCCTAACTGGAACTAGAGATGAAATCAGTTGAAGTTCCATACACTAGACCTGTAAGACCCGCCCAGGTAAATGGACCTTGTGGGATGAGGTCCAGTGGTGTAATGATTGCAGCAGGCCCTTTGCATCCCTAACCCACATGACTTGACAGAGCCGATACATATTAAAGTGTTGTTGAAACATCTGCTACGTCAAATATTGTAATAAGTTAGTGTCAAAGTATTGTAACTTAGGTACAGTGTTTAATTTGTAAAATCAGTAAGTGCCAGGGCTCTCGTCAGGAGGCCACTGCAGCTTGCACCTTGCATTGCCCCAACCAAACTGCTAACTCTCTCAAAGTTTTTTTTTCTCTCGAAGTTTTATATAACGTCAACTTGACCCGAAATCAGGTATCAGAGCACTTTACATGAGCACCAGTTGTGTTACATGAGGACACATTCATTTTTGTTAGGCACGGGGAGATTAAAGGATTTTCCCGGACTCACAGGATGTTGAGCATCGTTGCAGAGACTTGAACCCGGTTCCCCAGATTTGAAGTCTGTCGCCCTAACCGTTAGGGTACATCCTCTCCCTGTACTAACAACTACTAACCATTTCACTCCTCCTACAGTTGTGACTGTTTGGACTATTTCAGGGACCCGAAGCTATAAGAATGGCTTGGGCGGCAGGTAACTGTCATTTTTATGTATGTTTAATTAATAATTAACTGTTGTTGTGGTCACCTCTAAATTAGCCAGACAGCATCACCTTGTGGCAGACTGTCAAAAGCACCGGTGTTGACAATTAAGTGCCGGTGCCGAGCACTGGAAACCACCGGCTCAAACTAAGCACTGCTTAGGCACCCAAGTAGGACTACAGCTACACTTGCATGCCAAGTTGGCTAGCTGCATGTCACCTATGCTTCCATCTCTTCCCCCGCCCGCCCAGATGCGCACAGGTCTTGGTAGTGAAGCAAAGTGTGTACTCAAAACTTGGAGTGAGAATATTGTTCCCTCAAGATTTTTGAGTGTGCTTTTGTGAACTGGCTCTTTTCGTTCTAATTTTTGCCCCGAAAAATTCCCTTTTGCTACAACCTTTGAATACCTGGCTCTCATTTCTGACCTTCACAAATGTGTGGTCATAATTCACACCGGGGGCCTGGGCAATAAGAACAGTTGCCATGCTTTCATTTTTTGTCCAGCCCTTGGTGGAAGAGGTGTGGTGCAGCGGTCATTGCGCCTGACTCCGGACCACTGGGATCACGGTTCGATTGCCGGGGGAAGGTTAGCCCAGTACCATGTGACTCTGGGCAATAGCTCGCTTAATCTTCCCGAAGGCCCCCAGCACCGGGACACCTCTCCGGAAGTAGCTGTGCGCTTTACAAATGCTGGTATTTCATACAACAAAAAGCAAGTGGTGCACACCCGATGCTCTGTTGTACACTGGCTCCCATAAGCCACTTGGCCATGGTTGGTGATATGTGCCTGCTGATGTGGCCCACACTTACGTCACCTGTAGGAATAGCATTGACATCTGCAGACCTTAACTGACCCATATATGTCACAGTTAGATTTACTTTGCCACCCCTCAGGGTTTTAAGTCAATACAACGCGGTATATACAACGCACTACCATTACAACGCTGGTTTTACAACACAAGTCGTTACCACGACTTGCGCTGTTGGGTGCTGGACTTAGGAATAGTAAGATTTACTATTCCAACACCAGCCTATGTACAGTAAGGAAGGTGTTGGAATAGTAAATCTACTATACCTTAGCCTAGAGCGCCCTCCAGCGCAAGTCGTGGTAACAACGTGCTTTGTAAAACCAGCGTTGTAATGGTAGTGCGGTGTAAACACCGCGCGGTAATGGATGTTCTCCACCCCTCAGACAACAGTGAGAATGTGAAGTTGTATCCCACTGCTCACATACTTTGAATGAGTTAGGGCGGGTGGGGAATGCAAGTCAGGCAGGGCTACAAAATAACTGCATCTGAAAAAATGCACAATTTCCCTATTTGCAAAATGCACAGATCCCCCAAAAACTCTGTGTGATTTTTTTCCACAAAAAATAAGAAAGCACAGGTAAGGTCTCTTTCCATCAGATTTTCGACAAGCAAAATGGTGCATCTGTAACCATGAAGTTGTATTGGCTTCGCTTTGGTTTCTGGTGCACCCAGGAAAATGTCCATACATTGAATTAAAAACTGAAATATTTAAAACGCTGCTCTGCATTTTGCACATCACTGCGTGCACAGCCTACTGTTGTTTTACAGATCTGAGACTAATTCGTTATATATTTTAACCGATAAACTATAATATACAATTCTATCAACAAGAAGCTTATGCCATTATACTGAATTATTTTTATGTGTGCAATAATTCGCATGAATTTATGTTTTTATATTCTGAGAGTCGGACAGCTTGGTTTTACCTCTCTTTTAAGCATTTCTTGCAAGATTTGCACCTTGACCTTCCCACATAAATCTCTGTATAATGGAACTCTGTCTCACTGTTTGAAGACGTTCCCTGTAATTGCTTTGAAATGTAGTCCAGAAAATGTATGTATTTGTCTAATGCGTTTCCATAGTACCTTTACCCAAAGTGCTCTACAAGTGTTTTTAAATGGTACTTCAGCTAGGGAGAGGTGGGTAAAAACAAACTCGAGGATTATGGAAATGAGGGGCGCTGACGACCATTTTGAACAGTACAATTTGCGTATACAATAGATGGCGTGACAGCAGAAGTTGAAGTGGGGGGTGGAATGTATAGCAAGTGACGACGCTCCCGAGAGCACGGGCTCGTCTATATCATTGGACTAGGTGCAGATGCTTCAGAGGCGGGAGTGTCAGATGGGAGATTGTATTTCTGGGCCTCGAGGGGTCCCGACTGACCGATTTTCCTCCTTACACATGCTGTTTCTTCTGCAACGAAGGACACACAACTAAGCCCCCCCCTTCTTTTTCTTCCTTTCCCCTCTCTCTTTGGGAGGGAGCACATAAAAGCGAAGCGTACCACATTTGTACTGTATATAAGAATGCCAAATGTATATTCTACTTTTATCTTTTTATATTTTAATAAAAAAGTTTTAAATAAAAAAAAAAAAGAAATGTGAAGAGGTTCTTATGCCAGCCACTCAACGGTACCAATCATGTTCCAGAGAGCTGGAGGGATTAAAACTATTTTTTTTAACTTATGGTGGCGGGTGCTTAGAGCCCTGTGAAATGTTTAGATGCCACTCATTATTCTTGGGTCCTGGGATAAATGGTGTGACTATATGGGAAAAAGTATAAGCCAGTGTCTACAAAGGATGCTTTTAAGGCCAAAGCACAAAATATTTTAAATAGAATGAGAGATCAGAAGAGTTTCAAAGTGTGATCAGATGTCCTACTGACAACAGCCACACTGATGTACATGTGACTTCTGCCCGTCAAACCAATTCTGGTGTAAACTGCCTCTCAGCTTTACTACAAAATCATTCACGGCTTTTTCTCAAATTTGTGAAGTGTTTCTAAACTACGAAGAGGATGAAATGAAATGAAAGGAAAATTTATAAAGCGCGGTAGTTACCCTGAGGCGTCCCAGCGCAATACACAACAATGGGTACTGATTTCTAACGTCTGAGCAAAGTTTGATGCAGCCACTCACTTCTTGACTCTTCTTTCAGCAATTCCCCAGCATGGTAAAACCTTCAGTTTGCTAAGTATTGTGTTAACAACCCTTTTGGTCTTAGCTCATGGAGCGCATTTATAATAAATGTACTACTGCAGGAAGTGGTGCATTGGTGCTACATTGGCCACAATCCGGCTCTTTTTATATTACAATATCAAAGTTGCATTACAGATTGGAATCTATGGGTCCTTCGTTATTAGTGAATTTCCCCATGCACATCTTTTGCTATGTTTACTTACAGGGGCTGGGGTGGCATGGTGAGCAAAATAATTATGAATTTAACCCAGATCTCTTAACTGGGGGTGAATGTTTTGATTTGTTCTGCATTCCATCCATCAATTGTGTGTCTTTTGCTTTCTCGCCCTAAGTGCGCCAGGTATGCCCAGACGTGGGTCCTGGGCTCACTGTGCCACTGGAATCAAACTATCCTGGTTGAAGAAGGGTGAAACCCCGAAACTGGTCCTAGGATGCTTGTTTCTGGTCCAGGGAGGACCTGGCTTGTCGGTTGGGGCTGGACTGTTCCCATGAGGCACAGGGTCCCCTTTTTTCTTTTTTTCTTCTGTCATTCCCCGCGTCTCCCCCTCGCCGCCCGTTTCCCGCCGCCGCGTCCCGTAGCTCCACCCCCTCGCACCCTATTGGCCACCGCGTCCCATAGCTCCGCCCCCTCACACCCTATTGGCCGCCCCGCTCCCACCTCCCAGCTGCTCCTCTCCCACTCATATGGAGGCCGCGCAGCGGACGCGCGCAGCTAAGGCAAGCCTGTCTGCGCCCGTCCGCGCCTGGCCCGCGCCCAGCACCAGGACACCTGTCTCCCGCAGACACCAGCCCACCCGCCGGACCTACGACGCCACCGAACTCTACGCACTCAACGCCGGCCGAATCCCGAGCTGCTATCGAGCCACCCCGAGACGCACCCACGGACCCTTCTGCTGCCACTCCTGCAAGTTCACCTGCTTCCGGACCTGCACTACACCAGCACCAGCAGCAACCACCTGAAGTGCATCCTGCTCAATACCCGCTCCATCCACAGACACGCCATCGAGCTCTGGAACCTGCTCGACACCACAGCCCCAGACGTCGCCTTCCTCACGGAAACCTGGATGAACGCCTCCTCAGCGCCCGACATCGCCATCGCCATCCCGGACAGCTACAAGATCATCCGGAGGGACCGCGTCAACCAGACAGGAGGAGGCATCGCCATCATCCACAGGAACACCATCCGTATCACGACCAACACCGACGACACCCTCGCACCCGCCGAACACCTGCACTTCCAGATCCACATCAACCCCAAGACCACCCTCAGAGGCACCCTCATCTACAGACCCCCAGGACCACGCACACAATTCAGCGAAGACATCGCCGACTTCATCAGCCCGCACGCCCTCCTCTCCACTGACTACATCCTCCTCGGGGACCTCAACTTCCACCTGGAGAACAACAACGACCGCAACACCACCACCCTGCTGGACAACCTCGCCAACCTCGGTCTCAAGCAGCTGGTGACCACCCCTACCCACTACGCCGGACACCCACTCGACCCTGTGTTCTCATCCAGCAAGGACATCACCTTCAGCCACGCCACCGGACTCCACTGGACGGACCACAGCTCCATCCACTTCAGCTTCAGAAGGACCACGATCCACCACCACCAACAATAGGTGGCACGCAGAAGCTGGAACAAGATTACAGCCGACCAGCTCACGAACTCCCTGAGCATGAACCCTCCCACCAGCGCAACTAACCCAAGCCAGGCGGCCACCAACCTCACGAAGTGGATCAGCAACTGCGCAGACGACCTCGCTCCTCTGAAGACCCCGCCTAGCAGACCCAGCAGCAAGGAAGCCCCATGGTTCACTGACGAACTCAAGAACTCCAAGAAGAACTGCCGAGCACTCCAGAAAGCCTGGCGCAGAGACCCAACACCGAACAACATAACTGCCATCAAGCTAGCCACCCGAAAACACCACCAACTGATCCACGCCACCAAGAAAACTGCATTCAAGGAACGACTGGACAACAACGCACACAACAGCAAGGAACTCTTCAACATCGTTAAAGAGCTCTCCAACCCCAACGCCGGAAACAACGACATCACCCCTTCGCAAGACCTCTGCAACTCCCTCGCCTCCTACTTCCACAACAAGATCGCGGACATACACAACAGCTTCAGCACTCAACCGACGCACGCCACGACTGAACCACCGCCCCCCACCACCACCCTCCGCGGCTGGACCCCGATCAGCACCGAAGACACCATCCGCACGATGAACTCCATCCTCTCCGGATCTCCGACCGACCCCTGCCCTCACCACGTCTTCAACAAGGCCGAACGCTGTCATCGCACCCCACCTGCGGGACATCATCAACACCTCCTTCAACACCGCTACCTTCCCGAATAGCTGGAAGCACGCCGAACTCAGCGCTCTACTAAAGAAGCCATCAGCCGACCCCACCGACCTCAAGAACTACCGCCCCATCTCGCTGCTCCCGTTTCCTGCAAAAGTAATCGAGAAGACCGTCAACAAGCAGCTGGCCGCCTTCCTCGAGACGAACGGATCCCTCGACCTCTTGCAGTCTGGCTTCCGGGCCAACCACAGCACCGAGACCACCCTGATCGCAGCCACCGATGACATCCGAGCCCTGCTCGACAACGGAGAAACAGCGGCCCTCATCCTCCTAGACCTCTCCGCGGCTTTCGACACTGTCTGCCATCGTACCCTAGTGCGGCGCCTCAGCAACGTCGGAATCCAGGAGAAGGCACTGGAATGGATCATCTCGTTCCTCGCCGGAAGGACACAGAGAGTCCGCCTCCCCCGTTCAGATCAGAAGCCACCAAAGTCATCTGCGGCGTTCCCCAAGGCTCCTCGCTCAGCCCAACCCTCTTCAACGTCTACATGAGCCCCCTCGCAGCCATCGCACGCCAACACAACCTCAACATCATCTCCTACGCCGACGACACCCAGCTGATCCTCTCCCTCACCAACGACCCCGTCACCGCCAGAGCCAACCTACACAAAGGGGTAGCCAAGTGGATGATGAACAGCCACCTGAAACTGAATTCGGACAAGACGGAAGTCCTCATCCTGGGATCTTCACCCTCCACCTGGGACGACTCCTGGTGGCCCCCCGCCCTGGGCAACACACCCAAACCAACAGACCACGCACGCAACCTGGGCTTCATCCTGGACTCCTCCCTCTCCATGACCAGACAAGTCAACGCCTTCTCCTCGTCGTGCTTCAACATCCTGCGCATGCTACGTAAGATCTTCCGGTGGATCCCCACCGAGACCAGGAAGACGGTCACCCAGGCCCTCGTCACCAGCCGTCTGGACTACGGCAACTCCCTCTACGCCGGAACCACCGCCAAACTCCAGAAAAGACTCCAGCGGATTCAGAACCCCTCTGCACGACTCATCCTGGACATCCCCCGACGCAACCACATCTCCGGACTCCTGGTAGATCTGCACTGGCTCCCGGTCAACAAGAGAATCACCTTCCGTCTCCTCACCCACGCACACAAAGCCCTACACAACCAAGGCCCAGGATACCTCAACAGCCGCCTCAACTTCTACGCCCCCACACGCCAGCTTTGATCGACCGACCACGCCCTCGCCTCCGTCCCCCGCATCCGAAGAGCCACCACAGGAGGAAGGTCCTTCTCCTACCTGGCCGCCAAGACTTGGAACTCCCTCCCGACCCACCTCCGCCTGACCCAGGACCACCTTGCCTTCAGGAAGCAGCTCAAGACCTGGCTGTTCGAGCAGTAGCGGACCCCCCCCTCCCCTAGCGCCTTGAGACCCTCCGGGTGAGTAGTGCGCTATATAAATACTTTGATTGATTGATTGATTGATTGAGGATCAAAACTAATTTGCATTTGGCCAGGTCTTAACTGAGGTGGCGTGGTGAGCAAAATAATGATAGATTTAACCCAGATATCTTGACTGGGAGTGAATGTTTTGATTTGTTCTGCATTCCGTCCATCAATTATGTGTCTTTTACTTACAGAGGCTCTCCCAGCCCTGATTATAACCTCACCTCTTGCTAGTGCCCGGGGAAGATGGTGGCGGGTTCCTGACTCTCCCGGAATGGCAGAGAGAGCGATGGACCTGCGTAACTTCTTATGCAGACTTCAAAACCGCAGTGCAACCGTCAGAAACTTTGTGGAGCTGATTGACGTGTTCCCGAGCTGCCACAGAATAATGTAAGCAGCGTATTTCTTTGAACTCCACTAACGGAGCGTTTCCTCACAGAACCAGCCGCCATCTTGTCTTACGCTCCGTGAGGGAATTATTGCATGTACTTCACTCAGAGGAGCTAAACTTTAAATGGCTTGCGGTTATCTTCAATATTTACGTGACTTCAGAATGCAGACATTGTTCTCTCCTATTGCTTTTTTTCCTGGAATATTAGACATTTTCTGCTGTTTATCCTGTTATGAAGACCCAAATAAGAACCTTCAAATCTTTAATGTGAAAACATTTCAATGCTGTTTAATGTTTTCACATCTCAGCGCCTTCAAAGACTTACCATTATGGTTTGAGGTTTGAATATAACCTCACCTATTGCCCTCTAGCTACTGGAAACCCCCTCTACGTTAGCTACACCCTCTCCTCGACCTCTCACAGCCCTGAGACCAGCTCTTTCACTCTCCTACTTGGATCTCATCCTTCTACTCAATACCTTCTTTTCCACACTGACCATTTTCAACCTCACATACTTCTTGAATTTTCCTCGACCCTCTTCTAATTTACTGCACAATATAATAATCTTTCTGTACAGTGCAGCGAGGTTCAAACGTTCCAAGTCTAATTCATCCACAAGTACGCATGTGCTCGCACGCACGCAGTGGTGTTAACCCATTGGGAGAGCCTTGATCCTCATGCAATGGATAAAGGAGCTTGTTGGGATTGTGCTTGTTCCCTCTGAAGAAGATGTGCTGGTTCGTCAAACCTTAGTGGAGAGGCACCGATCATAGAACAGACAAACGGCAGTGGCGGCTCCTCCACTATGGCGGTGCCACCAACCTCAAAACTAGAAAAATTAAATGATAATAAAACAGGTTTATTATCGTCTTATTTTTCTTCTAAGTGTTGAGTCTTGGGGGCGGGGCCATTGGGATACAGTCACGAAGAGGGAGTGGTGAGCACTGCTGTCAGTGCCCCTTTCGGTTTGGCCGCTCATCTTCGGATGGCGAAACCGACATGCATACTGAGATGTCTCCAACCCGAGGTGCGTTGCTGGGTTGGAGACAGCAGGCACAGGCTCCCAGTCTCTCTGGGAGTCCAAATCCAGTGCGCTCAGACCAATCCTGATGCTGCTCTCATGCTGCATGAGAGCAGCATCTGGACTGGCCCCAGGGGGGTCTGGGACCCTGTGAAGCAGTGGAGCCAGAGAGGAGCAGAAAAGTGGTGAATCAATTTTTTTTTCATCGCCCGTCATTCCCCCGCCACGTTGCCCTGACACCAACCTCAAAGGGATGACTACATTTTGTGCGCTTTCCCTGTGCTCCGACACAGAGTCATTCAGCACATTTTGGCGGCCATCTTTTCAATTCCCCCAGGGCTCTCTGTATCCAGCCTTTGTGAGGATAGGACAAAGAGCTACCATATGTTCGAAACATTGTTCATAACTGAAGGTTGATGTTCCAATGGCCAATATCCAAAGACGTATAACTCTAGATTTTCACTCTGTATTGCTGCATACCAGATTAAACCACCTGTAAGCACTATAAATAGGAGATGCTGTTTCCAAGTTAATCCAAGTCAATGTCTCTCAGAATATCAACCTCCCAAGTCTGAATAGGCCTTGAGGGAATTTTATCTCTTGGCATGCAGAACATTGCATAGCTGAGCAGGAAGAGCCACCTCACTGATCCAGCCTGCTGGTGAATGGCCTTTGGAGAAGGCATTCACCAACACATTAATGCGGGTAAGTCTGGTTTACATGAGCGAGGTCACCTTGCATAATATTAGGACACAGCGGAGCAGTGTTACTCACATGAACACCCCACTCAATTAGTGGTGAGTTGGCATTGATGGTTTCCCTGGAATGTCCAGTGAGATTCAGAATCTCAGGAGTTTGCATTTATTCCAAACTCCTCTTCGCCCTACCCTGGAAATGATAGGAGATTATTTCCTCGAAAAGAAAGGAGTAAAACTCTATCAAGGGCTGGAAGGAGAAAGAAGTTGTCGCCCAGCAAAAAAGATGTGTGGGAATCGTCTTTCGCATTGGAAAATAAAATCAAGCTACTGCACAAAGTGAGTGACATTTTTGCTTGCAAAGGTGTACATTATGTACAAACTATCGTGCTAAAATACCATTGCATTGTCACAAAGCGATATTCAATAGTGAAAGAAGGGAGACCCCCTCTAGGATTTACTTTCAGGTCAGGGAGTAGAGGGGAAAAGAACAACAGGCAACTGAAATAGCTCCCTCTTGACCTATAAATACATTTGTCATTGGAGTAATCTCTCAAACACAGGGCATATACCAACAATGTCTACACAAAATGTGAATTGTTTTTCATTTTATTTCATTTTCAGTAAAAAAGTAAATTTTTTCATTTTTATCATAATTTTCAAGTATACCAATTATAAAAATATATACATATTTCGAAAAGGCATCAGAGAAAATTATTTTTCACCATATCGAAGCTATGCATATATGTCTATTTAGGTTCATAAAGACACAAATAAATATATACAACACAGGTAAAGAGCCACACACGCACAACACATACATACTACCTAAACATCCATCACCTCACAAAAACAACAACAACTATGTCCTATAGCATTGAATCTGGTGTCCACTACATGACCAAAGTCATGAGATTTTTTAAAAAAAAAGAAAAGAAAGAGAAGGTCGAGGCGTTTCGGTGGAGATAACAGAAGTACGGACCACCTTCTTCAGGACCAAAACAGATACAGTGCGGTATAGGACCTCTGAGCCTGGAATGTAAATCTGAAACAATATACACAAAAATTATTTTTTCATCCACCTATGCCCTGTAAAGCTTAGTAAATACTTATATACATTTGAAACAACGAAATGGACCAAGACCCACACTTAAGATTCTCACAGCTTCTCACCACCCAGTGAACCTTATAACCCATTCATTAAAGTGTGATCTCCAGTTGCTGGAGGGAGAGAGAATGATTTGTTCAATGCCCTTAATGGCGCTGAGGTCAAGTCATAAGATATCAAGATTTGAAGATTTATTTGATAAATACCTCTGTCAAAAGATGGACAAATGCCATTGCATTGTCACAAAGCGATATTCACAATGCTCTTTTACTTTCCCAGCTCTTCGTTTGTACTTTTGACCAGCTTTGTGAATTCTTGGAGGCCACAAATCTACACCCGTGCACGTTTGTAGACCTGCCCATGAAAATTTAAATATTTCTTTGGGAATTCGTCCTCTTGCAGATTTAGAAGCAAAGATACCGCTTTCTCGAATTGTGCTACCCGCACTCTAGAACATGATTCTCCAAAGTCGGTCCTGGAGGGCTGGAATTTTAAGAGAACTACATTTATTTAACCCCTTGGGTGCTCATGACGAGGTCAGCTCGTCATGAGCTACGGCGCTCCGGTGCTCTCGTCATGACCTCGCCCGTTCCGTGGAACGCTCGCATGCTGGGCTGATTCCCCTGCTGTGCTGAACGTTCCATTGGAACGGGTGTGGCCATGACGAGCTCAGCTCGTCATGAGCACCAGAGCGCCGTAGCTCATGACGAGCTGACTTCGTCATGAGCACCGGGGTGCTGTACGCGCCCCCAGCACAGCGGGGGAAACAGCCCGCACGGAAGGGGTTAAAAGTGAAATCAGATTTTTAGGATAACTACATTTATCTAAATGGGAACATGCTAAAAATCTGGCATGGATCTGGCCATCCAGAACGAACTCTGGAGAACCCTGCTGTAGAAAGGAGAGTGAATGCCTATGTTGCATCTTAGAATGTTTGCAATGCCATGCAGAGCTTGACTCTGTTGAAGAAATGGACTTATTTTGGCCTTAATAGGAGCAAAACCCTGTCAGTACAATTAAAGTGCATGCCACTGGTTTATCAGTGTTTCCGGTTTCACCTGGTCTAGCCCCTTAAATGTACTCCCTTCTTGAAGTTTCTAAAAGATGCATATCGAGTGTTCTAATCTTTTTTTCTTACCTGGCCGAGATTGAAGCAAACAATCGACCCCCACCTCTAGTCACATCTTTAACGATAACTACGGGGGTCTACAACTGATGCAAGATGTTTTTATGACTAGGCTCACGATTGTCTGTCTTAAAATGAAGAGAGTCAAAATACCTTAGACGGGGGGCAACTGCTGCCAAAAATATGTGAAAATATATGCTTTGCTAATAACGTTAAGCAATAAGCACGTAAAGACACATGCATAGCTGTGTTTGTGTGTTTTTATAAATTACTATCGATGCAGAAAAACGTTAGCACTTTTATATCTGCATGTTCAGAAAATACTGCAAATTACATTTTCTAAGATGCTCTTGCAATGTCATATATTTTAGCGTCACGAAAAAAATACATAAAATCATCAAACACCGAAAAGGGGTAGAACATAGATTTCTGTTTTCCTTTTACCTTAAATAATAAAACAATAATTTCTCAATTTGCAGAGCAGGGATAAAGGATTTAGGAAACAACTTTGGAGCTGTGTGTGCATGTCGACTGCACGAAAAAAACAAAAAGAGGATTAGGGGGCTGAACATGCCAAGAATGGAAACAGCTGAGGAATCAAACTTTCCTCAGGATCTGGGGAGCAGCATGGCAGGGAAACTGAGCTCTAATCTTCTGCAGATTAACTGTTTCGAGGTAGGTTCTGAGTTATTTCAGAAACATCCTGAAAAGTCAAATGACTTCACATCCCATTATAAAAGAGCTTTTTGGAAATCCCTACATACTGCCTGCCCATTTACGTCATTTGACTGCACCTTTCAAAATGGCGGGTTAAAACTCGTCGTACAGTGGGCTTTTTGGATGTACTTGACGTAATTAAATTGTTTAACAATGACCACAATATTTAACAGAGCAAGGATAAACTTTTGGAAATCTTGACACATTTAAGAAGGAGATTGGGCAAAAGTGACCAATGTTTTGCTCCATAAAGGACAGGTCCTAAGTTTAGGTAAAAGAAGGCCTCCGCATTGGGTGCAACCATTTCACGTATAAACAGCCACTGCCGGTGCAGGTAAGAGCTGTGGGACAGGGTGGGGGGTATTTCGACAGACAACGATGAGGGCAAACTCATCATTTATTTTATTTTCTCTTGTGGCCGTCTGTAGAATACCCCCCAACCCGTCCCCACTGCTCTTACCTGCACGGGCCGCGGCTGCCTATAAGCATAAACCATTACTGCCAGAGGAGGACTGAGCCAACATCCTATGCTGACCAGAGAGTCAAAAAAAGCCTTTGTGGGCAAGTGCAGGCCCATGTTGCCTCCTAGGGTGGCGAACAGGCAGAGTCACCTTGTGATGGGAAGTAATTAAAGTCGCCACCATTTAGGCGAGGGCAAATAATGTCCATTTGCCTAGAGAAGCAAAATTACTAGCAGAACCCTGGCTCATGCAGTATTCAAAGACTGTCACAAGTCAAAGGAAGTATGAAAATGTAGTTTTGGGAGGCATTGAAACTTACAGCCTTCTTAACACTAGGGATCCTCAGAAACCCCATATTTTCTGCCTGCTGCAAAATCAAAGGAGGTGATAACTTGTTGCAAAGAACAAAGTAACTGTGTTTGGACCTCTTCATATAGCCTTGTAACAACAGTCAGACCTGATCTAAACCTCAATACAGTTTGGTGCACTTTTTCCTAAGTATTGGGCTCCATGTTTCAGCTACAGAGAGTGCATTGACCAATGTGTACCAACAGGTTCATACACTGACGCAGGCCCTAGAAATATGACAAGGCACCATTAGAGGAAAATCTTGGGGCAGCCCTATGTTAATCCCAGTTTAAAGATACGGAGAATAAGACAGTTGAAAAATGTAAAGTTCAGTAACACAACTTGTTACATATCACATCACCTGCACACAAATAGGATGTACAGAGGTGAAGACATATGACGTTACATGCAAGACCTCCTCTTACTCGCCATACTTCGTTCTACGTAATAACGAAACACTGTGCACACAAACATACCAATCAATCACACAGTTACAGGTATACATATAAACTCAAAACAAATGTACCTTGTGTACATAAATGCACACAAATTGTGATTAAGTCAATGCCTCTATGCTGCAGAGTAATGAATCCTTGACTTTAAGGATGATGTAATCAAAGCTCCTAATAAAAAAGTTGGAAACCTTAAATGAACTGATGCTTCTACCCAGGGTCAGAACTCCCAAATCAGCAATAGCCAGGATGTTACAAACATTGCAACATGCACCTTGTAAATGCCCTACTTGCGTATTCAACCAGGGGGAATTTAAATATAGGAGATTAAACTCAGCTTTTTAATAACGTGTTCAAGACTTGGGATGGCTGCTGGTCTGAGTGAGGTTCATCATTCCCTTTTCTTGTAATTGCACTGGGTAGTATTTAATATATACACAAACACCAGCCAACACCAAAATAAATGTGTCCTGAAATAGTAAGTATGACTGTCCTATCTTCTTAAAGACAGAACATCTCATTACTTCACCCTATTGAGTAGAAAGAGGCAACAATTTAGCAGGGTCAAACTTTACTGATGATCAAGATAAAAATGTACACACTTTTTAAGAACATTTGCAAATTCAGGTTGAAGAGACACTTGTTATAAGTATAATTATTTTAAAAAATACTGCTGAGAATATTTTACAAGCAAGAAATTCAAAAAATCAAGCAAGAACTATGATGAATAAATCCTCTTACATATGAACATTATTACAATGTGTTCATTCTTTTAAGACAAGTAAAACATATCTTTTGAAGATCACTTACAATTGTTGCACCAGAAACTGCCCATTTGCCAATATTTCTCCTCTAAATATTGGTTTACCTTTCTTCTGATCACTGTCAAAGGACCAAATACTATTAAATCCCTAACACTGAGAGATAAGTGTCTTTGGCTGCCACAAAGAAGCTCCCTTAGACTGAAAGAACACAAGTGGCATTAATGAATATGCCATGATAGTAACGCAAGCTAGATGGCTAAAGAGAGACTGATGACTATTTCGAGAGGGGGCTCTCACAATATTTAGAAGTCTACCTTTATAAAGATGTAAGGGTAAAACATTGAAGTACTACAAGCTATGGTAAAAAACTTTAATCACCAATGAGATTTGGAATAGGCAAGTCGTTAACCTTTCAGAAATTATTTGAAAGGAATTCTCGCCAGTATGAAAATAAGACTAACAATTAAAGATATGCTCTTGTTTCTAGCATTGGGTAGCACATTAATTAAATTCTGTTAGGTTAAAGGGAAAAAAAGAAGATGGAAGTCTACTTTTTAAAGTCTAAAGTAAATATAATACCTTACAAACTGGTTCTTCATTACCTATTTGCTAATTAGTGAAGTTTCTCTAAACCTTGACACTCCTGAAATGATGAAGCAGAACACTAGATCTAGTGGAATGTTACATGATGCAGTGCTGAAATAAATGAACTATTTCAGAAGAGACTTTACCAATCAACTTTTTCTGCTTTTCTCGTAATATGAAAGTAAAGAAACTAGTGAATGGGCTGAACCTTAAAATTCTGCTGCATATGTAAGTCCAGAAGTTAAACCTAGAAACAGCAAATTTACCAAATGTGCCAACATACATTGGCCTTTGTCTGTACATGTTTAGCGGCTGGCTCGGTCGCGGAAAGGCCCCGCCGCTGACACAGTGGATCCAAGTTCTTCGCACAAGGAGACCCGGCTGGGCCGAGAAGTACCCAACTGTGAGTGACCTTGTTACAGGCGGAAGAGCCATGTCCCACTACTGGCTGTTGTCCGTCCCTCATTTGCCAGTGATCAGGGACTTTGCTGTCCGAAACATGTTTGGCGCTTGTTTGGAGGGGAAGACTGGCTCAACGGCTGTCTTCACGAAGGAAATTTGAGCTCCCTGGGTGCGGCCTTTCCACAGAGGGCAACCTTCGTCTGTATATATATATATATATATATATATATATATATATATATATTTTTTTTTTTTTTTTGCTGGCAGGGCGAGCTTCACGAACAATAAATCACTCACTTGCAAATTTGGGTCGGCTCCTCTATCCTAAATCGTCGATAGGCTCCGAGCAACTGGGAGTTCGGGGGTTTGGACGGAGGGTTTTGTATATATATATATATATATATATATATATATATATATATATATATATATATATATATATATATATATATATATATATATATATATTATTACCTACTGGCGGTCGCCAGTAGGTATATATAGTTAGGATTTTTTCCCTATGGGATTTCTGAAAATTCTATGTCTAATAACTTTGGCGTTTGTGGACGGAATGGGCTGAAATTTTCAGGAAAATGGCACATTTTGTTTCTGAGCAGCCCCTGAAAATTTGGGGGGGGTTCCGTCAAGGGGGGGCCGAGAAAAAAGGGGGGTCCCAAAACGCGTTTTTCCCATGTTAATTTCCATAGGGCGGTTGGACTCACTTTTAGCTCGAACGGCTGAATGGATTTGCACGAAACTTGGCAAAATTGTAGGGACTGTTAGCCCGATGTGCCTTTGCTAGGTCTCAATATATGTGCTTCAGTGGATTTTGAGAAATTAACGTTTAAATCAAGATATATATCTGTAACAGCGCTCCGGGCAGCGATCCGGTTCGCGTACTTTTCGCTTATCGGAACTTTGCGAAGCGAAGCTGATTGGCTCTCCGGTGTCTGTCAACATTCTAAACAGTCCGGTGCGGCCGCCATCTTGTCTCTCGGTAGGATCGAGAGACAAGAGGAGGCCAAAACAAAGGAGGAAATGAAGGAAAGGGGGCAAGGTAGACCCCTTCTGACCCCCTAGGATTGATGAGGGGATATTATAGAGCCACGCTGGGCCCCAAAAAAAAAAAAAAAAAAAAATCCGTTTTTTTCGCCGTAGAGACGCGTCTTGGTACGCGAACCGGGCAGCTAACCGGGAAGCTAACCGGCAGTGTAACGGGAGTCTGACGAGTAGCTGATTGGCTGTCAACATTGTAAACAGTTCGGAGCGGCCGCCATCTTGTCTCTCGGTAGGATCGAGAGACAAGAGGAGGCCAAAAACAAAGGGGGAAATGAAGGAAAGGGACAAGGTAGACCCCTTCTGACCCCCTAGGATTGATGAGGGGATATTATAGAGCCACGCTGGGCCCAAAAAAAAAAATACGATTTTTTCGCCGTAGAGACGCGTCTTGGTACGCGAACCGGGCAGCTAACCGGCAGTGTAACGGGAGTCTGAGGAGAAGCTGATTGGCTGTTATCATTGTAAACAGTCTGGAGCGGCCGCCATCTTGTCTCTCTGTGGGATCGAGAGACAAGAGGTGGAAAAAAGGTGTAAATGAATGAAAGGGGTAAGGCAGACCCCTCCTGAACCCCTAGGATTGATGAGGGGGCTATTAAAGTTCCCTGGGGGGTGAAAAAAAAATTCGTTTTTTCGCGGTAAAGGTGCTTCCTGGTACGTTAACCGGGCAGCTAACCGGCAGCGTAACGGGAGTCCGACATATTGTGTTTTTTGAACGTTTGTGATATGTGCACGTGTGGATTTTGTCTAATTAAGGTTAAAAATATATATATATATCTTTAAGCGTGTTTTGGCGCGCTTACGTTTTGGGTTTGGTTTGCGTTGCAGAGACGATACGTCACGGTTATGCGATGCATCATGAGGCGTCTCACGGGCTATGTGATACGTCACTTAATAAAGAATATATTTTACAGCTATAGATATTAGCTTTTAAAAAACCAATGAAATTCACAGAAAAAACCATAGGTTATAGACCATATATAGTTAGGAATTTGCATTTACAAAACCTTGAAAATTCACTGAAAAAACCATAGGTTATAGACCATATATAGTTAGGGATTAGCATTTAAAAAACCTTATTTTATTTGCACAAAACCATTGAAATTCCATATATAGTTAGTTGCACTAACTATATATCGCGGACCCGCAATCCACTGCTAATGATGTCACATATTACATCATTCATGACATGGTCAGTGACATCACTGATGACATCACTGATGACATCTCAAATGACATCACTGATGACATCACTGATGACATCTCAAATGACATCACTGATGACATCACTGACATCTCATTTGACATTACTGATTACATCACTGATGATATCATGTATGTGATAATACATCTTCAGACTCTAATATAACCTTAGATACACTCAGTGTAAACAGGCACTCACAGACTGTCACACATCCATGGAGTTACTCACACACCTAGTCAGTCATGCAAAGAATCAATCACACCTCCATTTCCTCAACTATACAGTTATACACACCTTACTTATTCAAACATATACTAACACATATTTACTCTCTTATACAATCCTTGATACAAGTTCACAATGATTCATACAGCCACTCTCACATTCACTGGCTCTTATGTTCAGTTATTTATATATGTCAACTCTCACATGGAGTGTGTTTTACATATGTACTTACTTTGACATGTAGAACTGAGATATCCATTCACTCACCAATATACTCATGCACACAGTCAACTGTCCATACAGCTGTTTCTACATGCACTTTTGAAGCCATACACCTAGGGAATCAACTGCTCACACATCTATGCACAGAGTTATACACCTCCCAGCCACCCACACACATACTCAGTCTCCCATACAAATACTTGGGCAACCATTCAATAACCCATATAGTTACTGATATAGCTACTGATTTAAACATGCAGCAGTTTACAGAAGAACATAAATAATGATTGCCAAATTAAGACACTTCAATCACTAACCCATGCACTCAGTGAGACACATTTAATCATTCTCTCATACAGTCAGTCATGCACCTACTAAATCCTTCATCCAGACACTTATACATCCACTCATTCTTCAATATGTAAGACATATTTTAACTTTACAGAAACATACAGTCACTGGGTGTTGTCATCAGTGATGTCATCAGTGATGTCATTTGAGATGTCATCAGTGATGTCATCAGTGATGTCACTGACCATGTCATGAATGATGTAATATGTGACATCATTAGCAGTGGATTGCGGGTCCGCGATATATAGTTAGTGCAACTAACTATATATGGAATTTCAATGGTTTTGTGCAAATAAAATAAGGTTTTTTAAATGCTAATCCCTAACTATATATGGTCTATAACCTATGGTTTTTTCAGTGAATATATATATATATATAATATATATATATATATATATATATATATATATATATATATATATATATATATATATATATATATATGCACCAAACGATTCCCACCACTTCCGGCTCCCGGCGAAGAAGGAACTCAGACCACCACAGCGATTCAGGCAAGGTATGCGTTTATTTGCGTTTCCCACGCAGCCTGCAACAACGCGTTTCGAGCTTCAGGAGCCCTTGATCACATTCAGCAAAAATTACATCACTTGTGCTTTTTATACATGTTTTACACCAATGTGCACACCCCCTTGTTTGTGTGGACTACAAGTCACGTGATGAATGAATATGAAAGAAAGACTGCCGAGTAACTGTTGGTCTTTCGGAGTCATAATGAAAATAATAACTGCTTAAATGCAAAAATATATATATATATATATATATATATATATATATATATATATATATATATATATATATATATATATGGAAAGAAAAAGTTGCCGCTAGGTGGGGAAGCACTTACAGGTAGGAATTGATGCCAGCGCAAGGGTGCGAGCTGCGAACAGAGTCCCTTTCCTGCCAGACACGTTTCGAGCCAGCGCCCTCTTCACTGGTACAGGAGGTGCCTTTACTTGCGGGGTGCTTGCGGCTTTCTGTGGTACAGGAGGTGCCTTTACTTGCGGGGTGCTTGCGGGGACATTGGCAATCCCTTTAATACTTTTTTTGCATGCAAATGGCGGCGGCGACCCACTTGGGTTTTACGAACCACCAGTCCCAGAGAGCATTGCTTCAGGTTTTTCACCTGTGCATAATTACTGAGGGTATTTGCTGGTGCCTGCAGCTTGCCGTCATGTCACATGTGCTGCCACTGAAGAGGGCGCTGGCCCGAAACGCGTCTGGCAGGAAAGGGACTCTGTTCGCAGCTCGCGCCCTTGCGTTGGCATCAATTCCTACCTGTAAGTGCATCCCCACCTAGCGGTAACTTTTTCTTTCCATTTTTGGTGGCCTGCCCAGTCGCGAGGTTGCACTACCGCTTACAACTGCGGGTCCACAGCTGCCTTACTTGGGCAGCTTTCTGTGGTACAGGAGGTGCCTTTACTTGCGGGGTGCTTGCGGGGACATTGGCAATCCCTTTAATACTTTTTTTGCATGCGAATGGCGGCGGCGACCCACCTGGGTTTAACGAACCACCAGTCCCAGAGAGCATTGCTTCAGGTTTTACACCTGTGCATAATTACTGAGGGTATTTACTGGTGCCTGTAGCTTGCCGTCATGTCACATGTGCTGCCACTGAAGAGGACGCTGGCCCGAAACGCGTCTGGCAGGAAAGGGACTCTGTTTGCAGCTTGCGCCCTTGCGTTGGCATCAATTCCTACCTGTAAGTGCATTCCCACCTAGCAGCAACTTTTTCTTTCCATATTTATATATATATATATATATATATATATATATATATATATATATATATATATATATATATATATATATATATATATACATATATATACATATATATACATATATATATATATATATATATATATATATATATATATATATATATATATATATATATATATATATATATATATATATATATATATATATATATATATATATATATATATATATATATATACCTCTCAGTGCGGGTTGAGCAAGGGACGCTGCCAGCCGACAGCTTGTGACTTCACAAGGAGTACTGGGACACTATTACCAGCTCACGACCCGGCAAACCGTGCTCCAGAGGTTGGAACATATGTGGGGATTCAGGAAGGGTCCAAGGAGGTTATTTGAACTAGGACACAACGCGCTTTACCTTACATCGCACCACAGCCACATGGATTTATTTTGAGTTTCCCACATACCACCCACCCAGGTATGGAGCATTCGGGGTGGTTTAGTACCTACAGTACTGTGACAAGGTGGATGATCACATGTTTGGGAAGGTGCAAGCTCCTAATTGGAGGCGGAATGCAGGATGATTTTAAAGCGGAGGCGTGACTGTGTTTGAGTTTGGCAGCGGCATCTGAGGAAGGCAATTAAGCCGAAATGCATTATGCAGATTCTGTGTTCCAATAAAGACCTTTTCCTGATTTCCTCACGTGACCCCTTTCTTCTGCTCTCAGGAGGGAGTTGTGGATATATACATATATATATAAATTGTATGTAAACAATTGCACGGTAAGGATATACTGTTCATTAATGTTATTCAAGATGCGGATGTGCCATGTTGCGGGCGGCGAGAAGCCTCCAGTGGGCTAAGATGACCCTCTCCTTTCTGAACAATCGTAATAAATATTGTATCTCTCTTGGCAGATATCCATGCACTTTTTATGCCCTATGCTACTTCATAATGAAGCATTGCAAACAACAAGAGGTTAAATCCATGTTGTGGACAAAATCTCATTCAAAGGCTCTTGTGAGTATGGATTCAGTTCTTGACCTTTGTAAAGTGATAGCAACAGGCAACATGCAAGGAGGTAACACTAGTTTCTGAAGTAAAGCCACTGTACTGTGTTAATAGCATGGGGTTTGATCTTTCTACTGTACTATTACCTGTTAATATACATTTATTAGTACACTTGTTCCAGACAACATGTTTGATTTGGCCACACTTATTTTCACTGAACAGGATACAACTGTATTATTAGATATGGGAATAACAGCATGCATGCAAACACTGAACCGAGAGGCATAAGCAACAGACATAAGATTAACATTATGTGCAAGTTCAGTCACATTAACCTGTTACTATTTGTATGAACTGTGGTGTAATAGATGATGATTTGACTTATTTCAAACCAATGTACATTTTAAAGTGGTTTGCACTGGTCTCGAAATACACAGGGCCACCTGCATTATACAGCAAGTGGGGGTCCAATTATGTGGCAGGGTTGAGTAAATTGTGCGCAAAGAAAAGGCAAATTATGCCCCATAATGCGTAACATTTTGTGATAGTAATACATCATTATTTTGACATTTTTACAGTTGTTAACATTGCCTGGGCATTGGTTGGACCTCAAACAATATGGCAATAAGCAACAGGAAGGTGGCCAGTCAACCTTTGCAGAGGGCCTTCCACTGTGCAGCACAAGGTGCCATTGTGATTTTTATAACTTTTGAGCGTTTGAGCTAGAAACAAATTTTTCTTAGGAATATGCATCAGATGATGGATTACGTGACAAATGCAGTAAATCTATAATTATACACAATCACATAATTCCAGAGGCCCTGAGTATGCAGCCCAATACACACATTGTTTGTTTTCTTCTGCTTGAAAGTCTTTAGCACTATTCGAGAATTTTGAGAGTATTCTCTGTCATATCTGTTTATCTTGTACAGTGCAGGAGAACATGTTTCTTAGGCTCCTTTTCTAGCCTGCCACCATTCATCCTCAGCTGAAAAGACACAAACACCAATACCTGTAGATTCTTCTGCTGGCAGTGTCAAATGTACTGAAGAGATCAGCATCGTACTGCCTATCTTTAACACCACTTGTCTCATGTCACACATGTGAGACAGCTCATTCAAGACTCATTATAGCCTCTAAGCATGGGCGAATTTTGCGAATTCACGATCCGTGAATTTGCGGATTTGCGAATTCGCGATCCGCAAAATTCGCGAATTTGTGCGAATTTGCGGATTTTTGTTTTTTGCGTGTTTGCTGGTTTTTTTGCGTGTTCGCTGGGTTTTTTGCGTGTTCGCAGGGTTTTTTGCGTGTTTGCGGGGCTTTTTGTGTCTTCGCAGGCCGCTTGCATAGCGAAGTTTATGGGAGAGGGAGAGAGAGATAGATAGATAGATAGATAGATAGATAGATAGATAGATAGATAGATAGATAGATAGATAGATAGATAGATAGATAGATAAATAGATAGATAGAAAGAGAGAGAAAGAAAGAGAGGGAAAGAGAGAGGGAGAGAGAGAACGAGAGAAACAAAGAGAGGCCGGATCTCTGAAGGGCCAGATTCCTGAGTTGCCCCTACAGAACATACAGCTTTTTATTTTTAGCAAAATGCATACGAAAATTGTGCTGTAAAGGTCTCTTTTAGTTTAACCCCTCCTGACAACTCAAAATGGGTGTATTTGCTATCCTCTCCCTTCTTCCTGTTTTTTAAATCTGTAAGTGCTTCCTGATGAGGTTTAATTCCTTGGACAGGTGCCTCGTTACCTACTTGTAACTATTCTCTGACCCTGCTTCAAGGGTCAGAGCATGGTCAGAGAATAGTTGCAAGTAGATAACGAGGCGCCAGGAAGCAATTAGCAGCAGGTGTCCAAGTTGAAGTTAATTTGTTTGTAACCCTTTTGTAAAAGGTTACAAAGAAATTAGGTTCAACTTTTACACCTGCTGCTGTAACCCTTGCTTGGCTGAAAATTCGTCCCCGCTGATTCGCGGATTTTACCGCGATTTCGCGAGATTCGCGGATCGCGAAATTGCGGAAAATCCGCAAATTCGCCCGCGAAACGGATTTTACGCCCACCCTTAAGGTCAGTACAATGCAAAATCATTAGGATAAATTCACTTTCGAAATTTACAAAACATCAATTTCCACTCATAAAGACATCAATTTCCACTAAATAAACTCATCAATTTCCACTCTACTATTTCCATTCAACAAAAGTACAGCCATATGCCCATTTACACAGTATGATGTATGGTGTAATAGTACGCTTGTGTAAATACTCTCCCAGGTGTGGGGAGTGGGTGTTCCAGGGATGTCCAGAAGGTGTGTGCACAACCATATGCAAACTTACCACAGTATGATGTATGGTGTAATAGAAAGCTTGTGTAAATCCTCTCCCAGGTGTGGGGAGTGGGTTTTCCAGGGATGTCCAGACAGTGTGTGCACAACCACAAACCTTGGAGTTTATGGCTATTCAGGCTCCTCCATGATGCATTCCCAGCTTGCAAACGGTTGGGGATGTAATACTTTCAAAGGCAGGAGAAATGTTGCTTCCAGTTTGAAAATTGGAAAGTAACACCGCCAAATTTAAGAAGATGTAAGGTAGAGGTTTCTTTAATGGGAAAATATTTTCCTTCGTAAAAAAAAATGTAAACAAATAAAAGTGAAATTGCACTATTTCAAAGGTATATTTTTGCACATCCAATTGTTCATATGCCCACATGGATTTGTTTTGCATGGAGGTAATTGGGTATTTTTAAAACCTTTGCAGCCATAGATCCCACAAGTACTCTTGAAAACCATTGGAAAAAAATTTACCATTTCTACTCAAATGATAGTCTAAACCTAATAAGCCCTTTACAAATTTTGGGTCCCAAATGAGTTCCTTGTTTCCACTCCAACACCCACTTTTATTTATCTTAAAGAATGAACCGGCATGAATAATAGCTCCATATTTGGATCATGACTACCACATCAACATTGATGTGGCAGCAGCGATCTTAGGACTCAGGACCTACACCTGAGTCCCAGCAAAAAGATAAAAAACAAGCATTTACAATGCAACGGTTTCGCCTTCGGAAAAGTTAGAGCTATTGGCATTGTAAATGACAAACTTTTTATTTATGTGTTGGTTTTGAAAACAGATAAATAAATGGCATTGTCATTTACAATGCCAATAGCTTCATGCAGCAGCGAAGACCTGCCTTCCATTACACAGCATTAGCGTATTAATATGCAAAATAAAATACACCACGTGGACTTGTGGAACCGAGGTCATCGCTATGGTGCATTATGCGGTAAAACAAATCTCAAGGAACTGTTACTTACTCCAAAAAATTTGCATATAAAGAGTAGTGAATTAAATGATAGGATTTCATACCACCCTGAAATTGCGATTGGGTGTTTACCTGGAAGAGCAAACACGCAGTATAGCATTACTGGCAATCCCGTGCTACGATAGTGTGGATCAACAATCAGGAAAGTAGGGTGAGATGAGGCAAATTATTTTTAAAAATCGCTTTATGGATGAATAATCGTTTATTATATAACATTACTAAAATATCCACTACAATAAAATCTCTTTACACCTGGCTGGGAGCAAGGTTACTTCTTGTCTTCGGGTGTATGCAAAAACGATAACCAAATCAGGGATGCCTAACTCACATGAAGTTAAAACCTGCCCTGCTTATAAGGGGCGAGACACAACATGCAGCCTTCGGACACGGGCTGGAGAAAAGGAACTCTCGAATTGGCCACACAGATGTCAAACATATTTCAGGTAAAGCACTTCCTCACCAGGGCGGGTAACCACAGTCAAGCCAGTGTAAGTGACGGGTTAACAGGTGACGCCATCTCACTGGGACATAACCCCGTATTGGAATTCCCATCAACACATTGTCTTTTCTGGCATCTGTAATGTTTTTGTTAAATGTACCTAAACAGAACTACAACTCCCAGAATGCATTGATTTTGCAACCAGAAAGAAAAGGACTGGAACCAACTGGTCGTGCACTTCGTGGAAACAACAGGTCGTCCAGGTGACATGCAGCCAGCTCCTAACCGGACGGATATACATGCAAAGTCAAATTGTCAAATGTATTTTTATTGCAACGTTAATGAAAACCTTCAGAAAACGAGAAAATCAATAAACGTCTTTCCATGCCCACCTTATCAACGATGTGAGGCAGAACCACAGAGCACAGTGCTTCACATTTTGTAGTCATTTTCACAATCGCCTCTTCCTAAAACAGCTAAAGTGATGTCTAAAGAGATGCTCCTTGTCAAATGACGTCCCGCTTAAATTCATTCGAGGTGATGTCAGCGCAAATGAAGTCTAAAATTTCATGAGGCACAGGAAAAAATAACAATCAATGCCTCGCGACTAATTAGTTCCTGAAAAGATGACCACAGCAGAAAACATTTAGTTGAGCGGTGCATGTTTGTGGTATCAAGTAAATGGCTTGACACGCTCGTTCTGATTATCGATTGGCTGGCCTGGCACAAATACATTATGGGACTAGGTGAAAAGCAAATATAATTTAAAAGGTACAGAACTTCTTTCACAAACTTTTGCCCGGATTGCTTTTAGTCAGCAGACTGTGGGCTATGCAGGACTTCTGAAAAGATAAGTTTTACATCCAAACACCATACTCGCGTGTCATCTAATGGGGACACTGCAAACTACAGTGTGACGGCCATATTGAGAACTCTCCAGCCAGTGCCAGGCAACAGCCATCATACCTTTCAACCTATGGAAGCAGCTGGGAGGGTAAGACTCCTATTTTTTTTTCCTAAAACAAGTAGTGAAACTCACAACCAGGAAGAGCCCGCGAAGAGGGCCAGCGGCAGCGTGTGCACTGCACTCCCTCAGCCAGCGCTGCCTCGGCATTCCCCTGAGCGCGTCGTGGTCTTGCCTCATGTTTGTATGATTGAAGAAGCACGGGCACACGGCCACGGGGGGGGCGGGAACGGGCACAGACGACATGAGACGGGGTACAGCAACGAGACACGCAAACACGTAAAAAAATCAAACAGATGACATGAGACGGGGTAAACATACAAAGGGAAAAGAAAATGACAAACAAAATGCTGCTTACCTGATCGCAAATATAAACTCCTTCCTGGCAACTTCAATTTCGCAGCCCACTCCTGGAGAATACTTTTGGTAACTGACCAAAACAAGGCGACCCCAAAAAAAAAAATAGGAACCGCCCACCACCGCAATGACGTTGTCAAAGGGGCTGAATGCGAAAAAATCGCAGGAATGCCCTCGAATCTGCTCCGGCAATGACGGACAGATCTCTCTTCCAATGGCTAGCCTCCATTTATGGAGCTAGCCAAAGGAACAGAGAGGCGGGACAACACACACACTGAAAAACACAAAAACACGAAACCTAAAAATATAGGTGGGGGGATACCCTGCCCCCTTAGGCCTGGTGGGTCCCCTCCTGTGCTCAAACTATATCTTATGAAAAAGGTTTGTAGTGAATTCTGCAGTTGCTCCGTGGCAAAATACATTTTTAAAAATGTGTCAACTTTGTCCTTTGTGAAGCACACTAATACTATGCTCTGTTGACGCCTTTAAAGTCTTTCCAAACAGAAGATTTTTCTTTTGGTCGCAGGCTCTCCAATAAACAATATTTGCAGTTGTTTATTGAAAGATACTGGCACTACAATTTGCAGTTTCGCCACCAGATTATGGCGCTGGTAAGCACATAATGACTGGAAGGGGTTATTCTTTCGGACAGAAATAGAACTTATATTGAAGAATGCAGTAAATGCACTTCAAAACACGTTTACATTGCAGATTATTGGGTTACTTATCTACATTGCAGCCTTATCATGCAAAAGACAGAGAGGATCTTTTGCATTAGTGTAAAGTGTATCATGTTTGTCAACCACTCTGAAGAGATCAAAAGGTGACATTGTGCATTATATAAAATACCTAAGATAAATTGAATTAAATACAATGTGCATAATGGACAAAGGTAAATCCAGTCATAAACATAAACTTACAACAAAAAATATTTTAATTCTCCTGTCAGTAATCCACAAAGGAATTTCTAGCAGGCATAAGTGCATTGTTAGTCCTGTCTGGATTAGGGTGGTCTTCCCGCAAACTTTTTGCCTTACACTTTTTTGATGATCTAGTTTTTGTTGGCCTTGGGACTCTGCACACCTTACCACTGCTATCCAGTGCTACACTGTTTGTGCTCTCTCATTTAAACATGTTGAATTGGAACATTTAATTGACGTGTAATTCCCTGGTATGTACCCAGGGACTGTATATTAAATGCTACTATTGGGCCTGTAGCACTTATTGTTACACTCACTCAAGTAGCCCTTTAAACATGTAACAGGCCTGCCATTGCAGCCCGTGGATGCGTCTAAAACTGCCATTTCCACTTGGCAAAATAACCCTTTTGCCAAGCCTAAACCTTACTTTTTAATGCATAGAACCCACCCGTTGGGTAGCCCCTAAATAGCCCACAGTGCAGGGTGCCATGTATTTACACAGTTGAACATATTTTTTACTTACATGTCCTAGTTGTGAAAACTTCTTCAATACATTTTTCACAATCACATCTCCCATAGGATAACACTGGGTTAACTTATTGCATTTAATAAGTGATAACTTTCAATTCACAGCAGGTTGGAATGTTGAGTTTGGTGTTTAAGGAATTGCAACTTAACACCCTCTTTAATGGTAAAGTCAGATTTTAAGTCACAATCCTGAAAGTTAGGAGCAGTGAGGGGTTGGTAGGCGTGGGCGGAAAATCCGTTCCGCTCGCGGATTTTGCGGATTTTCGGGAAATCCGCAATCCGCGAGATTTGCGAATTTCCCGCAAAATCCGCAAATCCGCGAGCAGCGGATTTTGCTCGCACTGCTCGCACTGTTCGCGTGAGTTCGCGCCCCGCGAATAAGTGCAAAATTGCAGAAATACGATCTTAGCAAAACTGAAAGTAACTACTTACCAGGTTCAAAAGTTCAGGCTCATCATTAGTAGCCATTTCCTGGAGTGCTTCCTGAGGGGCCCCTCCAGAGTTCAGTTGCCAGTTGAAACTAGTATGTGACCCTGCTCTGAACCTCAGAATAGTTACACATATGCCACAAAGGTCCTGAATTACAGCTAAGGGAGACAAGCAGGAGCCAGGCTGGAAGTTAAAATCCATTAATCAGCCCCTAATTCATTATTGTCAGTTGGGGCAGGGCAGGTGTTGTAACTAATTTTGCAACAATGAAAGCACTTAGCAAGTGCAAAAGATCACTAATCAGGGCACACTAAGGAAGCAGGTGCCAGCTAAAAAAATATTCTGTGACACATGAATCAGCCCCAAATTAATTCAGGTCACTTGAGGCAGGGAAGTTGTGCTTTGCTTTGCCGAAAATAATGTACACTGGACAACCAGAGGGTGTGGTGATGAAACAGAGGGTGGCATGGGTGGGCCAGAGGGTGGCATGAGTAGTCAGAGAGTGGCAGTGGTGACAGAGAGTGGCAGTGATGAAGAAGAGTGTCCCAAACAGGCTGGACACGTAGAAACAACAAGTTCGCGAAACTTGCGACCGGACAGGTAAGTTCGCAATTTGCGAAAGTGTACAAAACCCTCGCGAACTGGCAGAAACACGGGCGAACACAAAAAAAAAAAAATCCGCAAATTCGCGGGAATTCGCGGATTTTGCGGATTGCGAATCCGCAAATCCGCAAAATTCGCGAACGCGAGATCCGCAAAATTCGCTCATGCTTAGGGGTTGGGCCCTTATCAACAGCCACCTTGGGCCTCTACCGAAGCACAAGAAACAAATAGAAAGGTGGCTGTGTTGGTTCACATCACTTTACTCAAGGACAAGGTACGTTAATCAATAAGCAAGGCCCATGCATTCATTTCACAGTTCATTAAACATAGTTTTTGTGTAATAACATATCTAAAAAGGAAAAACTCTTGTCTGTAACATTGTTATGTTATGTTAAGTTATGTTAACCTCCATTTATATCGCACATGGCTATTTGGAAGTGTACTGGCGCGGAAACCAATTGGTGAAGACAGAGGGGAGCTAACCCGGCTGGAAGATTACTTGAATAACAAAGTTTTTAACTGTTTTTTAAACAGCCTGAGGTCCCTGATATTTCGAAATTCAAAGGGCAGGGCATTCCAGGCCATGGCTGCTCTAACAGAAAGGGAGCTGCCTCCCATTCTAGTCAGGCGGTACCTAGGTACAACAGCGAGGCATTGACCTGTAGAGCGTAAATGTCTGGGCGGCACATAGAACGTGAAACGGATCCTAAGATACTGAGGCCCTGCCTTGTAGAGAGCACCGTGGGCAAGCGTAAGAGCCTTAAACAAACTTTTTGGGTCAACTGGGAGCCAGTGCAGATCCCGTAGAGTCTGCCTTGCGCTAAATCTGCCAGAATTACCCAGTAAAGCTCTAGCATCACTTTCTGGACAATCTGCAGCTTTTTTAGCTGATATGCCGGAAGACCAATATACAAAGCATTGGCATAGTCCAGACGTGATAGGATCAGAGCACGGGACACCATTTCTTTAGTCACTTTTGGCAATAGGGGCAGAAACGTCTTTAGATGTTTCAGTGTGCCAAAGCACACACTGGCTGGTTTATTCATCTGAGGCAGAAATCTTAGTTCTTCACTGAACCAGCCCCCACATTTTTCGCTGGGCTCCCCATAGATTTAGGCAAGAGGTATCCAATGGCCAGATGTCCACTCTAAAATTCAGGGGGAAAGATCCATAGAGGAGAGCCTCAGATTTCCCCTTGTTGCATTTCCATTGGGCCTTCGCTAGCCATTTAAAGACTTCAGCAAGATAGTTTTTTGCAATTATCGGTGAGAAATCAGTTTTCTTCCACCTGAAGAGGCGCTGGGTATCATCAGCATAAGCTATGATCTTAGTGCCCAGCTCCTCCGCCAGGTAAGTTAGGGGCGCCATATAGACATTAAACAGAATAGGGCTCAGCATTGTGCCCTGAGGGACCTCCGTAGTCAGACTTCTTGGTGTTGAGGAGGAGAAAGTAGGCAGCCATACTTGTTGTGTACTATTGGCTAAAAAGGATTCATTACACTCCACACCTGACCAGAGAAGCCGATGTGAGACAACCGTGCCAAAAGTTGGCGGTGTGGCAAAGTGTCAAACGCGGCAGATAGGTCTAATAGCACTAGAGCCGATCTGCCGCCGGCATCCAGGCCCTCTCTAATAGCCTCCACCACAGCTGTCTCAGTGCTTTGAGAGGCCCTAAAACTGGACTGGGCGGGGTGGAGGGCAACAGAAATCTCGACAAAGTTGGAGAGCTGCTTGTGAGCGGCCTTCTCACACACCTTAGTCACAGCCGGAAGGAGTAAAATTGAGCTGAAACTGGCCGGGGTAGCGGGATTTCATGAAGGTTTTTTCAGCAGGGGGACAAGTTTTGCCTGTTTCCAATCAGAAGGGACCGTGGCGGCCAGGAGGGACACATTGACAATTTTGTTGACTTCAGGGTTAACTACCTCTGCCACTGCCGCCAGTAACCTTGCTCGGCAGAGATACGTGGGAGAGCATGATTTAAGCAATTTAAGAATTGCCAGAGTATCTGACAACAGAAGGACAGTAAATACAGTCAAACAGGGGCGGACTGGAACAGAGTTTGCGGCTGTCTGATCCTAATAGATTGCCTGCAATATTGTAACAGTCCCGAAGCTATCCTGTATGGCTTGAATTTTATCAATAAAGAAACCCGAAAGCTGCTCACACCAGTCATTAGAGACGGGTGTAGCCATTTGTTCAGCGCATGGATTTAGGATTCTATGAACAATTGCAAATATTTATTTTGAATTCTTTTTTGATTGGGCAATACGCTTCACAAAAAAGCGGCCTTTGGCCAGCTTGACCTGGTGTAATAGTTGTTCTGCGCCTTCCTGAGAGCTATTTTGGCTAATGGACAATAAGCCTGTCTCCAACATCGCTCAAGCTTTTTACAGGATTTTTTTAGTTCTTTTAATGCCTTTGAAAACCAGGATTGAGACAGGGATTTTCTCGCTCTTTTATGACCCAGAGGTGTGGAGAAATGCTCCATTGCTCTGGCCAGCCAGTTATTAAATCCGCCAACAGCTTCCAACAGACCCCCAAGGGTACCCGGTCAGGTATCCTCCAGGACTTTGCCCAGGGCAGCAGGTTCAATACGAGGAGGGGGTCTAGCCACTAAAGTCTTCAGAGAAGAATAGGATGGCTTAATGGTCCAAGAGAATTTAATTAAAACATGATCAGACTAAGACACAGGTAGAGGGTCCTGTGCAGCTAAAGGAAAATTGGTACAGACCCCATCATTGGTATTACCCCCACTATGAGAAGGGGAGCTAATCCATTGGGTTAACTGGGCCAGATCTAGGGACTCATTAAGGGCACGTGTGTCTGAAGCCTCTCTACAGTCAAAGTGAAGTAGATAATTAGAGTAGTGTAGGGCTCTAGGCATGATGGCTTCATCAAAAGCTTTTAGAAAAGAGTTTGGCGGCCCAGGGGAACGATATACCAATGTGGCTCCCAGTACAAAATGCGGAGATATAGTAAGGGAGAAGTCCAGTGCTTCCCCCTCCCTAAAATCCTGTGGCTGTCTCTGAGTGAGAGTCCAATTTTCCCTGAAGACTACTTCAACTCCACCTCCTCTGCCTGTTTTGCGGTCGACCCTGGCATTTCTATACCCTGCAGGGATAGCCAAAGCAATGACAGGAGCTGAACAGTATTCAAGTGTATCACATCAAAGACAAAAAAGATTGATGACAGTGCATCTCAACTCTTGGTAATGGGAATGGCGCAGTAGTCACAGTACAACGTTTGTTATACATTCATTCCTGACATAATTGAAAGTACTCAAATATATAACAATTAAGTGTTAAAAGGTGCTAGTGCATTTAGAGACGCAGATTTAAAGTCAATTGTTTTGACCAGTCCAATTTTTTATGCCAGAGGGTTTTTAATTGCTCTGCAATATCATGACCCTTTTGGTGCTGTCATAGGGGTTTCAAAATCATCTAATATGGATGGGTTCCTAATTTCGCATTGTCTTAATCACTGTTCATACTGATGAAAATTAGAAGAAATTCCCGATCGTAATCACTAAAGCGTTTCGAACCACTGGTGGCTTGGGGTTCTCATCAGGACGAGGGCTGGCACTGTTTTTGTGTTTCTTTCATCTTCCATGTTTGGAAACATTGTGCATGTCTGAAACCTCAGCTCAATCCATTTTTCAATTTCAAGGGTATCCTCAGTCTCCTAGCACCTCCGTCCCCTCCTCATCGAGTCTCGATCTTCTCAGACAGGATAAGGCGGCATTCAGCATCCAGCAAGTACCACAGTCCTCACCGGCAAACACTGGGACCCCCGCCCACATTGCACTGTGAATACTGTGCCATTCCCTTTCCAAGAGTAGAGATGCGCTGTCATTGTTTTTTGCCTTTGGTGTGGTACACTTGAAAAATGTTAAAGACAAGCGTTTTTCCTTTTTAGATATGTTAATACAACAACACTATGTTAAATGAACTGTGAAATGAATACACATGCCTTGTTTATTGATTAACTTGTCCTTCAGTAACGTGTCCTGAACCGATGCAGCCACCTTTCTATTTGTTTCTTGTACTTTTAGAAAGTTGCCATTTTCTTGTCCTAACCATTTGGTGTCTGCAACCTGCATCCTAGGTCACATGACTAGGTGTAGCTGGCTGTTGTTCTTTGTCTATTGCTTCCAAAACACTGAGACAAAGGGGGGTTAGCTGTTGGCAGGATGGGCCAGCTCTGACTTAATGAGGTGGATAAGCTGTCACCTACACACTTGCAAAGGCTCAGACCAGCATACTAACAAAGGCTGTTGACACTAGTCTTTTGTGAGTCCAGACAAACTGGGACCAGGATAGGCAGGCAGAAAAATCTAAACATCCCTGAAAATTAACATTTCCAGAACCTTCTCCTACTTCAAAGTGGAACCAGGTATAAATAATGGACTCTTAGACCCAACTCTTCAGTACACCTCTGAGCCTGTGGAAGACTCATGAGGACTGCTGTGATGCTCTGCAAGAAGGACTGCCACACTGTTGCCCTGCTGCCTGGGTGAAAGACTGAACTTGCATCTTGATCTTGGGGTCACCGAATTGACCCCAAGGGATAGTTGGCTGGCCTCATGATCAGAGCCTCAGGGACAGAGAAGGCTCCAACCACCTCTAACCCAGCACCTGAACTCAGTCTGCTGTGAGTCTTGCCCCCCACCTTTGGAAGTGGTACTGAAAGTGCTCTGCCTGCCCAGCTTTTGCCCGGTGGGGAGAACCGACACAGCGCGATACATCTCCTCACAGCTCCTCTACAGAAACACTGCAGTGTGAAGCATTCCCTCACGCCGGGCCTCTCATTGTAGCCCACAGTCTCTTTGGAACCATTGCTGCGTGACGCATCCTCGACAGAGGCCTTTGCATTGCATACCCTTTGTCAACCGCATCCTTGATGACAACACATAATTCTGCAGTGCAGCTCCACAGCTTCGCCAGAACCACCGGTGTGCAACGCATCTTCGACACAGGATTTTGCATTGCAAGCTTCTCATCAGTGGCATCCTCAATGGCAATGCTGGACTCTGCATCGCAGCTCCACAGCTCCTTGGAGCTACCGCTGCAGGACTGTGCAACCAGGATTTAAGGTAATTTGTTCGGCATGCCTAACTTGGTCCCTGTGTTTGGCCCGTGCTCCATCGCGGTCGACCTGAACTTGTGACTTTTTCCTGGTCCAGATACCACAGTTTGCACTTTGTACTTCTAGGCACTATGGGGCACATGCATCAACCTATTTAGGAAGTGCAAACAGTGCGAGTCGGTAAATTCGGCTGTTTGCGCTTCCTAAATACGTTTTTGGGATGCATGAAACATTATTTCAAAATTCGTTTTTTTTGCATTTCCTAAAAATGTGAATGTATTTAAGGAATCGCATTTGTGCGATTCCTTAAATGCAATGCATCATTTTTTTTAAAAATGCGAATTTTGAAATAGGAAGTGCAAATTAACACGAGGTTGACCCTCGTGTTAATTTGCGAAATTGTTTCAAAAAGCACAAAAATGCATTTTGAAAAGTGTCATGTTACAGACACACATGTCCTTAGGACATGTGTGTGTGAAACATGCACTTTAAAATACATTTCAGGGGTGCAGGGGGGTCCTTTGGACCCCCCTCTGCACCCTTGCAATGCATCAACAAATTGCGATTTCCTAAAAAAAGAAATGCAAAACGGCATTGATTCCTATGGGCCTCTAGGCCCATAGGAATCAATGTAATGCCATTCCTTAATTGGGATTCGCAAATTCCGAAATTTAAGAAATCCTAAAAAAATTTAGGATTTCTTGATGCATAGGATTTTGCAATTCCTAAATAGCGATTCCTTAATTTTCGCTATTTAGGAAATGCAAAATCCTAGATTGATGCATGTGGCCCTATATTTACTTAAATCTTTAAAACTGCTTACCTTCAGTTCTATTTTTTGCATTTTTGTCAATATGGTCTCAAACAATTTATTATATTCTACTCTATATTTCTAAATTGGAGTGGGATTTTCCTTGCGTTGTGTTTTCACTTCATTACTATTTGAAGTGCTGCATAAACGCTTTACACATTGCCTGTAAGGTAAGCCTGGCTGCTTTGTACCAAGCTACCAGGGGGTTAATGCCAGGTTAATTTGGGGTTTGCTTGTGTTTCCCCCTTACAGGGATAGTGGTGGCTGCTTGAGTAGGTTTTCACCCCCTCAAACAGTACCCCAATTTCCAACATACAATTACTCCTGCTGTGTTCTCCACCATAAGTGAGGAGAAATCTGCAATAGTAAATCCCACCAAAGGGTTAGGTGTGGCTTGGATTGGAATTTTGGGATGCCCACAAACCTACATTGTAGGCTTTCTCATGCACCTCACACTCCCCTTTCCACCCTGTGTGGAGTTCTCTACATAAATGGTCAATTATTTACTTCAGCCAAAGGTGGGAGCATCTCCTCTTCCAGACTGAGAAAGTAAATAGAGCATCCCAAGATTTCCTGGGGTTGTAGCGTCAAGGAGAAAAATGTTTTCCCTGCAGAGAAAAGAAAATCTGTGTGTGCGCGGGATGCCTCATCCATACTGTGTGGAGTACCACCCTATAGAGAACTCCACACAAGGGGAATAGGAGCCCTTGGGATCACTCCCAGTGGGACTCCTAGAAACCTGCACCTAGCACAGCTGTCAAAGCATCTGGCTAGGAATGTTTGTGATGAGTTAAAATGTAAAAGTAAATTCAGATGGAGATGAAAACCTCCATCCATACGTTTACATTTTACGTATTTTGCTGACTAGGACCTGTAGATTACAATATTATTTGGGTGAGATCAGAATTTGCATTGATTTGATAGGTATATCGAGTCTCTCCCTTTGACAATATTTCCTTTTTTTAGCATACTTCACAGGAATGAAAACAAACACTTCAATTTTACCCTGCCTTATGTCTTTTTTGAAGACCAAGGAATGAATGGACTTTCTGATGTGGGTGAAAGAGAAAGCTGTCCTACCAGCTGCTATTACTCTTACAGCAATTATGACTTATATCAGAAAAAATAAATGTTCTTTCAACCAAAAAGCTACTCTCACAGATCACTTTCATCACTCATTCAGCCATGTGCTATCAATCTTCATGATCTTCTTGTGCTAAATGTTCTGTTTCTTTTGCCAATTAGGTGTGTCCATATCATTTGTGTGACACAGCTGCGTGAGCCAGTGGCGTAACGAAACTTGAGGGGGCCCCCCTGCAAAGTACATGGAGGGGGCCCCCCTCCCTTTCTCCGTGGCAGTCTAGAGCTCTCAGGCCAGCACCCCCCATACTGCAGCGGATTCGGGGCGACTGTTACGCCACTGTCACCAATCCAGCCGTTATAAGTAACACTGGATGGTGGAGTCAAAGGTTGGGCTTAGTCTGCCCGCAGGCTATCATAGGTGGCGGTCCATTCATTACAGGGTCCCTGCCATCAGTAGGCCGGGGAAGTTTGCCCAATGTTAGGTGGGTTTCCTGATGCAGACTCCTGTCATGATATACAACATCGGGCCCACTCCTCGTTCAGTTTTGACAAAAGTGCATCCACTGCTCCTTCTCGTTTCCGTTTTAAAACATTAGACAAAGCGACAATGCAGTATTTCAAAAGCAGATGTAACTACAAAGAGCACATTTTCATAATACATTTTTATTAGTAGACAATAGCAATCTTAAGAGGCATTGCATAGCTTCATACAAACGTTGACCCAAATTCCATCACAGTCTCTCTCTCCCTCTCTCTCTCTCTCTGTCAGTCAGTCAGTCAGTCTATCTCTCTCTCTGTCAGTCAGTCAGTCAGTCTATCTCTCTCTGTCATTCAGTCTCTCTTAGCCAGTCAGTCTCTCTCTCTGTCAGTCTCTCTATATCTCTCTCTTTCTGTCAGTCAGTCAGTCAGTCTCTATGTCAGTCAGTCAGTCTCTCTCTGTCAGTCAGTCTCTCTCTGTCAGTCTCTGTCTTTCTGTGAGTCAGTCTCTCCCTTTCTGTCAGTCAGTCTCTCAGACAGTTTCTCTCTGCCAGTCTCTCCCAGTCAGTCAGTTTCTCTCCCTAAGTCAGCCAGTCTCTCTCTCGCAGTCTGTCTCTCTCTCTCTGTCAGTCAGTCTCCCTCTCTCTGTCAGTCAGTCTCCCTCTCTCTGTCAGTCTCTCTCTCAGTCAATAAGTCTCTCTCTGTCAGTCGCTCTCTCTGTCAGTTGTTTAGTCTCTCTCTCTCCCTCTCGGTCAGTCAGTCTCTCTCAGTCAGTCAGTCTCTCTCTGTCAGTCTCTGTCTTTCTGTGAGTCAGTCTCTCCCTTTCTGTCAGTCAGTCTCTCAGACAGTTTCTCTCTGCCAGTCTCTCTCAGTCAGTCAGTCTCTCTCTCTCAGTCAGCCAGTCTCTCTCTCGCAGTCTGTCTCTCTCTCTCTGTCAGTCAGTCTCCCTCTCTCTGTCAGTCAGTCTCCCTCTCTCTGTCAGTCTCTCTCTCAGTCAGTAAGTCTCTCTCTGTCAGTCCCTCTCTCTGTCAGTCTCTCTCTCAGTCTCTCTCTTTCAATCTCTCTCTCAGTCAGTCAGTCTCTCTCTCTCTGTCAGTCTCTCTCTCAGTCAGTCTCTCTCCCTGTCAGTCCCCCTCTCTGTCAGTCTCTTTCTCAGTTTCTCTCTCTTAGTCTCTCTCTCTGTCAGTCTTCCAGACAGTCTCTCTCTCTCTCTCCTCTGTCAGTCTCTCTCAGTCAGTCATTCTCTCTCTCTCACAGTCATCCAGTCTCTCTCAGTGAGTCTCTCTCTCTCTCAGTCAGTGGCTCTCTCTGTCAATCAGTCTCTCTCGGTCAGTCTCTCTATCTCTCAGTCAGTCTCTCTCTCTCTCTGTCGGTCAGTCTTTATTTATTTATTTTATTTATTTTTGGAGTTTTCTATAGCGCTGGCCAGACCCAAGGGTATCAGAGCGCTTTACATTCAGTCAGGAAGAGACAGGTGCGAAAAATAGTGCAGCATACTGCAAACAGGGTACATACAAGGTCAGCGGTTAGCTCAGTGGTCTTCCGCCAGGGGGGCGGTTTTGATGTAGAGTTGTTGAGGTAGTCCGAGTTCCAGGTTGCGCTATTGAGGTAGAGTTCGGGAATGCGCGGTTGAGGTAGAGGATTTTTAGTCTTCTCTTGAATTCGGGAAAGGAAGGGGTGGTTCTGATGTCCACTGGGATGCAGTTCCAGATTTTTGGTGCGTTGCCGGCAAAGGAGCAGCTGGCGGTTTTTTGTTTCCGGGTTTTCAAGGGGATGAGTAGTAGGGAGTTTGAACTTCTGAGGTTTCTCGATTGACCCGCTTTCTTGAGCTTGGAGGCTAGATATTCTGGTTTTCCTGTGTGTAGGGCTTTGTGTGTGAGACAAGCCGTTCTGAAGTTTGCGCGCATTTCCACTGGAAGCCATTTAAGATCTTTGAGTGCGGGGGATATGTGGTCAAATTTCCTTGCACCTGAGACCATTCTGGCTGCTGCATTGAGGGTGGTTTTCAGTGGCGCTATGTGGGATATGGCTGTGCCGGATAGTGTTGCGATCCCATAGTCCTGTCTGGATAGGACCAATGCTTGGGTGGCTTGTTGGAGATCTTTTTGCGGGATGTGTGGTTTGATTTTATTGAGGAGCTTCAGATTAAGGAAGGCGCTTTTCGCGGAGTTCTTGATGTGGTTTGACATAGTTAGTTTGTGATCTAGGGTGATTCCAAGTGATTTTACTGTGTTGATCAGGGTGAGATTTCCTTTGAGAGCGTCAATTGCTTTCATCCATTCAGTCAATTTGGGGTTGTCATCTTTGTTGGAGATGAGGAGGATCTCGGTTTTTCCTTGGTTTAATTTGAGGTGATTCGTCCCTAGCCATTCTTGGATTTCATTTAGAGTGTTGTTGAGCCTTAGGATGTCGTTATAGGAAGTGGCTTCTATGTAGATCTGAGTGTCGTCCGCGTATAGATGGAAAGGAATGTTGGCTTTCTTCAGTATGATGGTGAGGGGAACCATGTATATGTTGAACAGTTGAGGGGAAAGGACGGATCCTTGGGGGACCCCTCTGGTCACGGGGAGAGGGTCTGATGTGAAGGATTTTATTTTTACTCTTTGGAGGCGGTTCTGAAAGAAGGAGACAAACCATTTCAGGATCATGTCCTCCGCGCCTACTCGTTCTTTGAGGACCTTGATGAGGAGCTTGTGGTCAACCGTGTCAAATGCCGCTGACAGGTCAAGAAGGATGAGTAGGCAGCATTGATCCGAGTCAAGGGAGTTGCGGATGTCATCTACTATGTTCAGGATTGCAGTTTCGGTGCTGTAGCCTTTTCTGAAGCCTGATTGGTTTTGATCAAGCAGGTTGATGCTGTCGAGCTGGTTGTTGAGTTGGCGTAGTACGCATTTTTCTAGGATTTTGGCTAGGAAGGGTAGACTTGAGACTGGTCTGAAATTGTTAAGGTCGTTGGGATCCAGACCTGGTTTCTTCAGGAGGGGAGTGACCTGGCCAACTTTAAGGCAGTCCGGGATGATGCCAGATTTTAGGGAGCTGTTGATGATTTTACACCAGAGTGGGGCAAGGGTGAGTTTGAGGTCTTTGGCCATTTGGGCGGGGATGGGATCAAGGTTATGGGAGGAGGGTTTGGAGGATGAGATTAGGTTGAGGATCTCGGCTTCTTGGACGAGGTCGAAAGAGGACCAGGCAGTAGAGGTTGTGTCTCCAGCGGTGGTGAATGTTGTAGGTTAGGTTGATGTTGATGGTCGGGGTAGGGCTGATGTCTAGGGATAGTTCGATCTTGGCTATTTTTTCATTGAAGAATGAGACGAAGTTGTCACATAGCGTTTTGGAGGGTTGAGCATGGACGGTGGATGGCTTGGAGGTTTGTTTTTTGATGATCTCAAAGAGTTCACTAGGTCTGTTTTTTGCCTTTTCTAGCGTATTGCAGAAGAAGTTTGTTTTTTCATTGTTGATGTGGTTCTTGTACCTTCTTCTTACTGCTCTGAGTTCCGCGCGACGGCTACAGGAGGGGTTTTTTCTCCAATGTTGTTCTGTGGCTCTGAGGAGTCTCCTTTCCTCGTTGATGTCTTTGTTAAACCAGGTTCTCGATGGAATGTTCCTGGGTCTTTTTAGTTTTAGAGGTGCCAGTTGGTCTAGGATGGCAGATGTGGTGGAGTTGTAGTGAGAGATGAGTTCGGTAGTTGAGAGACCTTCTGTGTGGCTCGGCATGGAGGAGGCTATTTTTTCTTCTAGTTCTTTTGGGTTGATTTGTGATAGACTCCTGGACCAAGTGCTGGGGGCTGTGCTTGTGGGGTGGGACTGGATCTGTTGAGTGAGGTGGAATAGGATTAGGTGGTGGTCAGACCAATCTACCGGGAGGATGTGTTCAATAGAGATTGCATCATTCCTGGTGATGATGGCGTCCAGTGTTGCCCCTTTGTTGTGGGTCTCTTTTGAGCAGTGTTGGGAGTAGACATGGGCGAATTTTGCGGATCTCGCGTTCGCGAATTTTGCGGATTTGCGAACTCGCAATCCGCAAAATCCGCGAATATCCGCGAATTTGCGGATTTTTTTTTTTTTGTGTGTTCGCAATTGTTTCTGCCAGTTCGCGAGGATTTGGTACTAGTTCGCAATTGCGAACTTACTTGTCGGCTCGCAACGGTCGCGACTATGTTGTTTCTACGTCTGGTTCATCATCACAGCCTCCCAGCACCCTCTGTTTTACCACTGGCACCCTCTCTTTGACCCATGCCACCCTCTGTTACATCAATGCCACCCTCTGGTTCATCATCACTGTAGAAGATGGGGGGGAAAAGCAAGCCCACCTGCCCTGCTTGAACTGACATGAATTAATTTGGGGTTAGTTTATTAACAACACCTGCCCTGCCCCAACTGACAATAATGAATTAAGGGCTAATTAATGTGTCACTGAAAGAATTTAAAGTTCCAGCCTGGCACCTGCTTGTCTGCTCCTTTAGCTGTAAATCAGGACCTTTGTGGCATACAGTTAAGGTCAGAGCAGGGTCACACAATAGTTGCAAGCAGGCAACCGAATTCTGGAGGGCCCCCTCAAGAAGCACTACAAAGAATCGTTACAAATCATGAGGTTGAACTTTTGCACCTGCTGATTGCTTTTGCTTTTGCTGAAATCGTTTTTCGGTTTTTTTCGCGCTATTCGCGGGGCGCGGCGTCGTGCGAAACCGACCGCGGAAGCCGCCAATTCGTGCGAATGAGCATTTTATTTTTTTGCGGCTTGTTGTTTCGCGAGTTTTTTTGCAGTATTCGCGAGCCGCTTGCAGCGCAACACGCGAATTTACACCAAGGTCGAGTACGGGCGCGGCCATTTTGTTTGCGTGACGTATTTCCGTTTCCGCCCGCTATGTATAATCTCGCGCAGTAAGCGCATTGCGAGTAGAGGTTCGCACGAGATCGCGCGGGAAATCTAGAGGTTCGCACGAGATCGCGAGGAAAATCTCGCGCGAACTTACTTTCGCGCTCGTGAACGGGCGCCGGCCATCTTGTTTTTCATTCATTTCCTGTGTCTGGGCATGGTGTTTAATCCTCTTGGTATCTTTGCCATCCTTTGCTTGTTTTCAGTTTTTTTTTTACGATTTTGCTTCTTTTCTATCCCTCTCTTTTCCTAGCTGTATATTTTTGTCTTTTCTGCTATTTTTCTTTACTTTTAAACTACTTTTTTTAAACTCTTTTCTTTTCTTCTTCCCTATCCTATTCTTTCTTAATTTTCTACTTCTTCCTACCTTACCTGCCCAGACCATGGTCAAGCCAGGCGCCGTGAAGCTGCCCAGGCACTTGAGAGCCGCAGCGGCGGCGGGGAGTAGTGCTGGACCCAGTGGCAGGACAGCATGCGGGAGATTGAGGGGGGAGCAGGTGACGCGACGGGAGATATTCAGCCCGGAGGAAGTGGGCGCGCTGGTCTACTTCGTCCAGCGCCGCCTGCCCAGGACCATCGCGGGAGGCGGCAGGATCGCGGCCGGCGGCTACAACATGCGGGAGCGCCGGAAGCGGTGGGAGAAGGTGTGCTGGGCCATATCCCACCTCTACGGGGTCCAGCGCACCTACAGCCAGGTCACCCATCGCTGGACGGACCTCCTGGACCGCGAGCGCGACCTGCTGGACCAGCTCGGCTTGGAGATCCCCGGGCTTGGTGAGTAGTAGTAGCCATTTAATCACTCACTACTATGATGTTTTCTCCTGCTCTGTGTTGTTGTATTGCAAATATTTGTTTTTTACATGGAGCAAGCCAATAATGCCGCTGATGACGATTACATTGTAGTTAAATTATATTTCAAAATCTTCTGTGCATTTCAGGTGCACTGCTCTCCTTCTCAGTGGCGTTGCTACTATGCTTATTTGTTTTCTATTTCGTGGTCTCATTGGCCTGAGTAACTATTATGTATGAGTGTACTTTACAGAACTGCGTAATGCTAGACACTAGGGGGCAGATTACATTTACAAGCCCCTTGCGCCACGTTTATGTTGCCTTGCGTGACGCAACAGCGGCGTAAACGTGCCGCATCCCTGCGAGTCATTTACAGCATGACGCATCTAGGGAGATGCGTCACGTTATAAAGCCATGGGCCTGCACCACAATGGGTGCGTTCCTAGTACGCAGGGTGGGCGGTCCAGCGGCTGTGCGCCTCGCAAAATTGCCTGCGTGAAATGTACAAGATTTAACGCAGGCACTTCTGCGACGCTGCTACGTCAATTCAATTCCTTATGTCTGCTCGAAGCAGGCGAAAGGACTGACACAGCATGTTAAGTATTGGGTGGCCCTGAGCATTACTGGAGTTGCATTGCGTTGGCGACGTGACTCCAGCGATGCGCCGCTCTTACGTGACGAGATGCGTCACGCAAGTGCCTACCCTTGCGCCAGGGCGCGCCGCTTTGTAAATGAGGCACATCTGCCGTGTCGCAAGGGTAGTTTTGCGTGACGCATTTGATCTGGCGCATCTCTGGAGATGCGCCAGAACGTGTAAGTAAGTATGCCCCTAAGGGGCAGAATTGCAATTACCGTCGCATCCCTGCAAAGTAGCAGGGATGCGCCATTAATTGTGCGGCCCGCTACCACCACCAAACATGGTGCGCCGTATTTGCAATGCGGCGCACCATGGGCCCAAAACGTCACCGAAGTTTTCCTGCTGGAGTTGCGTCGCAACGATGGCGCAGCTCCATCAATGCTCTGGGGTACCCTATCTCCCTAATGCTGGGTCAAGCCGTACGTCTGCTTCAAGCAGGTGCAGGGTTTGTGTGACGCATCATTGTCCTAAAGGTGACTGATTGATATTTTGTAGATTTCCCTCAGCCACTATTAGGATGTGTTCCAGCGCAGGAATGCCCTCCCTTGCGCCGGAACGCCCCCTGATGGCGCAGGGCTTTATAACGGGATGCATCTCCCAAATGCGTCACGTTGTTATAATATTATACGCCGCACCATGGCGCCCTTTTTTGTTTAGCTGCTGCGTCACAAAAGTCACGCAAGAACGGCGCAAAAGAGCCGCAAGGGCTTAAATCTGCCCCTTCCTTTGTACCCCTGACAATAAGAAAAATAGTGGCGGTGGATTGATAGTTTGACTATTTAAATGACTGGTAATGTAGCAGGCAACTGTTAGTGTTGTCACTGATCTGACTGAAATCACAATGGAGTTTGTCTGTCACTTTGCGTCTTGCCTGCGGACTGCTGCCTGCCAGTCCTAGGTGAACGTTTCAGTACTTTGTTTAGTGAGTTATGTGACTTTCGAAGTCACAGGTCCGCACTGTCGAAAATAATAATAGTAGTAATAGCATCTTAATACTCTGCTTCCTTGATATAATAAGTATCACCCTTTATATATTCCATATGACCCTTTTTTGGAATAATGAAAATTGATTAATCAGCTGACTTGAGAATATTGATATCACTTACAGGGCAATGTGGTTACTGAAGTCATGCGGGGGATCGAACTCGCGAAGCATGGCAGCAGGAACTCCCTTTTCGCGCTGTATCCCTTTAAGAATTCTTCTGCAGACGACACCACGTGACTACCGGCGTCCCACGTGGTGTACTCTGTTCCGCCCAGGGCGTTTAATAAACACAGTTCGTTTCCCGGTGAAACTACCGCTTCCGGGAGGGTTGGACAGGAAAGCAGGTCACGGGCGGGGAGCCGCGAGTGCAGAAGTAAGTGACACCCGACCTGATAAACAATCACCCGGGGCCCCTGGTTTTCCGTACTATTACTACTATTATTATTTTCGACAGTGGGGAAATTGATACATACCTCTCTCCCATTGCAGAAAGCCACCGCGTGAAGTACACCCGCGCCACCCTCACCGAAGGGGCATCTTAATGTCCCGCTTTTTGTGAGTAATCAAGAAATATAGCATTTTCGCTGCTTTTCCGTTATGGAGAGGTTCTAAGCCCCTGAGTTTTATATTGTACACACGACGTTAAAAACGGAACGTTTTAACCTTCACTCGACTATGAATAATACTATGGGACGAATGAACCATATGTATGAGGCAAGTCTGACTTGATTTGAAAGCAGGATATACATGCGATTTGCCCCGCATTTTACCGGCAGAATAGGTCGGGCATGTTGGGTGCTGATCTAGATTTTTGAGGCACCTATTCATAGAAATGATATTACACTGCACCGTCACCTTGGGATGGGCTCTGTTTCCAGTATGACACACCCAGTCAGCGCCATTAATGCAGCTTATTCTGAGATATTGGACCACAATTGAGATCTAATTATGTGTCATTGTTTGTCTTTGTCTTTGTCCCTTTTTTCTCCCATAGGTTGCTATGATTGTTTCTGCAAATGGCATGAGATGACATGGTTAACTGTTGTGTGATTATTATTATTTTTTTCACACAGTTTTTTTGAATTTTATTAATTTTCACATTTAGAGCCTCCCGGGAGGGTACGCCTTAGTGCGCGCACACCACCGGAGGACTATTTATTAGGTCCTGAAGAAAGCTGAGCAAAATGCAATAAAACAGCAGAAACATGTCGACCGATTTTTAGGACTGGGGTTCCGTAACTCAGAACCTTGTCTAGTCCACTCACTATTTTTAATCAATGCGGGTTGGCCATCATTAAAAATTTTTTGATCTGGTTACAACCTCTGCATTTTTTAATTTGCACTGACACCACACGTTTAGTCACTTTTTGATTTGGGCACTGTTCCACTCACCACATCCTGCTCCGCTGTAGTCAGGCGTTGTAGCACGCTAGGGTGATACTCGGTCACCCTAGCGGGGACCCGATGATGAAGCATGTCACCAACTAGTGGTGAGTGAGGGTCCTTCTAAATGAATAGAGCTTCACCACTGTAGATTACTAGCTCCAGAGGGTGTGAGCTTCACCACTGTAGATTACTAGCTCCAGAGGGTGAGAGGCATACCAGTTGGTATACTAACGGAACTGGCAGCACCATTTTATCTTAGATAAAGACAGAGCACTTTCCATGGGGGTTTATTTATTCATTTATTTAACCTTCACCACACGTTAAGAGAACCGTGGTTATTGTTTTCCAAATGCTTGTGCCTAGTCACTCCTTTGTTGTTTGTGTATGAATTAGCCCGGGGTCCAGGAGTGTCTACTCATACCCTCCCTCTCTTGTTGCTGATATATTGAATTTAGAGCAGCGTGCAGCTGCGAGAGTAATGAGTTTATTTGTTTTGTTTATTTGAATTATAGTCGAGTTTAAAATCCGCCTCCCATGATGGAGGATCAGGGCCTATCTTTCTCCAAGGAAGAAGTGGATGCTATATTGGGAGATGACTCTCTCTTTTCAGACCCTCTGTTAGCACATGCCATCTCACAGACAGGGGACTGGGAAAAACTAGGGGAACTAAAACGTAGCAGAATAAGAGCAATACTGCACGGTACCATGATTAAAGAATACCTAACGAACAATTCCGCACCTAAAGGACTACTAGTAACTAATGCCCCGAGAATATTCCTGGAAGATGCTGCCTTCCGGAAAGAATGGGCTCAGATTGCCTGGCATTGCACAAGGGATTGGGGCATTCTAATTATTAAAACAGCACTCAGACTTTCGGAAGCACTTATGGTTGAGATACAGACTACAGAGGCCCATTTCAAAGTGACTATCACTGGGTATAAAAAAAGACTGGACGAGTTGAACAAAGAACAAAATGAGTTCAGAGAGAACTTAGCCCAGTCCAAATCCCAAAAGTTACAAAAGGATCTGAAGAGATGGTCCTATGCTAAAGCCTATCCCTATTCTACACCTGACTTTGTCCCTTCAACTAATGCTGGATACAACTCAGATTCCTCGGTAGATTCCAACAACAGTGGGTCGAGCTCAGACAGCACTGGGAAAAGGGGAAGAGGAAGGGGCAGGAATAGAGGGAGGGGTCGGGGTTATCAACAATTTACAACAGACTCGCACCCCCCCATTTGGAATGCACCATACAACCAACAGGGGATGGGCCCCTACAACCACAATCCTTTCCAACCTTTCCCACCAATGATGGGTTGGAATCCACATTTCATGCCATATCCTCCAATGAACCAACAAGGCTACCAGCCTCCTTTTCAGGACAGAGGCAGGCGGGGCAACCGGTGGAGGCAAAAGGGAAACAATCAAGTGCACTGGGGACAACCAGAGAGCACAGTAGACCAGTCCAAGACGACTCCGGCAGACCAGAGACCGGGCCCCAGCAACGCGAAAGTTTAGTGGTGAATCTTTCATCTCATGAACTCTCAAGGGCAGAAAGTACCGTTCTGGAAAAAGGGTTAGGGTTCATTCCTACACCCCGACTCGATCGGTTCAAACTCCACTGTGAGCTTAGTCAGTTCTTTAGGAAATTGCGACTGAAGAACTTTTTTGAGTCGGGTGGTACAGATCAAACAACCGGAGTAAAAAGTGACACCGATTTCAGGTTGAAATCTAATTTTGTACCCCCCCCACACACTATCGCTCCCGAGATTCTGGCCTTTGAGCAGGCAGTATTTAAGGAAGTGGAACAGATGCAGGAACCAACACCTTACAAAAACCTGACTGCAGATGAGTTTAAGGCAATCCAAACTCTTAAGAAAAACGACAACATCGTTATCAAAGGGGCAGACAAGGGGGGTGGCATTGTAATTCTTAACAAAGAAGACTATGATGCGGAATGTTTACGCCTGTTGAACAACGCCACCAACTACGTCCCCCTAATGGTGGACCCGACGGATGATCTACGAGATGAGATTTGTGAGTTGGTGTCAACAGCGGAAAGGGATGGTTACATCACTAAAAAAGAGGCAGACTTCCTAACAACTTCAGAAGGCCGGGTACCCTATTTTTACATCTTACCCAAAATTCATAAACGGAAGTTACCCCCACCTGGAAGACCGATAGTATCAGGTCTAGGATCACTGCTCGAACCCCTTTCTAAATATTGTGATTTTTTCTTGCGACCCATCATCCAGTCCACGTGTACCTATCTGAAGGACACGAAAAGTTTCCTGTCTTTACTGAGATCCATTACCCTACCAGATGATCAATGCTTTCTTGTCTCAATGGACATTGAGAGTCTATACACCTGCATCCCGCAGGATGAGACCATCAAGGTAGTGAAGGAAGCCCTCGAGAGAACACCCTGGGAGTATGCTACATCAAAGGTATTTATAACGGAATGCGCCACCCTTGCCCTGAAACGTAATTTCTTTGAACATGATGGCAAGATTTATTTACAAGCTACGGGGACATCGATGGGCAGTACCTTTGCCCCGTCGGTGGCGGGCCTCTATGTCTTCGATTTTGAGGCTAAGCATATTCTGAGTGCCCTGAACCCGTTCTGTAATAACATACTTATGTGGCAGCGCTACATAGACGATATTTTCGTGATTTGGCAAGGCGAAGAAGCGGTTCTGTTGGATTTTTTCACATGGCTGAATAGACTTGACGATCATTTGAGATTCACCCATGAATATTCCAGAGATGAGTTGACCTTTTTGGATGTCCAGATCAGGAGAAAGGAGAATCGGCTTGAGACAACGACATTTTATAAGCCTACTGCAAAAAATAATTTATTGCACTTTACCAGCTACCATCCGAGAGCCCTACGGGAAAACCTCCCGTATGGGCAGTATCTAAGGATACGTCGCAACTGCAGTAACCTCACTGATTTCAAGTCACAAGCCAATGCTTTGTCTATCAAACTGCAAAAAAGAGGATATCCGCAGAGGATAATTGACAAGAGTCACAAGAGGGCGCGGAACCAGCAGAGGGACATTCTGTTGGATGAAAATCCCCCCAAAGAGAAGGAGGAAATTCCTTTAACCTGCGTCACTACTTTTAATTCACTGTCCAACGCAGTGAGTAAAAGTATCATGAAGAACTGGAGGATCATAACCAGTAACAAAACAGATTGGAAGAAACCTTTATTGTCCTATAAAAGAGCAACTAGCCTGAAGGACTCGCTGGTCCACACAAGACCCAGAACTGAACGGACAACTGTTCCTACACCAAGCGTTCTCAACGCATGGGGCCTTCCACCGGTTAAAGGCCATTTTTCTTGTGGCAATTGCAACGTGTGCCACCTGACCTCCAATACCAAATATCTAGACTTGACAGATGGCACCCGTTGGGAGCAGCGTGGTCATACGAATTGTAACACCACTAACGTGGTATATCTCATCACGTGCAGTTGTGGCCTCCAATACGTGGGAATGACAACACGGCGCACAAGAATCAGAATCTGTGAACACAGAAGTAATATACGGTGTAAAAAGATGACCACAAAACTCACCGTACACTTTCTACAGGCGGGACATACCCCCAATGATTTACAGTGGACCATTCTAGAACATCAAGAATATGGGTCTGAGGCGTCACTTTATGAACGTGAACAACGTTGGGTGTATCGCCTTGGGACAAATAGGGTTGGTCTCAACGATGATATCCCATGGGGCAGTGTCCTGCGAAGATAGATTATTACACTATGTCCGTGGTTTGTCATGTCCTGTTCTGTTTCCTTATGTCATTTAACAGCTGAGAAACTCGCCTTTTTTAGTAATCCTGAGCAAAAAACCTATGTAGGGAGCATGTTGAGCGTTCGACTAAGGGAGGCACTGGCAGTACCAAAATTATTACTAATAGCTCCACTTGTGTGAAGATGCAGGTTGTGTATTTAGCATCTTAATACTCTGCTTCCTTGATATAATAAGTATCACCCTTTATATATTCCATATGACCCTTTTTTGGAATAATGAAAATTGATTAATCAGCTGACTTGAGAATATTGATATCACTTACAGGGCAATGTGGTTACTGAAGTCATGCGGGGGATCGAACTCGCGAAGCATGGCAGCAGGAACTCCCTTTTCGCGCTGTATCCCTTTAAGAATTCTTCTGCAGACGACACCACGTGACTACCGGCGTCCCACGTGGTGTACTCTGTTCCGCCCAGGGCGTTTAATAAACACAGTTCGTTTCCCGGTGAAACTACCGCTTCCGGGAGGGTTGGACAGGAAAGCAGGTCACGGGCGGGGAGCCGCGAGTGCAGAAGTAAGTGACACCCGACCTGATAAACAATCACCCGGGGCCCCTGGTTTTCCGTACTATTACTACTATTATTATTTTCGACAGTGGGGAAATTGATACATACCTCTCTCCCATTGCAGAAAGCCACCGCGTGAAGTACACCCGCGCCACCCTCACCGAAGGGGCATCTTAATGTCCCGCTTTTTGTGAGTAATCAAGAAATATAGCATTTTCGCTGCTTTTCCGTTATGGAGAGGTTCTAAGCCCCTGAGTTTTATATTGTACACACGACGTTAAAAACGGAACGTTTTAACCTTCACTCGACTATGAATAATACTATGGGACGAATGAACCATATGTATGAGGCAAGTCTGACTTGATTTGAAAGCAGGATATACATGCGATTTGCCCCGCATTTTACCGGCAGAATAGGTCGGGCATGTTGGGTGCTGATCTAGATTTTTGAGGCACCTATTCATAGAAATGATATTACACTGCACCGTCACCTTGGGATGGGCTCTGTTTCCAGTATGACACACCCAGTCAGCGCCATTAATGCAGCTTATTCTGAGATATTGGACCACAATTGAGATCTAATTATGTGTCATTGTTTGTCTTTGTCTTTGTCCCTTTTTTCTCCCATAGGTTGCTATGATTGTTTCTGCAAATGGCATGAGATGACATGGTTAACTGTTGTGTGATTATTATTATTTTTTTCACACAGTTTTTTTGAATTTTATTAATTTTCACATTTAGAGCCTCCCGGGAGGGTACGCCTTAGTGCGCGCACACCACCGGAGGACTATTTATTAGGTCCTGAAGAAAGCTGAGCAAAATGCAATAAAACAGCAGAAACATGTCGACCGATTTTTAGGACTGGGGTTCCGTAACTCAGAACCTTGTCTAGTCCACTCACTATTTTTAATCAATGCGGGTTGGCCATCATTAAAAATTTTTTGATCTGGTTACAACCTCTGCATTTTTTAATTTGCACTGACACCACACGTTTAGTCACTTTTTGATTTGGGCACTGTTCCACTCACCACATCCTGCTCCGCTGTAGTCAGGCGTTGTAGCACGCTAGGGTGATACTCGGTCACCCTAGCGGGGACCCGATGATGAAGCATGTCACCAACTAGTGGTGAGTGAGGGTCCTTCTAAATGAATAGAGCTTCACCACTGTAGATTACTAGCTCCAGAGGGTGTGAGCTTCACCACTGTAGATTACTAGCTCCAGAGGGTGAGAGGCATACCAGTTGGTATACTAACGGAACTGGCAGCACCATTTTATCTTAGATAAAGACAGAGCACTTTCCATGGGGGTTTATTTATTCATTTATTTAACCTTCACCACACGTTAAGAGAACCGTGGTTATTGTTTTCCAAATGCTTGTGCCTAGTCACTCCTTTGTTGTTTGTGTATGAATTAGCCCGGGGTCCAGGAGTGTCTACTCATACCCTCCCTCTCTTGTTGCTGATATATTGTAATAATAATTTAGTCACACATCAATCAAAACCACACAGCCCGGGGGAAGAGGGTTAGGGTTTGAAAAATGGATGGGTACGGGGGTTTTTGGGAAAGGTTTTGGGAGACAAGAAAAAATAGCACAGCATAGACAAACTATTGTGAACATAAACAAATCTTTGGGTACAAACCTATCCATCAATCTTTGAAAGTGCATGCACTACTGCATGCATGTCAGTGAAAAGTAAGTAGTACATTCGACAACTGTGGAAAGAAAGAATGCGACAGTACAGGGCCTGTGTGGAATTATTGATAACGATATTCAACATAAGGTCTCTGTAGCCAGATACCCGAGAGCCTTGCTGGTCACTATAAATCCATTCACAACAACACTCAATGGGGTTGGTCTGGAAGGTGTCAGGTTTACTCCCCGTGATCCAGTCGATGCAAATATGGTTCCACCTCCAAATGTCACCAACACCCAGAAGTGTAAACACAGGGTGTTCGAGCCATTAGGCGGGGGAGAAAAATAACAAACTAAAATAAAAAATGTGGGATGGGTAAAGGTAGGGTCAGCAGGGAAAGGATACCTGTAACAGAAGACAAGACAGGCATCAGTGAAGTGCTGTCCTAACATACAAGGGTACTCTCATATAGTCTCACTAAATAACCAAGGAAGTAGACAAGTACCTGAGCACCAAGAAAACATGACCTTGGATAGGAAATACTATAGCCCTTCTGCCACAATCTGTGAGGAAGGCCTAAGAAACACATAAACATATAGTTAACGAACACACTCCTGTCGCACCAAACACACTCGCGTTATACTAAGACATCAAACCCACTACTCACAACATACCACAAACATGGTAGAGGACTCAATGTACAAAGGGGGTTCCAAATAGTCAAAGCAAAGATGTATGGTCCAACAAAAAGGAAGAGGGAAACGGTAGTGTGTAGGAAGCAAGAACTACAACACTGCGCTCTCTAAGTAATGACCCAGTAGAGAATCTTTGGTGAAGGTCAAACAGAAAAACGTAGTTGCGACCACCACTGAATTCTGCCAACAACACACCCCACGGTGCACTACACAAAGAGAACTGGGGTAGCCTGTAGTTCCCTCACTACATGCCCAGTTATGGAGGTCCTTTGAAATACACAGTTATACAACGGAGACGCGTAGTTGTCCTTACTACCGCGCTCCGTTTTAATAGTACAAAAACGATCCCCGATGTGAACGCTAACACGTGGTATAGACCGCCACTGTGCTCTGCCACACACAATTCAACCAAACAGGAATTCATCAAAGGTAGAATTCTGTTAGAAAACAGTCACAGAACCTCCCTTAACAATCCGTTCAGGCAGTAATCAGCTGACCGCACGGGCGGCCGAAGAGTTTAGAGCGGCTTTACCTGAAGACGCGTGAAGTCCGTCTACCGCCAAGGACAGAACACGGAAGCGCTCCCCACTGAGCCTCAGGGGGGGGGGGGAAGGTGATAGTCCACAGGAGACACGATAGAAAAGCATGCAGAGCGTCCGCTCTCATGCCGGTGCAGAACAGAAACCAGAATAACGCGCAACAGGAAGCGCGTCTGTTCCCCAGATAAACTTCCTGCAAGTCTCCCGCCTACTTATGGGAAATGTAGTTTCATAGTACGGTAGGCGCTTAGGGGCTGCATAACCTGACAGAAGGTATAGTAGATAGAAAAGGAGAAATTGCTTTTTTTCTAGGTGTCCCCTCACTCACCAGGGTTGCCCCTTGGTGACATGCTTCATCATTGGGGCCATCCCAGTCCTCTACAGCCTGGGGCGTGCTGCGACTTGCGAATTACGTAGGAGCACTTACAAATGACTATGTGTGGTGCAGATGTGATAGTGGAGTGGACTAAGTGATGTGTTAAGGGATCAATTTAGAAGCCTAGAGAGAGCCAAGAAATGCAGTCACAGTCAGAGAAAAAGGCAAGGGATACTGTATCTATGTGGTTGTAGTGGTCCTGTTGGAAGTGGTAAGTAAGTTGCCTGCAGAAAAAAAATCCTCCTATTAGCGGCACTCCTCCATTGCAGCCGACGCTTCGTCCATCGATGTTGGTCACCAGAAGACACCCTGTAAAAAAAAGCACAGCATAGACAAACAATTGAACATAAACAATTCTTTGGGTACAAACCTATCCATCAATCTTTGAAAGTGCATGCACTACTGCATGCATGTCAGTGAAAAGTAAGTAGTACATTCGACAACTGTGGAAGAAAGAATGCAACAGTAAAGGGCCTATGTGTAAATTATTGATAACGATATTCAACATAAGGTCTCTGTAGCCAGATACCCGAGAGCCTTGCTGGTCACTATAAATCCATTCACAACAACACTCAGTGGGGTTGGTCTGGAAGGTATAGTAGATAGAAAAGGAGAAATTGCTTTTTTTCTAGATGTCCCCTCACTCACCAGGGTTGCCCCTTGGTGACATGCTTCATCATTGGGGCCATCCCAGTCCTCTACGGCCTGGGGCGTGCTGCGACTTGCGAATTACGTAGGAGCACTTACAAATGACTATGTGTGGTGCAGATGTGATAGTGGAGTGGACTAAGTGATGTGTTAAGGGATCAATGTAGAAGCCGAGAGAGAGCCAAGAAATGCAGTCACAGTCAGAGAAAAAGGCAAGGGATACTGTATCTATGTGGTTGTAGTGGTCCTGTTGGAAGTGGTAAGTAAGTTGCCTGCAGAAAAAAAATCCTCCTATTAGCGGCACTCCTCCATTGCAGCCGACGCTTCGTCCATCGATGTTGGTCACCAGAAGACACCCTGTAAAAAAAAGCACAGCATAGACAAACAATTGAACATAAACAATTCTTTGGGTACAAACCTATCCATCAATCTTTGAAAGTGCATGCACTACTGCATGCATGTCAGTGAAAAGTAAGTATTACATTCGACAACTGTGGAAGAAAGAATGCAACAGTAAAGGGCCTATGTGTAAATTATTGATAACGATATTCAACATAAGGTCTCTGTAGCCAGATACCCGAGAGCCTTGCTGGTCACTATAAATCCATTCACAACAACACTCAGTGGGGTTGGTCTGGAAGGTATAGTAGATAGAAAAGGAGAAATTGCTTTTTTTCTAGGTGTCCCCTCACTCACCAGGGTTGCCCCTTGGTGACATGCTTCATCATTGGGGCCATCCCAGTCCTCTACGGCCTGGGGCGTGCTGCGACTTGCGAATTACGTAGGAGCACTTACAAATGACTATGTGTGGTGCAGATGTGATAGTGGAGTGGACTAAGTGATGTGTTAAGGGATCAATGTAGAAGCCGAGAGAGAGCCAAGAAATGCAGTCACAGTCAGAGAAAAAGGCAAGGGATACTGTATCTATGTGGTTGTAGTGGTCCTGTTGGAAGTGGTAAGTAAGTTGCCTGCAGAAAAAAAATCCTCCTATTAGCGGCACTCCTCCATTGCAGCCGACGCTTCGTCCATCGATGTTGGTCACCAGAAGACACCCTGTCCACTGCCTGCCTGATGCTGAATTGTGGCTCGCTACTGTGAAGCCTGACTCCATCCTTTTTTCCCCATTGCAGAGACTGAAACCCGGCCTGTAATTATTCAACGAAAAACAGGAAGTGATATAATATTACAACACCACTGATAAATAAATATAAGGTATGTAGGCTGTGGAGTGCAAAAAGTCACAATTTGATTTTCCTAGTAGACAGTACAATATTTTTGAAAGTGCGTACTCTGAGTCACCTTTTGAAGGATAAATAAGTATGGGCAAATTAATGTAGCGGATCTTGCCCCTCAAGCTAGGTGTACTGTAAACTGTGTTTTAGAACAAAATTAGATCTTCCTAGCAGTGCTCCCACCCAGACCCTTACTAAAGCCAGTCGCAAAAATGTAGAAGACCCCCAATCAAATCTCAAAAAACGAGGCCTAGCAGAAAACTGGTGACAAAACTTACTTTGAAAGTAAAAGTAGGCCGAAGTACCCCCTTCCTAATTACCCATTACCCACCGTGGATTGCATTCAAACCACTTGCAAGCAACCAAGCAAAAGTAGCCATAGCCAGCATCGCTCCAAGACTCGAAATCCCCCCCACTCAAACACATGCAATAGAAATACTGCTAACCCTAACGAACCCTAAGTTAAGAATAGTGGCAAAGGCTTTCTTTAACTATGCCAAATCCCCCCTTTCCCACCATGGATTTTCTTCAAATGACTTGCAACCAAAATTACACATTCTCACGAGTGCTCTAAGACCCCAGAACTCAGTTGGAAAAATCTAGAACACCCCGAAACACATGCAATCCTGCTGCTAGGGCTAACCCTAACGAACCCTAAGTTACAAAAAGTGCCAAAACTAAAGGCTTTTCCGCGCGGATTTTGTCCCAACCACTTCTACCCGGTATTAGACCTTCCCAGGAATGCCCCAAGACCCGTCAACCCACCCGCCAAGAAGCGTAACACCCCCAAACAGGCCAAAAGCAAAATCTCATACTTGCAATATTTCTGGGCCTTCGGTCCAAACGTGCTGCGTAGCTAGGCCATAAGTCGGGGTTGGCACGACGGATTTCCTGAAAAGCAAATGCAATCAAGATTAGAGTGTCCCAGCAGTGCTCCCAGACCACGAAACTCACCCACAAACACCAGGAAGCCCCCCAAACAGGCCCCCGAAAACGCTACATAGAGCAAAATGTCAGAAATAGCCCAAAAAAAAATCGGCCTGGATTTTGTCCCAACCACTTCTAGCCGGTATTAGACCTTCCCAGGAATGCCCCAAGACCCGTCAACCCACCCGCCAAGAAGCATAACACCCCCAAACAGGCCAAAAGCAAAATCTCATACTTGCAATATTTCTGGGCCTTCGGTCCAAACGCGCTGCGTAGCTAGGCCATAAGTCGGGGTTGGCACGACGGATTTCCTGAAAAGCAAATGCAATCAAGATTAGAGTGTCCCAGCAATGCTCCCAGACCACGAAACTCACCCACAAACAGACGGAACCCCCCCTAAGAGCACCTCAAAGGCAAGCAAGTCATCAAAAACACACAAAAAATTCCGCCTGGGATTTGGTCCAAAACACTTTTATCCGGAATTAGAGCTTCCCAGCAATGGCCCCAGAGCCGTCAACCCAGGAGAAAACGAGTAGAAGACCCCCAAACAGCCAAAGAGCAAAAGTACAAAAATGGGGACTTAGTCAATTTTTCACAAATTTCCCAAATCACTCCGCGCGCGCTGTGCAGCTAGGCCCTAAGTCCCCTCTGCCACCATGGATTTGCTTCAAACCTCTTGCAAAGTAAAGTATATATAGCCAGCAGTGCTCCCAGACCACGAAACTCACCCACAAACACCAGGAAGCCCCCCAAACAGGCCCCCGAAAACGCTACATAGAGCAAAATGTCAGAAATAGCCCAAAAAAAAATCGGCCTGGATTTTGTCCCAACCACTTCTACCCGGTATTAGACCTTCCCAGGAATGCCCCAAGACCCGTCAACCCACCCGCCAAGAAGCATAACACCCCCAAACAGGCCAAAAGCAAAATCTCATACTTGCAATATTTCTGGGCCTTCGGTCCAAGCGCGCTGCGTAGCTAGGCCATAAGTCGGGGTTGGCACGACGGATTTCCTGAAAAGCAAATGCAATCAAGATTAGAGTGTCCCAGCAGTGCTCCCAGACCACGAAACTCACCCACAAACACCAGGAAGCCCCCCAAACAGGCCCCCGAAAACGCTACATAGAGCAAAATGTCAGAAATAGCCCAAAACAAAATCGGCCTGGATTTTGTCCCAACCACTTCTAGCCGGTATTAGACCTTCCCAGGAATGCCCCAAGACCCGTCAACCCACCCGCCAAGAAGCATAACACCCCCAAACAGGCCAAAAGCAAAATCTCATACTTGCAATATTTCTGGGCCTTCGGTCCAAACGCGCTGCGTAGCTAGGCCATAAGTCGGGGTTGGCACGACGGATTTCCTGAAAAGCAAATGCAATCAAGATTAGAGTGTCCCAGCAATGCTCCCAGACCACGAAACTCACCCACAAACAGACGGAACCCCCCCTAAGAGCACCTCAAAGGCAAGCAAGTCATCAAAAACACAAAAAAAATTCCGCCTGGGATTTGGTCCAAAACACTTTTATCCGGTATTAGAGCTTCCCAGCAATGGCCCCAGAGCCGTCAACCCAGGAGAAAACGAGTAGAAGACCCCCAAACAGCCAAAGAGCAAAAGTACAAAAATGGGGACTTAGTCAATTTTTCACAAATTTCTCAAATCACTCCGCGCGCGCTCTGCAGCTAGGCCCTAAGTCCCCTCTGCCACCATGGATTTGCTTCAAACCTCTTGCAAAGTAAAGTATATATAGCCAGCAGTGCTCCCAGACCACGAAACTCACCCACAAACACCAGGAAGCCCCCCAAACAGGCCCCCGAAAACGCTACATAGAGCAAAATGTCAGAAATAGCCCAAAACAAAATCGGCCTGGATTTTGTCCCAACCACTTCTAGCCGGTATTAGACCTTCCCAGGAATGCCCCAAGACCCGTCAACCCACCCGCCAAGAAGCATAACACCCCCAAACAGGCCAAAAGCAAAATCTCATACTTGCAATATTTCTGGGCCTTCGGTCCAAACGCGCTGCGTAGCTAGGCCATAAGTCGGGGTTGGCGCGACGGATTTCCTGAAAAGCAAATGCAATCAAGATTAGAGTGTCCCAGCAATGCTCCCAGACCACGAAACTCACCCACAAACAGACGGAACCCCCCCTAAGAGCACCTCAAAGGCAAGCAAGTCATCAAAAACACAAAAAAAATTCCGCCTGGGATTTGGTCCAAAACACTTTTATCCGGTATTAGAGCTTCCCAGCAATGGCCCCAGAGCCGTCAACCCAGGAGAAAACGAGTAGAAGACCCCCAAACAGCCAAAGAGCAAAAGTACAAAAATGGGGACTTAGTCAATTTTTCACAAATTTCCCAAATCACTCCGCGCGCGCTCTGCAGCTAGGCCCTAAGTCCCCTCTGCCACCATGGATTTGCTTCAAACCTCTTGCAAAGTAAAGTATATATAGCCAGCAGTGCTCCCAGACCACGAAACTCACCCACAAACACCAGGAAGCCCCCCAAACAGGCCCCCGAAAACGCTACATAGAGCAAAATGTCAGAAATAGCCAAAAAAAAAAATCGGCCTGGATTTTGTCCCAACCACTTCTACCCGGTATTAGACCTTCCCAGGAATGCCCCAAGGCCCGTCAACCCACCCGCCAAGAAGCATAACACCCCCAAACAGGCCAAAAGCAAAATCTCATACTTGCAATATTTCTGGGCCTTCGGTCCAAACGCGCTGCGTAGCTAGGCCATAAGTCGGGGTTGGCACGACGGATTTCCTGAAAAGCAAATGCAATCAAGATTAGAGTGTCCCAGCAATGCTCCCAGACCACGAAACTCACCCACAAACAGACGGAACCCCCCCTAAGAGCACCTCAAATGCAAGCAAGTCATCAAAAACACAAAAAAAATTCCGCCTGGGATTTGGTCCAAAACACTTTTATCTGGTATTAGAGCTTCCCAGCAATGGCCCCAGAGCCGTCAACCCAGGAGAAAACGAGTAGAAGACCCCCAAACAGCCAAAGAGCAAAAGTACAAAAATGGGGACTTAGTCAATTTTTCACAAATTTCCCAAATCACTCCGCGCGCGCTCTGCAGCTAGGCCCTAAGTCCCCTCTGCCACCATGGATTTGCTTCAAACCTCTTGCAAAGTAAAGTATATATAGCCAGCAGTGCTCCCAGACCACGAAACTCACCCACAAACACCAGGAAGCCCCCCAAACAGGCCCCCGAAAACGCTACATAGAGCAAAATGTCAGAAATAGCCAAAAAAACAAATCGGCCTGGATTTTGTCCCAACCACTTCTACCCGGTATTAGACCTTCCCAGGAATGCCCCAAGACCCGTCAACCCACCCGCCAAGAAGCATAACACCCCCAAACAGGCCAAAAGCAAAATCTCATACTTGCAATATTTCTGGGCCTTCGGTCCAAACGCACTGCGTAGCTAGGCCATAAGTCGGGGTTGGCACGACGGATTTCCTGAAGAGCAAATGCAATCAAGATTAGAGTGTCCCAGCAGTGCTCCCAGACCACGAAACTCACCCACAAACACCAGGAAGCCCCCCAAACAGGCCCCCGAAAACGCTACATAGAGCAAAATGTCAGAAATAGCAAAAAAAAATATCGGCCTGGATTTTGTCCCAACCACTTCTACCCGGTATTAGACCTTCCCAGGAATGCCCCAAGACCCGTCAACCCACCCGCCAAGAAGCATAACACCCCCAAACAGGCCAAAAGCAAAATCTCATACTTGCAATATTTCTGGGCCTTCGGTCCAAACGCACTGCGTAGCTAGGCCATAAGTCGGGGTTGCCACGACGGATTTCCTGAAAAGCAAATGCAATCAAGATTAGAGTGTCCCAGCAGTGCTCCCAGACCACGAAACTCACCCACAAACACCAGGAAGCCCCCCAAACAGGACCCCCAAAAACGCTACATAGAGCAAAATGTCAGAAATAGCCACAAAAAAAAATCGGCCTGGATTTTGTCCCAACCACTTCTACCCGGTATTAGACCTTCCCAGGAATGCCCCAAGACCCGGCAACCCACCCGCCAAGAAGCATAACACCCCCAAACAGGCCAAAAGCAAAATCTCATACTTGCAATATTTCTGGGCCTTCGGTCCAAACGCGCTGCGTAGCTAGGCCATAAGTCGGGGTTGGCACGACAGATTTCCTGAAAAGCAAATGCAATCAAGATTAGAGTGTCCCAGCAATGCTCCCAGACCACGAAACTCACCCACAAACAGACGGAACCCCCCCTAAGAGCACCTCAAAGGCAAGCAAGTCATCAAAAACACAAAAAATGTTCCGCCTCGGATTTGGTCCAAACCACTTTTAGTGCTTCCCAGCAATGGCCCCAGACCCGTCAACTCACCTGCAAAGAGGTAGAACAACACCCCCACAAGTGCTGAGTCTTTCTTCATTGGGCGTAAACCAGCCCTCTGCTTTGATGGAAATAGGAGTCTGGAGGAGGAGGGTAGAGGAGCATGTTCTTCTGAACTTGTGAACCTGAGGAATGCAGACTGCGGCACCTTCAAATAAATTAGCAAACAAGTGAAGACAGTTCTGCTGATGGGCTTGTTTTTGTGATTATCTGATTAAAGTTTGAATTATATTAACTGTGCACAACAAAGAAAGACAGACACACAGGAATAAAAGTGAATAAGGATGAAAAAGAAAGTTATTGATTCGTTGTCTCATTTTCAGGGCTCGAAGTCGGTATCACGGTCCAGGAATAAGAATAAGGCTTCGTCATCATACTCTGCGAATTCAGGCAGGGAGAGCTCAGTGTCACCTGACAGAGTAGAAATTCCCTCATCTATGTTGCTGGCCACCTCCTCTTCATCCGGCACGCTCTCTCGTACTCTGAAATCTGGTGGTATGAGGTGCTGATTCATCTTGATCATTGTTAACCTCTCCACATTTTTCGGCGAGAGGCGGCTCCGTTTGGGAGTTACAATCCCACCAGCCGCACTGAAAACCCGTTCAGAAGACACGCTTGCGAGTGGGCAAGACAAGTAGTTTAAAGCCAGGTTGGTGAGCTGTGGCCACAATTCTTTTTTCCCATGCCAATACGCCAATGGGTCAGAATTAACATAGACCTCTGTTGAGTCATTCAGATAGTCCTTCACCATCGACTCAAGGTCCTCATCCAAGGTTCCTCCACTTTGCTTAGCTCTTGCTGTGCCTCTGACCTTTTGAGAACCAAACCCACGCAGAGCTAGCCAATCCTCTTCAGCCTCCAATGTTTCTGTTGTCTTTCGTGCAGATGATCCGGTTGCCGGTGTCTTTAACGGCTGAGAGGTCACTTGTGCCACAGCCACAGGTGCAGAAGTGGATTGTTTTGACTGGGGATGGCCTGCTGATATACTGCCATTTCCTTCAATTTCCAGCCGTTCTGTTTCAAACTTCTTGGCTGACAAGGCTAGCCAACGTTTGTACTTTAGAACATGTTCATCATCAAAAGGAAAGAATGCTTGGCCTGCCAGCGCCTTTTTGTAGCGTGGATCCAGAATAGTAGCACAAATGTAATGCTGTTCTGAGTGGATCTTTTTAAGACGTTCATCACCTTGTAGGAGCTCTAATAATTGCTCGGCCAGAAGCAAAGAGTCTTGGTTTTTATCTTTTCCAAACACAGAACACACCTCCTTCAGTTGGTCCTCCAGCATGTACAACAATGGGATAGCTTTTCCCAAATTAGAGTCCTCCTTGCTGACTGCACGCGTGAAGAACTCAAAAGGACGAAGCATGCGTGTCAGGCTTTCAACTATGTTCCATTGCGGCCCACCCATCCTCAGCTCCTCTGCACCCTCTTTAAGGAAATATTGATCGGAGTTCCGTATACTGCTCATACAGACGCTCAAGCATGTAGAAGGTTGAGTTCCAACGTGTTACCACCTCCTGGATGAGTGCTTTCACTGGCATTTGATGTTGATATAGCAGGCTTCTCAGCTGCTTCCGGGCCTTAAAAGAATGGCTGAAATGCTTGCACATTTTTCGGCAGGTGTCCAATACACTGTACGCTGCACTGCCTTTATTACCCAAGAATTTTTGGACAACCAGGTTTATACAGTGCGCCAAACACGGCACTCTGAAATAGTAACCGTCCCTCATGGCCTTAACTATATTGGCGCAATTGTCCGTGGAAACATAACCAACCTTGCGTTTTAGTGGGGACAGACAGTTAAGGACCTTTGTGTTAAAGACATCCAAAATGTTTTCTGCTGTGTGACGTTTCTCCAAACCAAACATGGCTAGTGTTGCATGTTTCCGAGCACCTTTAAAAACAATGTTAGTGTCAACACCTGAGTTTAGCTTTGCTTTAGCCCCTGAAAAAGAGACCCAGTGTGCAGTGATGCACATGTAATCAGCGCCTGTGCCACTGGTCCACATGTCTGTTGTCAGATGTATAGTGTGAACAGCACTCTTCTGCAAAGCTGCCTCAATCACCTTCAGAACATCTTCATGTAGTGCTGGAACCGCAACTCGGGCAAAATAGAACCGGCTAGGAACCTTCCATTTAGGGCAGAGCGCTGTCACTAATTCTAGAAAACCAACCCCTTCTACAAAAGAAAAAGGGAGAAGGTCCAGAGCTAGCATTTTAGCCAGCTTAGTGTTATACAGACGGGTCATTGGGTGGTTGCGTTCATATTGCGCTTCTGTAAACAACATCTTTTTAATGTTGCCCTGGACCAATGATTTACGGGATGATGATGATCTCTTCGACCCAGTTACGCTCGCTGATGAACTTTTCCGCATTGATGTCTCACTCTCTCCCACCCTCTTAGTGTGGCTCCCATGGGGTGTGCTGCTGACATGGGAACTGGGTGTAAGTGAAGTGTTTGAATCGTCTTCTTCTACCTCCTCGTCATCAGCAGATGAAAAATCAACGTTTTCATTACGTGCAATTCCGGCTTTCTTGACCGCCTCTAGGTGCGGAAACCATTGGACAGCGTGCCTTCTCTCAAGATGACCTCTCTGGCCTCCGGTACCATAGTTAGAACCAAGCTTACCACGACTAAATCGAAGCTTACAAAGGCTACAAATGGCTACGTTTTCCTTTTTTCGGCAAACACTAAAGAAGTCCCAAACTGGAGACTTGAAATGTCTTCGGGGGCCGGAGGAGGCGGCGATACTGGTGGTGGTGGTCCTGCTGCTAATGCCAGATGAAGTGGAGGATGTGGATTGCCGAACTTCAGTACGTTTTGCACTTTCACCACCACGAATTGAGGTCGAGGACGAGGTGGGTACCTTCTTGCGAAGAAATATGGAAGCGGTAGGTTTTGGTGTACTACTTAACTCCAAATCTAATGATTCCATTTCCATTGCCTCCTCGCCGACATCATCATCACGCTCAGCAGCTTCTCGGGATAGGGTCAAAATGTCTCTTTGCTGCATGCCCGGTGGGGCTGCAGTGATCTTTGTGATGACTGGCTCGTCGTCATCGTGAGAGGCTTCATCACCAGCAGTATCTGTCACTTCTTGTTGAGCCTCATCACACTCCATAGGTTTGAGTTTTTGGACGACCTTCCTTTTACGCTTAGGTACCGGTGTCAGATCATGGTGTGCCTCACTGTCAGACCGCAGTTGTGGTTCCCAAGACAGATCACTTGCATCAGAACGAGGTGGGCTTGAAGAAGATGTAGACACCCCCCTTGATCTTTTCCTTGCTAGGGATGTGGAAGACAATGAATGATCATCAGGAGGAGTGGCTTCCAATGATACCTCGGCTTCATTGTCGATTTCCTGATGTGCCCCTACTTCGGGAGGAACAACTATTGTGGGCACTTGTGAACCTCCATGCACCTTTGCTTGCGCATCTCCTTTTGCTGCCTCTCCTTCCACATGTACTTGGGCGTGTACTTGCACATGGTGTTGTTGTTGCGGCTGTGGTTGTTCAACACTTGTCAGATGAGTTACAACAACCTGTGTTGATTCAGGGACATTGCTGCTACTTTCTTGCGATGAGCCAACATCACTGGTCGATGGTGATTGGAGAAGTACACTGACTGCCTCTGAAGCACTCAAGGGCTTTGACTTAAGTTGGCGTGGTGGTGGAGGCACTGAACCCAATGGAGCAGGGGTGCTGCTCCCAGCTTGGTCCCCAGCAGAACCTGCTGCTGCAGGCGTACTTTTTTTTTTGCTCCCAAAAAACGTGGCGGGTGGCACACCAGCCTCCTTGGTAACTTGCTTCTTCTGCTCCTTACTAGCAACTTTCTTGCTAGAGGAGCTACGGAGAACTTTCTTTGGGGGCGGGGCCATCTTCTTCAGAGCAGGTCAGACAGCAGGCCGCAGTTGCACGAATTGTAGAGTTGTCTGAGGCCAGACGTGACGTCGCGTGACGTTATGCTGCACACACACACCGCTGCAGGACTTCTTCCTGGCACTGGTGGTTCTCTTGAGTCTTGTGCACCTAAAAAAAATGGAAGACAGAGGAACATCAGTTCAGTTATAGAGCACAAAAAAAATCGAAAAACACTGCAAAATCAGCACAATCCCAATCCATCCATGCCCTCCATAATGTTTAAATTCAAGACAACCCACAGAAAGACTAGGCCCATGCAAGACTCACTAGTACCCCTGGGCATAAATAAAGGTTGAAAAGTAGGCAAAATGGTTGGAGGCCTAACAACAAAGCCTGCATTCAAAATGGCCACTTGCCTCCTAGCACATGGCCAGGGCCTGCCTGTACCAGCACTCAAAATGGCCCCCACCCACATGGCCTGTCCCCATGAACACCCCCAAAAATCGAAAAACACTGCAAAATCAGCACAATCCCATTCCATCCATGCCCTCCATGATGTTTAAATTCAAGACACCCCACAGAAAGACTAGGCCCATGCACCACTCACTACCCCTGGTCAAGGCCCCAACAACAGGTCAAAAATCGAAAAACACAGAAAAATCAGCACAATCCCATTCAATCCATGCCCTCCATGATGTTTAAGTTGAAGACAGCCCACAGAAAGACTAGGCCCATGCTAGACTCAAATACCCCTGGTGAAAAGGCCACAAGTACAGGCCCAAAAAACGAAAATCACTGAAAAATCTGCACAATCCCATTCCATCCATGGCCTCCATGATGTTTAAATTCAAGACAACCCACAGAAAGACTAGGCCCATGCAAGACTCACTACCCCTGGGCATAAATAAAGGTTGAAAAGTAGGCAAAATGGTTGGAGGCCTAACAACAAAGCCTGCATTCAAAATGGCCACTTGCCTGCCAGTGCCAGCACATGGCAAGTGCCTGTAGCTGCACTCAAAATGGCCACCAGCCACATGGCATGTCCCTCCCCATGAACACCCCCAAAAATCGAAAAACACTGAAAAATCTGCACAATCCCATTCCATCCATGCCCTCCATGATGTTTAAATTCAAGACAACCCACAGAAAGACTAGGCCCATGCAAGACTCACTACCCCTGGGCATAAATAAAGGTTGAAAAGTAGGCAAAATGGTTGGAGGCCTAACAACAAAGCCTGCATTCAAAATGGCCACTTGCCTCCTAGCACATGGCCAGGGCCTGCCTGTACCAGCACTCAAAATGGCCCCCACCCACATGGCCTGTCCCCATGAACACCCCCAAAAATCGAAAAACACTGCAAAATCAGCACAATCCCATTCCATCCATGCCCTCCATGATGTTTAAATTCAAGACACCCCACAGAAAGACTAGGCCCATGCACCACTCACTACCCCTGGTCAAGGCCCCAACAACAGGTCAAAAATCGAAAAACACAGAAAAATCAGCACAATCCCATTCCATCCATGGCCTCCATGATGTTTAAATTCAAGACAACCCACAGAAAGACTAGGCCCATGCAAGACTCACTACCACTGGGCATAAATAAAGGTTGAAAAGTAGGCAAAATGGTTGGAGGCCTAACAACAAAGCCTGCATTCAAAATGGCCACTTGCCTGCCAGCACATGGCCAGTGCCTGTAGCTGCACTCAAAATGGCCACCAGCCACATGGCATGTCCCTCCCCATGAACACCCCCAAAAATCGAAAAACACTGCAAAATCAGCACAATCCCATTCCATCCATGGCCACCATGATGTTTAAATTCAAGACAACCCACAGAAAGACTAGGCCCATGCAAGACTCACTACCCCTGGGCATAAATAAAGGTTGAAAAGTAGGCAAAATGGTTGGAGGCCTAACAACAAAGCCTGCATTCAAAATGGCCACTTGCCTGCCAGCACATGGCCAGTGCCTGTAGCTGCACTCAAAATGGCCACCAGCCACATGGCATGTCCCTCCCCATGAACACCCCCAAAAATCGAAAAACACTGCAAAATCAGCACAATCCCATTCCATCCATGGCCTCCATGATGTTTAAATTCAAGACAACCCACAGAAAGACTAGGCCCATGCAAGACTCACTACCCCTGGGCATAAATAAAGGTTGAAAAGTAGGCAAAATGGTTGGAGGCCTAACAACAAAGCCTGCATTCAAAATGGCCACTTGCCTGCCAGCACATGGCCAGTGCCTGTAGCTGCACTCAAAATGGCCACCAGCCACAAGGCATGTCCCTCCCCATGAACACCCCCAAAAATCGAAAAACACTGCAAAATCAGCACAGTCCCATTCCATCCATGCCCTCCATGATGTTAAAGTTCAAGACAGCCCACAGAAAGACTAGGCCCATGCACCACTCACTACCCCTGGTCAAGGCCCCAACAACAGGTCAAAAATCGAAAAACACAGAAAAATCAGCACAATCCCATTCCATCCATGCCCTCCATTATGTTTAAATTCAAGACACCCCACAGAAAGACTAGGCCCATGCAACACTCACTACCCCTGGTGAAAAGGCCACAAGTACAGCCCAAAAAAACGAAAATCACTGAAAAATAAGCACAATCCCAAGCCATCCAGCCCCTCCATGATGTTTAAATTCAAGACACCCCACAGAAAGACTCAGTCCACCCACCACTGAGTACCCCAGGGCAAAAGGCCCCAAAACAGCCCAAAAATCGAAAATTCCAAAATTTTAATTGCAGCAACTGTATTGCCCCAAACAAACTTACTTGTAAAATTTCTAATCCAACAGTGATCCAAAGAAAGTCAAAAAGGCCTCAAATCCAAATATCCAGCAGCATCCACAAAAAGTAATCCTTCCAGCTCCAGACCCAAATGAAAAGTGACCAGGAGATGGACAAAGCACTGGGAGGAGCCTGCTGAACAGGAACAGGAAGTTGAAGACTGTGGGGCACTTCCTTCCTCCCACCCCCCTGCCCCCCTCCCCAAAATGGACTCCTCGCTAAAAAAGTGCAGGCAAATGTCAAACTAAGGAGTTATTCAGATAACAATCATCATTTCTAGAAGGTTTATGCTGCTTGCTGGTGGATTTCTTGTGCAGAATTGCAAATTTATATTTTCGCTCGCCGCATCTCAAATCTCGCAATTGCGAAGTACCGCGAGACGTGATCTCGCCGTACTCGCGTTGACAAACTATCGCTGGCAAGCCGCGATGACGTAATCGCGCTCGCCAATTCCCGCGGGATCACACAGCAAGATCCAAAATGGCGCAGCACTCGCAAACTATCGAAAAAAACAACTCGGCAAACGATGATAAACGCCGCGCGCCGCAAAAATTGTATCACCAACGCCGCGCGCCGCCAAAAAAATCCGCTGCGTGCGAATTTGCGGATTTTGCGGGAAATCCGCAAATCTCGCGGATTGCGGATTTCCCGAAAATCCGCAAAATCCGCGAGCGTAACGGATTTTCCGCCCATGCTTAGTTGGGAGAGGTTGTTTGCGTGGAGAAGTTCGTTTAGTGATTTTATAGTGGCATTGTTCTCGTTGTTCCAATGCAGATTAAGATCCCCTAGAATGATGGTGTTGGACTCTTTGAGGGAGCAGTTGGCGATTAGGTTTGAGAGTTGTTCTGTGAATATAGTGTTGTTGCCTGGGGGATGGTATATTAGGTGGCATTGCAGTAGGTTGTTGTCAGTGGTTTTGATATTGGTTGTAAGGCATTCGAAGGCGTTGTAGTTGAAGGCGTCGCATTCGACCACTGTAAGGTTGTTGTTGTGGATAATTGCCACACCTCCACCTTTTTTTTGGTCCTTCCTATTTTTGTTGATGATGGAATACACTGGAGGGACCAGCATATCTAGGATAGGTGGGGAGGAGTCGTCTAGCCAGGTCTCAGTGATGAATGCTAGGTCTATGCTGTGGTTGAGGATGGTCTCAGCTAGTTCGGTCGAGTGTTTGGTGGCGGATCTGCAATTTATGAGCAAGCAATTTATGAGCAAGTCTCTATCTCTCTCTCTGTCGGTCAGTCTCTCTTTCTCTGTCAGTCTCTCTCTCTCTCTGTCAGTCTCTCTGTCAGTCAGTCTCTCTCTCTCCTAGTCTCTCTCTCTGAGTCAGTCAGTCTTTCTCAGTAAGTCATTCCCTCTCTCTCAGTCAGTCTTCCAGACAGTCTCTCTCTCTCTCTCCTCTGTCAGTCTCTCTCAGTCAGTCATTCTCTCTCTCTCGCAGTCAGCCAGTCTCTCTCAGTGAGTCTCTCTCTCTCTCAGTCAGTCTCTCTCTCTGTCAGCCAGTCTCTCTCTGTCAGTCTCTCTCTCTCTGTCAGTCAGTCTCTCTCTGTCAGTCAATCTCTCTTTCTCTGTCAGTCTCCCAGTCTCTCTGTATCTCAGTCAGTCAGCCTCTGCCTCTCTCTGTCAGCCTCTCTCTCTCTGTCAGTCAGTCTCTCTCTCTCAGTCAGTATCTCTCTACCTCAGTCAGTCAGTCTCTGTCAGTAAGTCAGTCTCTCTCTCTCTAAGTCAGCCAGTCTCTCTCTTTGTCAGTCTCTCAGCCAGTCAGTCTCTCAGTCAGTCAGTATTCAGTCTCTGTCAGTCAGTCAGTCTCCCTACTCTCTCTCCACTCTCTCTCTCTCTCCACTCTCTCTCCACCCTCTCTCTCCACTCTCTATCTCTCTACTCTGTCCTCTCTATCTCCACTGTCCCACTCTCTCTCCACTGTCTCTCTCTCCACCCTCTCCACTCTCTCTCCACTGTCTCTCCACTGTCTCTCTCTCTTTCCACTCTCTCTCCCCAACCTCTCCACTGTCTTTCTCTCTTTCCAATCTCCCCCCAACCTCTCCACTCTCTCTCCACTGTATCTCCCTCTTTCCACTCTCTCTCTCCAACCTCTCCACTCTCTCCCTCCACTCTCTCTCCGCTCTCCCTCTCCACTCTCTCTCTCTCCACTCTCTCTCTCTCCACTCTCTCTCTCTCCACTCTCTCTCCACTCTCTCGCTCTCCACTCTCACGCTCTCCACTCTCTTTCCAATCTCTCTACTGTCTCCCTCCAATCTCTCTCTCTACTCTCTCTCCATTCCCTCTCTCCACTCTCTCTCCACTCTCTCTCTCCTCTCTCTCTCTCCACTTTCTCTCTCCACTCTCTCCACTGTCTCTCTCCACTCTCTCTCTCCACTCTCTCTCTCTCCACTCTGTCGCCACTCTCTCTGTCTCCACTCTCTCTCCCTCCACTCTCTCTCTCCAATCTCTCCACTCTCTCCCTCCACTCTCTCTCCACTCTCTCTCTCCACTCTCTCTCCACTCTCTCCCCACTCTCTCGCTCTCCACTCTCTCTCTCCACTCTCTCGCTGTCCACTCTCTTGCTCTCCACTCTCTCGCTCTCCACTCTCTCGCTCTCCACTCTCTCTCCACTCTCTCGCCACTCTCTCTCTCCACTCTCTCTCTCCACTATCTCTCTCCACTCTCTCTCTCTCTCCACTCTCCCTCTCTCCACTCTCCCTCTCTCCACTTTCCCTCTCTCCACTCTCCCTCTCTCCACTCTCCCTCTCCACTCTTGCTCTCCACTCTCTCTCTCCACTCACTCTCTCTCTCCAATCTCTCTACTCTTTGCACTTTCTCTCTCTCCACTCTCTCTCTCCACTGTCTCCCTCCACTTTCTCTCCCCTCTCTGTCTCCACTCTCTCCCCACTCTCTCTCCACTCTCTTGCCACTCTCTAACCACTCTCTCTTTCCACTCTCTCTATCCACTCACTCTCTCTCCCCAACCTCCCCACTCTCTCTCCACTGTCTCTCTCTCTTTCCAATCTCCCCCAACCTCCCCACTCTCTCTCCACTGTCTCTCCCTCTTTCCACTCTCTCTCTTCAACCTCTCCACTCTCTCCCTCCAATCTCTGTCTCCACTCTCTCTCTCCACTCTCTCTCTCTCCACTCTCTCTCCACTCTCTCTCTCTCCACTCTATCGCTCTCCACTCTCTCTTTCCAATCTCTCTACTGTCTCCCTCCATTCTCTCTCTCCACTCTCTCTCCATTCTCTCTCTCCACTCTCTCTCTCCACTCTCTCTCTCCTCTCTCTCTCTCCACTCTCTCTCTCCACTCTCTCTCTCCACTCTCTCTCTCCAATCTCTCCACTCTCTCCCTCCACTCTCTCTCCACTCTCTCTCTCCACCCTCTCTCCACTCTCTCCCCACTCTCTCGCTCTCCACTCTCTGTCTCCACTCTCTGTCTCCACTCTCTCTCTCCACTCTCTCGCTCGCCACTCTCTCACTCTCCACTCTCTCGCTCTCCACTCTCTCACTCTCCACTCTCTATCTCCACTCTCTCTCTCCACTATCTCTCTCCACTCTCTCTCTCTCCACTCTCGCTCTCTCCACTCTCGCTCTCTACTCTCTCTCTCCACTCTCTCTCTCCACTCACTCTCTCTCTCCAATCTCTCTACTCGTTTCACTCTCTCTCTCTCCACGCTCTCTCTCCACTGTCTCCCTCCACTCTCTCTCCACTCTCTCTCCACTCTCTTGCCACTCTCTCTCCACTCTCTCTTTCCACTCTCTCTCTCCACCCACTCTCTCTCTCCACTCTCTCTCTCCAATCTCTCCACTCTTTCCACTCTCTCCTCTCTCTCTCTCCACTCACTCTCTCCAATTTCTTCACTCTCTCCACTCTCTCTTTCCACTGTCTGACCACTTTCTGTCTCCACTCTCTCTCTCTTTCCATTCACTTTCTCCACTCTCTCTCTCCAAGCTGTCCACTCTCTCTCCACTGTCTGTTGGGACAGCAAACAAGGTGTATTGCTCTACCGTGGCACATTACTTTTAATAAGTCCAAATAAGACGACCAAGACGCAAGACGTCTTCAGCCCGACCCCAGGCATCCAGAACAGTCAGCCACCTTCACACTATAATTATTTATAGCATTTGTAGAGCGCTCTGTAACCCTACGGGCATCCTGGCGCTAGGTACATGTAGCTGAAAACCCTGTAGAACAGAGAGGACAAGGTGCTGATCAGTTAGATTTTTTTGGTAGATTTTTTGGAAGATTTTTCTGGGAAGAGCCATGTTTTCACCTTTTTACGAAAGGCCATCAGTTTGTTTGTTTTCCTGATGTCAGTAGGGAGGTTGTTCCATAAGTGGGCTGCAGCTATATTGAAGGCTCTTCCCCCACAGGTGGCTTTCTTAAACCTAGGAATGCTGATAAAGTTAAGAGATGAGGATCGAAGAGACCGGGTGGGCTCATACCAGTTGAATTTGTTTTGGAGTGGTCGGGGGCCTAGCCCATGAACTGCCCTGAAGACAATACATAGGGATTTGAAGCAAATCCTCTGGTGTATGGGCAGCCAGTGTAAGTCGGCCAAGGCAAGAGTGGTAGAAGATCTTCGTTCCCAAGAGAGTGCCAGTTTGGCTGCTGCCGCCTGGATACTTTGAAGTCTGGAAATGAGATAGGCAGGGAATTCCAGCAAGAGGGCGTTGCAGTAATCCAGGCGGCTGAGGATGGTGCTCCTGACTATGTTAGCTCTAGTCTGTGGTGGCAGGAGAGGTAGCAGCTTTCGCAGTCCTCGCAGTAAGGCAAGGCAGCTGCTAACCTGCTTGTTGACGTTAGTCTCTAGGCTCAGGCTGCTGTTAATAGTGACTCCGAGATTCCTTACTGAGTTCACTGGGGTAGGTGAGTCCCCTAACAGCTGAGGCCAGAAGTCTAAAGGTAGACTTTTGGGGATTTTTCCTACTGTGCAGTGCAGTATTTCAATTTTGTCACTGTTGAATTGTAGGTTGTTCTGGTTGAGCCAGAGTGACATTTCCAGCATGCAAGTGTGGAAAGTCTCCAGAGAGTTTGCATGGGCTCCATCAAGCGAGATCGTTAGCTGGGTGTCATCTGCGTAATTTGTCACGCTGATGCCATGGCTTTTGATTATCCTCATCAGGGGTTGCATATAAATGTTAAAAAGTATGGGGCTGATAGCAGACCCCTGTGGGACCCCATGCGGGACTTTAACGAACTCTGATTGATATGGAGGAATAGCTACTGCCTGCCATCTGTCCGTCAGGTAGGAACGGAACCAGTCGAGCGCGACACCTCCGACTCCGATGTTCTTTAGTCTTTTTATCAGGATGTCGTGGTTCACCGTATCGAATGCGGCGGACAGGTCCAGCAGAATCAGAATGGCTGATTCTCCCCTGTCCGCCCTCATTCGCAGGTCATCCATGACTGTCAGCAAAGCTGACTCAGTTCCATGAATTGGTCTGAAACCAAACTGCTCCTCTTCCAGGATGTTATTGGTTTCTAGGAAGAGGGCTAGGGATCTGCTGACCCATCGCTCTATGATCTTTATCGGGTATGGTAAGAGGGATATAGGTCGGTAGTTCTTTTGGCAGTTTGGGTCCAGATTTAGTTTTTTTAATAGCGGGGTAACAACCGCCAGTTTCCAATTTTTTGGTACGGAGCCTGTGTGGAGAGACTGGTTACAAAGCTGATGCAGAGCTGGGAAGATATCATCCTCGAATTTCTTAGCTATTCTATGGGGAAGAGGGTCTAGAGGGGATCCTGACGACGTATTGAGAGCTGTTCTTAGAAATTCCTGTTCTGAGGGGACCACAAAGTTTTCCAGAATGGCGTTTGGAGAGGGGTTTCTAGCAAATTCCACCTTCTCATCTCTGTTCACTTGATTGCTGTTATCCTTCATTGTGGGGATAGACTTACTATTCATTCCCTCGACAATTTTACTGATTCTTTCCTGAAAAAACACTGCTAGGCCGTCACAGGGTTCTTGTGAGGGATTGATTTGGCTATCAGCACAAGCAGGATGGGAAAGCTCTCTGATAATCCTGAAAGTGTCGCAGGGCTTATTAGAGCTTTTGAGAATTAGGTCTGCGAAGTGGCTTGTTTTGGCTATAGTTATTTCCTTCTCATATTGTATGATAGTGAGCCTCCATCGCACTTTCTCCTGTTCTGAGTAATTTTTCCTCCAGAGCTTCTCCGCCCTTTTACAGGTGTTTTTCAATTTTTTCAGTTTGTCCGTGTACCAGGGTGCGGAGGGTTTTCCCCTTTTCTTGATTGTTTTCAGCGGAATGATAGCGTCAAGTTTCTTCGTTATCTCGTTACAAAATGAGAGATAATGTCCCCGCCTCTCATCTGCAACCAGAGCAACACAACCACAACTTGGCACACTGAGATCAATTACTAAACACGCCTGACTGAGGGCAGACAAAGTAGTGTGCCTTCTAACAAGTGTGCTCTTACCCGAGGGCACCATGTTGCTGCCTCGTCCCTTCTCCCTTCTCACATGAGCATTGCCGTGGAGAATGCTCTCTCTGCCCCTGCCCCCCCCCCCTCCGTGCCCCCACCCCCATCCTCTTTCCAGCTCGTGGCTCTGACTCTAACTGAAGAGGAACAATGTAAGTTGAAACATTGTTTCTCTTCAGTCCTGGGTCAGAGCGGAGGGGCTCGGAGCAGGCTGCAGACAGCCTGCACCTGCTTCAGAGCCTCTCACTCACAGATCTGATCTCCACCGAGGGGCTGAGGGGCCCCCTTCACCTACTCAAGGCTGAGGGGCCCCCTTCACCTTCTCAGGGCTGAGAGGCCCCCCCGCACTGCGGGGGCTGCGGGGGTGTTTGTTACGCCCCTGGCGTGAGCGCCATTTTTCATGCTGGCAGGCAGAGGTCACTTGACACCATGTTCTTTAAGGGCATGTGCACTTATGCTTCCAATGGCGACTCGCTACCGAATTCGGAAACAATTATCAGAAACATACTTTTACAAGTATCCTCCTACATTTGGAATGAAATCCATCCACCAAGGAGGTCACACAGAATTCTTCTTGGAAATCTTAAACAGTTAGAGCGCAGCTGTAGAACCATTTTGTGAATTCCATGATTCTCATATGTTTAAACATGTATGCCTGTGTAAATGTACATGGTATACATTTACACCTGCATAAATGTAAAGCAAATCCACTTTAAAACTTTGTATTCTTTTCTTCCCGGAAATAATATTTTCCCCTATAGAGAAAACTCTTTCCCTCGATGCCCACTAATTTAAGAGTTTCCCTTTGTCATTCAGTCCCTCAATACAAATTCTCTGATTGCAGCCTGGAGGGATATGTACATGAAAATGTCGGAGCGCTGTGTTACTCCAAAATTGGTAACGCCTCGCTCCGATACTTTTTAAATGCAGGGATGTACCTTATTTATAACGATATGGTGCACCCCTGCATTTCTCCTAAAGCTGGCGCTAAAAAAAGCTGCCTAGCACCGGCACCGGCACCCTTGCACCATGTTGCAAGGGTGCCTGCAGTGCAGGGGTGATTGTGTATATGCAGTAAGGGACACCTTCCTGCACACAAACACATTTTAAGGGCGATTTGCTATTTCTATGGGCCCGATTCACAGAACTAACTTAAGACAAAATCCTAAACTTACTACTTTTGGTATTCACAGAACGTACTTCTGCTTTTGGTATTCACAGAATTCACTTACCACTTTTGGTATTCACAGAATGCATTTACGACTACTAACTTTACGCCCGCACTCGGGCCGGAGATTCCGGCCTGGTGGCGGAGATTCCAGCCCAGAGGTGGAGATTCCAGCCGGTGGCGGAGACTTAGCCATGGGCAAAATTTCCACAACCGGGCCGGAATCTCCACCTCTGGGACGGAATCTCCACCTCCGGGCTGGAATCTCCGCCTCCGGGCCGGAATCTCCGGACCGAGTGCAGACGTAAAGTTAGTAGTCGTAAATCCATGTGAGTGGGTGCATAAGTGTTTGAGTGGGTCTGTCTATCAGTGGGTATGTGAGTGGAAACATAAGTTTCTTAGTGGGTCTGTGAGTCAGTGCGTGAGTGTCTGAGTGGGTCTGTGACTGGGTGCATCCATCTCTCAATGGGTGTGTGAGTGGAAGTATAAGTCTCTCAGTGGGGCTGTGAGTGAGTGCATGAGTGTCAGTGGGTCTGTGTTTTGGAGTTGGTCTGTGACTTGGTGTAAACGTCTCTGACTATGCATGTGAGCGGGCGCATGAGTCTATGAGTGCATTTGTGAGTGGGTGCAAGAGCCTCTGAATGTTTATGTGAGTGTACACATGGGTCTCTGAGTGAGTCTGCGAATGGGTGCATTAGTGTCTGAGTGGGTATATGAGTGGGTGTATGAATATCTGAGTAGATAAATGCACATAAATCGGTCAATAACTTTGTGAAACGCCATTACGGTACTTTAATATAACTAAGCTGTATCCTTTGCAATTTGTAACATTGATTGAACACCGGGGCCATACTTGATCTTTCATGGATGGAACTGTATGTTATTAACGGTACGCCCAGCATCCACAAAGAGAAATGTATGCCAAATTGTTCATGGATGATTGTATGTATTGACAGTTATTCAAACAAATGTTGCCTTTCATAAGAAAGGGAAAAAAATCAATAAAAACAGATTTGAAACAAAAAAAATGAATGTCTGAGTAGATATGTGAGTAGGTACAAGAGTCTGTGACTGTGACCAGCAAAGTTGTATTTATAGATATAGATACTTTTTGTTTTATATTTCCATAAATATTAGCAAATACATTTTGATAGTTGTGACGTCCACTCGAATATCGCACATGATTAAAAAAATCAATTTTGGACACATAACTTGTGTCACTAACACCCCATTTCTCAAAAATGGGGTTAGAGTACCTCCACGCTGACCTCTTAAATTAGTTTTCACAGAAATGCTCAGGCCCGGGACCTGCTCCCAATTGATAAAATGGCCGCCGCAACTTTGTGTTCAGGTTGCGTCCAGCCAATCACAGCATTCTTGTTGGGGTGCGCATTGCAGATTGATTACAAAATTGCTGCAAAATATCCACAGCCAGAGATATCACTATAAATTTCAGATTAAATTTCTCAAGAACTACAGGAAGAATTTGCACCAGATAACAGACAGAACAATCCACATAATTCCAATTCAGTTCAGTTCAAAAACCTTTATATATATATCCACAGGTTGAACTCCTTCCGTCCTCTCACGCCCTACAAAGTGGATGTAATATAAGAAGTAATATACTTTCAAATTAATATGTTTATCATAGGGAGTTGTATATGTATGAAAATTAAAGCTTACCAAATATCGTAGACAAAGGCCACTGCCTGTCACAACAACTAGAGAAGCTCCAGTACATGATGCTAGTTTGGTTAACGTACAAATCAGATATCCAACTCATCTGTGTCCTACTTGAACTGCATAATGAAGGGTTCAATTTCAGTACTTCAACATCAACTCAACAGATAATACAAGAACAAGATCTCAATGCATTTGGTTCAATCAAAACTCCATTTAGACCTAAATCTATGTTAATTTCATTTATGTTACATGATGCTGTTGATATTTTCAATGATCGAGTAACAGAGGAAATCAAGAAGCTCAATCATAAAATGAAAATATCGTATAGAAAATACAAAAACCATGAGTATTGCAGTTTAATGCAAAATCTACAAAATAACAATCAAGTTATAATCAGAAATGCAGACAAAAGCAGCAATATAGTGCTGTGGCCAAAAATAGAGGGCCCGATTCACAAAAGTAATCTGAAACAAAATCCTAACTTTACGACTTTCGGTATTCACAGAAGCATTTAGGAGTACTAAAGTTAGGATTTTGTCTCAGTTAAACTTATGTTTTGGTCTAAAGTTAAACTTAAGACAAACTTAAGTTTAACTGAGTCCTAACTTTATGACTAGGATTTTGTCTCAGTTAAACTTAAGTTTGTCTTAAGTTTAACTTAAGACCAAAACTTAAGTTTCACTGAGACAAAATCTTAACTTTACGACTAGGCTTTTGTCTCAGTTAAAATTAAGTTTGTCTTAAGTTTAATTTAAGACCAAAACTTAAGATTAACTGAGTACACAATCCTAACTTTAGTACTCCTAAATGCCTTCTGTGAATACCGAAAGTCGTAAATTAGGATTTTTGTCTCAGATTACATTTGTGAATCAGGTCCAGAGTACGCAACAGAAGCGTACAAACATCTTAATGATACAATATGCTATAAGAGGATAAAAATACAGCACGTAAGGGAGACAAAAAGTACATTTCATATGGAGGATAAATTAATAAAGGTGGATAAATTAGTCATTTTAACCAAGGAAGAGTACTTGTTCCTTCATAATAACCATCCTGTAATGCCAGTTTTGTACTTCATCCCTAAAGTTCATAAAGGCACTGTTCCATTACCTGGAAGACCTATCATTGTGGCTAGAAATGGTCTATTCAAGAGAACATCCCAATATGTTGACCCTTTTCTATAAGAGTATGTGTCAAGTTTACCAGACTAAAAAAACTAAAGGTTACAGGAACGTTATAGTTAGGCTCAGATTTCACATACAAAATCAGTGAAATTCCGCATTTATAGTTCCCTGAGCTACCTACAACTTACGCCCCGCAATGCACCGATTATGACCTCAATATTACATCACTTATGACATGGTCAGTGACATCACTGATAACATCACTGATGACATCTCAAATAACCACTGATTCTGGGTGACCTGGTCCTACTCATGTCTCCCAGAGAATTTGTTGTGTACTGATGGGGGAGCCTGAATGCCCCCATGGTGCCTGCCGGCTCCTCACCTCCTGCAGGAGGCGGCATTGCTTTTAGACAGAGGGAGCTGGTAAACATGCATCTCCCTCTGTCTAAAAGCAATTCTGCTTTCAATGCTCTCGCTTGCTGGAAGCGGAGCATTTGCTGTGACTTTCCGGGAGCAGTAAAGTTCCATCCAAGCCACAGCAAACAACTATGTCACAGCGGTGGGCACCCTGGGACATAGCAGGAGCCGGCCCTGGGTGGTGGCCACCTCAGGGACATCAATGGCTCCAGGAAGGGGGGGGCCACACTGCTCCCCTCCTTTCTAATTTGTATGGCCTGCCCCGAGGAGGTGGCAGTCCCAGGGGCTGAGAACGGCAGCCCCTCCCAAATTTTTAAAAAGAAGATGGCCCTGGGGAGGTGGGGGTACCTGGGGCCCCGGGGGGGTCACTGATGCCCCCAATACAAATTGATCATGGCCCCGGGGAGGTGAGATGGCTTCCAGGGCCAGGGGGGGTTGGGGGGTTGGAGATGCCCCCCCCATAACAATGAGTTCGCCAAGGGGAGTTGGCAGTCCCTGTGGCATGGGTGGTCTAAGATGCCCAATTTTGATTTTGACACATCACCCGGGTAAGTGGTGGTCCCCAGGGCCAGGCCCACCCAGGGGCCACTTATGTGCGCTTTTTTTTTTTGGCGGGATCTGCAACTCCGGGTAAAAATGTTTTCAAAAAATGCTTTTTTAGCCCTGTGGAGTCCCCCTAAGAGCTGAAGGACCTAGGTATTTCTACCCTACCCCCTTTTCTTTTTTCAACTGTTTTTTCTGGGACTCAGCTCAAGCCGAGCCCCAAGATGGCTGCCAACACTTCCTGGTTTGATGTGATGGCAGCCAATCAGTTCTCAGCTGGAGATCGGGAGGGGTCACAGAGCCGCCGCGTCTCTATATATATAATGGGAAATTTCTTTAAATAACTCCACAACTACTGGACAGATTTTCGCCAAATCACAAAAAGGCACCTCCCTGGACCAACATCTACCTTTCTGCCACATTTAGTTGAATTCCATTGTGCAGTACAAGCTGCAGATGCTTCTAACTTTCCTCTCTCACTTGAGAAATCACCACAAAATGTTCAAGGCAGCAGCTGAAGTGAGTGGCCAACTAGTTTTGAAACGTTTGTGAGTATTCATCAAATGACGCAAAAGTTATTGGCACATGAAAAATGCTCTTTCCTATGGAAACTACATCCTAACTATAACTACCTACTTGTGACCGCCAGTAGGTATTATATTACTCATAAGTAATAAATGCACTTGTTAAGCAGACCTATAAGAATATCTATATAAGTGTAAAGCATAAGTAGTGTATATATTAGTACAATGAAATTCACATACCAAATTACATATATATAAATATATATATATATATATACATATATATATATATATATATATATATATATATATATATATATATATATATATATATATATATATATATATATATATAACCAAATTACGCATGTTTACATACACAGGCTTATGCTGTACATTTGTGTTTTGAGTACTGTTGTCATGTAAGAAAGAACTGACTCTTGAGATGTAAGAAAGAGCTAACTCTTGAGTAGTCTTCTGAAGATAAGATAGCTATTCCAGGATCTGATGTTTAGGGGTATCGAATTCCATAGTTTGGCTGCTTGACGAGAGAGAAAGATGTACCACACATATTTTTTTCTTGTATGCTAAGGTTTTGAGGTGAGGCGCCAATCTAGAGCAGAAATTCCTTTGTTGTAGGTATTTTGGTGATTTTATTCATGATCAAAAGTGGTCCTGTTCCACGTATTGCTTTTTGGGTGATACAAAGCAGCTTGAACTTGGAACTTCTGGCAAATTGTAACCAATGTAGGCTCCTCAAGGCAGAGGTGATGTGGGCTTGTGGCTTTACGTGTAGGAGAAGTCTGGCAGCAGAGTTTTGATTTTGTTGTAGTCTTTTCATAGTTGATAAAGAGGATCCGTGGTAGAGGCCATTGGCGTAATCAGGTTTATACAGAAAAAGGGAGATAGAAGCTTGCATCTTTTGTAGAAATCCTAAGTGAGGGAAGATGTGTTGCAGTATTTTCTTATCCACTTGGGCATTTAAAGATAGGTTGGAGTCCATGATAATTCAAAGGTTTCTTACTTACTTGAGGAGGTGTTCTCAGATTGTCAGGCCAGGCGAAGAGTGGGTCATAACTTTTTCAAGTGCCACATGAGAATTTGAGTTTTGGATGCTTTCACTTTGAAGTGGCTCCATGTCATCCACTGATCAACGGCGCTGAAACAACTGAAGATTTTTGAGTTTCCAATGTCCAAGGAGCTTTCCAGTTTAAGAAGTATTTGTGTGTCATCAGGTTAGTTATAACATGAGACCTGAAATTAACCAATCACTGGTGGTAATTACTTCATGTAGATGTTGAAAAGCATGGGTGAAATGATAGAGACCCCTGCTGTTGTGAAGTATGGTTCGGATGACAAACATGAGTATTGATGACAATTATTCTTTTTTGAAGGGTGGATGTGATCCAATCGAGAGCAGTCACCCCTACGCCAGCTTCATAGAGTCTTTGGATTAGAATGCCATGATCAAAGGTGTCAAAGGCAGCTGAAAGGTCTAGGAGAAGAAAGGCAATGACCCCTTTTCTGGTCTATGATTTTAAGATCATCCCAAATGGCAATGAGGGCAGATTCTGGGCCTCTTCTTGGATGGAATTCTGTTTGGAAGTCTAAAGGTATGGAGTTGTCTTCAATTAATTGTGACATCTGGATGAATGCTGCTCTTTCTATCAATTTGGGCCATTTGTAATTGGTCTGTAGTTGTTTGGGTCATATAGATTCAGGTTTACTTTCCTTAATAATGGGTGCATTCATGCCTTTGTATGCCTTCTGCAAAGACTTCTGTAGTTAAAGAATTATTGCTGATTGCGCAGACTGCTGTGGCAGCAGAAGTAGTGAAAATAATGTTTTGGAAGATTTGTGCTTCTTGGTAAAGGTTTATCCCTAGATGTGTGTGGACTGCTCTCCAATTAAACAGAGTGCTTTTAAGGATAGGATTATATGTGAATGATGGGGTTGGATAGTAACACCTGTTATATTTGCGAAACAGCCTTAAAAATGCAGGCTCAGCTGCACATGCCGTTTCCCTGCAATCCAAGCCATGCTTGATCTAACCACGCATATGCCTTAACACTGCATATGCTTGGTTATGGCAATGTGGGGTCTAGATGCATTGTGGATGGGCGGGCAAAGGAAGACAGGAAGAGGATGGACCGAGAGAGGATGTGGTGAGGTAAGTGGCGCTGGGGCCAGGTCTTGGGGGTAGTTTTCAGGTGGGGGTAGTTTTTAGGGTTCAGGGCGTTGGGATTGTTTATGAGGCAGGGAACAGTTTTTGGGCTCAGAGCAGAGGGGGGGCTGGGTCGGGTACTTTATAGGTGTAGGGGATCGTTTTTAGGTCTCAGGGCAGGAGGACTGGGGTAAGGATAGTGTTTAGGGCAGGGGCCTGTATAGGAAGCTGGCTCCGTATATACTATACCAAATTGAGGTATATTGTGCACAGAGTCCAGTGGAACATAAAAGGTAGGCCGAGGTAAAGTAGATAGCACCTCCCTCTCTATTTGTGGTAGTGTGGTCGAGCAGTAAGGCTTCATCAGAGGACAGTGTTAAGTATTTGTTGTACACACTCAGTCAGCAAATTAATTCACACACTCAAAGACTGAACTTCAGAACTTTTCTAAAAATATTCTTTTAGTTATTTTATTTCCTAGAACCAAGCAAGCCTGGCACAGGTAAGTGATAAATACTTTGCAGTAAATATACAATTGTAATACAGTTTGAATTGTAATTGTATATGCACTTTGTTTTTTAGTAAAATGACCAGTACATTACTTTCAGATTACTTTTCTTACACAGTGTAGTATTCCTGGATACTACACTGGGACATTTCCTGTAAACAGGTAAGTAAAAGCGTTTTTGTTAGTTTATACAATTTTAAAGAATTTCTTTATGTTTTCCAAACTCATTATTAAAAAACTTTTCATAGAAAAACAGTCAATGTTATCCTATGGTGGAAAATAGTGTTATTGGTTTAAAGGTAAGTACTTTGTTGTTTGAGTTGGTGTTCTGGGGTTAGACTCAGGGGTCCCCCAGGGTCAAGGAAGCACTAGTGTTACACCCTCAGCGGCACTAGGGAGGCTGGGTGCAGAGACCCAATGTTATTCAATGGGGGATAGGGGGCCTCCTATTGGTGGCTGCTTATGAGCAGGCCACTGGGTTGTGGCCTGTGTATGACCTGTGTGTGAACACCTCCGCCCAGGAAAGGCTTTGTTTGTGGACTCATGGGTCCAGAAACCTGTCTCGTGGTGGCAGGCTCGTGTGTACCAGTCAGGGAACCCACCAGAGGCTGGTTGTTTTTCAGGGGGCATCTCTAAGATGCCCTCTGAGTGCATTTTTCATTAAATCCCACACTGATATTAGTGTGGGTTTAATGTGCTGAGAAGTTTCATACCAACATTTTTAGTTTTCAGTGTATCCATTATGGTGCTGTGGAGTTGGAAATGACAAACTCCCAGCACCATATACTCTTAATGGCAGCACTGCACTTACAATGTCTAAGAATGGACTTGGACACTGTAGAGGTACAGAGCTCATGCACCTGTACCCTCACCACTGGTTTAGGGCACCCAGCTAGAGGGGTGACTGATCTATGCCAGAGCAGTGGATCGTAGGCATGGCACACAGGGATGTGTGCCATGTCGACCCTTCACTTTATTCTGCACCAAATCACACAGCCTGCAATGGTTGTACAATAAGTGCTGCATCCCCTAGAGGTCTTCCCTAGTCACAATGCCCTGGGTACCGGTGGTACCAATTACCAGGGGCTGACCTGTGCCCAGAAATGCCAGTTGGGGTTGGGTTAGTTTTGGGGAAGAACACAGGCCCTGGGAACCTGATTGGCAGGGACCCAGGACACATCAACTCAAAGTGTATCAGTAGTCTGGAAAAAAGTGTGTGTGGGGGAGTTTACTGCAACAGAAACCCAGCTTCTCACAGACAGTTTGTAGGGCTCAGGGTGGCACGGGTGAATGGGCAGTTTTCAGAGGCTGGGGATAGTTTTAGGCCTCAGGATGGGGTTTCTGGGTCAGGGTAGTTTGCAAGGTAGGGGTCAGTTGTTAGGGCTCAGGGCGGTGGGCTAGGGTTAGGGTAGTTTTGAGGGCATGTGGACAGTTGTTAGGGCTCAGGGCATGGTAGGGTTTAGGCCTCAGGGCAGGGGGGCTGGGTTGGGATACTTTACAAATGTAGGGTACCGTTAGCGCCCAGGGTGGGTGGGCTGGAGTCGGGGTGGTTTTTAGGACATGGGGTTAATTTTTAGGGCCTGGGCAGAGGATAAGGCACGGTTTTCTGGGCTGGGGGCAGGGGTATGATCTTTAGAATACATTTCCCATTACCAATCATGTCTTTACCAAGAAATTGCATGGTAAAGGTATGCGTGGTAAAGGCATGCGTGGTATATATGCGATCTTGGTTAAGACTGTGTTGTTCAGGCATGTGTTGTTCAGGCATGCCTTGTTCCATCATACTCACTCATACTTGCTCACTGCACCATCAGGATTCAAGCAAGCCGGGCCGAAGACGGCTGGGATGCCAGAAACCGGTCCCCGGAAGCTTGTTTCCTTCCTGGTAAAGAATTGGCTTGGTAGTTTGGTCTGCCCTGTTCCCATGATGCACTGGGCCTGGGACAGACTAATTTGCATGTAGCCAGGTTCTGAGCTGGGATGGTGCAGTGAGCTAAAAAAGGTGATGGATCAAGCCCTGATCTTTTGACTGGGTAGGAGTGTCTTGCTTAATTCAGATACTCTGTCCATCACCACCCCCTTTTTGAATCGTTTTGGCCACCACAAGTGTGGAAGGGTATGCTCAGATGTGAGTCCCTTGCTCACTGCACCATCAGGATTCAAGCAAGCCGGGCCGAAGACGGTTGTGATGCCAGAAACCGGTCCCCGGAAGCTTGTTTCCTTCCTGGTAAAGAATTGGCTTGGTAGTTTGGTCTGCCCTGTTTCCATGATGCACTGGGCCAGGGACAGACTAATTTGCATGTAGCCAGGTTCTGAGCTGGGATGGTGCAGTGAGCTAAAAAACGGTGATGGATCAAGCTCTGATTTTTTGACTGGGTAGGATTGTCTTGCTTAATTCAGATACTCTGTCCATCACCACCCCCCTTTTTGAATCGTTTTGGCCACCACAAGTGTGGAAGGGTATGCTCAGATGTGAGTCCCTTGCTCACTGCACCATCAGGATTCAAGCAAGCCGGGCCGAAGACGGTTGTGATGCCAGAAACTGGTCCCCGGAAGCTTGTTTCCTTCCTGGTAAAGAATTGGCTTGGTAGTTTGGTCTGCCCTGTTTCCATGATGCACTGGGCCAGGGACAGACTAATTTGCATGTAGCCAGGTTCTGAGCTGGGATGGTGCAGTGAGCTAAAAAACGGTGATGGATCAAGCCCTGATCTTTTGACTGGGTAGGAGTGTCTTGCTTAATTCAGATACTCTGTCCATCACCACCCCCCTTTTTGAATCGTTTTGGCCACCACAAGTGTGGAAGGGTATGCTCAGATGTGAGTCCCTTGCTCACTGCACCATCAGGATTTAAGCAAGCCGGGCCGAAGACGGTTGGGATGCCAGAAACCGGTCCCCGCAAGCTTGTTTCCTTCCTGGTAAAGAATTGGCTTGGTAGTTTGGTCTGCCCTGTTCCCATGATGCACTGGGCCAGGGACAGACTAATTTGCATGTAGCCAGGTTCTGAGCTGGGATGGTGCAGTGAGCTAAAAAACGGTGATGGATCAAGCCCTGATCTTTTGACTGGGTAGGAGTGTCTTGCTTAATGCAGATACTCTGTCCATCACCACCCCCCTTTTTGAACCGTTTTGGCCACCACAAGTGTGGAAGGATATGCTCAGATGTGAGTCCCTTGCTCACTGCACCATCAGGATTCAAGCAACCCGGGCTGAAGATGGCTGTGATGCCAGAAACCGGTCCCCGGAAACTTGTTTCCTTCCTGGTAAAGAATTGGCTTGTAGTTTGGTCTGCCCTGTTCCCATGATGCACTGGGCCAGGGACAGACTAATTTGCATGTAGCCAGGTTCTGAGCTGGGATGGTGCAGTGAGCTAAAAAACGGTGATGGATCAAGCCCTGATCTTTTGACTGGGTAGGAGTGTCTTGCTTAATTCAGATACTCTGTCCATCACCACCCCCCTTTTTGAATCGTTTTGGCCACCACAAGTGTGGAAGGGTATGCTCAGATGTGAGTCCCTTGCTCACTGCACCATCAGGATTCAAGCAAGCCGGGCCGAAGACGGCTGTGATGCCAGAAACTGGTCCCCGGAAGCTTGTTTCCTTCTTGGTAAAGAATTGGCGTGGTAGTTTGGTCTGCCCTGTTCCCATGATGCACTGGGCCAGGGACAGACTAATTTGCATGTAGCCAGGTTCTGAGCTGGGATGGTGCAGTGAGCTAAAAAACGGCGATGGATCAAGCCCTGATCTTTTGACTGGGTAGGAGTGTCTTGCTTAATTCAGATACTCTGTCCATCACCACCCCCCTTTTTGAATCGTTTTGGCCACCACAAGTGTGGAAGGGTATGCTCAGATGTGAGTCCCTTGCTCACTGCACCATCAGGATTCAAGCAAGCCGAGCCAAAGACGGCTGTGATGCCAGAAACCGTTCCCCGGAAGCTTGTTTCCTTCCTGGTAAAGAATTGGCTTGGTAGTTTGGTCTGCCCTGTTCCCATGATGCACTGGGCCAGGGACAGACTAATTTGCATGTAGCCAGGTTCTGAGCTGGGATGGTGCAGTGAGCTAAAAAACGGTGATGGATCAAGCCCTGATCTTTTGACTGGGTAGGAGTGACTTGCTTAATTCAGATACTCTGTCCATCACTACCCCCCTTTTTGAATCGTTTTGGCCACCACAAGTGTGGAAGGGTATGCTCAGATGTGAGTCCCTTGCTCACTGCACCATCAGGGTTCAAGCAAGCCGGGCCGAAGATGGCTGTGATGCCAGAAACCGGTCCCCGGAAGCTTGTTTCCTTCCTGGTAAAGAATTGGCTTGGTAGTTTGGTCTGCCCTGTTCCCATGATGCACTGGGCCAGGGACAGACTAATTTGCATGTAGCCAGGTTCTGAGCTGGGATGGTGCAGTGAGCTAAAAAACGGCGATAGATCAAGCCCTGATCTTTTGACTGGGTAGGAGTGTCTTGCTTAATTCAGATACTCTGTCCATCACCACCCCCCTTTTTGAATCGTTTTGGCCACCACAAGTGTGGAAGGGTATGCTCAGATGTGAGTCCCTTGCTCACTGCACCATCAGGATTCAAGCAAGCTGGGCCGAAGACGGCTGTGATGCAGAAACCGGTCCCCGGAAGCTTGTTTCCTTCCTGGTAAAGAATTGGCTTGGTAGTTTGGTCTGCCCTGTTCCCATGATGCACTGGGCCAGGGACAGACTAATTTGCATGTAGCCAGGTTCTGAGCTGGGATGGTGCAGTGAGCTAAAAAACGGTGATGGATCAAGCCCTGATCTTTTGACTGGGTAGGAGTGTCTTGCTTAATTCAGATACTCTGTCCATCACCACCCTCCTTTTTGAATTGTTCCATCATACAATCATTATTTCAAGTGCTTAGAAACAGCAAAAGTACATTGTTTGTGTTTGTATTAGCATGGGCATCCATAAATCCCTCCGTAGAGTTCCCTAAATCCCTTTAATTTAGTAGTGCATGTTCACCATTTTTCAGCCACTCCTCTGTGTGCCGCCTCCATTTGTTACTGAAACTATACCTGTTGGTGGAGATTGCTTCACAGAAAAGATAGGTGAGAGGATGGTTCCTTGCTGTAGGTTTGTGAATTGCATTTTGTAGTATGCGAATTATACTAACAATAGTAAAAAAACTGTTTGTGAATAGCCCCAATATTTATTGCTTTGTTTTGACTCAAAAATATTTATTTACATTAAAGAATTAAAACACAATATGCCTCTTTTGTACATACCATGCAACTGAAAATAAGCATTTCTTGTAAAGACTGGCTAAGGCAAGTATATGTTTTTATTTGCACGTGTATTTCATACACTACAACAGAGTCATGGAGGTTCATATGACAAACTAATCTCCTTTGCAGTTGAAAAATTCAAAGTAAACAAAGATAACTAAGGAAAATTACTTGATGAAACGGCCTGACTTTTGTTAGACTGCCTTTGAACACAGAGCAAAGGCAGCAAAAAAATAAATATACCTTTCTTATGTATTTCCCAATCTCTCTGTGAACTCCTTCCAGCATATCTGGGGCAACACTTCCCACACCCCTTGCTCCAGTGCCACTCAGGAGAGAGTAAATACTGTTTTCTCATATTCCATATACAGTTGGAGGCTGCTGCACATATTTGCTTAAAATAGCAACTGTTTGCTACTGTTGCTGTTCCTTAAGAACACATAAGACTTATTTTTAGACTTCAATTGTGTATATTTAGGCAAAGTATGTAGCTGAATGTCCCTTGCTGTTTGCGTCAGAAAGCATTTTTGCTAGTTTTGTGTAGTTGCTAAGGATTCTATAGTGCAAGTCGCTGCCCTGCTCCCATATCTGGCTTAACAGATTTAGAAAACGAAGCAGGTACACCAGGCCACATGCGCTGCACAATTATGTGCAGGCGCACTATACCATGTTGAAGTTGGCAGAAGTATGGGTTAGTAAAGTGTGTGTTTATGTGTGTGAGGGAGATAGAAAACAAATAAAAGAGCATTCAAATGTAGGTCTAAGGCTATTCACATAGAAACATTAGTAGTCAAATGTCCAACAGTGCTTTTCAGTTTCATTAAGATTCTGCATGTGCTTGTGTGTATATAGTACTATGTTCTGCATGATCTCACCGCTTGATGAAACAACATCCAAGTTATAGCAGTATTTACCCTTATTAATGCTATAAGAACATTGAATGAAATGAATACATCATTGAATGGTGTTGTGAGAGAGGGTGTGGGAGATGGTGAAAGAACCGCAGGTAATTATATATATTTTTTGTTTATTAGACAGAATTCATAGCCACAAAAATTAGAATGACAATGATATTATAAATGATTATAAAACATGAGAGTTTAAAATAACATTCATTTCAACAAAAGGAGAACAGTAATTCATATATAAAACAATTTTCAAGAGCAAGTACCATAATCCAAAGCTCTCAAAGGAAGATTTCTTCTTCTATTGGAAAAAAACACCTTAGCTGTTTGAATTTCTCTGTGGATTGAATTTCTCTGTGGATTTCTTCTTCTATTGGAAAAAAAACACCTTAGCTGTTTGAATTTCTCTGTGGATTAAATGTCTCTCGAACATTCACATTTTGGCCTGTCTTTAAGACTCAAAGAAGGGCATTTTGCCATTTTTCAGTGTTGCAAAATCAACAAACGTGCAATAATAATGAATTTTTGTCCATTTTTTATTGGACAGTATTAGTTGATGCTTAGTTAAATAGTACTGTGTATGGGTCTGGTAAAACTCTTCCAAGAGCTGTTGACTAATATACTCAAATATTTGAAACCATAAATTGTTCAGAGCTATGAAAGAATAGACAATATGAACCTAATCAACCAATGCTGTATTACATCTAAAAATTTGATTTGAAACATCAGAAAATATTTATGCAGAAACTGTGGAGAATATTACATCTATCTAGAAACAAATTCCATCCTCTTAAAGTTGGCGGCTCTAAAATGTTTGTAACTATAAATGGAAATCTCTTACCAATGCTTAGGAGAAATCTTACAATTACAATAGAAAGCTAGCAATAGCCTGATTTTGTAGGTTCTAATGAAAAATCTTATACCAGCAATCAACTCCTAGTAATTGTATAAAAAGCCATTTTAACGCCAATTAAGTAAAATCACCAATAATCCTTCTGAAATTTCATAATTTAAGCAAAGCTAAACCAGAGTCCAGCCCTATGTTCATGACCTTGCAAATTAACATGTTCTCAGGTATTCCGTGAATCATTTATAATGAAATCAACTGCTGTTTTAAATTCCAATTTCATTGTTCAATTATTGTACTGGGTAGATGTAAACCAAAACTCCCACAATAAACTAATGACAAAAATGGCAATGAAAATTTCTAACTAATGTAGCTATTATACAATATCAATCTTTAATACCTTATATCTAGTTTTTAGGGGAAATCTTAAAAAAAATTGAATCTCTTTCTCCTTTAACATTATATTAAAGAAGAATGGTCAAAAAAGTTTGAGTTATTGTAGAGCCGAGAAATTATATCTATTATAGTGGATTGATAACAAAGACACATACTGCTTATGGAATATCCTCCTTGTTCCTTATTTAGTAGTATATTAGTAAGTATACTACTGGGATGTTGATTTCTCTAAACTTCCTAAACAATGCAATGATCCCCTTAAAATAACTTTTTCTCACCCTAATCAGGACATTTCAAAATAAAAATAGCAACAAAGGTTGATTCAAATTTTTGATAAGAGAAATTAATTCTATCGAAAATCGAAAAATGCAGATTCTGCCATTTCTACAACAGTTTGCTAACCTTGTTTAAAGTAGCCCTAACGCTTACCTCAAAAAGATCTGAAAGCTTGGATAAAACGCAGATCCCTAAATAAGGTATTGGACCCGTCAGAAGCATTGACCTCTAATTTCAACTGAGAGATCCAATTTCTTGCATTGAATAAGAACATTTCATATTTGCTGATTAATTTTGTACCCTCATACTAAAGTAAAATCATTAGTCTTATAAGACGCTTTCTAGATATAAGCTTGCTCCACTGCTAAATAAAGAATAACGTGATCCACAAATAATTTCAACTTAGCTACACCAGAAAGGGGAGGTAAAATTATATTTTAATTTCAAAGTAAGTTAGCCAAAGGTTCAATTAAAAAGTAAATAAAATAGACACCAGGCAACCCTTGCAATGGCCACTAGATTTTGTAATTTTTCTAGCTTCATGAGAATTAACTACAATTCTAGTAAGGGCACTCACTTATAAATTCTTTAAAATGTGAATAATTTGTGAAAGAACATAACAAATGCTCAAATTCTAAAACAAATGCAAAAACAACAATTGATGGACGGAATGTTGCACCATGGCATAACATTCACCCCCAGTCACAGATCTGGGTTTAATCCATCGTTATTTTGCTCACCACACCACCCCAGTTCAGACATGGCCATATGCAAATCAGTCTCGACCCTGTGCCTCATGGGAACAGTCCAGCCTGAACTGCCAAGCCATGTCTTCTCTGGACCGGAATGAAGCATCCTAGGACCGGTTTCTGGCTATCAGCCTTCATCAGCCAGGATAGCTTGATTCCAGTGGCATGGAGAGCACGGGACTCACGTCTGAGCATACCCGTCCCACTCGGGGTGACAAATGCAAAAACAACAATTGATGGATGGAATGTTGCACAATGGCAAAACATTCACCCCCAGTCACAGATCTGGGTTTAATCCATTGTTATTTTGCTCACCACACCACTCCAGTTCAGACTTGTGTGTTTTGCAAATTCTAAAACAAAGCTGACCAATTAGTAAGCCAAATAGTTTTTCAACGTCCATTATTATAATAGAAGCTTTGATCTTATTCAGTGCAAAATAATCCATGGTCTGTAATAAATGCAGTAAACAATTAATATTGATCATTATTAATCTCCAAAGCAGAAATCCATTTAGATCCTTATGGATCAGATTTTGAGCAATGGCAATAATTTGATTTACCAAAAGATTTGTATACATCTATAATCAGCATTGATCAAGGTGATGGGCTTGTATGAATTAGGGTTGGCTTGAGTTTTGTCTTTTTTAGAAAATTTAACACTATTGATTCTGAAAAGGATACAGGAATCGAGGCATTTAATATCATTTCATTGAACAGCTTAAACATGAAGTCTTGAAGATAGAACCTTAGGGATACAATCATTTCCATTACCTTGCAAATTTGCAATAGAGGCTATAACTTCCTTAAATTATTGTGGTACAATCCGACTCACCAGACTTCTTTGCTGCTGATTTAAAGATTTCTAGAGCTGCACTGAAGCAAGAATATGTGTTATTGGGCCTTGTGAAAAAGTATCGGATGCTTGATAAAGTGAGGTGTAATTATTTAAAAAGACACTTTGAGTATTATTGCTGTTGTTTGTAAGGGTTTTGGTGTCAGGATCAATGATCTCTGTAATGATGTTACTATTCGACCAACCATTCGTTGACCCAGCTACCACCTTGCCTATATCATAATTTTTTCATAGACGTTTTGCTGAGCTGTTCTCTCATATACCAATTCTTCTTTCATTACAAAAAGTACTTCAAAATTGTCTAGCTGACAATAAGGATTTACTCAGAGGAACTGTTTTTCCATCTCTAAATCTCAGTGTACCCTTCTAATTTAACTTTGCCCCGTACGCAAATATGTTGACCTCTAAAACATGTTGTAAATGTCTCCCAGACATTGAAAATTCAGGCACGAACAAGATTAATATGAAAAAATTCCATAATAAAAAGACTCAGGCTTCATCTTTCCAAACTTGATTTGATAGCAGGGATCTGTTAAAATGCCATCTATGACCTAAAACCCTACTAATCTCAACTTGTATCTGAATCAATACTAATAGGTGATCCGAAAACTCAAATTACTATATTGCAGCATTAATTCTCAGGGCCTGATTACAATAAACCCCTAAACCAGTGGTTGCAGTCCCTGGACCGCCAGACTGGTGGGCCACTGACCGACCATATTATGAATTTGGGGGTGGGACCGCACAGGACCACCACGACAGCTGGGGATCATTCATCCCATAGCGGTGCTGCGGCCGTCAGAAGCCCAAATATGCTTAGGGGGGCTGCTCTAGCATCACCGAGAATATTAGGAGTTTCCTGACTACCTCACTTTCAATGGCAGTGAGCCCACCATTAAAAGTGTGGCAGTGAGGAAACTTAGGGGGCACCTGTTGCCTCAGAGTCAATGGATAACTTTACAGTCCATGCCGTTCAGGAACGGGCTTTGGCATTCTCATGACGGTGCCTTTTGAATAGCCACCACCATGAGATTGCCAAACGACCGCCCACCAGACCAGGAGAAAACTCCAATTGGTGGGAGATCTGATTCCGGGTTTGGCGGTCGTGGAGCAGGGTGGTAAGTGGCAGCCCGCTCCAGGGCTAACAAACTCGTAAGCAGGCCCTCTCTAAAGACTTGGAAATTTTAAACAAATTCATCTAGAGGCTAAATTGATTTGTTTTAGAAAAACACGTTTTATTGCCTATTACTGGGATTATCAGTTCGCCAGGGATCTAAAAGACCATAATTCTGTTGCAGCCTCCAGTAAATGGTGCTGTCTTAGGTTTCAGTTATTTTTTGCCCTTACAGGATGCATTTGTAAAATCTCCTATCAATATAATAAGACCAGTAGAGTTCATGCCTTAAGTGTAAACCTGCTGTAACGGAACTATCGGGTCTTCAATACGACCATAATAATTTATCAAATCGAATTGCTGAGTCCATAGGAATGAATGGGAAATTATTCCTAATTCGCAAATAAGGAAGATTGAGAAATCACTAAAAAATTGCGATTTTCTACATACATCCCATTTTGCGATTTCTAAATAGCGATTCCTTAAAAATTGCTATTTAGAATTCGCAAAAGGGTATGTTGATACATCTACCCCTTAATTACTATTCTATTTGCATGTGCTAGACTGACAATTGCAAGGGCTTGGATCTCTTCGAAACCTCTGCATATTATGGAATGGTGGACACTTGTTAATGAAATTCATACCATGGAATTAGCGCTAGCCAAAGTAAGAGGATTATGATCAATGATGAAATGGGATACAATTTGGGGAACGTTTATATAATTCTGAATTTTATTTTTACCCTTCTTTGTGTCTAATTGGTGATGAGGTTAAAACTACTGTCAAGGCTATAACTGTACTAAGTTTATTATGTTTAATATTAATTTCCTGTACTGCTGAATATTCCTCAATTGTTATGAATTATACCTCTGTATGTAATGATTCATATCGAATTGTCTAATTGGATGTTTAGACTGAAGGAACTTTATTTTTTCTTTCACTTTATGTTTCTCATGCTGTCAATAAAAATATATTTAAAAAAAAGTAATAGGCCTGTGATTGTGATTTTCTAATATGTCTGGTTTTGAACTAAATTAACTCCAACCATTGATTACAAGCAACTGATGGAAATTGGTTATTTAACAAGGCTGGGTGATGAGGTAGAGTTGGATTGCTGCAGAGAAAGTCCACTTTTGAAAGTGTGAACATCATTAAGAACTGGCTCGGCAGTATCTTTTTGGTGGGCACCTTTTACCACCTCCAGATTGAGAGCCCTGCTGGATCAAGCTCCCTCCTTATCATTACCCTCATCCTAATCCTAATCCTTATCCTAATTTTTATTCATTGATTTTTTCAGGGAAAGAATCTGTATGTTGCACACCATTAAACAAAGGGTAACTTTATCTAGCAGCCAGGTCTGTCTCTGGTCTGAAGAAAAGAACTCAGTGGCTTTGATTGAATTAGGAGATTTCAATGCATGATCTTATGTAAGCCAGTGTTCTGGTACCCTGATATTTGAAAAAGACAAGAAAGCAGAAAGGGAGATCTCATCTTTAGTGCTGATTGTCTCTGCTAATGGCGAAACAGCAGACATCTTGATGGAGTCATTCTCGGCTGTTCGTTTTATTTCTAATTCATCAATTTATCCCTCCTGCATTAGGTTGTAGAACTAATGAGATCAAAGGTCAGGGAAGGATTGAGGTAATTCACCTAAAAAGTACTAGAAATTGTGCCTCACTGGTTAAGTCTGCAAAGCAGCTGTGAACATGTATAGTATGCAAATTATCTAAAGAGCTGTTGCTTCACATGCTGTGCATAAACCCTGGCTGGTTAATTCATAACATTGGTATATGGGGCATGATCTTAAAATTAATTATATACATAGAAGTTACCCTATTCACAAATGTAAATTTACATGTGTAAAGTTACTCACTTGTAAACTTTCTGCTGAATGTAGTTGTACCTTCATTCTTTTTTGATATTTACTCCTTTCCCGTGTAAATATACTGCTCGATACAGATTTACATGCTTCCACCCCATCAAAACTTGGGGTGGAGTATGCTTGAACAAGATTTAAAAATGTAAGGTTACTGTTGGTTACTTTTTATATGTAGGCACACATCTCCACCTTCAAGATAGAGATCTCCCTATTGTGTAGGGAAAATAATAACATTTGATAATTTAAAAAAATACATTTTATGATTTAATTAAAATAAAATGTAACTTAACCTAAAATAAGTATTATCATCCTATAAGTAACTAAATACAATGTTACAATATATTAACTCATTTAAATAGATGTTTTATAAATAATTAAATTGATAAAACACATTAATTTAATGTGTTATTATTGTTATTTTAAAAAATTCAAAACATCATAACCTCAATGTCATTTTTTGTTTAATTATTTAGTATATATGTTATTAAACCTATATAATCCATTTTAATTCATTTTAATATTTTAATTAGAAGCAATATGTAATGTAATAAAACATGATATTTCATTTAATTAAATATATATGTGTGTTCGTGTGTGTGTGTGTAAATATATATATACTTATATAATTAAATGAATGATATTTCATTTAATTATATAAGTATATATATATATATATATATATATATATATACACACACACGAACACACATATATATTTAATTCCATAAATTCCTTATTAGCAAGTAAAAGTGCCCACATTCACTACCAAACCAGTGTGCAACCAGGGTAAAGTTCTTCACCCAAAAGATCCACTGTTACTTTTACCATACTGCATTTTGGATTTCGACACATTGTTTTATTCTTCTATATTACTGCAGCAGCAAAATAGGTTTTAAATAAAAGTCAAGAAACCGGCTACCTCTTGAATCACTCATTGACTGTATCCATCTCTTTGATCCTGTTAAGCACTCTGTTGAGTTTAGTCCAGGTTTGCCCTACACATATAACCCATACAAATACCATATATAGGCTACCCAAAAATGATCTTCGAATGAATAGTTGAAAGGACATTGAGAACAAAACTGAAACCAGCATTAGCAGTAAACGATTTCAATCTTTATGATTGAGGAGCTCTTAACAAAGAAGTAGAAGTTGGGGACCCTAAAAAGACATACGTTTTTTTTTTCAACAAACAGTGAGTATTCGCGATGGTATTTTTTGAGCACAGAATTGTATTCATGTAGAAACTTTTAACAAACTCTGACATAACTTTGAGAATTGACACCAAAACTTCAAAAATGGGAATAAAATGAAAATATTCATATACAATTAGTAGAAGCAGTGCCTTCTTTGCAGAATTAAGAATAGGGAGTTAATATTTCATAGTAGATTCGCAAGAGCAGCAAGGACAACTGAAAGAGTGATTCTGTACTACCAACTTCCGTACTCATAAATGCTTCTGTGAATCAGCCTTAAGTACACTAAACATCGTATTATACATTGTCTATTAAAAAAAGCCACTGGTGTTGCTGTCTTTAAACCCCAATGTTCTGAATCTACCGATGTGCTCACCATATAAACTTGTGGGACATTTACTTTGTTCAGAGGTTCAAAAGTTATCTAAAGTTGTATCAAGATGCTGCACCCCTTAAAAGGATCAAACATTTCTATTATATATCCCAGACCGGAAAGCTGGAGTTGACATGTTTAAGAAGTACAGCATATTAACGTTCAATCATCAGGACAAATTCTAATTGTTACCTACCATTTTCTGTTATTTACCTTAGACCTTTGTGATCCACATCTCAGACAAAGGTCTGTGTTATCATTCCTACGCAGATAATAGCCACATTTATTTGTGTGTCACTGGGACACAGCAAAAGTTCACTGCGATGCTTGAGAGAACACAATTAGATGGTTATCTTCCATTGGTCCGCCTGTAGCCTTCTCCTTGGTCACAGGGAGAGCGGTATGGTCTAGTTCCTTATGAAGGGCCAGTTTGCAGTAGGTGAACTTTGATGGGCTTTGTCGCTTGCCCTTTGAAGATTCATATTGTTGTCCTTCAGGGTTCATCTTTTTCACAACAGTTTTTTTTTTATTTATTTAATTCCTTTAAGGAGTGTCCCATCAGAGCATGTCTGACTTACCAATGATATGCAGATGACACTTGCATTCATTTATTTGCATGTTGCTGGGCATGCTCATACTAGAGTTAGTGATATAATGTCTAGGTTAGTGTCCTCAATGGCAGTGACTCAAAGTCTAAGATTTTACTTCCGTGCCCTCAAAGTCAGATATTATTAACCTAGACATTTAGATGGAGCAATACTCAGAAGTTATGTTTTCAGATGGGGGAATATGTGCTTCATTCATCATTTTGGCCAACACAGTTAGGTCTCTGGAGCAATGTTTAATTCTAAATTGGATTGTGGAAATGCAATGTACACAGGCATTTGGACCTACCCGCTGAAGCATCTGCAAGCCTTACAAAACTGGACTACCAGCTTGATCTTTCGCACCTATTAATGAATAAATAACTGGCTCAAAGAATACATTTTTAACAAGCAAATCACCTGGGAAGGTCTTTGGAACACAGAGTTCAGACTGTGTATGCATTGGTTACATGAGCACCAGAGAATTGCATTCAGGGTCCTGTTTTTGAATTATAAGTACTTTAATAACATGGCTTGGGTATACTTTGCCAGTGAGATTGGGCACCATCTGCTTCTCAGCATCCTCATGTTCAGGGGCAGCATCTTTTGGACAGACCGGTCTCTAATTGTAAACCCCAGGATAGTAGAACAACTTAAATCCTTGCCTCTGTATTGTAGAACAAGCTACTTTATAATATTTGATCTTATCTTTGAATTTTCACTTGTACAAAAGTTATAAAATACCAATGTTACATTGCTTGATTTCTTAACGCTTCTTGATAATGTGCGCATTGCCCTTCACTCTCAATGGTCCGAATAGTAGTGCCTAGGTGTGACTTATCCACTGGGTTGGCGACCTCTCAGCCATCGGATATACAAATTCTGAAATCAAATCAAGTGTGTAGCAGAAACTGAATTGTACATGATGGGGAGCATGATGGAATGATTGTCAGCAATGTGGCAGCAGCACATGAGCTCATTCAGAGAAAGATAAAATGTATGTGAGAAGCATACAAAACGAAGCACTGTCATTGAAATATTCACATTTATGAACTTTTAGGCCTTGTAGACAAAGAAAGTTAGATTATACTCGCACACATGGTGCAGGTTACCAGGCTGAAATACATTTCAAGCTCATCAGGAAGATAGCCAATCGGAAGTGAAGGAATGGCCGTTGGACTGGTGCAGGTTACAAACATTAGTTGAAGAATTAAAAGTAACAAAGACTGCCATGAAGAAGCAGGGGCAACAAGTATTGGTTTAAGGTGTTCTCTTTTAGCAGTACTGCCACTTTGTGGCAAATCTAATGGCCACAGCTGCAGCGCTTTGGTAGGAAGATAATACACAGTAAGTTGGATATAGAAATATTATCTTTGCATACCTGGCTATTCAGCTTAATTTCCAGAATAAGCAATTCTGTTGAGTAAGTATGTGAAAATATTGTACCCTGGAGTTAGTCAAAGTTAATGTGCTAATGAATCAGTAAAAGGGGGACGGTGTTTCGGTGGTTTAGGTCTTTCCTCTCGAATCGCCAGCAAACGGTCTGGGCCCCCCTTTCTCTGCCGCTATGCCGCCTTTGGAGGTCGGAGTTCTGCAGGGCTTAATTTTGAGCCCTTCGCTCTTTAACATCTACATGACCCCTCTGGCGGCACTGGCGAAGGATTTTGGGGCCCAGATCGTGTCGTATGTGGACGATACACAACTTTTGTTCACTTGCGACAGGGGCTGCGATTTTGATGGGGCGTCCATCTGGGGTTGCCTCAGGGCTGTGTTTGACTGGTTTAGTCGTAACAGCCTCAAGTGCAACTCCGATAAGTCCGAAGTGCTCTTCTTCGGTTGCCCCGTGGACCCTAGATGGAAGGAATTGTGGCCTACTGCCATGTTCCCTCCTGCTAGCAATACGGGGACTGCTAAAAATCTGGGTATCCAGATTAACAACAGTCTCTCTTTTAAGGCCCAGGTGTCTGGTCTGGCCGGCAAGTGTTTTGCGATCCTGAAGATGCTGAGGAAATTTCTGCTGCTCTTATCTTTAAAGCATAGAAAGATCACGGTACAGGCCCTGATAGGCTCTCGCCTGGACTATTCCAACGTACTGTACCTAGGCCTTCCGGATTTCCTCCTTGCGCGTCTCCAGGTTGTGCAGAACTCTGCGGTCCGGGCCATCTTTGGCCTCACTAGGAGAGCCAGGGCCAGGGATCTTCTCAGAACCCTTCACTGGCTGCCCATTAAGAAGCGGATCACTTTTAAAGCCCTGACCATTGCCTTCAAATCCCTTCATGGTACAGGTGCCTGTTATCTTTGGAAACGGATCAGCTTCTATTTGCCTTCTGGCCCTCTGCAATCTTCCACCCAGCCCAAGGCGGTCACCCCGGTGATCCGACGTGCACGCTGCGCGGGGCGTTCCTTTAAACATCTTGCCCCCCGTCTATGGAATGCTCTTCCTCTGTCACTCAGATCCAACATCAATCTGCTGGCATTCAGGAAGGATCTGAAGACCCTGCTTTTCACGGAATAATTTATTCCATTCTGCGCTAAGCTCTCTCTCCCGTTCTTCCTTGCTCTCTTGGGTCCGTGATGATCTTCAGCGCCGGGACACTCTACAGAGTAGCCGTGCACTATAAAAGTACCCCCATTAACATTAACATAAAAGGTAAGTTTTTTTAAGTGTCTGAACACAAAGCTTTATTTGATATAGTAATTGTTACTCGCGGAGAGGAGAGGAGACGAAACGCTAACGAGGCGACATCACGAAAACTTAAAGTTAAGTGAAGGCGAGAACTCACGTTTGGAGTACTCCTACATCCTTCTCAACCCCGGGGCGGCTGGTATGAGCAACTAGGCTGACTCTGGTTAACACAGAATGAGTGTCCAAGAGTGGAGTGGCAGCATATAGTGCAGCCCTGATGAAACTGCTAAAATGGATATGGCAGTGAAACATGTCGGCACTGGCAATAGGTAGCGGTATGCATGAATAGCTACCAGCCTTTTTATATGTGCAGCATACACTCATTTCCCTATAAATAAAGTTGGTCGAGGGAATTGTATGCTGTGTTTTATGCACTTATTTATGTTGTGTGTTTGTCACTAGCAGATGTCTCTGCTATCCACTGTTTGTTACACGTTTTTGGTTGTTTGCTTTGGACACTTCCTTTCTTACTTTCTTTGAGAATCAAGTGACTACCGATGATGAGACAGGGGCTTGTCTGGAAATTACATACTAGTTACCCCGTTGGTGGTGTTTCCGTGAGGTGTCACTTGTTTCTCGCACATTTTCTAAGCAGAATTTGGTCCAACATTGGTGGTGTGGATCCTTGTTATTGACCTAGAAGGGTGAGAGTACTTGTTGTTCTGTGTCATTGTCAAGGAAGATAGGCTTTTTTAACGTAAACTTGGGCGGAGTACAATGAATTGTCCCCTCATAAATTGCAGAGGACAGGAATAGGTATCAGTACATATAGACTGTTCTATTTTTTAGTCCCTGATATATGTTGACGTCCGTTGGACAGGGTCTTTTGCTGTAGGTCTATGTTACTCGCTTACACTCATTGACGTTCCGTGTGTTCTGATGCAGTAATTGTTTGTTACTCGCTTACACTCACTGACTTTCTGCGTGTTCTGGTCATATGTTAAAAGTGCACTGTAATCCTTGTCTGACTCCTTGTCTTTCATCTCTACATGGAGAGCCTTGCTGGTGTTTGTGTGGAGCAACAAGACAAAGCTGGATATAGTTTTTCAGGAGGTCCCTGGGTTATGATGCAATACTCGTCTCATTTCTTGTAAACATCAGAATTTGGACTACCTGGTCATAACAGTTAGCTGTGCTACTGACCATGTCTATCAATGTATTATGGTGTATCTGAGCTTTATTTCCTATATAAAGTTCAACAAGAGAGAGAAGGGATCAAGGAAGCCACACATGCTATATGTTCAATCAGTTGCAAGTAACAGCAATGAGGGGGACACATGCTTATAGTCATTGGCATGCATGTGTACATGTGAAGGTGTGTGACTGAGAAAGGGCTTTCATAATGGTTTATCAGTCACTGGTCCTGGGTTTTGTCTCTGGCAGATTTTCCCTCCACAAAAATTGCCCTTCGGGTGCCTGTTAGATTTCCAAACTACACATATTTCCTTTTCACTTACCTCTAGAGTAGAGTATCCCCTCTAAGACTTTCCTCACACTCTTCCCTTCCTGTACCTTTTTTTCATGACTTCCATGAAAGTTCCTCATGAACTCTATGAAGCTCTATCAATACCGATAATAGAATCCATAATCTATCCCAAGTCTTCTTTGATGCATTCTTTAAAGTCTTCATTATACAGAAGGGGCACTTTAGAAGCTCTGACATGTCGACCCCAACATAATCAACTCATCACTTGAGTGCTTAGCTTCACCTTACACCACCAAGTCTTATTGCTCCTTCATTACAGTGGTGGTTCCTCTCCTACTAGATATACCCACATGGGACAATTAAATCAACTGAAACTCCATCTACAAACTAGAGCCAACAAAATCCTAATTTCAGTATATGGGCTGACAAGCCAGACACAAAACTTGCAACAGGCCACAGTAAGAAAATGCAGGGTTTTAGCTGCTCACAGGTGATCTATTCCCTAACAGATATACTTGACTTATTACCATGATATACAATTCAGTGGCACACCCAATAATCTGCATGGATTGCTTCTTCCGCACCATCAACTTGACAGATCTAACATGCAAACCTAACCAACATAACAATACGGCTATCACTATTGTCCGGCTATGGAACATCAAAGAAAACTTTGAATCTATTCGATAATGTGAAGATCAAGCAATGTATCCTAACAGACCCTCATGCTATTGGTATGCTGTAACACAATATATCGCTTGCCTTAAATGTTGTATCCTGCCAAACTGAAAAAAATATCCTTGAATATTAGAGGCCAAGGAAGTGAGACAACATGCAAACTGCTGTGAACTATGGAAATGTTTAGTGTTAGCCCTACTGCAAGCCACCTCGGACTAACAATTGTGCTTTTATGGTAAGCTTTTTGGAAAAGTGTGTGCACCGGATGTAAGATGGTACATCACAAACGCTTACATTGTATGCCATTACATCGTAATTGTTACATTGCATGTTCCCTTAGATCACGAGTAATCACAACGCATACCATTACGTCACATTTGTATAGCAATGCATGCAAAATACATTCACACCACATACAGACACCCGGCATGCTTTTAAATTGCAATTTTTACCCTAACGCAACCCCAAAACAGCACCTATTCTACTAGTAGCCCTAAACCCTAATGCCTGAATCCAAAAATAGCACCTATACTACCATTAGCCCTAAGCCCTAATGCCCAAAGTCCAAAACAGTACCTACCCCAAAACAGCACCTATACAACCATTAACTAAGCCCTACCTCTAAGCTCTAAGCCCTAAATACGAGCAGCTTCCTTACCTGTCTCTTGTCGTTGTTCCAGCGTTGTCTCCCTGTCGTCTGTGTCCCCCGGAGCCAGTCTCGATGCCCCCGTAGCCCGTCTTGGTGCATGTCCATTACATCCCATGCGTTTGGAATGCTTGCGTTCTGAAAGCGCATGCGATGTAATGGCGTGCGTAGACAGCGCACGCGTTGTAACGTTGCGTGCGTTGTAAGTGCACAAGATGCAAACGCATGCGTTGTAACGCATGCGTTGAGATGGATGTCTCCCGTGTGCACCTAATGTATTCTATGATTGTAAAATAGATACACAAAGTCTGTTTTTCTACTACTCTGTGTAGGCAGGGTAATACTGGGACAGAAAATAGGCAAGGGCACCAAAATAAAAGAGCCCCCGTTAGCGAATCGGATAGCAAAAAATTCTAGTAAATGTGGCCCACATTTGGAAATCGTGGCAGTTTTGAACTTGTAACTGGTGTTTTACAAGGTATGGGAGGCGGCCCGAATTTGTGTTTGCTAATGGCAATGTTTGTATTATTATTATTATTATTATTATTATTATATGGGAAATCAGCAATAGAAGCTGCAGATCTTAACAAAGAACCACAGCCAGACAAAAAACGGTCCACGCACGGACCTGTCAGACCAACCATGCTGGCACTGCCCATTTGCCCTAATGACAGGGCTACTTGAATTATGTGATATTGTGGCTGCAGCATCTTCCTCATAAAGATGGATATGCCACATGTTTCACATAATTCATCTTCTGCAGCATAACATGTAGATTTTAAGAAAAAACTACTTTTGTTTCTAGCTCAAACGGAACAAAAGTTACTAAAAACGCAGTGACACATGTGGCCAAGCACTGGAAGGCCCTTCGCAAAGATTGACTGGTCCTCTTTCTGTTGCCTATTGATGTATTTGGGTGTTAAACCGATACTAATAGGGTTGTCAGTCAGTCAGTCAAAATTAACTTTATTTGGTTTATCATAACTATAAAGCATGTAAAACACATTTCATTTCATACAAAGGTTAAAAGAGAAACATTTTCCACTCGATTAAAATATTTACAAATACTGTTCAAATTTCTTATCTGGCACCGGACCTTTAGTCGTTTACAGCTTTCGTAAGTAAGTTTTCTACTATTATCATGAATTTTACCCCCCCGACATATTAAAATGTTTGATGTGGCGCCCATCCAACTTGTCACCGCATGTCTACAAGTGCAAATGTTTAAATCAATGAAGGGTGTTTTTAGCAAATCCCTTCTTTCTGCTTTTACTATTTCGCAGACACACAGTAAGTGGGGTTGAAACCTTTGCTCAGTGTTTACCTGTGCAGAAGTGACAGAATAATAAAGTAATACTATAATTAAATGTGTCGGCATTACACCACATAATTTGACTTTTCTTTTTGCATAATTCAGCCAACTGTGCCACATAATTTGCTCCTCCCTGACGCATAATTCCAGTGGCCCTTCCTATATTCCAGCCCCACTCTCTATTGGCTGCTATTGGTGCTCTGTTAGCATTCCCTTGTGGCCCCGCCTGCAAGTCACTTTGAATCACCCTTTTAAACGTGGTAGTATATTTCTTTTGAAAGTGTGTGTACTTGCTATTTACTGCAATTGTGAAGGATATGCAAGAAAATTGTTTTCTGTCTCCTGGTTGGAGGATATTGGTCTCAAGGTGCCGAGCCAGCGAGTAGAAATTAAAGACGTATAAATACGAACAACTCTCTATATTAATAATGCTATAAATAATGCAAACTAGAAAATCTATATAGAGCTTACATGTCCTAATGCTTAGGCGCTAGACGTCATTTGTCACTTGGAAACCAAACATACGAGCAATGTGAAAGCTGTGTTAGGCATCACCGTAATGTATTGTTGTAAATGAAGCCTGTCAGAATGTGACATTCCAGAGTGTTGAACTGTCTGCTAATAATCCCGCGCGCTGCTCCCTCCAATGCCTCAAGGCCATGTCTCAATACGAGGCCATGTTTGTCATCACATTTCGTAGCCATCCACGCAACAAACAAGTCAATCGAATAAGTCAAAATGAAGCAGTTTTTTTTTTAAAGCAGGTGTTCCATTTCCTGTTCCTGTCTGCTGCTGGCAATGCAGCTGCTTGCAAAAGGAAGGGAGGCGCGCGGATCCCGCGCGCCAGTCTTGAAGATGGCGCGAGCCCCTACCCCTATCCATGGCTGCGCCTTGACAGCCATCAAAACATTTCCCGCAGTCACTACCACTCCACTTAATGCCAATTGCACATGATGGATGCCAGGTGACCATCAGATGAACTGCAAAATGCCTTCCGACTATCTCCGCCTGTATCTGACACTGCCATTACCAGGAACCGTTCAGGAGATGCTTAGCAACCCTGAAAGGATATGCCTTGCCTCCTTAGAAACACCACTTTAGATAGCAGTAGAGAATATGTCTCTGAGGATTTTTTTTACCTGATGGCGGACAGTCGTTCATATCTGGTGCACTTAAAAGAGGACATTGGAAGCCTGACGTTATTTGAATGTTTGTGCAAATATAATTATTTATCAGCAAGTGTCATGTAGCAATGCCACGTCAGTTCTACTAAGGTTATTGAAATATCTAGTGTAATGTATAAAATGGAGGAATCAATGTAAAAATAGTACCTCGCACAAAACACAAAATGAAGGAAAAAAGAAGGAGAAAGTAAAAATGCTACTAGAAAAATATTACAATGACATGTTCAACCACATTGACAAAGATTAAAAAAAAATTAAGTGTAGGTAAATGAAACAAAAAAAATACACTATTTCTCCCCCACCCTTTTACAACAGCAAGGATTCGTACAGCAGCAAAGGTGAAATACTGTTGGGAGAATATTTTATTGACCCCGCCCAGCTCCCAGGGGATACCCTGAAGGAAAATAAAGACAACAAGCAAGTTGCGTGGGGGGAATCAGCGCATAACTACCACTGTCCATAAAAAAAATACTATTTATCAAGTTAATGTTTATTTTGCACATATGCGAAATGAGCAAACTTTTTTAAAAACAATTCTTTATTTGTAGTTGATACATATCCATTTTTATTTGAATTATTTTTAGATTTCTTCACAATTACTTGATTATTTTTATTTTTGTTGCTATCACTGGAGTTTTTTTTTAAAAAAATCACTCCTGTATTTATTTTATTTTTGGCTCCTGGAGTGTGTTTTTTAACTTGCACACAATGGCCACCCAAAATAATAAATGCACATTTCTCACGTTGGGAAAACAGTATAACTTTGTGAAAATGTTAACAACCATGGCCATACCTCCTTATGTGGGGTTCTAAAAACAGCTGCTTACACATGTGCATCTTCCCATTCCACTGATGCTGTAATTAAACTCCATTTTAGTCAGAAACACATGGTATAATTCGTGCAAAGATTGCATCATTAGATCACCTTTAAATACCAATTATTGATCGACACTCAAACCTGGTTCCCCAATTCCAGTCTTCATCACTATGAAAAAACAGTTACAAGAATTGCATTGCATCACTGTCCTCTAATTATTTTTTAATTATCTATTAAATCGTTGCTGTGCAAGCCATTGCAACCATTTTCTCCCACACTCATTTCTCAATAAATTTGTAACTAGAAACCAGATGTAATATTTAGTGGTCACAAAATACTGTTCGTAACTTGGGGACAGTATTTTTGCAGCCAGGAGATAGCTTTAGGAACCCACCTATGTACCATTTGGCCTGTTTGTAAAAAAGATTGATTTGCAATCAAACATACCTAAATAATATTTATTAGGTGGGCAGTAAATTGAGACACGGTTCAATTGACCACACAAGGGAACCAGGCTTGCTGGGTACAGCAAATTGCCATGACCATGATCAATTTATTTAATGCAGCCCATTTTACTTAAAGGATATGGACTGCATTTAAAAAAAATGCTCTTTAAAAAAAGTTTACGAGTTATATGTGATCTACTGGAGTAATGGCAACGACCGAACATTAACAGGAATGGGTCCCAAAGGGAACCCTGCCGTATGCGTATGGGTTACCTTCGCCTGTGAGTTGTTAGGGTTTTTTTCTAGCCCCATGGACTACCAGTGCTTTAGCCAGTGCCAGCAGCCAGGCAGGGAGTGGGATGGGGTAGGCCCAAGCAGTCAGAGATGGAGCAGTACTAGCGGTGTCGGACAAGGAGTAAGTAATTGTGCCTGCTAATTGACAATACTGCATTCTTAGAGCAAGGCAATATCCCACCCATCACCTCCCTATCCATTAGCTTTTTCAACCTAACTGCAGCAGGGTTCAATCTGGTGCTTCAGTGTAGGCTGTGCAATGTGCGTCTGCTTCAGTTAACAGCTGCATTATGAATTTGCAATGCATTATAAATCAAAAACAAGCTGTGCTTCGCAGTGCTCACGCAGTCATCTACTACTAATACTGAACATCATCATTCTTTCCTTCTGTACCAGCCTACCAGAAAATTGTAAATTCCATTCTCGGCATGTGCCACATTTTTCTGGCCAAGTGACTTATATTGCATGGCTTTCAAGATGGATTTAGCCTGCTCCAATTTTCCCTTTGTCATTTGTTAACTAAAGTGACTAACTAAGCAAAAGCTCGATGACACCCCTCTATTCTAGAGCTAAACCTCTACCTAGCTCAATCCCGCTAACATACCTTTCAATAGAGTAACTTTCCCTACTGCCAAGGGAAGGTATTTGTTAAAAAATAATTTAAGGTGGAGGCCAGGGTGTAATATGGGACTAAGTGCATGACTTAGAGTTTGGCAAATGGGGTACTTGTTGACAATTGTGCCCAAAGAAATATATCCTGTTTCCTTCCCTGTACTGTAGTTCATTGCTTATAATCTGTACACTGTCTACTTATGCTGGATGGGATAGCCGTTATATGTCACGTGAGTGATGGAGTATTCAATCTGTCTTTTCTAAGTTTTGAGTCAGGGTAGAATTGAATAGGCAGTCAGAAAAACAGGGCCATTGGATTTAATTATCAAAAGTTAATAAATTATCCATTACAGCTACCCCAAAAACATTATGCAGAGTTTTAGACATGCTAGCATGCCTCCATTAAGGTTGCACATGAACTATCAAGTATACTATTAATTGTGCAGCATATATGCCTTACTTAATAATGAGAGATAATTTACACACAAAGTTTCTGTTTAGTTTCACTATGAAATCCTTTAAAGGAACAAAAAACACTTATTATGGTGGTAAATTGGCTTAATTCCTTGCAGTCAGTGCTATTGTTATGTGATGTATGTGTGGGGAAAACATGGTCCTGTGACTAATCACATTATAATTTCCAATGACCCCAGGAGACCAGCAAAGTTCTGATACTGTGCCACTATGAACATGTGTTTGCCCTGAACATCACATTTTTTTTCTTTCTTGATAGAGCTACTCCTGCGGCTGGAAGTCACCCAGCCTCCTGGCTGCCGTGCCAAAGGATGGAGGCTATTGTCGCTGAATACATCCAGCTGGTGAACCAGAAGAGAAGGAGGCAGACGCCTCCAGTTTTTTCCACCATCCTAGCCCTTCTCCATCCCAGCCACACCAATGCTAGTGTCGCCGGTTACTGAGGTGCACTGCTGTACAGCGGAACACCCCCTTCCTCATCGCCGACATCGATGACAGACCATCTCCTTCGCTGATGCCTACATGAGCTGGTGCTCTGGCTCAAAAACTGGCCCACCTACATGCCTGTATGGCTAATCTTTGAGCATGTTTTTAATTGGACTTTTTTGGTGGGAGGGACTGTGTTGCAGTGGGTGGAGAGGGTGGGGATTGGGAAGGAAAGTTGGGGAGAGCGTCAGACATGATCGGACATTTGGGGGTATTTGCCTGTGGTCAGGGGTGGATCTGTTGTGGGAGGAGAGGATGGGTTCCTTCGTAAAAAAAATAGGATTTTTTTCTTTCAAATGCCTGCCACTCACAATCTGACTTTTGTCTTTGCACTACTTTTTAGCACAGCATTGTGTTTTTTTTATCGACAAAAAGCTTTTCTTCTAAAATAGTCACATTCTATACATCAACTTTTCCCTATAGACTTTCCCTATCTGAAGTCTCTTGCCATATATTTCTTTGGTATGTTACTTTATTTACACCCCCTCCCCACAGTCCAGTATACCCAATACTCCACTACTAGAGTGGGAACAACAGACTCTGTATCTTTTACTTGTTGCTGGATCAGGTTTTGCCACTTTTGCAACATTCAGCGACTTATCAAATTGTATACTGGTCAGTTAATAATACCCTTTTACTACTACTCTATAACTATTGATCATTAGGGGGTATGCCATACCTATCTATCTCTGCTTGTCTTGTCATAAAAACAACTTCAGTATAAGTTACAAATTTACTTCATAGTTCTTTTACCTGAATAAATAAAGTGATGGCTACTACCTCTCTCAATCTTCCAAAACCTTATTGCAGGGATTCCCAAAGGACCTTCCTAATGGTCCCGATAGCACTAACTGGGAAGACATCATAAGTGAGGTCCCATTCTAAACAATTCACAAAGAGGTGAACTCAAACTGTAGGATTATTCAAAAGTCTTATCCGTCACATGCAACTAGATTGAAAGAAAATACAGAGGTAGAAGGTTACTGTCATAACTTATCAAAAACTGAGACCTTTGTTTATCAGGCCGCATAGTGTACACAAGTACTACCTATTGTGGGGACAGACTTTGCTCAACTAGGACTCTGCACCAGGATGCTGTTCTTCTCCCTTTCATGCCTGGGTGGGTAAGTGGGGCTGGCATAGGCTATTGTATTGTTCAGGTAAGAAGATTCCGCAGTGAGTTAGTGTTGCTTTTACCACATCCACCCAGCTAAGTTTGTGATCCAGTTATGGCAAATTTGTAAGTCACTCCTCAATATATCACACAACATGGGGGAAGAGAGTTAGAGGCTTAATGAATGGATGGGAACGGGTAGTTGGGGAAAGGTGTTACAAAGACAAAAACAACAACAACAACATTCATCAGGTCGATGAGCAGCACATCTTCATCAAATTTATTGTGGGAGGAAAGAAGGAATGACTCAGTTCAGTGAATAAATGTATTGCAAGCAGTCCTTCAGCCCAGAGACCCAAGTTATTATCTAACATTTTCCGTCACCTAGGTTTGAAAAATGCAAAATTAGGGAGGAGTGGACCCACACAGTTCTAAAAATGATGATTGTTAAGAAAAGAAAAATGGTACTGTATATAAATGCCAAAATGGGCAAGAGGCAGAGCAAGAGAATAGTCTGGTGCAGTCATGACTCGTGTGATTAACTGAAAACTGAGATCAATTTTGCAACCAATCCAAGACAAGTAACTACATGTACCTGGCTGATCAATCTCACAATTGTCATAACGTTTAGCCGAGTGAATGCATCACGTGACATATCTCAAGTTACAGTTCCCCCTGACCAAAACCACTTAATTAGACGAGTTTGACATTTGAGCCAGCACACTAGTCTGTATTTTCCAAATCAACGCACCTCTCTCCCGTCCACAGGTTTGAGTAGGCATCTTTGAATCATGTTGGTTTCCCTTTGAAGTAGATAAGCATTGTTCACAACTTCCTTATTTTGGCTGTCGAGGAAGTCCGGCCCTGAGTTCTGACTCCGAGTCCCAACTTACAACCCAAATGAGATTGAGAGAGATAGACCTGTAGTGCACTGCTGTCGATGAACAAGAAGAGCAAAAACATTTGAGCATTTTTTGTGGTGTTAACTAAACTGACTGGTCTGGTCTCTGAAGAACCCCCCAAAAAAATGTACAGCAAGGAGTGGACCATATAAGTAAATCTAGGTAAGGGTGGAAAAGGCAATCATAGTCTGGCAGAATAACCTACCAGACCCTAAACATTACAAATCAAAATTAAATTTATAAATTAGATGAACAACACCCTCACTGTCTGCCACCACATGAATTATTGTCACTCACACTCACTCAATATTAACCCTGGGCAAAGCACTACGCTATGCTCGCGTAGATTGCAAAGGTTGCGCTACTTCACACTACGCGAACTGCACGTAGCACAGTGCAAACACGTGTAGTGTAGCGTAGCATAGTGCAGAGGTTATTTTTGCTTGCTTTTGGTCCTCAACGTCAAGTTGGCGACTGCGAGCAAGGAAAATGACATCCCGGCGAGACTTTTTCCTCGTTTGCGATCAGCAACATCAAGTTGCCGATCGCGAGCGTGGAAAATAAACCTCCCGACGAGATTCTCAACGCAGGGAGGTCAGGTTTTATCATTGCGAGTGGTCGCGTATGCTCGCGACCGCTTCCGATGAGAAACTACCAGTCCGCGTTGAGAAAGCTGCCTCTCGAGTAAAAATCTACTCGAGCGGCAAAAAACTACAGCTCGCACTCTGCAAGATGCCGTTTTCAATGATTGCACAGTGCCGGATGCTTGCCCGCACTGTGCAATCATTGAAAACGGCATCTTGCACAGTGCGAACAGGGTACTACGCAGTTCGTGTAGTGCTACGCGCAGCTCGTGTGGTGCAAAGTGCACTTCGCGTAGCTACGCGTAGCTCTACTTCGTAATCTACGCCCAGGGTTACTCAATATATGTCACTCATTGGTGCAATAGTTACCTGTTCCAACATGGTGGTGCACCTTTGTTTATTGTAACTCCTCTTTTCCCATGGAAGCCACACACAATGGCAGTCTTGTGTGCACATTGGTCCAATTCCAATCCAGTCCATACATTTGAATAAATGGGGGGCTGCATAAGCAAGACAGCAAATATATCAATGTTCCTCAAGCTATATCCATTTTACTTTTTGCAAAGCAGTTCAACAATAATGTGAAAGTTCTACTGTGTCCTACTCAGTCAGGGAAGTAGAATTAATCCTCAATCTCAATGGGTTCGCCCAAAAGTTGGTCAGCTTACGTACTTGAGTCTGACCCATTACCCTCATCCTCCTCCTGTGCTATTTTAGGAACAGTATAATCTTATGGTATGAAGTGTTGGTTGATTTTAATCATGGCCAATCTCTCCATATTTTGAAGTGAGACTAGTCCTACTTACTGTGACAAGTGTGCCAGCTACACTAAACACATGCTCAGAAGGCGCACTGACTACCGGACAAGCCAGACACTTTATTGTCAGCCTGCTGAGCTCTGGCCATTGGCACATTTTCTCATACCAACAGACCAATGGTTCTTATTTAGGTAGACCTCTTTTGGGTCATCCAGATAGTCTGAGACCATCCTCTAAATACTGGGTACTCACAAACGTTCTCTCGGGGGCCAATTCTACAGTGTGGTTTGTGTCCGAGGGCCACACCAGTGGGGGCGGGAACAGTAGGGGAGGGGGCGGGGCTAGAGCTACAAAAAAACTGACAATGAGGTTGATGACTGGTCCCTGCAGTGAACGCCTTCGTCTACTGAGCCACCAGACCCAGCATACACACATCTTTGTCACGCTCTCTCTCTCGCCATCACCCTCACTCTGTGCCCCTCACTCTGTGTCCCTCACTCTGTCTCCCTTACTCTGTCTCTCTTGCCCTCCTTCACTCTGTCTCCTTTTCCCTCCCTTTCCCTCCCTCACTCTGTCTCCCTCCTCTCCCTCTCCCTCTCCCTCCTTCTCCCTCCCTTCCCTCCCTTTCTCTCCCTCTCCCTCTGTCTCCCTCTCCCTGTCTCCCTCTCCCTCTCTCACTCTCCCCCTGTCTCCCTTTCCCTCCCTCCCTCTCCCTCTGTCTCCCTTTCCCTCCCTCACTCTTTCTCCCTTTTCCCCCCTCTGTCTCCCTCACTCTGTTTCCCTCACTCTGTCTCTATCACTCTGTCTCTCTCCCTCTCCCTCTCCCTCTCCCTCCCTCCCCCTCCCTTTTTCTCCCTCCCTCTCCCTCGCCCTCCCTTTCCCTCCTTCTCTCTCCCTCTGTCTCCCTCTCCCTGTCTCCCTCTCCCCCTCTCACTCTCCCTCTGTCTCCCTTTCCCTCCCTCCATCTCCCTCTGTCTCCCTTTCCCTCTGTCACTCTGTCTCCCTCTCTCTCCTTTTCCCTCCCTTACTCTCCCCTGTCTCCCTTTCTCTCCCTTTCCCTCCCTCACTCTCTCTGTCTCCCTTTCCCTCCCTCCCTCTGTCTCCCTGTCCCTCCCTTTCCCTCCCTCCCTTTGTCTCCCTCTACTTCCCTTTCCCTCCATCTCCCTCAGTCATCTCACCCTGCCTGTGTGTCAGCCCGGGCTGAGACAGCTTCTTGGGGCACACACAGCCGCACCCGAACACTTCACAGGTCTTTAAAAGACCATTGGCATGTTAATGAGGGTGTGTTGTATTTCACCTCTTAGCGCCCCTGCAGCTCCACTCTGACTATGGCTGGAATCGCCCAGCACCCACAGAGCAGCATAGTCACGGAGTAGCGCTGCTGCAACTTGCAGTGTTTACAGACACTTAAAAAAAAATGTAAAACACTAGTACGATGTCACAAGGTCCGCGGGCCGCTGGCCGCTGGCGGCCCGCGGGCCGTACTATGAGTACCCCTGCTCTAAATGGTCATTGGTGCTACCACTTGCTTGACCTCCGTTTTTTGCCTCTGCACCTGACCCAAGCCCTGCCACTTGAAGCCAAGCCATTGCAGAGGCTGGGTCAGATTTTCCTGTTGCTAGTGTTGGCTGCTGTGAGACAACAGTACTGCTCTCTTGGAGGTTGAAGGCTGCATTCCAGAACTTTTGCCCAGGACTTTAACTTCCAGCCATTCTTCTTCCAGGACTCTCGCTTGGTCATCAATCTAAATGTTGTATTGTGAAACATCTCCTTCATAAAAAGGAATGAAAGTGGCCAGATTTTGGACCATGGATCAAATATTGTGGCACACTTGTATTCTTTGGAAGACACAATCTCTCTTTGCAGCCTTGTATTAAAAGAGAAGTGAAAGATTAAGCTCTTAACCAACTTATATGCTTCTTCTTTAACGCAGACGAACCTTTGTGACACCTTTTTTAACTGGTCCTGTAGTAGATGAAACAACAGAATTGCTTGGCCCATCATACTGTCCTCCTTGCTGATGTCCCATGTGAAAACCTTAAATGTTAGCAGCATTTGTGTCCGGCATTTTACTAGCCCCCACCTGCCCATCTGTCCATCTCCATGGTCATGCTTTTCCCAGTTGCATCCCCTCTTTTTTGAAGGACATAGTCGGTGATTGGTCTGTAATGATTAAGGGTGGGCGTAAAATCCGTTTCGCGGGCAAATTTGCGGATTTTTCGCGATTTCGCGATCCGCGAATCTCGCGAAATTGTGGTAAAATCCGCGAATCAGCGGGGACGAATTTTTAGCCAAGCAAGGGTTACAGCAGCAGGTGCAAAAGTTGAACCTAATTTCTTTGTAACCTTTTACAAAAGGGTTACAAACAAATTAACTTCAACTTGGACACCTGCTGCTAATTGCTTCCTGGCGCCTTGTTGCCTACTTGCAACTATTCTCTGACCCTGCTCTGACCCTTGAAGCAGGGTCAGAGAATAGTTACAAGTAGGCAACGAGGCACCTGTCCAAGGAATTAAACCTCATCAGGAAGCACTTACAGATATAAAAAACAGGAAGAAGGGAGAGGATGGCAAATACACCCATTTTGAGTTGTCAGGAGGGGTTAAACTAAAAGAGACCTTTACAGCACAATTTTCATATGCATTTTGCTAAAAATAAAAAGCTGTATGTTCTGTAGGGGCAACTCAGGAATCTGGCCCTTCAGAGATCCGGCCTCTCTTTCTTTCTCTCGTTCTCTCTCTCCCTCTCTCTTTCCCTCTCTTTCTCTCTATCTATCTATCTATCTATCTATCTATCTATCTATCTATCTATCTATCTATCTATCTATCTATCTCTCTCTCCCTCTCCCATAAACGACTGCATGGGTAACTTCGCTATGCAAGCGGCTCGCGAAGACCCAAAAATCCCCGCGAACACGCAAAAAACCCAGCGAACACGCAAAAAACCCCGCGAACACGCAAAAAAACAAAAATCTGCAAATTCGCGAATTTTGCGGATCGCGAATCCGCAAATCCGCAAATTCACGGATCGCGAATTCGCAAAATTCGCCCATGCTTAGTAATGATCAAACAGGCGCTGCAATATGTACTAGGTTGAGTTCCAACATGTTGTTACCTCCTGGATGAGGACTTTAACAAGTATTCTACTAGCCTACTGAATGATTCTTAACTGCTTCTGGGCTTTAAAAGAATGACTAAAATGAGTGCAGACTCTTCTGCAAGTGGCCAGTTTGTGCTGACCATGTGTTCTTTTTTGAGAAAGGCCTGCTCAATCACGTTGATGCAATGCACCAAAAACAGGACCCTGACATATCCACCACCTGCCATGGCCTTGACTATATTACTGCCATTGTCCGTCACAACAAATCCAATTCTGAGACCTCTGGGTCAAAGCCATTCAAACACCTTGCTGTTAAATTCCACCAAGATGCATGCAGGTGAATGAGATTTCTCCATGGCAAACCTCACTACAGTTGCATGCCGCTGAACGCCCTTAAAACGTTCTTCAGCAAAGAGGCCTCCAAATAACTGTTGCCTAACCCCCACATAAGAGATCCAGTGTGCAGTGATACACATGTAATCAGTTGGTTGACAACTGGTCTGCATGTCTGTCATTTGGGGAATACGGTGAACAGCTCTATGTTGCATTGCTTGGTCAAGGTATGGCTGTGAACCTTCCATTTTAGGCAGATGGCTGCCTCAAATTCTAGAACTCCCACTCCTCCCACAAAAAAAGGGAGGAGGTCCAGCGCTAATATTTTAGCCAGCTTTCCATTGTACAAACGTGCTATTGGGTGGTTGCATATGTAGGGCCCCTCCTGCCTAAACATGCCCATAATAGTGAGCTTTTTTTTGTGGTGCCACTGGCTGAGGCAAATTCCGGACAGAACAAGGAGATGGTAGATTCAATGTGCATCTTGGTCACACTGTGTGGTGGGGTCTGCATTAAGGGTGGGCGTAAAATCCGTTTCGCTGGCGAATTTGCGATCCGCGAATCTCGCAAAATCGCGGTAAAATCCGCGAATCAGCGGGGACGAATTTTCAGCCAAGCAAGGGTTACAGCAGCAGGTGCAAAAGTTGAACCTAATTTCTTTGTAACCTTTTACGAAAGGGTTACAAACAAATTAACTTCAACTTGGACACCTGCTGCTAATTGCTTCCTGGCGCCTCGTTGCCTACTTGCAACTATGACCCTGCTCTGACCCTTGAAGCAGGGTCAGAGAATAGTTACAAGTAGGCAACGAGGCACCTGTCTAAGGAATTAAACCTCATCAGGAAGCACTTACAGATATAAAAAACAGGAAGAAGGGAGAGGATGGCAAATACACCCATTTTGAGTTGTCAGGAGGGGTTAAACTAAAAGAGGCCTTTACAGCACAATTTTCATATGGATTTTGCTAAAAATAAAAAGCTGTATGTTCTGTAGGGGCAACTCAGGAATCTGGCCCTTCAGAGATCCGGCCTCTCTTTCTATCTCTCGTTCTTTCTCTCCCTCTCTCTTTCCCTCTCTTTCTCTCTCTCTCTTTCTATCTATCTATCTATCTATCTATCTATCTATCTATCTATCTATCTATCTATCTATCTATCTATCTATCTATCTATCTATTTATCTCTCTCTCCCTCTCCCATAAACGACTGCATGGGTAACTTCGCTATGCAAGCGGCTCGCAAAGACGCAAAAATCCCCGCGAATACGCAAAAAACCCAGCGAACACGCAAAAAAACAAAAATCCGCAAATTCGCACAAATTCCCGAATTTTGCGGATCGCGAATTCGCAAATCCGCAAATTCGCGGATCGCGAATTCGCAAAATTCGCCCATGCTTAGTCTGCATCTGAGTCTTGCGCCATTTAGAGGTTGCCGATGCAGGTGATGATGGCACACTGGGGGGACAGGACTGCTTTGTGTAAAGCTGTCATTCTCTTCCTCCTCATCAACTCCTTCCCACACCATGATTGGAGCTGCTTCCCCTCTCTCACCACCACCATCACCAGCAGCTACCTTTCTAAGGTGCTCCGCCCACTGGATTGTGTGTTGCTGTTTCATATGAGACGGATAACCTCTAATACCATAGTGAGAACGTGGCAAATGGCGCATATTACAATGTTATCCCCCCTGCTTGTTAGTTGTAAAGAAGTCCCAAACTGGGGAAGCTAACTATTTTAGTGTGCCACTGCCAATGACTGAAGAATAGGAAGTAGGTGGTTGGGTCATTTGCAATGCGTACTTTGAATGGAGGTCTCAGCGGGGGCCTAACAAATATGGAAGTTGGAAGTGGTGGAACTAGTGCTACCTCCCTCTGAGCAGGTTGAATAGGAGGAGTCATCTCAGTGACCTCTGATTCGCCATCCATACTGACAATCACTGGCTCATCCTTATCACTGTCACTTTCCATAGGTCTAAGGCTTTAAGGAACTTTCCTTTTCCCTCGTCGTTCGTGGTGAGTCTCAGACTCAACAGGGTTCCAATCCATGTTCAGATCATCAGAAAGGGGGCTTGGAGAAGAAGGTCGAGCAACTTTCCTTTTTCTTACTAGAGATCGTGAAGTCAATGGTACGAGAGCTACAACTTGCTCAGCAGGAAGCTTGACCTCCTCTTCTGCTCCTACTTCAGGAATAACTGTTTCTGACTTAGGCTCCTGTTGTCCACTCTGCTTAGTTTCCTGAGACAATTGTGTATTTTGTGACTGAGACAAATCCAGTTCAGACTCACTGCTCGTGACTGCAGTGGCTACCTGGTTGAGAGACATGGGGTTGGACTTATGTTGGGGTGGATCGAGTGATATGGAAATGCTGCTCCCATTTGTTTGCTGCCCAGATGACGGTGTGAATGGCACACCACATTTCCTGAAAAAGGTGGAGGGCAGCACACCAGGGTTGGCAATCTCTTTTTCTCCTCCTCACTTTGTGGCCATGTTCAAGCTCTGTCAGATGGCACTTAGCTGCATAAGGGCAAGCAGAGGACTCAGGTAGTGTCATTTTGTGCTGATCTTCTGTCTGGCAGTCCTGTGGAGAAGTCTCGTGTGCATCTAAAATCAAACAAACAAAAAAAAACATTCAGTGCAATGTGGCATTTTTACAGTTTGAATTAGTCATACAGACAATGTAATTTAGTGAAGCTGTCCAAAATAATTAACAATAGTGTGTCAATTCAACATAAAGGCCAATAAGACACCTGTGGCAGGCAGTGGGTACAAGGAAAAATTTAATAATTCCTAAAAAATTAATGCTGGTGTGCGCTTATGGCCTAAGAGACCTATGGCAGGCAGAGGTACAGGGGAAAATGAAATAATCCTTAAAAAAATTAATGCTGGTGTGTCTCAATGGAAGCCAGGGGGTGCAGGGGAAAATGGAATAATCCTTAAAAAAAGGAATGCTGGTGTGTGCCGGACAGGCAGGAGGATGCAGGGGAAAATAGAATAATCCTTAAAAAAATTAATGATGGTGTGCACCTATGGCAGTCATGGGGTGCAAGGGAAAATGAAATAATCCTTAACAGATTAATGCTGATGTGCACCTATGGCTTAGGAGACATATGGCAGGCAGATGGTGGAGGGAAAAATCAAACAATGTTAAAAAAGTTATTGCTGGTATCTCACTAAGGACTATGAAAAATTCTTTGGGAGGCATTGAGGTGCAGGGGAGAATAAAAACAATACATTTAATATTGTTTAAACACTGTACATACATAGTATCACATACTACAATCGCCCTGGAGCAAGTTAAACTGATATCAGGGAAAATATTAAAAAATGAGCAAAAAACTAAAAGGTGTAGCCCTCTTCTATCAATGTCCCTAGAAAATGGCTTTCAAAACTGGAATACATGATTTTAAACACTGGCTGGCTGCACAAATGGCGACCAGCCACAAGTTCAATCAATAAGAAGGAAGAAGGCATTGATAACAAAGACCACATGCAGGCCAATTTCAAGGCACACATACAACTACACAAAATGGCCAAACGCCACATATTCAAACAACAACAAGAAAGAAGACATGGGCAACAAAGAACACATGCAGGTCTATGGCAAAAGCACACTGACTACTACAAATAATGGCCACTAGCAGCAAGTTCAAGCAACAACAAGTAAGCAGGCAAGGATAACAAAGAACACATGCAGGCCTATGATGCTGACTACACAAAATGACCATCGGCAACATGGCATAGAGAACAAAGACAAAATGGTGGCCAATGGCAAACACACACACTAACCAGACAAACAAAAAAATGGCCACTTGGCCAGCCAACAAAGGAGGCATGTTAAGCAACAAAGAAACCACCCCCCTTAATTCAGCAATGCCAGAAATGAAAAATAAGCCAGCTACAAAAAGTTTCCAACAACACACATCCCCACAAGGCATTACACTATTACCCTACCAAAATACACTTTTTACACACACAAAAATGTAAAAAACACATTTTGCATTTAATCTAATACCATCCCTAATCATATATGTTTTAAAACAACACATACCACAGACACAATTGTTAAATTATACTCAATGCCTAGTACTGACTGGATGCCCAGTAAACAGACTAGGCCACATGGTAAAATAAATGAATAGTGCACATTTCACAAACATGGAGAAAGAATACTTGACTGTGCAATCTTCTTCCCTTATAAAAGCTAAAAAAAACCTGAATGCATACTGCAACTCCAGGTCACCCACCACAACCTCAATTAAATTTGAAAATTGAATAAAGGGTACAAATATATACTGTTGGGTGCCCTCTATCGAGCAACACCCTTAACTAAAAGTTTCTTAAAAGAAGTGCCCATATGTATCAAGTTCTTTTGCGGTCACAAACAGGCCGATTCACAGAATCATCCCATTTGCGATTGCAAGAAAACATTTTGGTATGTATAAAAACAAAACTGCAATTTGGTAGCATGTTACCAAATAGCAATTTTGGATAGCAACCAAATACTGATTTTGTATTTGCAAGGGGCGTCCTTTCCAAATACTGAATTGGAATAATATGTATTAATGTTTTGCGACAAAATTCCAGTCGCAAAACATTAATAATTTACAGACTACAGAAGTGTAGTAGTAATGCATTCACAAATGGAAAGAAGTACCATTGTGAATGTAAAAAAAATGTTTGTTCAAGAGAAGGACATAGGAACACTGCGTCTTCTTAAACAAACAAAAGAAAAATAAGAAAGTTTTCTTTTGAACGCATCGCTGCATTTACAAAAAAAGGCTGCTTTATTTAAAAGCAATCACAGACGTGGTGGTCTGCTGACCTGAGTATGCCACCATCCCGGTGATGGCATTGATTCCTGGTCACAAATTGTGACCTACCTCATTAATATTCATTAAGTGGGTCAATTGTGAAACACTAGAAATCACTAAATGAAGCTCTATGAGTTTCATACATTAGGAATAGCGATTTCCTATTTGTGATTCACAGAAAATCGCAATTAGGTAATTGCTATTCCTGGTATAATGGTATATGTAGCGGCAATTGCAGATAAAGAGAGAGATCCTTTCTCCTCAAAATCCAAACGAAAAATGACTAGGACATGGACAAAGCACCAGGGGAAGCCTTCTAGACAGGAACAGGCAGGTGGAGTCTCTGCCGCATTTTCTTCCTGCTAAAAAAAAGTTAAATTTTAAAAAGTGCACTTTGCGCTAAAATTCTACCTGAAATGTCTGTTTGAATAGAATATACACTCAAAGAGGTATGAGTTCATATAGTTGCTTCTTGAGTCTTCTTGAGTAGAAATTATGCAACCCCAACCGCTAGCGACTACTGGCGTTACAGAATGGCAGCAGAAGGCTCCGTGGCGACTGTGACTCGCACCAGAGTTTGGCAAATCTTGTACATATTCGCAAGAGTGCATTGATGGAGTCTTGTGTTGTTCCAATGAACATCAAGCTGCTCGATCTGCAGAATAATTCCATCACGCTCGTTTGGAATTTGGCAGGAACTCAGCGCTACAAGTGTAATGCGGAGTTACCAAATTCCGCCATTATTTATGCACCTAGCATCTCAAACGATATTCCTATATCTATCGGCTGCCCCAACCCTGCTCTGATTTAGGAAACAGCTGAATGATAATTTCTGAAAGGAAGACTGCATTCTATACATTCCACAAACATTAACACATACATAATAAATAGGGTTTACACAATTGTCACATTCTGTGGTTAGAGCGGCATACCCTGATGCAGAGGTCTAGCCCGGGACCAGGGTTCAATTCCCTGCCTTGGCGGGTCTTGGGCTCAAAATTCCACGGACCTGATAATTCTCGCCTCGGTGCCTATTCCAATCATGGAGTCCCACTCTGCAACTCTGGGAAATAGCTTGCTTAATCTTCACAACGGCCCCCACAACGCTAAGGATGCCTGGCCTCCACCTTGGGGGTGCCCAGGAGTGAACGCCTCACAGGGAAAGCCAGGATGGGTTCCACAGCGGTATTCGTACAAGCGCCTTGAGACCCTTGTGGGTGAGTAGTGCGCTATACAAGTATCAATTTACATTTACCAACTCCAATTGCCTTCATTAAATGATATTCATGACATATATTTCTGGAGACAATATTTTTATTGTGATATTCTTGTACTGGACCGTACAGAAGGTATTGTTTTTGTACCAATGTTTAGTGCAATTGAGTACTGGCAGGTCCTCAACATAAATATTAGTTCTGAGATAACGAGGCTAACCCCAATTATTTTATTCCTGTCTGGAATTCATTTTATGTTCAATTAATCGAACAAGGAGCACTTAAATACTAGCAATCTGTTATTGAAATATGGTCTCAATAACTACATAGGTGATGATGTTGTGTTCCTTTGCAAACTCTGGGAAATGTTCTTTAAGTCTATGCAGGTTCTGCAACATTCACAAAAGTTGCAGAGGTTAAATGTAAAGAAAATAATGCACCGAAATGTTTTTGAAGGATTTTTTCAGCAATCGAAATATTGTGAAAACAAACTGCAACTTTCAAGGACTATGGAGTCAAAGTCAAAGTCAAAAAGGTTTATTTGTACTGGTACTCAACAGAGGACCACAAAATATATTATACAAGTTACATATAAAAAGAAATTCAATATTATCAATACAGAGATAAAAACGATTTTAGAAATGTATACAAGTTAAAACAAACAAATTCATTCGGAGGTTGCTTGCAAAGAGCAATAAGTTCTCTCACTGTCGTGATTCTACATGAGCAATATATTGGTGCTAAAAATCTAGTGCGCGCAGAAATTACAATCTGGTTCGGACATACAAATAGAACGTGTTCCAGAGTCTGATCACCCCCAGCGCACAATGTACATAAAGCAGATTCCCCCGGGGACCATCTTGAGATAAATGAAAGTAAGGGAAGGATGCCCAGTCGAAGCATAGCAATTGTTCTCCTAGCACCATGTGTTAAGGTTAGCCCAATATAAGGCCGACTTTGTTTAAATTCTAAGGAATCAGCAAATGATTTATAAGTAGGTAATTTGGTGCAGTGTCGAGAGTCCACTTCGTAACTGAGCTTTGGGGTAAAGCATTTTAAGAACAGTTTTAGTTGTGCTGGTGACCAATTTTGCAGCATATCAACGGTAATATTTGCTACACGAAATGCTCCAACCATGTTCCCTCTAAAGACTTGCTTTTTAGCATCGGACTCAAAGGTTTCTTTTTTCAACAGTGACCTTAGTGTGTTCTCTTTTGCGTGCAATAAGTTGTAGGCCCACCTTATTACATTTGCAATTGCTACTGCATAGGAACTGGTCACTGATAGTTCCAGTCTCAGTGCTTGGACAGGAACTGCATTTGACAGTTTCATAATTTTTCTTAAAATCTTCCCCTCTTTCCGATCCATAAAAGCCCATTGTTTTATGGGGATGTACTCCGTCGCGTAAGAAAGTACAGGAGATATTTTTACTTTATAGAGGTTTATCAAAGATGAAAAATGTCTATTCCCTGTTGCGCTATAGAGTCTCAGGAGGGCCGCGACATGTATATCTGATTTCCTTGACAAATTATTCAGTTGCGTGGTGTTAGATACGTTTTTTGAAAGGATCCTGCCGAGGTAGGGATAGTCCTTAACTTCTTCTATCTTTTCCCCTCCTAATCTCCAGGTATATTTTGCGCTTTGTTTCCTCCCCGAGAAGGCCAGCACTTTTGTTTTTTGAATGTTTGGGACTAGATAATTTTCTTTAGAGTATTTGTGTAGAATGTCAAGTGACGTTTGTAGTCCAAAGGGGGTAAGATCCAACAACACTATGTCGTCAGCATACAATAAAGCAATTATTTTTTGATCAGCAATTTTTGGAGGTAGGTTAGAGCCCAATTGCAGGTAATGGCACAGGTCGCTTAGGTAGAGGGAGAATAATATTGGGGCTAGGAGGCACCCTTGCTTTAGTCCATTTTCAGTTTTAATTCTTTCCGTGTAACCTCTTTCTCCCCCCATTTGAACTTGACACCAAGTATTGGTGTGTAAGCTAATTATAGACTGTAGTAGTTGTTCGTTTATGCCAAGTTTCCTCAATTTTTCCCACAATGTTGGTCGGTCTACCCGGTCAAATGCTGTAGAATAATCTATGAAGGCAGCGTATACAACCTGATTTTTTTGTGTTATATATTTGTCGATGATGGTTTGGATAACTGCGATGTTGTCAGTTACCGAATGTTTAGGCCTGAAGCCTGCTTGAAACATCGGTATCTGGCCAGTCGTGAAGGCCCATTGTTTTAGACGATGTAAGATTTCTGCTGCAAATACCTTGCCCACGGAGTCCATAAGTGCTATTTGACGAAAATTGCTTGCCCGGGTTTTGCTTCCCTTTTTATGGATCGGGATGATTATACTTCCCTGCCATGATTTTGGAACTTGGCCAATATCTAAGATATAATTGAAAAGGGGATGTAGCAGCTGACTCCATTCCTTTGGGGCGATTTTAAGTGCTTTGATCGGAATCTGATCTGGGCCAGACGCTCCTGTTGATCTTGCTTTACGTATGTTTAGTTCGACAGATGTTGCAGTGATTTTATTTAGTGGAAGTTTAACTTTTTCTTTATTGTAGACCCCACTGCTTTCTGATGGAACTATTAAGTTTGGTCTGTAAAGGTCTGTCAGAAAACTTTCCCAGGCATCCGGAGGGACCGGTATTGATTGTAGTTTCTTTTTGGATCCAGTAAGTTTTCCTATTAGGTACCAATATTTGCGCTGGTCGTTCTTGTTTGCCGCTATCTGGATATCTACCCAGTTACGATCTTGTAAGGTTTTTTTATGTCTCAGATTCTCGCGTCTTAATTGATTTTTGGTTTTATTTATTTCCTTTTTTATTTCTTGAGTGGGATTCATATATTGGGCGCGTATGTATTTGTTTAATTTTTTCTTTACTTCAGAGTTCTTAAAGGTGCGCTTATTTTTATCTTTATTCATACTGTTGCCAGCTGAATCCTTTGCTGTCATCTTAAGGATAAGAGATCTGTACTCTATTATAATGGATTCAAAATTTTCGATGGGATTTTCTGAGAATATTCTCGTTAAAAGTTTAGAATGATCAATCAGAGACGTAATTTTGTCGATGGTATGAGAGTTCCAGAATATGCGTCTCTTTTCATTGTTCACCACTACATTGCTTTTTAGATATGTTATGTGACAGGCTGCAGAAGATTTAGGTAACCAATCTGTTGTCAAGTGCATTAGGGTATGATCGCTTTCTTGACAGAACTGGTTGAGCAGATAAGAAACTGTTTCTAGCAAATCATTACTTGTGATTATATAATCAATTATAGATGAAGTCCCATTTCCCCGTCTGGTATAATTTGCAGGGATATCCCCTTCCATGCTACCATTCAATATTACTCCATTGATGTTTATCAGTGTTGATAATAACAGTTTCCCTCTTTTGTCGGTCAGTATGCCCTCCGGGAATTGTGGAGATATGATGTCCAGACCTTCTTCTGAGTGTTGTTTTGCCCATTTATTAATTTCAAAATTAGAAATTTTACTATTGAAGTCGCCGACAATTAAAAAGGATGAGTGAAGATGGTTTTCTGTTATACTCTCAATCCTTTCCATGATATTTAAGAGTATTATATCATGCTTTTTACCTGGAGGAGCGTATACATTAAAGATGAGAATTGTTTTAGGGTGAGCTGTACTGTATGTTTTAACTGAGATTTTGATGCACTGGAGGTTGTCTAAGTTGGTATCTAATAGTTCCTGGGCCCACAGATATTCTTCACTTAATAGAATAGCTAGACCGCCTTTAGCATGACCTCGATGTGTGTTTATTGCCGGAATTTCGTAAACATAATAATTTTGAACAGTTGTAGGTTCGGTTGCCCATGTTTCTTGTAAAATCAAGATATCCGGCCGATTTCTAGTGGCCATGAGCAATTTGTTCTTAATTCCACCTGCGATGTTCCAGGAGGTTATTTTTATGCCAGTGCTAAACAGATTGTTGTTGAGATCTCTTGGGTTTGTTGCTATTTAGAGTCTCTGATACCCAAACCCAAGACTTTGTGCTATTATCGTTCACAGGTATTTTAGGAGCTTGATACCAAACGGCCCGTTTACCTTTGTTCACCAGAATTTTTAGTTTTTCTTGCCCTACAGAGTAGGTATCTGAGTGCATGATTGCTTGGTCTTCCAACACTTCATTATCTCTTGGAAATTGTTTCCTGTATGAATTGGAGAGTGCACTGATTTGGGCGTCATACCCGATTGGAACTGTACTGACCATTGATTCTTTTCTTTCCACAACATCATAGCCTTGTTTGTATAGTATCTCCTTATCATTCAGGATGATTTCTGGGATAACAGATGACCAAAATGTTACCCTTGCTAATTTAGTGTTGTCTTTAATATGAAAGGTTACTAAATCAAGTTCATTGCTACTCAGTGATTGTAGAGGCTTAATATGGCGTAGTAGATGTATTATCCTTCTTCTGTTCAGTGGGGATGAGTCACTAGGAAAAAGTTCTTCGAATTGTATAATTTTGGGAGAAGACTCTTTTTCTCTTTGTTTGTTCCTGTCTTGATGTTCCGTGATTTTATTATTATTAATTTGAGTTGGTTCCTCTAGAAGTCTGAAAGAGACAAATTCTTGCGCTCTTGGGTCTAGTTGTAATGACTTCTCTTCAAGGTTTTTCCTAGTTGCTGATTTTGCTATACTTTCAGATGCTGTTATTTTTCCAACTTCTTCCTCTTCAAGGTTTTGTTTTATAGCTGACTGTCGAAATTTTAGTTTGTGAGCTTTCTTTTTTTGAATCCTCCTTATTGGTTTTTTTCTCCTTCTTTTCCTTCCTTCTATGTTACTTTCCAGATTCTTTTTATCTGTAGATTTTCCGTTATCTTGTGCTGATATATTAGACATGGGTATTTCCTGGTTATCTAATACAGAATTATTTACCAGTGTAATTGTTTCGCTTCTTTTTTTGAATATTGGGAAATTGTTAATTTTTTGCTGATGTTTTTCTTTAAAGAGTTTTTTTAAGGAGTATATTGTTGAATCATTTGGATGTTCCATCTTTTGTTTTTGTTGTGTTTGAGTCTTTAAAGTTTGGGTACCGAAATCACGTGTACTTTTCTTCTGTTCATTATTATGTTCTTTCGATATATCATTTTGCTCAGATCTTGCTTTCGTTGGTACATTGTTTGCCTCTACTAAGAGGAGGTCTTTTTTCTTTTTCTTATTAACTAGATGTTTTAGTATCCCTATCTGAACATCCAGGGTTTGGTCAGAATTATCAAGAATATTTCCCAGAAAAGAGAGGACAGATTCTAGAATCTCTTGCAGTGAAAACAGGGCTTTTGATATGGGTGATGTCGTATTAATAATGTTATTATTTGTTTTGAAGTTGATATTGAAAGGATCGGATGAGAGATCGGTTAAGTTAATTGGAAGAGATGTTTTATCCTTATTGTTCTGGCTTGTTGCATGTTCCAAGTTTTGCAGTCCTAGAGCTGATTTGTTGACATTTGAGTCGACCAATAGCGCTGAACTCCCTCCAATTTTGATAGGAGTAGAAGTTTTTAAAGTAGTCTGTTCTTGTTGAGGGTTTAGGAAATCAACTGGAGTGCAAGGTGATTTACTACTTAGATCAGTGGCCAGAAGACACAGTTGTGATTGTTGGTTAGGAATCGTTGGAGTGCATTCTAATTCCCTTAAGATTACGGAAACGTTAGGAGAGGTTTCTCTGGCGGATGTATTCAATTCTTGAGTGTCTTTCGTTGTAAGTGTGGTAAAGTATGTGCTAATTGCCGGTGTTAAGGTTATCCGACCAGGTTTAATTGCCTTGTCGGTAGATTTCCGAACAACATTTTCTGTCCCCATTCTTTTCATAAATATCGTACGGGAACGTAATTTTTTGAAACCCATTTATTTACCTATATACTTTAGATTGTTGTGGGTTATGGGTTCTCAGATGATAACACCAATGTAGGCTCTGATGTAAGCTGCAAGTTGACTTACCGAGTGCGGTGTTCTCTGTAGTAGTAGTCGGGATGTAAGGGGGGGGGCCCGGCCCGTCCTCAGACGTCCCCGGACGGCCACAGACGGCCCGCCCTTTGCCCGGGCTTATCCCCGCGCTTGGTCCCGCGCGCGTTCCGCGTCGCGGGGATCGCGATGTTATTTTAAACGTTTCGTTGGGGGCGTGTCCGTGGGCGGGTCGCCTGGGGGAAGAGGAACCAGCTGATCTTCGCTAAGGTTTCTGGTCCTCGCAGTCCCCCAGGCTAGGTGCACTCGCTGTATGCGCCCCGGCCTCAACCCCTCTGACTCCAGCTGGGAGCGACAGGCAGAGCGTGCCGAGTGCAGCTCACGCTCACACCAGCGAGTCAGGGGGAGGCAGCACCACGACACGGAGAACAACAAGCGTCAGCCCCAGACAGCCAACGCAGGCTTCAGACGGTGAAAGAGACTTTCCTGCACAGCAGAACAAGGTACAACAAATCAGCAGCAGTTCTGAGCTCCAGTGAGTGGAGTCTAAATACTTGACAAAATTTTACATGTAAAATGTTTTCTACAATTTCCCCTATCAAATGCATCACTTGATTTGAAGAATATTATCTGTGATAAATGTATTCTAATCAGACAACAGTGTGGCAGCCCTACCTCTTCAAAATCCTTTTTTAAGTCGTCTGTCCAGCATTCATGTTGAGAACCCTTCCTTTCTTTGACCTCAAATTGAAAGCAGATAAAAAAAAATATGTTTCACATAACATGTTACAAATAAAAGAACTGGAGAGAGTGGCCGTGAGAGAGCATTTAGAAGTTATTATGAGTAGCACTTACAGGTCTGATATTGGCAGAGGTACACCGTTTGGAGCCATTGAAGAGCGTCCACTCGTGCTTTTGCTCTCAAGTTTTTATATCAAATTATTATTTTTCATTTTATTCGAAACTTCATGTAGAAGCAGGTTGTTGGATTTGTAGGTAATTAGTATGGAACGTTTTTGAAAATATAATTTTTTTTCATTTATATATTTGTTTTAGTTTATATTAGGGACACTAAACCTGACCCCTTCAAAATTCAACACTTCCCTACATTTGCTTATGTGGGATTAGGATTTATAAAGTTGACCTTTCAAAAGTCCAACGCTTTCCCTACTGTTACTCAGATTGAAGTGGGACTAGTAAATCTGACCAGTAAATCTAACACTTTCCCTACTGTTGCTTAGAATGAAGAAAGAACAGTAAATCTAACCCCAGCAAAGTGCAGCACATTCCCTATTTTTGCAAACTTTGGAGTTGAAATAGTAAATCTGATCACTCAAAGTAACACACTCTCCCTCCTGATGCTTATTTATATTGGAGTGGGAATAGTAAATCTGACCCTTCAAAAGTACAACACTTTGCCACTGTAGCTCAGATTGGAGTAGGAATAGTAAAACTGGCCACCCCAAAGTCCAACACTTTCCCTACTGTTGCTTATATTGGAGTGAGAACGCTAAATCTGACCCCTTCAAAATCCAACACTTTCCCTACTTTTTCTTGCGCTGGAGTGGAAAAAGTGAATTTGACTAATTCAAAGTCCAACACTTAGCCTACCCTTGCTCCGATTTGAGTGAGAATATTAAATTTTACCCTTCCAAAATCCAACACTTCCCATACTTTTGCTTTCGCTAGAGTGGAAATAGTGAATTTGACTCACTCAAAGTCCAGCACTTTCTCTACTGTTGCTCAGGTTAAAGTGGGAGTTGTGACTTTAAGTGTAATGTTTTTTTAATTAGATTTTTAGAATTCTATTTTTTTTTTTAAGTTTAATGAAATTTTCATTTTTGTAATCTTTTTTTATTCCTTTTAGGTTTTCATTGTATATATCTTTTATTTGTTATTTACTAGTGTTTTGATATTATCATTAAAAATAATTCTTTACTGGGGAGATCTCCCCTCTTTTGGGGAAGTCCTAGAGACAAAATGCGCCTAGTGAATTTCTTGATCTACAAATGCTTCACTCACTCGCTTCCGTGCAATTGCAGATGGTAATTGTGAACCAGATAAATACAAATGCTACTAGAAGTGGAATTTATGTGTGAGGAATTACTGCACCATTCCTATTTTCGAACCTCAGAATATTTGATAATGTGATAAATATGTTTGTTTTTTCCTTTTTCTGATGTGTGCATACTTGGAAAGTGCAATGTTTGTGTACAGAAATTACGCACGGTTTTAGCTAGTGAAAATCATACAGGCAAACACCGACAGGGTGATTCTATTCTATCATGCTGCTCTGTGCCTCTGGTTTACAGTATGATAATCCCATTTCATCTGTATGTTGAATATCCATGATTGACTAATCCCTACTGAACCCCAGATTACTTTATGTCATTCACTTCTGTTTCCTATTTTAATGTGTTCAATTACTATCACTCATTAAGAATCACCATTAATCCTATTTACTGCAAGGTTCTAAGTGACAGTTTTGCAAGAAAGCATTTTCGATGCCTTTCACTAAGGTACTGTCAACCTGACAAATGCCATTTGACATCATCTGAATTTCTACATGCTCAGCCAAATGCCATCTAATCCAGAATAGGAAAATGGCTGAGCACCCGAATGAGCAATCAAGTTGTCCATGTGTCCATGGACTGTGCAGGACTCAGCCTGCTCTAGTCAGGCTCTTCTCATCATTTGGATGTGTTCTTTTTCTTCCAATAAGTGATAGATATGTTATGTTGTATTATACTTGTTAAATCAATCAGTACTACAGCACGGGCACAGAGGCAAAAGGATACCCTTGCTTGCATGGAGCACACCCACATTCAGATGAGGGAACACCCCCTGAAGATGGCACTGGCACTTTATTTGCCAGTGCTATTAGTATTACAAAAGGGGCCGCACAAGCGTCTGCAGACTCTTCTGCAATACCAAAGTGCCCCAGGGCATGCAAAATGGGTGCAAATGCATGTTGTGCCCCGAGGCACTTTGTGTAATACAGCCCCTGGTATTTTGTGTTCCCATGCTTCTGCAATCACAGCAAAATTACACCACACTGTATAATGGCTTTATTTCAAGAAGTTTGCTTAACAAGTGCTAGACAACATTCCCAAAATTATGTGAGATTGCACATCACCCAGTCCTGTTTTTTTCCCAGCACTTATCATCCTCTGTCTAACCGATGCACAAGATTTAGAAACTTTCATGCATTGCATGGATTGAAATTTGATGAAAAAAATATGCTATAAAAACAAACTAAATACGTATCATCTGCTGTATCTCTTAAGTAAGCATGGGCGAATTTTGCGAATCTCGCGTTCGTGAATTTTGCGGATTTGCGAACTCGCAATCCGCAAAATCCGCGAATTCTCGCGAATTTGCGGAGTTTTATTTTTTTTGTGTTCGCGCAGGTTTCTGCCAGTTCGCGAGGGTTTTGTACAATTTCGCAAACGCGAACTTACCTGTCGGGTCGCAAGTTTTGCGAACTTGTTGTTTCTACGTGTCCAGCCTGTTTGGGACACTCTTCTTCATCACTGCCACTCTCTGTCACCACTGCCACTCTCTGACTACTCATGCCACCCTCTGGCCCACCCATGCCTCCCTCTGTTTCATCACAGCACCCTCTGGTTGTCCAGTGTACATTATTGTGGCAAAGCAAAGCACACCTTCCCTGCCTCAAGTGACCTGAATTAATTTGGGGCTGATTAATGTGTCACAGAATATTTTTTTAGCTGGCACCTGCTTCCTTAGTGCTTCCTGATTAGTGATCTTTTGCACTTGCTAAGTGCTTTCATTGTAGGAAAATTAGTTACAACACCTGCCCTGCCCCAACTGACAATAATGAATTAGGGGCTGATTAATGTGTCACTGGATTTGAACTTCCAGCCTGGCTCCTGCTTGTCTCCCTTAGCTGTAATTCAGGACCTTTGTGGCATTTGTGTAACTATTCTGAGGGTCAGAGCAGGGTCACATAATAGTTGCAAGTAGGCAACTGAACTCTGGAGGGGCCCCTCCGGAAGCACTACAGGAAATGGCTACTAATGATGAGCTTGAACTTTTGAACCTGGTAAGTAGTTTCAGTTTTGCTAAGATCGTATTTCTGCAATTTAGCGCTTATTCGCGGGGCGCGAAGTTGAACTGGGAAGCCGCGAACTCACGCGAACAGTGCGTGCAAGCCATAAAATCCGCTGCTCGCGGATTTGCGGATTTTGCGGGAAATTCGCGAATCTCGCGGATTGCGAATTTACCGAAAATCCGCAAAATCCGCGAGCGGAACGGATTTTCCGCCCATACTTACTCTTAAGTGCCTCCACAAATTTGCTGTAAAGGGTATGTTAGCCTAGTTTTTATATCATCCTTCCAAGATCGCATTTTGTTGCTTTCTGACTTTACAATAAAACACCACTTTTTAGTTTGCTTACACATAACTCGCCTTGTTTCTTGATAGTAGTCACACAAACAAGGATAAGTAACTGTCATGGCAGAAAACTGTGCAATATGGAAATTTAGATATATTGCAGACATGTCCTATAGAGAAAGTGCGAACCTAGGGGGCCCGATTCACAAAGAACCTCAACAGTCATGTCGGAGGCTCCTCAGTCGGGATGGAGTCTCAGCACTCATGGCAGAATCTCCACACAGCATTTCTCATTTCAGAGATTCTGCCACAAGTGCAGATACTCCGCCATAACTGTGGATCCTCCGCTATGATTGCGGAGACTCTTTGTGAATCGGGCACACAGTATTTTGGCAACACCTGATGGTAAGATAGAAAAGGTCAGGTTTTCTGTTTTGACAGGGAGTGATATGGGAAATGCTGGTGCTCACTTATACGTGTCACACACAGGGCCCGGCTGGCCATAGCGGGCACTCGGCGTTTCCCCAGTGGGCAGCTAGGGTGGGACAATTTTCGGCCTCTGGGAGCCGTTTTTGTTACAGGGCCATTTTTGTAGCATAGCTGCAAAATCGGCCCTGTAACAAAATCGTCTGAAACCGGCCCTGGCAAACAGCTCGGCCACACCCAGGGCCAGTTTTGTTTCCCAGTCCGGCCCTGGTCACACAATATCTTATGGTAGAATAATCTATAGTGCGCTGCCCACACAAAGGTGTTCACCCCACACCCTCAATCAAACCTAAGATTTAAAAACAACAGCAAAAAATCCTTAAGTGCTAGCAATTGCAATAACATTTATATGAATTATTTCACAAATTTCAAAGTTCATTGATGTAACATATCTAATCTTTATTGCTCTACTTCCCACTGCTGGCAGGTATTTGTCGATTGGGTGTCTCGCCCACAACTTCATCATGGCTGGGACGAAACAAAGCCTCCAATTTTCATAGGCCAGTTGGATGGCCGCCCTATGAATACTTTCACCCTGTGACATGATACATATGTCCACATTATACCCAAAGTGTGACCTTTTGTGGAAACCCATACGCTAAAATCAATATACAATTCTTGGTCATTGTAATTATAGTTTGCATTATAACATATGTACAAAGTATGTCAAGCCTGGTGTGGGTAACAAATATACCTCCACCATCCAAAGTTGAAAAAAGCCATGCATGTAAACATTCAAATGACACCTACTGAAATACATTATATAGTCCTTTGTGTCACATGCCAATTTCATCCAAATGTATCCAGTGTGAGGTAGTCAATAATACACAATTTAAATCAATCAATGTGCACAAAATACCTTATTCCTATCATGCATGTATAAAAACCAAAAATTATAAGTTTATATTATTTCCAGCTACAGTTAGATCAATTCTCAAGTTACAAATAATGGTTCTGACCTAACTCGAGACTGCTCTTTTATTAAAGGTCTGATTCGGAACTGATCATATCGCTAAGTACGGGTGAGTAATAGACATTGAGCATGATGATGTATGAATAGCGGTATAAGAAAACTCTGATTCAAACCATCCTTTTATGGATTTCTGTATTTCCACTATTGACTTATTCTAACTAAAGTTTTGATTTTATATTGCTTAATTGCATTAATCTTGGGTCTTTAATATAATTACCGAATACTTCAGCATTTGTCTGAGCTTTTTTAATAATTGTGTCGGAATGTTGTTTCCATAGAAACTGTGCTTACAAGACTTCATTCTAAATACATTATATTTATAGATCCTTTTCAAAGCATCAGGTTCTACTACTCCTATTCTGTATAGCAATTGCAGAATTACTAGTCTGTATGATTTTGCTAGGCTGAATTTTTCCAGAAGATTTGATCTCCCTGTCACCATCCTTTTAGTTTATAGAATGGTCCTAAGGGTAGTGTATTTGAATTTGATCTCTAATTTGTGAGTTGGCTATCAATTAATTGGTCCTCATTGGGTGGGCAACAGTTCGACACCTTACTTCTTACACCTCACTACGACGAACAAGATCCATCAGAGGACCAAGGCTTCTGCGAGAAGCCGTTATACAAATAATTTGGTTTTATGGTCCAGTACAGAAAATAAAACCCGCTTCCAATGCAACAGAGGTGTAGATGGCCTGATTTTTCAATGCTTTAAGGAGTTCTTTTAGATTGTTCTAAATGGGCTGGGCTGGGTATCTCTTAAACTCGGGTGTGTGTTTTATGTAAGTGACAAAATGAAAGTGAATGGTGCTTGGAGGCTAGCAATGGAGAGCCGCATCTATGGTCAGCAGTCATTTTAAGACAGTTCTGAGAGAGATTCCTCTGTAAATTTCCTCTGTCATTTTATTCAGCTACCAGAGAATTTGGGAAATAATATCTTCTATCTTTGTACTCATTCTTTCAGTTTGGGACCCCGCCTGAAATGTCTGGGTATAACATAACAGACTGCTGGGAAGAGGGCTAGGAGTCACATGCGGCCAACGTTACCTAGGCGGCTGTTTGATTGAATTTAATGCAATTTTTCACCAATCTCCATTATTTGCCTCTGTTCATTTAAAATAAAAAATGTTATATAGATTCCTAGATCCTCATAACAAGTAGACTTGTCTATGGAAACTACCTCTACAGAATCCCAGCCCATGTCCTCTTCCGAATCCAAACCACCCAGAACGCTGCCCTCAGACTCATCCTGAACATATCACAAAATGACCACATCTCTCCACGCCTCAACAATCTCCACTGGCTGCCAGAAGTAAGTTCAAGCTACTCACCCACGCCTATAAAACTCTCCACATACACCAGTCCAGCTTACTTCCACCACTGCCTCAACTTCTACCAACCCACCAGACACCTGTGATCCACTGACAAGGTGGCGTTAAGCCACGCATAGTGGCTTAGCGCTACCTTGTAAATATCGAAACTGGTGCTGCACCACAGGAACATCAAGAAATGTAACTTTCCGGTGGTGGTGAGGGTTTGTGAATATGCCCTTATATCTAATATAACATAACTTCAAAGATCACTCTTTGCCTAAAAGGTTATTTGACAAGTATTTACTTTTTCATATGACTTGCAAGAAAAATCAACATTTTATAGACCTCAAAACTTGCAAGTCAAAATGAACATTTTATGGACCTCACAGTCTAGTAATCCCATTTTTAGATTTTATATCTGACTTTCACTCGGTTTGTTATTTTTAATTAATACATCCCTGACGATTATGAGATGGCTGGTGTCTATTCTAGATATTACTGTCTAAACATAATAAGTCACTTAAGATGAAAATATTGTTGGCACATTTTTTGTAATTTTAGAATTTCCCACGGACAGTATTATTTTACACTGAAGAGAAAGAAGCCATAAATGAATCAAAACATTTTCAATAAGGGCTTATGAGTCATATCAGTACTTCAATCATATTGTATGTATTCATTTCAGAAGCTACAATCTGAGAAAAAAAGATCAAAGTGACTGACTTTTTTAAATGTACATGCTAGTCATTATACAAGGATGAACTGTCAGATGTGGCTGTACCTTTTATAATTGTTAACTAGGAGATGCATTACATATTTTATTTCAATCGATTTTAAACAAGACAGAAAGAAATGCAATTTATTTTACAACTATCATCTTACAAACAATATCAGCATGATATATTAGGCCAAGTTCATAAAGATATTGGCAGGCCTATGTAAAACGTAGGTGTACAAATACTGGCATTTACAATGAAAATGTGGTCACTCCAAAGCAGCAGTAAACATTTAAGTTTATTCCAAAATCGCAAAAATGTGCACATTAAAATATTTTGGCAAAGCTGCCTCGATCACATGTTCTTTGTCGGCCATTTTAACAACCCCTTTTACCCCACAATATAATAAAAATCGGAAAAAATTATATATTTTTGCACCAAAGACAACAGGGTTGTAAAATGCAAGACATTTTGCAACAGTCAAATCATGCAAAGGTGATATAAGTAGCTCAACTAAACTATTTATATTGCATTTAAGGGGGCATTTAATTCTTTACACGACTATACAAAAAAATATTTTGGTGAAAGCATTTTTCAACGATTGCATCAAAATACTGCACTATATATGCACAAGTTAAAAAGCAAGAAACATCTTTAAAAATGACATAGGCGTAACTAATCACAAAATGCAGCCTGTGTCTCTGGTAAAGTGCGTGTGCTAATAAATATTGATATAATATTTTAAAATGCAAATATCTGAAATAATGAGATACAATATTCTACAGTCTGGTACTTACATTATATATGCACACAGATTTCGCCTAAGTGGGCATGAGAACAACATTGATGAAATACATTATAGGGAAAAGCTCAACAGGAACTGATACTAATGCACTGTTGATACATTATAGTCACCTTCATGCACAGGTGGGTGTAAAAAGTGTTCACTGCTCCTTTATTACAATCTTAAAAGTTCATCATCCGGTCGGAGGCAGGGCGGAACCACGAGGTCAGCAGTCTAGCTGCTAGACCTATAAATTAATTATGGGTTTGTAATGCGCTAGAATCGACTCCCGAAGGCTTTCCCTGTGAGATGGTCCCTACTGGGTATCTCCAAGGTGAAACCAGGCATCCCCGGCGTATGTGGGGGGCCGTTGTGGAGATGAGGCAAGCTAATGCCCAGAGTTGCCGAGTGTGATCCCTGCTTAGAGTAGGCACCGAGGTGAGAATTATCGAGTCCGCTGACACTGGTCCACGACCCTGCCACGTTGGGAATTGAACCCTGGTCCCAGGCCGTCCTCTGCTCCCGGGTCTGCCGCCTCTAACCAGTGAGCCACACCACTCCACTTATCACATGGCTTCTGCGCGTCGGAGTAGATCACATGTGGTACGCTCCAACTGCTCAATGCTGCCTTGCAACTATTTCAGTTGAATTACGCTGCTAAACCTATTTTTAAAAGCGTGTCAGTGTGCTTTTAACTATATTGGGCACGTGGCACTTTGTTTTTACCTGTGCAGGCACCTTGCACCTTACAATTCTCCTCCCTCCCATCCCCACTCACTGGTGGTGTTATCGCCACGCTCCCCGGTCCACCACGGTCAGTTCCTAATTGTGTGGAGGGAGTAGCTCTGTCACAGACCTCACTTCCGGTTGGGAGCAGGGCGGAACCACAAGGTCAGCAGTCTAGTTGCTAGACCTATAAATATCACATGTTTTCCACTTCGTCAAGCGAACGCGCGCTGCGGGCGTGCCACCAGCGGCCCAAAGGCAAGCTGGTCTGCACCCGTTTGTGCCTGTACGGGGCTAGGGGCTATACCCCCCGTCCTTTCTCCCCCAGAAGAAGTGTTTTACTCTCGCGACCTACTTTTGCGTTTGAGGAAGTTTCCCAACAAAAATTGCCTACATTCCTTGTTTTTATTAACCCTGGGCGTAGCACTTCGCTACGCCCACGGAGTGGACGTAGTGTTGCCTACTTCGCCATTCGCGAAGTAGGCATAGCAGGCAACACTACGCCTACCCCGCGGGCGTAGCGAAGTTGCCCGCCAGTTGCCCGCCACCTGCCTCCCTCCCGCCCTCCCTAAATACTTAAATTGCATTTTATAAAATAATTAAAAACCACTTACCTTGTCCGCCGCGTCCCCGGGGCTCCCTCTCGTCATCGTGCGATTCGCGCCGCAGTCTTTGATAGTAATGCGCATGCGCGGCCGCCCGCGCATGCGCATTTCTCGTGAGAAATGCGCATGCGTGGGCGGCCGCGCATGCGCATTACTATTCAAGACGGCGGCGCGAATCGCGCGATGACAAGAGGGAGCCCCGGGGACGCGGTGGACAAGGTAGGTGGTTTTTAATCATTTTATAAAATGTAATTTAAGTATTTAGGGAGGGCGGGAGGGAGGCGGATGGCGCATAGTGTGGCTACGCGGAGTGCGTAGGTGGACGTAGTGTCTCGCCCACTTCGCGTAGCTTCGCGAAGCCCCACTGCGCCCACTACGCCCACCCTTAGTTTTTATGCAATAACAGCGCTACATGCCTTCATTGCCCTTTTAAATTTGGTCAGTAATTGAAGAAGCAGACCTCGTCTCAGACACCGGCACCCTATGAAATGTTCTTTCTGCACTGCAGATCCCTCCCCAAACATTATGTACAAATCTCTATGTTTTTACAGGAAGAACTCCCTGTTGCTTTGTTCCTAACTGAGACTTGGCTCAACAATGAGTCTGATCTTCTCCTTGTACATGCTCGTCTCCCCGGATAGCACATCCAGTAGAAAGACCGCAAAAGCAATAAGGGAAGTGGCATTGCCATTATTTATAAGGATCAATTTAAATGCCATATCACAGCAGATCCTCTCAGCCCTTGTAAAATCAGGCTCACCTAGGGACTCTGCCCCCCACATGTTCTAAAACTAGCTGCAGAAACAATTCTTCCAGTAATCCTGGAATTGATAAACTCAGCCTTCTCCTCTAGTATAGTTCCTCTGCCCTGGAAATGTGCAATGGTAAAAGCACTTATTCTAAAGCCGAATATGGATCCTGACCACCTGGGGAACTTCTGTCCCATTTTCCTCCTGCCCGTGATCAGCAAAATCCTTGAAAGACACGTCAATGCTGTCCTATCCGAACATTTGGAATCTTACCACCTTCTGCGCTCCTCCTAGACAGGTTTTAGACCCCAAAAAGGGACAGAAACTGCTCTGCTAGCGGTGGCGGAAGAATCCAGGAAAATTCTGGACCAAGGAGGTACAGCGGCTATTCTCCTCCTTGACCTCAGAGCTGCGTTTGACACTGTCAATCAGAGCATCCTGACTCTTAGGCTCAGGAGTCTTGGAGTGATGGGGGTGTAATTACCTGTCTGCAATCCTTCCTGGAGGACAGGGTTTACCAGGTCTTCGAAGGCAATACCTTCTCAGAGCATATGCCTCCCAGCTGCTGTGTTCCTCAGGGACCCTCCCTGAGTCCGACAATATTTAATGTGTACATGAGCCCGCTGGCTGAGATATTCCGTCCATTCAGGATAAAAATAGTTACATACGCCGATGATACGCAGCTCATAGTGGCTCTAAACCACACTGAGAATGCATCTTGGGGTCTGGGACCCTATCTTGAGAAAGTGGCTGAATGGATGGAACGCTCCTGCCTGAAACTAAACGTAGAAAAAACTGAGCTAAAGCTCCTTGGGATCCCTCCAGTGTTCAATACAGGGCAATTGTGGCCAAAATACCTTGGCCCTGCTCCCACACCTAAAAATCAGATAAAAAGTTTGGGCATGTGGCTGGATCGCATTTTCAACTTTGAATATCAAGCAACAAAGTTATCAGACACCTGCAATGGCATTCTCAGGATGCTCCACAAAACTATTATTATTATTATTACTATTTTTATTCTTATAAGATGCACAGCTACCCAAGGGTTTCTCGGCGCTGCCCATCAAGAACAGAAAAGAAATGAGAAAAGACGAGAGAAGATTGGATTCCACATATTAAACAACCAGGTTTTTAGGCACTTACAATAATTCTCATATATGGTTTCTGTCCGAAGTGACATATGAAGGGAGTTCTACAAGGTGGGACCTAGGCAGGAAAAGGATCGACTGCACATACATGACAACCTGGTCCCGGGCACCATAAATTTCGACTGAGTGGTGGATCGTACGGAACGTGAGGGGAGGTAGTGGTGAACTTAAGCCTGCAAATATTGGTGCGCTTTACCAAATTTTATTTTGAACATATAACTCAGGGCTTTGAACTTTATACGGTTCCCAAACCTGAGCCAATAAAGATCTTTGAGGGCGCCTGAGATGGAAGCTGCTTTTGGGACCGTACAGAGCAACCTAGCTGCCCCATTTTGTACCAGCTGTAACTTCCGTACCACATCCTTATTGGCTTCTAAGAACAGAATGTTGCCGTAGTCCAGCCTTGAAGTAACGAGAGCATGGACCACAGTACGTTGCATGGACAAAGGCAGCATCCAGAGGATTTTCCTAAGCAATTTGAGGATTGTAAAGCAGGTGGAAGACACTCTCACTGCTTGTTGCCTCATTGAAAGCTGGTCATTGATTATAACACCTAAGTTCCGGACCTGCTGATTAGGCTGGGGCAAGGCTCCCATTTCAGGTGGCCAATGTTGGGGGCCCCGCAGATCTTTATTCTTGCCCAATATCATCCCCTCTGTCTTTTCGCAGTTGAGTTTAAGCAGGTTGGCTTGCATCCAGCCTGCTATATTCCTCAACCCAAACTGAAGAGAGGATGGTTTGGATGCCCTTTCAGCAGATAAAGAGAAACCATTCTGGGTGTCATCGGCGTAGAAAAAAAAGAGACAACCCAGAATCTTCAACAATCGACGCCAGAGGCCTGACATAGATTTTGAATAATAGAGGGCTGAGGATTGAGCCTTGAGGAACCTGTAGGGCGAGGAGTAAGTGTTGGAACTGGATGTGGGAAAGAAGACTTGGAACGTGCTATCAGCCAGGAAATCTTTGAGCCAATTAACACCATCACTGCTATTGATATTTTCCTCCGGTGCTGAATTCTTTGAAAGTCCATTGTTCATGACGAGCTGGGCTCGGCATCAGCGTGCGAGGAGGCTACGCCATGACGAGCCCAGCTCGTCATGAGTGTGGAAGGGGTTAAGCGCCACACCAGTCACTCCCAAAGATTGCAAAGCTTGCAAGAGCAGAGTATGAGAAACTGTGTCAAACATGGCGCTTAAGTCTAGGAGTATAAGGGCTACAGTATCCCTGGTATCAACACAGTTACGTAACATTTGTGTGACTCCAAGCAGAGTAGTCTCTGCTGCAAAACCCCGATCCAAAGTCAGACTGTGAGCCATGCAAAGAATTTTGGGATTCAACGAATGATGACAGTTGGATATTTTTGAAATAGGCCAGAAGTTAGACAGTTGCGCGGGGTCAGCGTTAGCTTTTTCTAGAAGTGGGAGAACCATTGCATGCTTCCAGGCAGATGGTTCCTTTGCTTCCATTAAGTAGCCATTAAGCAAGTCCATAATTAATAACAGAGATGGCTCTACCCAGAATTCGCCTAAAGGAATTAATATCTAAGGGCACTCAAGTTTCTAGATTGCTAATGTGTGTTGAGAATGAACTAACCTGTGGTTCCGTACTTTTAATTGACTGGTAGAAATTCTTTATTGGCTGTTGTCTGTTAGCTGGTTGGGATTCATTAAGTGTGGAATATATACTTTCGCCTTTATAGAGAAAGAACATAGCGAGTTCATCACATTGTGATTCAGTGAGAGCCGGGGATTTGGGTAGGTAAGCAGCGCCCAATAATTCTTTCACAAGCTTGAACAATGTCTTGGCATTGTTTTGTGCCTTAAAAATAGTAGAGGTCACATGCTCCGCACGCGCAGCTTTACAAAGCTGCATTGAGAGCGCAAAATCCTCCCTCTTCTTCCCTCTTAGCCAGAAGGTTGATGGTCCAGGCCCTCATTCACTCACGCCTTGACTATGGGAACGCTCTACATCTAGTTACCCCTCAAACAGCTATCACTAAGTTACAGATTGGTCAGAAATGTGCCTCCCGTCTACCTCTGCAGACCCCATATAGGCAATCCGCCAAACCTGCATTGAGGGTGCTCCATTGGCTGCCTGTATCTGAGAGAATCACATTTAAAGCCTTATGCATCGCTCATAAGTCCTTTTGGGGGAAAGGACCAACAATTATTCAAAATATTGTTTCACCGTAATGCCCTAACAGAAACCTTTGCTCGACCAGCCTCCTTCTTGCATCAGTCCCAAAAATGATAAAAGCAAGGCGTGGTGGGCGTCCCTTCTCTTATAACACCGCTCATTTTTAGAACGCCCTCCATTTCCATCTATGTCAGGAATCTAATCATCTAACCTTCCATAAATTACTTAAAACTTGGCTGTTCCAAAAATTGGCATAAGCATCTGTGTTTACTCCCTCCGCTGACGCTGTGATCGCTGGGATGCCTTAGAAGTGTGGCTCAGGGGTTAGAGGCGGCAGACCCGGAAGCTGAGATCGGCCCTGGACCAGGGTTCAATTCCCCGCCTCGGCGGGTCTTGGGCTCAAAAATTCCACGGACTCGATAATTCTCGCTCCGGTGCCTTCTCAACTCACGGGTTCACACTCTGCGACTCTGGGCAATAGCTTGCTTAATCTCCACAATGGCCCCTCGCGGCGGGATGCCTGGCTTTCACCTTGTGGATACCCTGCCTGGGTTATCTCACAGGGGAATACCAGGACGGGTTCCCTAAGCAAGCGCCGGGAAACCCTTTGTGGGTAGCTGTGCGCTATATAAGCTCAAATACATTTACATTTACATTAGCGTAGCTACGCGCTTTATAAATCTTTTTTCATTCATTCATTCATGATTCCTACATGTTATTAGTGTTATTATTGCTTTCGTCATTATTATTTTTATCATTGTGTAGCCTTTTGTGTTATTCTGTTTGCCATGAGGTGTTGTGGAACAGTGCCTACATCGTCCTTTACTCCATGTATTGTGGTAATATGCGAAGTAAAACCTTCAGTGGGAAACACCATTTCTGCAAGGATGCAGGATTTTCTCTGTCGGAATGGGGTTAAAGTTCTATTTTGGTCTTACCACAATGTATCTAAACCCCCTCATTAGTTTCCCCATACATATCCACCAATTTCAATTCATAATCTTTATTCGATTGTAGATTTTACAATCATAAAAGTTCATTTTTTAAAATCACACAATTAAAACGGTTACAATTCATTATCAAAGGCAATTAATGACACAATAGACAGTACAATATATCAGACAATAAAGCAAGGGAAGTATATAGTTAAAAATATAAATAACTGTAAGCTTAAAAATCACCAGCACATTTTTTTACATCATGGTTAGCCATCCATGCTTTTCCTAAAGCAGATGGCTTTTTTTAAGAAATTACAAATAAACAGGGTACAGTCAATATTCAGTAGTTGTAGGTAGTAGAGTGCGAGTTTAATTTGTGTGAAGCTCAATTTTTTAAGACACGGTTTAAGGTATAAATTCCGTGGGGTAGAGTAGTAAGGGCAGATAAAAAGGAAGTGTGCCAGATCTTGAGGAGACTTCCTGTCGCAGCCACAAGCTGGCAACACTTCGCCCCGCTGAGCACCACTTGGGAATGCCAGTAGAAGGTGGTAGAGGTCAAAACGGAACCTTATTAAAAGGAACCGCTCATAGCTGGACATAGGCCATGTCAGATAAGGTTCTATTTGCAAGCATGTTTGTAGCAGTAGATGTTTCCTGACACTGACCTTGTGTGTCTCAACCTCTTCCCTATCGGTACATCTTAACAAAACTATGGCATTCTTGACCAGGTTCACATCAGATTTTCTGATTGTATTTGGGGCATAAAACAGATCACGTCGGCCTATTGCCGTTAGGCTGTCCTTTATATACATATCCACCAGATAATATTCCTTCCCAAAGAAGCTCATGGGTGTGTTATTTTTTGATGATTGATTGATCTATTGGTGGTTGTAATATTTTGCAGATTAGACACACCTGCACTGTGTCACCGGCATTGTGAGGCTTTATCTGGCTGCATAATTTTCCACAAGGCAAACATAAAATCTTTGCATTAGAAATAGGAATATTTTCTCTTAATTTCTGATTTATTTATCTGAGTTCAATTGAAATCATCCTTCAGCTTTGGTAATTGGGTTCTGTAAAGCGCCATCTGCTATAATGTCCTGCTTATTCAATCTTGCCAGGTAGGTTATTGTTGATGCAGATCAACTATGTCCACATTGCTTAGGTATGCCTGTACTCGTACTCTGATATCACATCCTTGTCTATGTCTACATAGTAAAATGCACAGTCTCTATCTGCATCCCTGCATTTATGCTCCCGCTCTAGTAGAATGTAATCTAGATTCATAATGTCTTGATCCTGGGAAGCAATTTTCCTTTGGAAAATTGACAAATGTGGAACCTTTGAAACAGGTGAAGGCATATTTTGTCTGGCTTTTCTGTGATGATAGCATGCATAGATTTGTTTGTGCACTAAACGATGAATTCAGTCACGTTATAGAATCTCTACCTTATGTCTTTCATTTTTACTAGGCTCTTTGGAAATAACACTTGTTGTTTACCTCATCTCCCTAAAAGTACTGCGCCTATTCCTCAGTTTTGAGATGTAGTTCTCAAAAAGGTAGAGCATTTGGCAATTTTAAAACTGCTACTCTAGTGCGGGAGGATTTGGACTGTTCAGGAGCTGGATCCGGCATGTCACGTCCTGGTTTGTTAAGCTAGGTTTAAGATACTTTTGGATTGGTCCCTGCTCATTGTCATTGGTTTCAAAGCAGGGATTGAAGTCAATGTATTGGGGACATGTTAGATTTAATCTATATCCAAGCTTTAGGTTGGGAAGATTGTCCTTGCATTTTTTTTGTGTCAAACCCACACCACACTTTGAAATGTTCTTGAATGTTATACAGCCTCAGTTAGCTAAGACACTTTATATAAAATTTTGCTTTGACTAAGCATGGGCGAATTTTGCGAATCTCGCGTTCGCGAATTTTGCGGATTTGCGAACTCGCAATTCGCAAAATCCGCGAATTCTCGCGAATTTGCAGATTTTTTTTTGTGTGTTCTCGCGGGTTTCTGCGAGTTCGCAAGGGTTTTGTACAATTTCGCAAGCGCAAACTTACCTGTCGGGTCGCAAGTTTTGCGAACTTGTTGTTTCTACGTGTCCAGCCTGTTTGGGACACTCTTCTTCATCACTGCCACTCTCTGTCACCACTGCCACTCTCTGACTACTCATGCCACCCTCTGGCCCACCCATGCCACCCTCTGTTTCATCACAGCACCCTCTGGTTGTCCAGTCAGTGTACATTATTGTGGCAAAGCAAAGCACACCTTCCCTGCCTCAAGTGACCTGAATTAATTTGGGGCTGATTAATGTGTCACAGAATATTTTTTTAGCTGGCACCTGCTTCCTTAGTGCTTCCTGATTAGTGATCTTTTGCACTTGCTAAGTGCTTTCATTGTTGCAAAATTAGTTACAACACCTGCCCTGCCCCAACTGACAATAATGAATTAGGGGCTGATTAATGGATTTGAACTTCCAGCCTGGCTCCTGCTTGTCTCCCTTAGCTGTAATTCAGGACCTTTGTGGCATATGTGTAACTATTCTGAGGTTCAGAGCAGGGTCACATAATAGTTGCAAGTAAGCAACTGAACTCTGGAGGGGCCCCTCAGGAAGCACTACAGGAAATGGCTACTAATGATGAGCCTGAACTTTTGAACCTGGTAAGTAGTTTCAGTTTTGCTAAGATTGTATTTCTGCAATTTAGCGCTTATTCGCGGGGCGCGAAGTTGTACTGGGAAGCCGCGAACTCACGCGAACAGTGCGAGCAAGCCATAAAATCCGCTGCTCGCGGATTTGCGGATTTTGCGGGAGATTCGCGAATCTCGCGGATTGCGAATTTACCGAAAATCCGCAAAATCCGCGAGCGAAACGGATTTTCCGCCCATACTTAGCTTTGACTTCTTAGAAATGAGATCCTTTACTTCGAAATGGAAAAATGTTGATGGTGAACCTGAAGATGATAACTATTCATTTTGCCCCAGTCACATGAAAGAAAAATGTGGTAAACATACTGCTATTTTGCCTAGCAATTGTGAAGCCTAGAAGCCCAAAAAGAAATGGATACACCCACTGTCTTAATTTTGGGCGTAGGAAATACCTGCAAGCCTTAAGTATATTAAAAAGTAATACATCCATGCATGCAGTTTTTAGTCTGAGACATTATTTACTTGCGATGGGGCTTCTGTGGAAGCAGAGGGGATTGAGTGTTTAATTGTTTTTATGCTTTAGAAGGCAATTTTAATTGTGAGGTCAATGCTCATGCCATGTCATTTGCCATGTATTATGTATATTTTCAAAATAAATTGGGATCTTCGATTTTATTGACAATTTGTAATTGTTCAAATACTGAACTATCAATACAACTTGTGCAGTTCTAACCATTGTTTAAGAGAATGGCACCATCAGTGAATTATTAATGGAGAATAATATATAAGGAACTTGTTATATATCTATAGCAAATACTGTATTTGTTTCTGTATTTGCAAATGGAATTTGGTTGTTTTTATGTTTTTACTATGTGCTTTTAAGCTACTGTATTGAACCGCCCATTCAGCCAACATGCACCAGTCCATATTATGTTTCCAGTCTTCCAGCTGTGGCACCTGTTCTACTCCCCACATTTTAGCGTAATTTGTTTTGGCTATAGCCAACACCTGTGTTAACCATATACATTTCAAATGGAGCAAATCTGTTTCCTCCTAAACACTTAGAAGACACCACTTCACTGCCAGAGCGAAGTAGGACCTGCATACTTCACTCAAGCAGTCATTGACCTCGGTGCTCCCGGAAATGGCCTGTCTGACGAATACAGATGGAAGTCTGGACGTTGAATATACAGACTTAATCCAGAACTTGAATAAAGCCATTGATCAGATAGCACCGGAAAAAACTCAGTTAACCAAAGGACCTGGTAAAGAGGCCCCATGGTTCACTCCGCTGCTAAGGGAACAAAAAAGGAAACTCCGAGCTCGGGAGAGAATTTGGAGGAAAACTAAGCAGGATACAGCAAAGAACCAATACAAAGACTCACTCCACCTGTATAAAAAACTTATTTCTCAAGCTAAGGCGGAGTATTATGAGTCTCGCCTACAGAAGGCTAGGAACACCCAGAGGGAGACCTTTCAAATCCTATCGGAGTTGAGCAAAAAACAGGAGAATTCAGAGTCTCCCATAAACTGTGACACCTTCCAGGGGTATTTCCTAGATAAAGTAAAGACCATTATCCTGGAAATAAAGAATAGTATGGTGAATAGTGATACCATACACTCCGAGGTTCACAATCCTGCTCACTGTTCTATGGTACAGTTCCCTGAGCTGGATGAGCTGAGCCTAGAGCAGCTAATGGGTAAAACCAAATCTGGCTCCCCAGCGGATCCATGCCCCCCTAGTGTCTTCCGTGTGGCACGGCCGCTATTGGAAGCTCGGATTATTTCTCTCCTTAATAGGTCCCTAGAAACAGGATACCTACCAAGCGATCTTAAGGAGGCGCGTGTCAGACCTCTGCTGAAGAAACCAGGCGCAGACCCGGCTGTCCTGAAGAACTACAGGCCGATCTCCCAGTTGCCCTTCCTTGCAAAGGTCCTAGAGCAACATGTGCTGAAGTCCCTGTCCCTGTATCTCGAATCCCATAGCTTACTGCATGAACGACAGGCGGGGTTTCGAGCGCACCATGGCACCGAACTAGTGATGCTCTCGGTGCTAGATGAACTGAGAGGCATGGCTGACGGCAAAAAACCGAGCGCCCTGATTTTATTAGACCTGTCAGCGACGTTCGATACCGTCAGCCATGACCTGCTCCTGGGAAGACTGAAGGCCTTTGGGATCAAAGGCTTGGCCTTTAAGTGGTTGCAATCTTTCCTTTTGGGAAGGACACAGAGGATACAACTGGGGGAGTCGATATCGGAGGTGGGATTCTTAGAGTGCGGGGTACCGCAGGGTTCCGCACTGTCCCCACTCCTGTTCAACCTTTATCTGCAGCCCCTGATTGCGTCTTTGGCTGAGATGGGTTGCAGAGTCTTCAACTATGCTGACAACACTCAGCTTGTGCTGAGCATTGATAATACAGGGACAGCACAAATCCAAGCTCAAAACATCTTGAGGTTTACCGTGGGGTGGATGACGGAAAACCTACTAAAGATCAACCCGGATAAGACCGAGGTACTGGTAATTCCTTCTACCACCTCACCGTGGAGAAACCTAGTGCCAACGTGAAGAGTTTGGGGATTAAACTAGATTGTGATCTGTCAATGTGCAGCCAAATTTCCGCCGTTGTTGGAACCTGCACGAACATCATTAGACAATTGAGAAAGTTAGCCCCCCTCCTTTCTCATTCTATGATGCGCTCAATTGTAGCAGCAACCGTCATTTCACGGATCGACTATGGGAATGCCCTGTATCTTGGCCTCCCAAAAACATTGACAAACAGACTTCAAGTCGTAATGAATGACGCCGCACGACTGATCTTCGGAGTACCCAGACGAACAAAGGCCTCCCCTCTACTCCAAAATCTTCATTGGCTCCCTGTTAAAGAGAGGGTTGAGTTTAAGAGCCTCTGTATAGCGCATAAGGCGATTTATGGCCATGCGCCAGCATATATTAAAGCCCGTCTGGAAGTATACAGTCCGAAGAGAACACTCAGATCATCGGACTCTCAGCTACTGGTTTGCCCCCGCTATAAATTAGTGACCAAGGGAGGGAGAGCCTTCTCTGTTTTGGCCCCTCAGCTATGGAACAAGCTGCCTGAGGGGCTACGCAGGGAGGTGAATCTCCTACGTTTCAGGAAATCCCTGAAAACATTGCTGTTCAGAAGAACCCTGACCGCAATGTAGGCCTGTAGTGGTGTCTCTCGGAGGAGTGAAGCTAAGTTATTGTAACAACATCTATTTCCAATGCGCTTAGAGGCCTGTAGGTGATTGAGCGCGTTACAAATCTAAACTAAAAAAAAACAAACAAAAAAATAAAATCTATTGCTATCACCCAGAAGCCCTGCAGTATTGGGCAATCCCAAACCATGTGATAAAAGGTGCCAGTGTGGCCACATCCTAATCTGCATATGACACTAGGTGCTCTACCCATTATAAACAGCATGGATGGGTAGTATTAGAAGTGGTGGAAGATTTTTGATTGTACTAGGCTGAAACCTGAACATAGGCCACCTCTCTAAAGGATGATAATGCTTCCTCCCATTCATCATCCCCGAGATCGTGTGCATAGCGTTGTCTTAGTTGTGTCACTGATCGGGTGTATTCTCGAGTAACCTCTTTGATTTCAGATGTGGCATTGCATGGTATATATACATCTAACAGTCTATCCTCTAGGGATGAAGACTCCGGTAGCACTGCCTCTCTTGGCAGCGCTGCCCTTAGTGCATGTCAGACCTCTAGGTAATGGTATGTTTCGGTAGGTGCTAATTTGTAGTCATGTTCTACGTCTTGAATGGTGATATCACCCTGATGCCATAAGTCTCCTACCCGGGAGAGAGCAATTAGGTCCCATTTATCAAAGCCCGGGAGCCACACGAGTGTTCACAGTGCTGGTGTGTCCCAAAGGGGCACAGCCTGTGTAATCTTCCCATTCTAGCCCAGGGCTCAAGTAGTTGCATGCCAGATGTCAATTACTATTGCTGTTGGTCCCTGGAGTTTTGATAAAAAAATTGGGAACCGAATGTTGTAATAGACACGGTTTTAGTGAAATCCATATAGTTAAGAGATATGAAATTAAATTAAATAAGCTGGCAAAAAGTTGCACCTGGATATGGCATGTGTGAGGATGAAAGTACATGGATTCAAAACCTTAAACTGAAAATTTAAGCAGCCAATTCTGCAATGTATGTGTTTTACATGTAATGCAGCCAAATGCGATGCAGCGCACGCAACAAAATCCGTTTTATTTATTTATATGTTTATTTAGCTCTATTCGGCCATATTCCATACTTTACTACCCCCCACCCAGCCCCTCCCCACCCCACGTCACCGCCCGGTATCACTCCCACCACGTGCCGCTAATCTCTATCTCTAAAGTGCAGAGCTTTAATTATCTCTGGGTTTTGAAGGTGGACGATCTGAGTTGAGGTAAGCTCCTGACCCAGATAGCCTGTAAATTTCAAGGGGCCATAGATGTAATTTTTAAGCTCTCCAAAACATTGGTTCTTAAGGCCATTAAGGAATCCATTACTCTGTATAAGAGTAAATGCCTCTCTTTGGGGAACTATGGGGCCAGTGTTTGGAGATACACTCCCTGTGGAAGTCTACAAATGACTTAAAACAAATGGCTGTGCAGGCTGCTAGCTACCCTCAGAGCATGGCCAGCCTTGTTGTCGATCTGGAATCTGGACTTCCTTCTTTGGAGGACATAGCTCAGGCTGCACCTCTGGTACTCTGACTTAAGATTTTGTATTCACCACACACTTCAATTACACAAATGGTTATTGAAGATTGTTTAAGACAAGATCGTGCAGCTTCTATTCCATGGTTAGCTTATGTCAAAAGGGCTTTTCTGACCTCAGTCTGACAAATGTCTTCCAGTCCCCAAATGAAATTGACAGTAGCACAAAAAAACATGGTAAATTCTCTCTTCTCTCAATGTAGAAGCCAAGCAAGATTTTCTAAATATCAATCTATGAGTTCAGTTTCCCGGTGTCTAGACTTAAAGCATGTTGAAGGAACAGAACCATATTTATTGTGGGTTTTGAAGTCTTAACATAGATTTTACCTCACTCGTTTTAGATTAAGCACTTTGCACTATTTGGTTGTCCATGCCCATCAGAGCACTTGGTTTCACACTTTACCACCCTGCTCTTGCGATTTCACTTTCAAGCAAACACTTACACAGTGTATGTTTTTTTGTGGTTTTTATGTACATGCTAGACTGCAATTTCTATGTCCATTGTTGCGTATTTCTGGTTCAAGTTTGTATGTTTGCAACGCCTCCAGCTCTTAGACCTAAAACTCTGTTTAGCTGTCATATGTTACATCCGACAAACCTTTAGCATCAGAAGATCTGAGAATTATAGCAACTTCTGAGAAGCCTGAATTTTTAATTCTTACCCCAGGCCTGAGCCTATGTTCATCATGTGATTAGTGTTTACAACCTTGCTTTAATCAGAGCTCCATTGACTGCTATAACATGGCTGCATGATTGTATTACAAATTTTAACCATACTTGTACCCCAAAGCTCTACAATTAGAAGTTCCTCCCTCTCAAACCCTTTGCAATGATATTGCAACTTATTTCGAGGACAAAATCAAGAACATTCAAAAGGATTTTGGAACTCCAAGTTTACCAGAATCTGTCAAAGAACATGAGCTGGACCATAGGCATGATAGGTCCGTTCTTCACGCCTTTCAAACTGTTACTTGACCCCAGACTCACGAAGCCATCTTAACATGCAAATCAGGTTCGCCAGTGGATGCATGCCCCCCCAACGATACTAAATCATATCATTGACATAGTGAATTTGGTGATTAATGATATTGTGAAATCCTCTCTCCTTAGTAACACGGATAAGACAGAAATTTTGATGATAGGGAAAAATAGCCCCTTTCAACCCAAGGTCTGGTGGCCGGAAGAGGCAGCAGCCCCTCCATCTACTGTTGAGGTGGCTAAAAACCTGGGGGTGTGGTTTGACTCCTCCCTCTCCTTCAAACCCCATGCACTTAAGGTGGTGGGTACAAGCTTTAGCTTAATTAAAACCTTGGAAAAATTATTTGATTTGATTCAGGTTGATGCAAGGGAAACAGTGGCAGTAGCCCTAATACTCTCACGTTTAGACTACTGTTGTAGCCTCCTGGCAGGGGTCAATAAATCAACCCTGAGGAGTCTACAGGTAGTGCAACATGCAGCAACCAGATTGGTCTTAAAACTTCCCTGTAGGGCGTCAGCCTCAGTGGCCTCGAAAACCCTTCATTGGCTCCCGCTACATAAGAGAATTTTATTTAAACTTCTTCTCACGACCTACAGAGCAACTCGCCGACTAGGGCCAGTATATCTCGCCAGAAGATTTACACCATACACTACAATGAGGACACTTAGATCTACTTTTCCAAACCTACTCAAACTCCCCGGCTTCAAACTTAAAACCAGGGGAGGGAAGTCGGCTACTGTGTTAGGGGCAAAGGCTTGGAATTTCATGCCAAGCACATTAAGATCAATAGAATCTGAAAAGCAGTTTAGGAAGGCCCTAAAGCCATGGATCTATGGATCATCTGATGAATCTTGCCTTGCCCTCATCTAGATCTTAACTCTTCACCGCTGAAGTTCGTTATCTTATAGCGCCAGGAGGCTCCTCTAGGAGTGACAGGTTGCGCTTTACAAATGTCACAACTTCATTTAATTTCATTTCATTATATTTTGTGATTTGAAATTATTCATTTGTTTGTATGTAACAATGACTTACAGATATATTATGGTTTTTATGGCTTTTTGACGAATAAAAGCTTTGTCCTGGCTGAATGACTCTAACAGTGCTTGGTACAAGCCGATTCACGATTTGGAATTGCGATTTGGTATTTTTCAGAATGATCTCATTGCCAAAAATATTGTTTGTATGGTGAACACTTAATCTTCTAATCAAAGGTGGGGGAGATGGAACGTAGACCCATTCACTTTCCAAATAGCATATACTAATCAAATGAGAAAGGATCACTTGTCCTGCTCAACCTTAGGTATGCAGGAAGAACGGAGGATGTCCCAGTAAAAACACCCTCATGCACGTGATGGGTGCGATGGTATCTGAAGCGGTATATCTTGGTTCTCCGCTTATAGATCACGTGGTTTTTGTGTTTTTTAAAATCCCCTATCACTGGCTCACTACTGTTTCAACCTTGGGTAAGAACCTCCTGGTGGAGGCTGCATAACCTAAACAGACCTAATGATTATGCACACATGTGATCTATAAGCGGAGAACCAAGATATACCGCTTCAGATACCATCGCACCCATCACGTGCATGAAGGTCTTTTTACTGGGACATCCTCCGTTCTTCCTGCATACCTAAGGTTGAGCAGGACAAGTGGTGAACACTTAACTCAGTGCTTCTCCACTGTGATTAGATTGCAAAACTTCCACTGCCAGTTTATCCATTTCCAGTTCACCATTCGCGGCCAGCACAGGTAAGAGTGGTGAGCCGGGGTGGGGTTCGGGGAAGCCGACATAAGACAGGATAAGTTAAATTAAATTGAAAAAAAAATAAAACCACTTACCTTGCACTCGCTGAACCGCCAAAAATGAAAAAAAACACTTTCCTTGTTCTTGCTTTTTACATTTTTTTAATGTCATTTAACTTACCCTTGTCATATGTCGACTTCCCCATCCCGCACCCCGCTCACCCTCTTACCTGTGCCAGCCGCCACAGCAATTCACATGGGTCGGATTATGTGGAGTGCAGTTTCCAATGTCATTTATGCCTGAAATTCCATCAAATGGATTGACAGCTTCATTTTGGAGGTTCTGTATGAGCAACGTTTGGTACATAAATAAGAGTTCCACAACCGGGCCTGGTGGCTCAGTGGACTAATCATCCACTTTAGGGGCGTGTGTTTTACTGCATGGTCACAGGTTCAAATCCCGGCAGGTCCTCTAAGCCTTTCATCCTTTTGAGGTCAATAAAATGAGCACCATTGAGTTGGGTAACAATAAATATCTGTTATTCAGCGCCAAGATGCGCTTAGGTGCCCGTTTGCCTTACAAATACGCATGTTATGTGATGTGTTTCATGGAACGTTAGTAGACTCAGGTAAACTGATCTTCAAGCCCTCTTAATCTCAGGTAATTTCAGGCATTTTGCAGTATGTTTGTTATGTGAAATTCACAAAATTATGAAATTATGCCTGGGAGTTTAATTAGACTATCCATGCAAATTGAGGGACCACAGGAACAAGACAAATGATCAGAACACAAGCAACTGTTGTTTGTGGTACTTGTGTATTGTGGATAATTTCTTTATGTATGTGAAGACGCGTTTCACAATAATATTCAGAGCTAAATGCTGGATTTCTATTTTGCGTAATATTGTGTAATTTTCCAAAATGTCATGCAATGCTGTAAAAGGCAGTTACACAATCTTCAGACACCCTTGCACATTAGTTTTTATTGCAGGGTTTCCACACACTTGGCATAGTGGGAGTGCAGTGCTACTCATTTTCTAAGACTCGTCTGCCAATCAAGCCCTCAGGACCTCAGGACTCGCTGGCCTGAAGCCGTCACTCCATACTGGTGGACAATCGAGTTCAAATTAAGTTACCTCATGATTAGGGGTGTGCGAAATTCACTTAATTTACTTTTGCCAAATTATACTAAATTTTATTAAAGTTATGCAAATTTTACATAATTATGTGAAATGCAATCATGACTTTTACTGCTACACTTTAGCCTTATGTGCATCCTTTTGAGCATTTCAGTCACAAGGAAGCGCTTTGCACTAAAGGTTGCAAAAAACACAGTTGATGGACAGAATGTAGAACAATGTCATACATTCACCCCAAAACAAGGATCTGGGCCTAAATCCATTGTTTTTTTGCACTACACACCACCCTGGGTTAGACAGTGGCTATATGCAAATCAACTCTGACCCTGTGCCTCATGGGAACAGTCCAGTCCGAACTACCAAGCCATGTCTTTTCCAGACCGGAATCAAGCATCCAAGGACCGGTTTCTGGCTATCAGCCTTCATCAGCCTGGATAGCTTGACTCCAGTGGTGTGGAGAGCCTGGGACTCACGTCTGAGTATACCCAGCACACTCGGGGTGAAAATTGCAAAAAACACAGTTGATGGACAGAATGTAGAACAATGTCATACATTCACCCCAGTACAAGGATCTGGGCCTAAATCCATCGTTTTTTTGCACTCCACACCACCCTGGGTTAGACACTTGCTATATGCAAATCAGCTCTGATTCCGGTCTGGGAAAGACATGGCTTGGTAGTTCGGACTGGACTGTTCCCATGAGGCACAGGGTCAGAGCTGATTTGCATATAGCCAGTGTCTAACCCAGGGTGGTGTGGAGTGCAAAAAAACGATGGATTTAGGCCCAGATCCTTGTACTGGGGTGAAGGTATGACATTGTTCTACATTCTGTCCATCAACTGTGTTTTTTGCAATTTTCACCCCGAGTGTGCTGGGTATACTCAGACGTGAGTCCCAGGCTCTCCACACCACTGGAGTCAAGCTATCCAGGCTGATGAAGGCTGATAGCCAGAAACCGGTCCTTGGATGCTTGATTCCGGTCTGGGAAAGACATGGCTTGGTAGTTCGGACTGGACTGTTCCCATGAGGCACAGGGTCAGAGCTGATTTGCATATAGCCAGTGTCTAACCCAGGGTGGTGTGGAGTGCAAAAAAACGATAGATTTAGGCCCAGATCCTTGTACTGGGGTGAATGTATGACATTGTTCTACATTCTGTCCATCAACTGTGTTTTTTGAAATTTTCACCCCGAGTGTGCTGGGTATACTCAGACGTGAGTCCCAGGCTCTCCACACCACTGGAGTCAAGCTATCCAGGCTGATGAAGGCTGATAGCCAGAAACCGGTCCTTGGATGCTTGATTTCGGTCTGGGAAAGACATGGCTTGGTAGTTCGGACTGGACTGTTCCCATGAGGCACAGGGTCAGAGCTGATTTGCATATAGCTAGTGTCTAACCCAGGGTGGTGTGGAGTGCAAAAAAACGATGGATTTAGGCCCAGATCCTTGTACTGAGGTGAATGTATGACATTGTTCTACATTCTGTCCATCAACTGTGTTTTTTGCAATTTTCACCCCGAGTGTGCTGGGTATACTCAGACGTGAGTCCCAGGCTCTCCACACCACTGGAGTCAAGCTATCCAGGCTGATGAAGGCTGATAGCCAGAAACCGGTCCTTGGATGCTTGATTCCGGTCTGGGAAAGACATGGCTTTGTAGTTCGGACTGGACTGTTCCCATGAGGCACAGGGTCAGAGCTGATTTGCATATAGCCACTGTCTAACCCAGGGTGGTGTGGAGTGCAAAAAAACGATGGATTTAGGCCCAGATCCTGGTACTGGGGTGAATGTATGACATTGTTCTACATTCTGTCCATCAACTGTGTTTTTTGCAATTTTCACCCCGAGTGTGCTGGGTATACTCAGACGTGAGTCCCAGGCTCTCCACACCACTGGAGTCAAGCTATCCAGGCTGATGAAGGCTGATAGCCAGAAACCGGTCCTTGGATGCTTGATTCCGGTCTGGGAAAGACATGGCTTGGTAGTTCGGACTGGACTGTTCCCATGAGGCACAGGGTCAGAGCTGATTTGCATATAGCCAGTGTCTAACCCAGGGTGGTGTGGAGTGCAAAAAAATGATGTATTTAGGCCCAGATCCTTGTACTGGGGTGAATGTATGACATTGTTCTACATTCTGTCCATCAACTGTGTTTTTTGCAATTTGCACTAAAGGTTAGCGCCAAAAAACACAAATATCGTGAATGAAAGCCTGTCATTCGCCTTGCTCCCACACCCCCGCCCTATAAATTTTCCACAAAAGCATAACAAGCGATACGCGAAATTCTCAAAATTATGCAAACTATGCATGTGTAATTGAATTTTCACCCAGGTCTACATGTAAAGGTTTAAGTATTATACTAATGTGCATCAAGTTTTTTTTATGGGACATTTTAACCTTACTGCCACACAAGAAACTTCTATTCTTCTACAACACTGCTGTCTTGTGTTCCACCCTCAAAGTACAAATGAAAATGTTGACATAGAATGCGGTTCATTTTCAAATAGGATCCCATTAAAGATTATTTGATTTTCAAGATGGCTTCCAGAACAGAATCATTTTGACACTCCTACACTTGCTGTCAAGTTGCTGTTAAGCCTGAGAGCACCAGTAGGTCAGTAATTTATAAAAGATTCACTTTCCAAAAATTAAGGAACATAACATAACACACCTCAATTGGAATCATGGACAGTAGCTCCAAAATGGCTTTTTTTCAAACATGTGCATTCAATAAATGAGATGATTGTAAAAGAAACATAGAAATGTGTCTTTGAAGGTGCTTCGCTTGTTTTGCTGTCTCACAATGTCATAATGAACGCCAGAACTGACCTCGGTAAGGTAACCAGATGAGGAGTTAAAAATAATAGTACTCAGACTCTATTTGTTAATAGTCAATATTATGGGGTCAATATGTGTGCAGGCCAGTATTCTTCACATCACCATTGTGACCTACAACCCAAGTAGGATCTTGAAAAAGTACAATGCCATGTACCATTAGAAGACTGCTGTACTCAATGATGGTTCACACTACGGCAATGTGCATGAATTTGCACTTCCTTGAACATGCTTTTTTGAAATATCAAGAAGATGGTTTGGCTGCAGATGTGTACCTGAGGGATGTATGTCGTTACAACGCATACTTTTACAACGCATACCTTTACAATGCATTTTTTACACCGCAACATCGATTACAACGCATTCCTTTACAACGCATGCCATTACAACAAATTCTTTGAAACTACCTTTACAACGCATTCCACTACAACGCATACTACATTTACAACGCATACCATTACAATGCATACCATTACATTGCATGTATGGTAAGTATTGGATAGTGTAGGGGTAAAAATTACTATTCTAACTCCAGGGGGTGCAACAGTAGGGTAAGTGTTGGATAGTGTAGGGGTAAAAATTACTATTCTAACTCCAGGGGGTGCAACAGTAGGGTAAGTGTTGGATAGTGTAGGTATGCGTTGTAATGACTGCGTGGTAATGACATGCGTTGTAGTGGTATGCGTTGTAGTGACATGCGTTGTAATGGTTGCGTTGTAATGGTACGCGTTGTAATGGATGTTGTGTTGTAAAAGTTTTGTTGTAAAGGTAGTGCGTTGTAAAAGTTGCGTTGTAAGTGTTGTTTCCCGTACATGTGAGTGTAGTACCTTTTAAGCCTTTTGGTATTTTGTTGTCTTTGAGAAAAGCAGTGGTAACCAAGCCCTATGCTGGAATCCTCCTCGCTGTTGCTCTGATCAGTTCACAATTTATTTGTGCACATGCACCTTTCATGACGTCTCAGTATCACATATCTGCCTGCACACCTGAGTGATTTATTTGAGTTTGTGAAAGTTATAGCACTCGTAGGCATCTCCTTGCTACAAAGTAGCAATGATCTGAGAGCTTTGGGCAAAGATATTAACAAGTTCAAGAGAGGAGCCCTTAAAGGGAAGCTCGTGTTTCATTTCTTTAAAGTGTCATTTTTTTTGTTTGTAGATTAAGGCAACCCTGGGGGAAGTAAATTCTTTGAAAAGTTTGGTAGTAATCCATATGATGCCCGACCATCAGACCCATATTGCTCTGCTGTTAAGCTCTTTAAAAATAGCAAACATAGGAAGCAAAGATCGATTTGATGAAGCTGCTTTAGAATATTCTAAGGGCCATATGTATCATCAAACTATTTTGCATTTCCTAAATAGCGAATTTTAAGGAATTGCTATTTAGGAAATGCAAAATGGTATGTATGAACAAAATCACATTTAATTTGCGATTCCTTAAGCTTCCTTATTTGCGAATTCGCATTTTGCGAATTCGCAATTAAGGAATAATTTCCAATGCTTTCCCATGGGCCAGGAGGCCCATAGGAATGAATGCAAAATAATTCTCAAATTGCGAATTCGCAATTTGCTAATCGCAATTTGAGAATTATTGCAAGGGTGCAGGGGTGTCTCAAAGACACCCTGCTGCACCCCTGAAAAGAGCATGTGTGTGCATATGGCGCACATACATGCCCTATGGGCATGTGTGTGCATCATATGCCACCTTTAAAAATGCCAATTTGTGCATTTCTGGAAGAATTCGCAAGTTACCATCAACTGAAAGTTGGTGGTAATTTGCGAATTCCTAAACAAAATTCGCAAGCTAAAATTGCTACATACATAGCATTTAAGGAATCGCAAATTTGCGATTCCCTAAATGCTATGGAAAAATAAGGAATCGCACAAGTTTGCAATTCCTTATTTTGGGAATGTTTCATACATTCCAAAATGTGCAAAACGGCCGTTTGCGAGTCGCAAAGGCCGAAATTCTGCGAATTCTTGTTGGAAAACAGTTAAGAAACAACATTTGTCGAATGTCATTAGTTACTTCACAGTCATTTGCTTCAGAAGTCATTGCACGGAGTTTTTCACATCAGGAGTCCCTTTGCAGTGCGTATCATTACAATACTAATACCATCAAATCGAATGCCTTTACTTGTGCATTCCTTCATTTCTCAGATAAGTAAATAAGTATTACTTCTATTATACATATTAATATTAATTTGTAATGTGTATATAATTAAATTTTTATAAGTATTACATTTACATATATGTATAGGTATATGTAGATATAGGTATAAGATAGTGCTAACAATAAGTAAAATTAATTTCATTAGATTAAATAATATTAATTTACAATGAATATATAACTTAATTTATACATATATGTGTGTGTGTTTCTATATATACTATATATATATATATATATATATATACAGATATATATAGATATATATATATTTATATTAACTACTGGCGGTAGTCAGTAGGCAGTTATAGTTATGACCTAGCTACCATAGGAAATCCGCAACATTCTATTGGGAATAACTTTGGCGCCGGTTGAGGAATTTGCGTGTAATTTTCCAAAATTTAGGCCAGCCCCGCTCCGCTCCTTCCCTGAAAGTTTCGGGGGGATTCGTGAAGTGGGGGATGTGAAAAAAGGGGGGTCCCAAAACGTGTTTTCCCCATGTTAATTTCCATAGGACGAATTGACAAGGCTACAGCCTGAACCGCTGAATGGAATTATGCCAAACTTTGCAAAATTGTAGGGACTGGTACGCAGATGTGCCTTTGCTATATTTGGTGAAATTTGCTCCAGTGCTTTTTTTGAAAATTAACTTAAAAAACACATATATATCTATAGGCGCGCACCGAGCGCTCACCGGTAAGCGTACTGGGGAGCGCACCTGGCGCGCTACGGGAGTGAGCGAGTGGAAAGCTGATTGGCTGTCGACATTCTAAACAGTCAGTAAGCGCTGGGTGCGTTCCCATGTACACTCACTGGTACGCGCACCCTGAACGCACCACTTCACTCACTCCTTTACAATATATAAAGAATATAGCTCTTTTTTGGAGAATTGGAGGTAGTTCTAAAAAGAACTGTTTTTTTTCTTCTTTTTTATTTTTTATTTTTTTTTACTTTTTCCGAACGTTTTAATTTTATTTTGGGTTTTTTTTCAGAACAAAAAAAAAAACTAGGAAATGACAAACTGCTCAACAGGAGCAAAAAAAAGGGGGAAAATTAGGGGTGGGGAGGGCAGCGATGTTCTTCTCTTTTTCGAACAATTAGTCGGATACTCTGTTGTCCATAACAAAGCAGTTCGTCACACTGCTTACACCTAGTGGTAATGTTAGTAAACACATGCCTGATCATTGTGGAGTTCCCAAAGCTGTATTTTTTCCTGGGGTCACCATGAGACAGAATAGTGTTGCAGATCTTACATTCCACTTTAGGAGCAGTTACCTTCTTCTCCTCTTCTGGAATGCTAAAAAACTTCCAGATGAAGTGCTGCTTAACTTTTGGCTGAGGAGGTTCTTCCTGGAGAAAGTCATCAGAGTCATCACTGCTGCTCGGTGGTCTTGCACCCATTCTTTGCAAAGAATTGAAGAGAAGAAAGGAATAGATCTTGTAGTGAAGGAAATGGGTGGGGTTTTCATTAGTTGTAAAAAAAAACTGTTAACAACCCATGAAAAGTGTTATTTTAAAATCACATGACTTGACGCGCTTACGCTACGCGCTCCGGAGCGCTTCCGCGGGCGCTTCCGCGGCACGTACGTAGGCGCTTCCGGGGGCGCTTACGCGACATGCCTGGATGACTTTTTGTTAGATTTTCGGAAATGCGTTTAAAGGTGAAATTCGGTTATTAAAAATTAAAATTAGTACTTTTGTGAGTATGCCACTGAATGTCTTGCATTATTATTTACTTTAAATACATAATTATATATTTTTTCGCAAGCGGGAATAGCGCTTTCGCTATGTGTACGGGTGCGTTTACCGGTGCGCGCACCCAGAGCGCTTGGAGGTAAAATGGTAAAAAAAAAAATTTTAAAAACAGGAAAAATACATTGAAGAATTTATTTTAGAAAAAATAAAAAATAATCATTTAATGAAAAATAATATAATTAATAGTTATAAAAAACAACTATTAAAAAAAATAGTAATTCACTTTAAAAATCTTACGTTACAAACTCGTTATAGTGTGGATTTAGCTTTTAAAAAACCTTTGAAATTCACTGAAAAAAACATAGGTTTAACACTCGTTATAGTTAGGAATTAGCATTTAAAAAACCTTTGAAATTCACTGAAAAAAACCATAGGTGGGGATCCCACGCGGCTGGACAGCCGCTACACAAAACACTCTTTGGCTATAATCTTGTTGGGAGTGCCTGGCGGACTAATCCTTCGAATAAATGGCTTAATTTCATCCAGTGTGGCATCCTCTTTGTGGGCAACCCTTTTTCTTCTTGTGTTGCGGCCGTCCAGCCGCGAGGAATCCCCACCGCGTACAGAGCGGGTCCACAGCGTCAGAGATCAAGGGACGCTGCAGGAGGGATGAAACCGTTCGAAGGATTGCCTCAATTGTCGGCCAGTGTGCTCCTGACATGCCCACTGGGGCAAGACTGTATATTTGGCAGGTACGGCGGGACCCACAGTGGTCTGGATGTCAAGTGGACTACAGAGACCAACATGCAACCGTGCTCACGCCCACTCGGGCGGGACATTAAAATGAGTGCAGCTGGTTCACTTGCCGCTTTCCCTGTTGCCAGTGATCAAGGGTGGTGGTTACTCCCGAAACGCGTTTGGCTACAATTTTGTTGGGAGTGCATGGCGGACTAATCCTTTGAATAAATAGCTTAATTTCATCCAGTGTGGCATCCTCTTTGTGGGCAACCCTTTTTCTTCATATATATATATATATATATATATATATATATATATATATATATATATATATATATATATATATATATATGCACAAAACTCCACACACCACTTCCGAGTCGGACCGGAGGTCAGGTCGGCGCAGGAACAGAGGAGACGGACCAGCTGATGCGCTACACAGGTTCTTTATTTGCATTACAGTCGGTAGCAAGAGGGCACTACGCGTTTCGGGCTTCAAGGAGCCCTTGTTCACATGCAAGTGAACCAGTTAGATTTTTTTAATTTTATAATGCAGTGTTACACAATTAGCCCGCCCAGACACGTGATGTTGCAGTCTGATAGACATAAAAGACATACTTTTATATATATTTCGAATCAGTTGTTACATATGGCCTTTAAACATTATCGCAAAAAGAGTATGTGTAAAAAGACATTCTTTAAAACAACATACCATAAAATATAAATAAATGCAATGAAAATGTCATATGATCCCACACACATAGTTGATAGGAATTTCATATTTTCAGGATAAATCCATAAAAAAAAAGGACCAAATATGACATATGTATAAAATCTTTATATATATATATATATATATATATATATATATATATATATATATATATATATATATATATATATATATATATGAAACAGCAAACTCCCAACTGCTCTGGACGCAGTTAAAGCGGGCGCAGATCTCCAGCAATCTCTCAGATCAGATCAAAATAGATGAGCCAGAAAACAACGGTATTTAGTTGTAGCAGTGCATTTAATAGGCAGTGAATAGTGCAGAGCAAGTGCCCTCCATATATACTGTCTCTTGATAGACATAAAGAAAGATATTTAGACAGAGAAATGGTTATACAGAAAGGCTGATATTATTTGAATGGACTTTATAAAATTAATATTTCATTGTATTTTTGCAATTAGAAATACATAAATTATGTACTTTTAACTTTTATAACATGTAAATAAACTTTCTAAAATTCATTTCTATTACATTTAAAACACCAACGCCTATACATTCTAACTCCCTCCCTACCCCAAATCACCGCACACACACACACACACGCGCTCACCAGTGTGTATATAGTTAGGACAGAGTATATTTAATCGGAGAGAAAGAGGCTCTCTACACGTGACATAAGCCCAATTTCAAACAAAAGTGACTCTGCAATACAAAGGGAAATGATAAGGTGGTTGTAACCAAAGGTGTTATGATTATATTCTCCGATAAAATTAGTTCAGCGATTTGTATTAAACTGAATATTTTGCATGAACAACATTTATTTCAAATGAACACAAATATTTTGAACGGTTTTATTTCTGTTAATACAATTTTTATATATGTAACATATTGTTACTCACCTTAGCGTTGCTCAAAATGTATTTTACATTCAATTGCCATAATGCGATCAACACAATAGTATGTCTTTTAGCTTTATTGTATTGGGCAGTCACATGATTCATTGCACTACGCTGTCTGTCACTTTAAATGCTACTCACGTTATCTGTGTAATTTGTCGAGTAAACAAGTGGCTGAGGCTGCGAAACGCGTCTTGACATTTGCCAGAGAGTAAAATTTTCTTTAAAGCACAAAACTGGGCCTGTGTCCAACTCTGCGGCAGGTGGCGCTGGAAAAAGAGCGAGAATAAAGAATAAGTTACAAAAAAATCAACAGCAAAACCAATGTTAAAACAAACACAAAATATAAATAATCAGATATAGAAATTATAACCAAATAAACATGTTGCTAAAAATAATAGTAAAAACGAATTATTAGAAAAATTAAACCATAGAAAACAAAATAACAGTACTAAAATGAATTAAGATTAATATAAAGGATACACCTTGCAAAATCTACATTTGCTATTCCTGCTCCAACTTACAAACTAGTTAAGGAAGTGATGGACTCTGGTAGGGGTTACATTTACTAATCCCACTGCAGCCTAAGCAACAGTAGGGAAAGTGTTGAATTTCGGAGGGGTTATATTTACTATTCACACTCCTGTCTTAGCAACAGTAGGCAAGGTGTTGGACTGCAGAGGGCTTACATTTATTATTGCCACTCCAATCTAAGCAACAGTAGGAAAACAGGCTAACTACTGAGCGGTTAGATTTACAATTCCCACTCTAGTGTAAGCAATAGATGGGGAAGTGTTGGAATGCAGAGGGTTAGATTTACTATTCTCACTCAAATGTGTACAACAGTAGGGAAAGTGCTGAGCCCCAGAGGAGATATATTTACTATTCCCCCTCCACTGTAAACAACAGTGGAACAGGGAAAGTGCTAGATTGTGTAGGGGTTAAATGTAATATTCCCACTCCAAACAAAACAACACCATATAAAATATTGGGCTTTGAAGGGATTACAAATAACAGTCCACATAATATTAATGTTCTACCAAATTTATAAATTCATATTAGCTATTAAAAGATACTTCATATTTTAAATAATAAAAATGTATTATATATCATAACTAAAAACAGAAAAGAATGATAAAAGTACAAATGTAATACAATTAAAACAACTGAATCATAATTTACTTTCCTAACTAAAAAACAGCAAACACCGACAAATCTCAACTTACATATTGAATAAAAGAAATTATATAAAAATATGAATTGCTTTTTGATTTGGTGCAAGAGTGACCTTCAATCGCCACTTTTGTTAATACACATAGGGGTCGATTCCCAATCGGGAAAACCGCTCTGAATAGCCGTTCAGAGCGTTTTACCCGTACGAATCCCTGCAACGTCCCCCTTACGTACGACGAAGTACGATTCGTACCAGGAGCTGGACTCCGTACGAATTGTACAGAGACCGTACGAATGAAATCCCCATACGATTCTCCCTCGGAACCCGCTGTACGTGACATCCGTATGGTTCGCGGCTGATTTTTCTGACCCAACAAGTACGATTTGTGTCGGGTATGCACCGTACGACCCTTTTCCTACGAGAGCCGAAAACAGCCATAAAAGCAGAGTTTGCCTCGAAACAGGTACGGAACGCCCCCCCCCGGGTACGCTGCGTACCCCCCATGATCGCAGGGGTATGGTGCGTACCCCTGTGATGATGGGGTGTACGCACCGTACCCCGCGATCATGGGCTGTACGGTGCGTACACCCTGCGATCGCAGGGGTACGATGCGTACAACGCATGATCGCAGGGATACGCACCGTACCCCGCGATCATGGGGCGTACGGACTGTACGATGTGTATGTGATTGTGTGCTTTTCCGTACGAATCGCCCTTACCTGATGTGGGCCGTACGAATCGCGTCCTTATACCCCGTTCCGGATCGTACTCGTCGGGTCATACGGCATGTGTACGAGTCGTACGGTTCACACTTTCAGCCTTGCAATACGTACGGATCGCGCCGATTTGGACGGATTCACGAAATACGGATCATACTACGCGACTCGGACGGACGGGTACGATTCATACGGAGATGGCTCCGGATACGAATCGTACGGACGTTTTTTTACCAGGATCGGAATCAACCCGATAGAGTAACAGTGACATTTACACCCCCATTGTATCTATGAGCAGTCTATATCACATAATTTAAAACTCAAATCTCTAGTTCTCTATATTTGTTTTTGCCATTTGTGTGTTATGCTTCTTATTCAATTATTCTCCATTTTCACTATATTGGTTTAAGAATTGCATTATTTTATTTTCTGACTGTCGTGTTTTTTGATGCTGCAGCTAAATATTTAATTTACAATTATCAGAGGAATAACCAGCTGCTTTCACTAATTTCTACCATGGGATAAGCCAATGTAATATCTTTGAAACTGTGTTCACACTAAGAAATTCCCGATTTACTAACCTTGTGGGAGTTTTGGTTTGTTCTCCCTTTGGTTAATAACACAGAATCTCGCAGGAACCAAAAAACTTCAACATAAATAGGCATCATGTTATAAATACTTTCCTTTAAAGTACGCATTTTAAAACACCAAACTCTGTATGTGATAGTTCATTCATTCATCCATTTATTCATTTTAATATGTATAGATGCACATGCACACTAAGGATAATCTTGGTGCTGAAGAACAGCATGCCTGATAGGAGGTGATCTCTGGGCGTTTGACAATTTGTAATGCTTGCTTAAGGTTAGTATTCCCAAACGTATACATGCCACAACCTTATTTACACTAGGTTTTCAGTGGGGCGGGACCCTGTGGCTCTCAGACTGGGCAGTAGCTAAAAATTAACTTTGAAACAGGTCAATATGGGGGCCTCTGTTGATGTCCTTCACAGGGAAATATACTAGTTGATTTCTCAAAATTGAGATCTCAACATTGACTGTAAAAACCAGCCACGTAATCCTTGTGAGTAAGGTAGCTCCTGTTTACATTACATACTTACTCCCCTAAGAATATTTGCTCTTTTCAGGATATTGTTTTTCTGTAGGTTTTCAAGGTAGCATAATAATTGTTGCTGTTTACAATTATTTTCTCTCCACTGGTCAATCCCCTGCCCTAGAAACGGGAATGTATTGCCCCTGGCACAGGCGGGTTTGCAGTTCAACACAAAAAATAATGAGAGAACATTATTCTGGTACTCAGGCATGGTCGAAACAGGTAAGAGCTGTGGGGTGGAGTGGGGCGGAGTAAGGGGGAAGCTAACAGATGACGGGATAGGTAAAATTAAATACAAAAATTAATAAAACCACTTACCCTACGCTCGCCGCATTGCCGCAAGCTTAGTGGTTTTATTAAATTTGTATTTAATTTTACCTATCCCGTCATCTGTTGACTTCCCCCACCCCATCCTGCCCCGCCCCACCCCACCGCCCCACTGCTCTTAATTGTGCTAGCCGTGCCTGCTGGAGCTGTAGTGTGGATCAAAGGGTAGTAGTAGGACATTTTACATACAGGAACTGCACAGGTCCTGTTTTATACTTTTTTTCGGAGTACGTTTTCAACTCTTTCCACATGCTTTTAATTTTTATTTGTAAATTTATGAACAAATAGGGAGCCCTTATGTTTCTCTAATGTACGTGCGTTCACGTTGAAAAGTGGGGCACATTTTCAGTGTATTAAAGCCCATGTCAGCAGCACATCTCTGCCTATATGTTCACAAATGCTCGTAAGCCATTTTAATGTATGTGTTGGTCAGTGGGTGAGGTCCCAGCCACAAACACGAAATGCATGCCTCCGGTTTACATTGTGCGTAGCAGAAACACATATGGCCTAAAAACAAGTGCAGTGTCACCTATCTATATTATCATGCACCCTGGTCAGTATTTGCACCATATGCTAAACACCTGCAGTGTGGTAGCAGAACTGTGGCACATCCTCAGTGCATCAAAATCAGACATAACTCAATATGTTAGGGTCACCGACGGTATATTTGCACTGGCAACAAACACATGGGAAACACATGGCAATGAAATAAGAAGTTGGGCTGGATTATATTAAAAACAATTCACACAACACTTCACACAAGACAAAGCTAAAAAAAAGATATATTTAGGAAAAAGAAGCAAAACAGTTTAACCACTATCAATATCTTGGAATATGATGTTGATAAGAGCTATTGCTTGGAGATATTAAGGGGTCGATTACGATCGCGGACGGACTTGCGTCCGTCCGCGACCCCAGAGCAGGAGGGAACCTCCGCATGGCATGCGGAGTTCCCTCCTGTGCAATTAGGATGTGACCGCCACCCTGGCGGTCACATCCTCTATTTTTAACATTGCCGCAGGTGCAGCTTCAAGCTGCACCCGCGGCAATGTTAAAAAAGCATGCACAGCATTTGCGTGCACAAAGTGGCAGGCACCGCGCGGTGCCTGCCGCTTTCTGCATGCAAATGCAGGGGGGTACCATAGGTACCCCCCATGTGCACCCCCCACCCCCCCTTCACCTAGGGGGCCCGCAACGGGCCCCCGCAGTGAAGTTCCGTATGCTTTTCCGCGGCAGAAAACCCGCAGCGGAAAAGCATACTTTACTGGCCATCCTAATATGGTGGACGGTGTCTGGAAGACACCGTCACCATATTAGAGCTTTTCCGCCGCGGTTGTAATCCGACCGCGGCGGAAAAGCTGCGGACGGAAACCAGGACCCACCAGCCATCCTAATCTGGCGGTGGGTCTTTGGTCAGTCCCCTGCGGATTTTCCGCATCCTCGGGGCCGGCGGTGGCTTCCGCCGGCCCCGAGGATGCGGAAAATCCGCTATCATAATGACCCCCTAAATGTGACATTCCTTAGCGGCCATTTGCATACTCTCATGAGCTTTAAACCATGTGTGAAACTCATGTTAAAGAGCTGCAAGTGATACATCAGCGATCAGGGAGAACAGAGACGTTTTAAGGCATGGTAAGAGTGGGCTCTAGCCCAAGGCCCAAGCCTTTCAGGGGAGCCCCTGATAGAGCCAGCTTTGTTTTGCACAAAATCTTGCCATGTTGACTTCTGAAAGGGATTGTTTTTAAATACCGTTTTCCTTTAATGTATTTTTAATGTGGGTGATGTGTAAGCCTACTACAGATTGTTTTCAGTGAAATATTGTGTTTGTTTCAGGCAACATCCATAAAAAAACTTTTTTTAGATCTAAGCAGGACCTCACATATGAGAAATGGGAGGGTGTAACAGAGATTATTTCCAGTAATATTAGTGGGTGCTGAGACAGAATATTGAGTACAAAATATCAAGTTGCACAAATATCGAGTCATTAATATCGTGGTCAAGAATATCAACTTAAGGTAAGTAATATCAATTTTAAAAATATCGAAGTGTTTTATATCGTTTGCAAAAATATAGTTGTTAAAAATATCGTTTTTTATTATTATGTATTTTAGTATATATTTTATAAGTATGTGATGTATGTTTTTTGTATAAGAAATAGTTTTTTTAATATATGTGTTAAATGTTTTGTATTTATTCATTTTTTTATTCTGAATTTTGCGTTTTTAGTTCTGTAGTGGGTTGTGGGTTTATAGGGAATAGGGTGGGAAGTAATTTGAGAAAAGAAATAATTTTATTTAAATTTGAATTTTAAGTTTTGAGTTCCGTATTGGGTTGTGGGTTTATAGCGGAAGAGAGTGGGAAGTAATTTCATTATATTAAATGTATTGATTAATTTTTATTTATTAATATTTGTTTAATTGAGATGTTATAGTGTTAAATGTGTAAAGTAATGTATTATTAATTATTTGGTTGTTAATTTTAATTTATTGTTTATTCATTTTGGTAATTGCGTAATTAGTTTTAGGTGTGTGTTGTGGTGTTTATAGGTGTAAAGGGTGGAAAGTAATTTATTTTTAATTTATGAATTACTAATTGGTTGTTAATTAATTGTAATTAATTAATTTGTAATTACTTTTGGTAGTAGTGTAATTTATTTTAGGTGTGCGTTGTGTTATTTATGGGTGTAAAGGGTGGGATGTAATTAATTTGTAATTGATGAATTATCTGGTCATTAATTAATTTTAATTAATTAATACGTAATTCGGTTTGGTAATTGTGTAATTAATTTTAGGTTCGTGTTGTGGTGTTCATAGGAGTAAAGGCTGGAAAGCAATTTGTGTTTAATTAATTAATATATAGTTGGTAATTAATGATAGATATTTGTTATTTATTTTGGGTAATTGTTTAATTTTTTTGTGTGTTGTTTTTAATTTTAAAGAGGTAAAGGGTATGTATTAAATAGATTTTAATTATGTAATTATTAGTTGTTAATAGTAATAGTTTTTAATTTTAAAATAAGTTGTATTTGTTTTTTATTATTTTATAGTTTAATTTATGAGTGTGTTGTGGATATTATAATGTTAAAATTGGTGTAGTCATAAAATGTTAATTACTTGTATTAATATTTTTTAATTGATTATGTATTATGTTAATTCTGTAAATAACTTTATTAAACATGTGTTTTGTTATTGACGTGTTGTCATAGGGTAGGAAATAAAATAAATACATTTATGTTTTAACTATTGTTTTTCTTTGTAAATGTTTTGTAGCTTAAAATAATTATTTATATGAAAATGTATGTATTATTTTCTTTTATATAATATTCATTGGTTTTTGTTATATGTAATTAATATTATGTGCTATTTGTATATGTTTTATATATATATATATATATATATATATATATATATATATATATATATATATATATATTTATATATATTGTTCATTTAGTTTTATTATTTTATTTATTTTTTTATATTTTTTTAAGTGATTGTGTGTGAATGGTAATTTTTTTTTACGCTATCCAACACTTTCCCTACTGTTGCATTCACTGGAGTGGGAATAGTAATGTTTACCCCTCCAATATCCAGGACTTTCCCTACTGTTGTACTCACTGGAGTGGGAATAGTAATGTTTACCCCTCCGCTATCCAGCACTTTCCCTACTGTTGCATTGACTGGAGTGGTAATAGTATTTTTTACTCCTCCGTTATCCAACATTTTCCCTACTGTTGCATTTACTGGAGTGGGAATATTAATTGTTACCCCTCCGCGATCCAACACTTGTACCACTGTTGCATTCAGTGGAGTGGAAATACTAATTTTAACCCTCTGCTATCCAACATTTTCTCTGCTGTTGCAGTCTTTGGAGTGGGAATAGTAATGTTTGCCCCTCCGCTGTCCAACACTTTCTCTACTGTTGCACACACTGGAGTTGGAATAGTATTTTTTTCCTCTCCGCTATCCAACACTTTCCCTACTGTTGCATTATTTGAAGTGGTAATAGTATTTTTTACCCCTCCGCTATCCAACACTTTCCATACTGGTGCACTCTTTGGAGTGGGAATAGTAAATGTAATCATTTTGCCATCCAACACATTCCCTACTATTGCATTTATTGTGTTGGGCAGTTTAAGTTTAAATATTTTTTATAGTTTAATGTTTTCATTTATTCTAGAATGTTTATTTCATATTTTAAATTATATATATATATTTTTGACATAATTTTAAACTTTTAAAATAAATTAAAGATAATAGTTTATTAATTATTTGTAAGTAAATATATAAATTACAATGATTGTGTTAATTTTTTTATTAAGTTTAATTGTTCTATTTTGTAAAAATGTATATTAAGGGGTTGATTCCGATTCGGGAAGCAAATCCATACAACGATCCGAATTCCTAGCCGTTTCCATACGAATCGTACAAATCCGTCCGAATTGCGTAGTACGATCCGTAGTAAAAAAATACGTCCGAATCGTTGCGAACCGTACGAAAAGCCAGGGAAAATCCGTACGATACGGACCCTGAAAGTGAACCGTATGAATTGTAAACATGCTGTACGACCCGACAAGTACGATCCGGACCGGGGAATGAGTACGCGATTCGTACGGTAAAAGTCGCGTATGAGCAATTCGTACGGAGAGCCACACAATCACATAGGGTACGGTTTGTACACCCCATGATCATAGGGGTATGGTTCGTTCACCCCATGATGTTAGGGGCACGGTTCGTACACCTACGATCATGGGGTGTATGAACCGTACCCCATGATCGTAGGTGTTCGAACCATACCTCTATGATCATGGGGTGTACGAACCGTACCCCATGATCGAAGGTGTACGAACCATACCCCTACAATCATGGGGTGTATGAACCATACCCATGATCGTAGGTGTACAAACAGTACCCCAAAGATCATGGGGTTTACGAACCGTACCCCTACGATCATGGGCTGTACGAACCGTACCGGGGGTCCGTTTTGCACGCACTTCGAGTCGAATTCTGCTTTTCCGGACATTTTCAACTCTCATAAAAAAGAGTTGTATGGAGTGTTGACTGGGCGAATCATACTTGCTGGGTCGGAAAATGATGCTTCAATCCGTACGAATATCGCGTACTGCGCATTCTGAATGCGATTCGTAGGGATTATTGAGTCGTACGGGCTTTGGTACGATTTGGACGGGAACTGCTTTGGGTACATCGTAAGTACCGGGACGTTCGAGGATACGATTCGTATGGGAAAAATGCTCCGTACGGCTATTCGTACGGGATTTTACAGAATCGGAATCGGCCCAAAAATGTAATTTATTTTGTTAAAATTAATATTATTATTTTGTATATTATTTTATATATATATATTATATAGCCATATAGCGATTTTATATATATATATATGTATATATATATATATATATATATATATATATATATATATATATATATATATATATATATATATATATATATATATATAAAATCTATATTTTTTACAACAATAGTTTTTTATTCAATATTTCTGTACTTACCTTTTTAAGTATAGGAGTCTATATTTTTGTTGTCTATATTTTTTCATCGATGTTTTGTACATCGATTTTATGTCAGTAATTCATATTTGTGAGCTGATGCTGTTGCAATATTAAAAATCACATATCACTGTCCCTGAATATTAGATGTAAAAATATTAAGAATTTAGACTGGTATGCCTGGGCACTGTCAGTAACCTGGCCAAAGAAGGCATAAAAGAGCTGAAATGGGATTATAAATTCAAAGCTGTTCCACAGGGTCCCCAAATACATTTGGAGCAGGGCCCACAAAATTATTAAGATGTCCCTGACAGATTTGTCTTCTTTATAATACAATTGTGCTAGTGCTCTGTGATGGCGGTCGTGTGTCTCAATCTTGCTGCACCTAACAGTAGCATAGCACTGCTTTCCCTCAGGATCTAGGAATGAATGCTGCTTGAGAGCGCTTGGCATGCCTTTGTGCATTCCCACCGACTAGTTCGCTGAGCTTTGTAACTTCTGCCAGTTTTACCAAAACCACCTGGCAACGACTCTGAAACATTTGAACTGCAAAATACTACAAGGTGATGGAAGGAATCCTTGAAATGATCTCAGCCATTGGCAATCGCTCGAGCCGTATGCCAAACCATGCTTTTTCACCAATGATAGCACTCTAGACTGATGTCTGCCATCGGTAAACGAGTCTTGGTTCTGCTCCGGTAGAAATGGTCCAGCCCGCCTGTCAGACTGTATTCTCTCCTGACACATGACTCAAGCTATATCTCACCTATCAAACCTAAGTAGGTCAAAACCATTCTGGGGTTACTTGTGTTCCTGTGGGAAGCACCTGACCTGCTAGTTTGGGTTTGCACTGCTCCTATTGAGGCAGGACCAAGCCTCATTTGCATAAGGTGAGTCTCTATATCTAGAGTGACAACGTGGGTGAAAAACGATGGACTGGAAGGAGGCACCAAGCGATTGCCAGTGATTTAGCTTAATTCAAGCACAGTTTTTGTTGTAGTAAATGCCCTAAGACTGATGGGTAAATTGTGACGCAGGTCCAGATGACACTTTGCTGTAGGATTTAAACTATACCACAATGATGAGACCAGGTAAGTCAAAACTTGTCTGGGGTTGCTTGCATTCCTGTCTCGCGGTTACCTTGACTGGCAGTTTGGGCTAGATTGTTACTATTGGAGTAGGACCAATACTAGTTAGCATAAGGTGGGTCTCTATCTAGGGTGACATAGTGTAGGAAAAATGATGGACGGGAATGCCGCCCCTTGTGATTGTCAATGGTTGAAACTGATGCAAGCATTTCTTCCACCTTCACCCTGGTTTTTGTTCCTTTAGATGCCCTAAGTGTGACAGGTATGCCCAGACGTGGGTCTCATACTCACTCTGGCACGGATCTCAAGATACACCTCAATGACAAGACATAAGTAGGTTGAAACCAGTCTGGGAATGCTTGTGTTTTCTTCTGTGGAGGCCTGCTATTGGAGCAGGACAAATACTGTTTTGCATAAGGCAGGTCTCTGTCTATAGTGGCATAGTGTGAGAAAAACAGTGGGCCTGAATACGTCCTGAGTGCATGTGGCTAAGATTAATTCAAACATTTCATCAATCACCTTGTTTTTTGTTGCTGGAAATACTTGAGGCAGCATATTGTGGAATGTTTGTAGTCGAAGAAAGGAGACTAGTGGGTAATTGAAAGGCAACCTGATACAAACCTTGAAATCCACTTCTTGTAATTGTTTTCTTGCCACTTGTTGAACTTTGTAGACAGTTCTGTCATGTGTATAGATGTGTGTTAACCCTGGAGATAAATATATTTGGGGTCATTAGCCCACCATCCTTCTGGCGATTGGGACCGGCCACCATTGTTGCGGGGGTCCCATTGCAGACATTAGGATGTGCCCGCCACACTGGCGGGTACATCCTGCATTCCTGACATGCGGCGGGCGGTGCTCTCAGCATGTTGTGCGCGGTGCCTGCCATGTTGTGCATGGAACTGGGGGCCCGCAACGGGCCTCCGCATGCACACACCGCATGCCTTTCTGCCGCCACGGAAAGGCATGTTCCCGCCCACATAGTAGTATAGCTGGCGGTGTGTAACAGACACCGCCACCATATTGAGCCCTTTTCTGCCCGGTCAACTTGTCAACCGGGCGGAAAAGCGGCAGATGGTATTTCCGTCCGCCGCGGACCCCCCAGCCATAGTAATATGGCGGGGGGTCTTTGCTGCAAGGATGGCGGGCAGATCGCCCCCGCCAGGCCGGCAGTGGCTACCGCCGGCCCGGCGGGGGCGATCCACCCGCCATCCTAATGGGGCCCCTAGTCTACTTTTGAGCCAGCTCTTTACTAAAAGCTTTCCCATTAATTCACAGGAAAGTTCCACTACCACTCCAGTAGGTAAGGGGTTGATGGACCTAAGTGGTGGATATACTCTGTGCTGCATACTGGACTCTTCCACCTCCTCCAATCTAATTTTATTTCCAAGCAAACATACTTCCTGAATGCTCATGAATATTCATTCATCACCAAGAACACTTAAAACCTTCTTCTAGCAATGCAATATTTTTAACATCACGAAATCAACAAAATGTGTGAATATGAAATTTTGTAACTTGCAAAGCATGACACCTTTTCAAACTTTGTCACTTTCCGCCATACCCGTTTATTGTTTCTTAATAATTTCTTGCAAGTTAGCAAGGTTATTAAAACAAGCACTTGGAAATGTGTAGGAATTTGTGCTTTTTTGAGTGGCATGACACTTTCAATGAAGTGTGCTTTTCAGCCAATGGTTTTGAGAGCTCCCTGGCAGTGGGTCTCTGCTGTCACACTGCTCCCATTTCATTATAGCTGCTGGAACACTGCAAGCGTGTTATTACAGTATAATAAAAGAATGCCTCTCTTTGTGGTGTGCACGGTTTGCAAGGATATGTCACTCAATTCATTACAGGAATCCAGGGGACATGGTCTGTGCAAAAATCCATAATTACCATTTGTTCTGATTGATATGAAATGTAAAAGAAAAATCAGTTTGCTATAATCGACTAACACTCTCTAACCTAAATGCGTACACTAAAGATGTCATGGCTTTAATCCATAAGCATGAAAATTCTTTTTAAATGCTTTCATGTAACCCAATAACTCCCATCCTGAAGCCACTGACTGCTGGCATTGTGTCCATATATGACCTTGATTTGCAGAGTGCAAGGCGCCTTGTATGAAGGTCGACAAATTGTGAATGTTTCACTGCGACTATAAAAAAAATCTTGCCTAAATATGTATTTGATGACAGCTTTATCACTGTATTTTGAAAAGATAAGCAGCAACAAATGCATGTTGAGAGTTTCTATATTTCAGGCGAAATGGAAATAAATACTGTTTCTTTCCCTCGACTGCTGCTCCTGAAAATGGGCTCCTTATACTTTAACGAGTATGTAGGTGTAGATGTGATGGCCACACTTTCCAAAGCTCAGAAATATAAGAAATGCCGCTATTAGCAGATAATAGACATGCTGACAAAGACCATTTGACAAGCAGCCTCTATGTGCTTAAAATTACTTCTGTGCAAGCCACATTCAAGCAATTTCCACTCTATGAAAAGAGGGGGGGGGGGCAGATACAGCTACGGAAGAGCTGGAACATGACATTTTATGCTATGTATTACAATACATTTAGGTCTGGCTTAACGGCACAGCTGCTAAGGACCTATTGTTACCAATTCTTTGAAACCTCTAAAGACTGGGCTTTGACTCCACCTACAGGACAAATTCTCTCTCACTCCATGCTATTGGCTGTTTGATTGATCATTATGTCTCCTATGAGTGCCTGAGGAACTATTTTACATCACAAATGTACTCTAAATAATCGCACATTAAATTGTTGCTTTAATACATGCAGACAGCAATCTTTTTTGGTTTGTTTTTTTCACTGCAGCAGGCTTTTCTAAATATTTTAGTAGGCAATCATGGGCAACATAGATATATACACATGTTTACACAAACTTGTACACATGTTTAAGGGTGCACAGCTAATTGAACTGGTAAAACAAAACAGCAGTGACAAAGCCAGTAGGTCTAGCTGTAAATGCATGGAGAGGCAGGCATGTACAAATGCTTTTTGCATGTGTTAGTACATTAAAAGAAACATATTGGCTGGGCTAATACTTGTACAAGAAAGTGATTCTGGAGTTGGCTCATTTTATTGGTCTGTATGTGTTTTGGATTCTGCATGTGGATGCGAAGAGAGGTGCCTTTATGCATATTTGAATGAAAAATAAAAAGAACTGGATTGCAAATAGTACATTAATGTCAGGCAAATGTTACCCTATAATATGCAATGACTTTTGGATGAGAATCTTTTTATTCAACTAGCCTGTGCAAAATGTAATTATTGAAGTGGTCAACAAGTGCAAATTCTCTTTTTGAAGCATAAAGTTGGTTAAACGATACTGCCCAATTCTGTTTAATTCCGTGCGGCCACGATTTCCCCCGTGTGCGGCCGCCGGACGAACAGGGGCGGGCCGTGACGAACCCCAGCCGTCATCAGCACACGAGCACCGTGGAGCGTGACGGCTGGGGTTCGTCACCAGCATGGAAGGGGTTAATCTGCACTGGTGCAAACTTGGTCAACACAGGTACAGGTTATATAATCCAGCCATAAATTATTCCTGAGTGGAGGCGAGACAACCTCTTTCTCTGCTTTATGCCCTGGAAGGTGGGAGGACCTTTAAGCACACATACTTATTCTTATGCACCAGCCCCACAATTGGCATGCAGAAGGGTGATGCATAAGAGTTGCATGTAAAGGGGAGAATCTCATTCTCTGGTGCTGGTGCAGCAGCAAAATGTAGTAACAGAAAGATGCCCCCTACCAGCCATTCAGAACCTCCATAGACAATGGAGTGATGCTGAGGTTGGCTGGAAACCTTGTGTGGGACCTTGGCCTGGCTTGCATTTGCCTGTGAGAAGTAGGAGGTGTAAAGTGGCGAGAGACTCTGGAATGGGGAGAATCGCCAGAGTAAAGACCGGCGGAGTACAAACAAGAGAAAGTGTGACCAGCCATGGGAAGATCTGCACAAAATGCTGGGAATGAAGAGAGAATGTATCACGCTTCCGGGGGCAGCTGATGAGGATAGGAGAAGGGCAGGTGGCACGCAGGAAGGTTGCAGCACAATATACTGTCCTGAGTCTTAGAGGTCACTGGAGAGGGAAAGGGGTCTAGTCACCCTTCTATACAACAGGAGCAAAATAAGAGGGTACAGTGAAAGAGAAAGAGAGAGGGAGAGAGAAAGAGAAAAGGAAGCATCTGTAAGAAGGGACCATGGAGATGAGACGTTGTGAGGCCAAGTTGGGTGTGGACAAAGAGCAGAAAACAGCACCAGGGTTGCTATACAGAAGGCCAATCTGCCAACAGCTCTTGGTCTAAGAGAATGAGGGTGCAAAGCTGCTTCAGGGTGGTTGAAGGGGCAAAGTTGGAGAGACAGTAATGATCAAACGAGAGTGGCAGACTACTGGCTCTTCGGATACAGCACTATGATGAGAGGTGAATAGAGCACTGCCCCTTGAGAGAAGTCAAGCGAAAACCAAGGCAGAGTGTCAGATTGGAGAATTTGCATAATGATAATAGGGCGCCACCTGCCATAGTGCTAGGTCAGCTGGACCAATTGGAAACAAGCATTTGCAATGCAATAGGTCTCATATTTATGAGAGTTTGAGCTATTGGCAATGTAATAGCTTAAATTCTCGCAAATGCGAGACATATTGCATTGCAAATTACTAGCGCCCATGCAACACTTTCATATTCATGGAGGTCGTGCCCCTTTCTGTAGACAAGTCACGTCTAAAGAAAGGGGCGTGGGCGACATTAAAGTAAAACCGCGGCATGGGGCGCTTTGACAAAAAAAAGCATCTGTTTGTCAAAGAAGGTTTGATTACTTAAGATTGGCCTTGTTATTTTTTGTTCAAGTGGATTCTTGGTAGGAGAATTAAGGCTACTTATGATACTCCAAGGAGTATTGGTTTTAAATATGCTTATGCGCTACATATAATCAAATGCCATAATAAAATTTCTATTGTGCTCGCAACTGCACTAAGAAAGAAATGTACCCAAATAATTTATTGCACTCTAATACTAAAGTTCCTTGGCAACATATTCCAGTCTCACAAGTATATGCAAAGGATAGTGTCATATTTTCATGATGCTTTTTTCACAATCATCAAACACCTCTAACTACTACCCATAGAATGATACAAATGACAGAAAGATTATAATCAACTAATAGGTCCCAAATGGGGCCCGACTTGTAAAATGTAGCTAATCTAGTTAAAGTACATAATCCTGATGTTTAGCCTGTCTGAATGCACTCTAAGTTGTCACGGCTAAGGGAAGACAAGGCACAGGGAGAAAATATTATAAGTACAAGATCGCACAATTTTTGTCAAGTGAAGAAATGAGGATCAAACTCCAATCCATCTGGCCCCATAGTCTCAGGATAGTTACTAAACTACATCTTTTTTGGTGGGTATGGAACATACATAACTTCACACATAAGTAAAAAATAAGCCTACTGGTCAAAACATGTAATGAAATACACTTAGAAAGTCTCTACACCTCACAAATGAATTGTGAGCATGTATGGCCGAAACACTTCTGCGGTTGCTGGTATTCCATACCCAAGGTGTATTTGGCCTTAGTTGAGGCTGAGCTTTTCTACTCGGGGCAGAGCCGGGGCTAACATGAATATGTTTTTTTTGCACTCGCAAGGACAAGCTAAAAATAATGGAATGGAATGAACAGAGAGTGAACACGGAGTACTCGCCAGTTTTTTCTGACTGATTCACCCATTTCCTTTCACTACGTTTTTAGCTAAAAGGCTTATATCACATTTTAAAATTGATTATTCAAAGCTTCCCCTGTTCCTGGACATTTCACAACAATAAACACTTTTCCTGTAATTGCCGAAGCGAGGCTTGGATTTCAGCAGGCAACATTGGAAGAATGAATTTAACCTTTCCCGTATAAAACATGAACTCACACAGCTAACACGCCCATAAACAGTTCCAGAATAGGTACTATAAAGTCATAAAGGACAGCAGAGGAAATGATCTGTCGCGAGTGCACATGTACTCCTGCGCCCCACGTGTCAGATTTATCGAAGAGCACAACCCGCTAATCTAAATGCCATTCTGTTTCCAGTAAATTGTCATGAAGTGAAGAAGCGCAGTACTGGCAGGTATAAATCATGAGTGATCTGAAGAGCCATCAGCGAGTTTATTGGCAGAGCGTGTGAGGCCGCCAGAAGGCAGCAACCCTATCCCTCTGGGGTTTGTTTTACTTGTAAACTACCGTAACGTTTCTCTGTCCGGCTACTGTGTGTGTAAACCGCTGCAGATGGGGCACGCAAGGCCCCTCTGAGGTGTCAGAAGCGCCGGTTGCCATGGAGACGCGGGTAGAACGCGACCTTTAATCATGAACATCTTCCATTGTTGTTCCGGAACGTAATGGGAACATGGCGGTTAACTTTGGCCTGTGCCCCAGCCGGCCAGCCCGACATGCATCTGTTTATAATTAACGCGAGCGCGAGACGTGGGCGCAATAGTTGGAAAAAGATGGTGCTGTTTGGCAGGCTGCGCGTAACCGCAAGCCGTAGGCAGTGGGCGGCTACAATTCCAGGTAAAAGTGGGACATGCCCCGCCTTTGCCCAATTGCATGCTGTCTTTCTTAGAAAGACGCACACAAAGCCCAAAGGCTGTCAGCAAAAAAAGAATACATGAACGAGCATGTGGTCAGACTCAGAAGTCCTTACTAAAGCCTCTCTGGGCAGCGCACGCACGCAGGCTCAGGCGAGACCTAAAAAGTAACTCATAGAATCCAAATGGCAAATTTATGAATGACTTATGGGCAAAAAACACAGATGTCTGACATTGGCAAAGAGTGAAATTGACAGACAGATAAAATGGCTAATAGGAGGAGCAAAAATGAGAGATCAGGTTGCATATTCAAAGGGGTATGGAAAATAAAGACATAGTTGACAGAAACACAAGCAGGGGAGTCTTGAAGGTGGAAAAGTGGACTGAATATGGGGCAACAATGCTTCAGTGTAGTGTCGCTGGTCAAATCTGTCCCTACACAATGAGAACAGGAGTTGAGATGACTGAGTGATCTTCTTACAAAAGTATAACGAGAAGAGAGAAGGGATGGGAGAGGGTGAAGTCAAGTAAAAGACATGGTGTGGGAGAGACAACCCATGGCCTGATATTACATAGAGAAGGTGGTCATCACCTTTTCAGCATTACCGTGTTCATAGCATTCTTTTAGAAAGTGGGTAAACAATGCTTAGGATGGATAGAGCAGTGTGGTGTCTTAGTATCAGGCTACATGGTGGAATCATTTGGAGGTGGGAGGACCAAGCTACAGAGGGAATAAGAAGAGGGCATTTGGCTAGTTCCCTTTCAAACACATCATTGAAATTTCTAAGGACAGTCCCACTGGATTTTGTTCCCCTCTATAGAAAGTCCTGGGATGTTCCTCCAGAGATACTGACATTATGCCAGGATCACTACAACCTGGCACTTCAGGGCCCTCTAACAGGGTTGGGGCCACCTTTGTGGAAATAGGGCACGTCAATTATTGCTATGATGTGGCAGCTCATTTTTCAATGCATTTGGCTGACCACTCCACATCAAATTAGCCTGTGTATGTCCACTTTAACAATTCCATATTTTGTGTGTAACTTTGCACATATTGTGTACATCAGTGGTTCCCAAACTTTTTACTCCTGAGGACCCCCATTAGGTCACTACTGGAATTCGGGGACCCCTAAGAAATGTGTACTATTTCAATTTAAAACATTAAAACAGTAATTCACAAAAAAACTACACAAACAAGTGCACACCAAACAAATAATCTAATTTCTAAAGATTATTTTATATTATAAATCTGCAAAAATCAAAACATTTCAATGGGAATGTTGGTGCTGCATCTCGGTGACTAACTTTGCAGTGTTTGGTTTTTTGTTCGCGGTACGAGGCTCCTGCCAGAGTCTCAGTGGAAACTCAAAGCATCCCTGGCAAATGTTGACAGAACAGTCCCTGTAAGGTGCACACCAAGTGCAGCGAGTGAGCCTGACCACTACAAAGGGGGCTTTGGGGTGCTCCCTCCCCAAGAAAATTATGGAACAAAAGGGTGCATTCTACAACACATTTGTCATTCTATGTCAAATTGTATTAGCATTTAAAGCATAGTAAATGATGACCTTACTGTGCACCAGGATATAACAATCTTTGTTGGGGATCTTCAATGATTCCCTCACTATCACCCTCCAACCGTGCCTCTTATCTCTTCGTAGCCCCTCTGTCACATGCATTTCAGCTGTTTTATAGCACCTGCACTACCTTAGATGAATCTAAGCTACCACTGGGCAAAACTCCCATCTCTCTCCAGCAGGTACATCAATCATCAGAGTTATCTTGAATTTTTATTGTTGCCCGAAAACTTCTGATTATACAAGGAACTTTGCAGTGCTTTTAAAACTGCTGCCTGCGGACCCCCAGGGAATGTGTCACAGACCCCTGGGGGTCCTTGGACCACAATTTGGGAACCACTGGCTTACATCATGCATATATGCCATACCCATGTAATTCAATTTTGAATCACAAATCATCTGCAGATGCATAGAATTTTACTGTTCCTTGGCATAGGGTTACTTTACAGATTTAGTTTACGTAGCTTGTGCAGTGATTCCAAAGTCTGGTAAATCACCAGCAACGTCATACCTGAGTAAAATGATAGGATTTCTTTTGTACGTTAAGTAGATAAGAAACAAAGAAGCAGCTACAGAGGTGCTTGAAAAGCGGCATTATCTCCCTCCTCGTGATACCTACCTAAACACACCAATGATCAAATTTAAGAGTCCCAATAGATAATTATGTTAAACTATTAATGCATGTTCTTCCAGTAAATCCACCACCATCAAGTAACACTGGGATTATGAACCTATCACTTAAGAAGGACCATAGTGTAAAAGCCTTTTAAAAGTAGGGACATTTTTACTTGGAAAGACCTCTTGCTGCCATATTGAACAGTTGTAATAAATACTTCTCTTTGAATGTGGCACAACATAAAACACAGAAATTAGGTCAGTAGATTACTACTACAACAAACTGACTGTTGGTATGCTGCAAAAGAGCTTAAATGTTGGTCAACAAAGGGGATTTGTATCAGCAATTCCAAGGGATTTGCTGATTTAGATATAAATGTGCTTCTCCCAAGCAATCACCTAAAACTAACCTATATATAAAGCTTACTCAAGAGGGTAAACTATGAAGGTGACCTTTGGCTCCTGGAGCACCCCTCCACTTCTGAGATGTGTGGGTAAAGATATACACATAGTTTGCATTTCAATATTTGTCATTACCAGTGCCAAATCACTTTTTCAGGAAAGGAATTTTCTAGTTGAAAATCACTGACCTTAGCACAGTTATTTGGCATTATCAGAGAATCTTTGAAATATGAGTGAAAGCAAAGCTCATGACCTATGACATCCTAACAGCTTACCCCTGATGAAAGATCAACTTGAGCAGTTATTATAAGTTTTTACTGGATCAAGTTGAGGTATCTGGATTTTGGGCATTGGACTGCATGGGCCCTGTTTGTGGGAAGTTGCCACTGACACTGGGTGTAAGTTACATCCTCATGTGGTTGTAAATTGTATATTTTGGGCTATTCCCAGAGCGTTCCCATTGAAACATTTAGGGGGTCATTAGGATGGTGGGCGGATTGCCCCCGCCAGGCTGGCGGTAGCCCAAGCCAGCCTGGCGGGGGCAATCCGCCCACCATCCTTGCTCGAAATCCCCCCGCCATATTAGTATGGCGGGGGTAACACGGCGGACGGAAAGACCGTCCGCCGCTTTTCCGCCCCGGTCGCCTTGCCGCCGGGGAGGAAAAGGAATAATATGGTGGCGGTGTCTATCAGACACCGCCAGCCATATTATTATGGGCATTTTTCAATGACTTTCCGTGGTGGGAATGCCGCCACGGAAAGTTAATTTAATTAATTTAATTTAAAATCTTATATAGCGCGCAGCTACCCTAGGGCATCCCGGCGCTTCAAGACAACATCGGATGGTAAAGGGGACAGCATCGAGGCGTTATGCCGGAAACAGGAAGGTTTTAAGACCCTTGCGGAAACGCAGTGTGCAGGGCTCAGCTCGAAGTTTTTGGGGAAGCGAGTTCCAAAGCTTTGCCGTGTTAAATGAGAATCTTCTCCCACCCGTGCGAGCCTTTTTGACTCTCGGCACCATCAAAAGATGTTTCGTGTCTGACCGCAGCGTTCTGCCAGCTTTGTAGGGAGTCACTAGATTTTTTTAAATAAGGGGACCTTTGCCTGCAAGAATTTTATGAGCGGTACAAAGTGCTTTAAAGGTCACTCTCTCCCGCACGGGGAGCCAATGCAGTGCCTTCAATGCCGGTTTCGCAGATTGCGTCCTCGGAATGTCCATGAGCAGCCTTGCCGCTGCATTTTGGACCTGTTGAAGAGTCTTAAAGGTTGATTCAGGGGCGCCCAAAAAGATGGCGTTACAATAATCGAGTCTAGATGTTATGAGACCCTGAATCAGCAGCTTCCTCGATGTTACCGGTAGTAGAGGGAAGATTTTCCGAGCCGACCTGAGCAGGGCATAACATACTCCTGCTGTTTTCTTGGCTTGGGTGCGGAAGGACAAGTCTGGTTCCAGCCAGACTCCAAGGCTTTTGATCGCATCTTTGGGGGCCGGGGGATCGCCCATACATCCCGGCCAACTAAGCGGCGGGAGAAGGGTAGTTTTGCTCCCCAGCAGCAGTATTTCCGTCTTTGAGCCGTTTAGCTTAAGGGAGGAATCTCCCATCCAAGTGTGAACATCTGCCAGGCAGGAGTTCAAGATGTCAGGATTGCCGGCCAGATGTGATAAGGAAACCACTAGCTGCGTATCGTCAGCGTAGCTGACGATTTTGATGTCATATGGGGATACTACGTCCTCCAGGGGGGCCATATATACATTAAATAATATGGGGCTCAATGACGAGCCCTGTGGCACTCCACACTGGAGGGGAATGGATTTGGATCTCTCAGGGCCATCCCACACCTGGTAGGAACGATTCGAGAGAAAAGATCTCAGCCACTGCAAGGCCACCCCGGAGACCCCTACCTCAGCCAGCCGTCGGATCAACACCTGATGGTTCACAGTGTCAAACGCCGCGCTGAGGTCCAGGAGGATCACCGCCACTGACCCTCCTGAGTCCAGGATGCATCTTGCCTCCTCGACTACTGCCAAGAGGGCCGTGTCTGTGCCCTGACCTGGGCGGAATCCAGTTTGTGATGGTCGAAGAAGTCCATTCGACTCCAAAAAGGCTGACAACTGCCTGTTGACCAATCGTTCGGCAACTTTGCCGAGACCTGGCAAGAGCGAGATAGGTCTAAAGTTCGCCAGATCGTTGGGGTCCAAATTGGTCTTTTTTAAGAGAGCCTTAACAACAGCCATTTTCCAAGTGGGTGGCACCACACCCTGAACAAAAGAGGCGTTCATAAGGTCTGTTACGGGAGCTACAATGGACGCTATTACCTCCTTGAGAAACTTCATGGGGACCGGGTCCATGGGAGAACAACTTTTAATTGACGATAGAGTTTTGGCAACGTCGCTCACTGATACTGGGCCAAAGGTGTCAATGTGGAAAACGTTCTCTCTGGCCCGAAGTCCCACGTCCTGCTTGGCAATGTCCTGAGATGGGTTCGGCTGGGGCAGTGAGATTAAGATCTTCTCAATTTTTGTGTGGAAGAACTCAGCCAGTTGTGTGCTTTTTTGTTTGTCATGCACCACATCCGGCTCCGGAACTTTGAGCAGTTCTTTGATCACTTTGAAACTCTCCCTAGAAGAGCTTGAAGCAGATTTAATGCGATCATCGAAGAATAGGGCTTTCGCGCGTCGCAGGGCGGACTTATAGCCCCTAATTGCAGCCCGATATTCTTCTCTCCTAGAGACTTCCCAGTTCGTCCTCCATAACCTCTCCAACCTTTTACATCCCTTCCTGAGGGTGCGAAGTTCTCCGGAGTACCACGGAGCCGAGCCAACTCGTTTGTCCCTCTTAGGAACTCTCTTTTTAGGGATCAGAGCGTCCAAGGAGGCGGAAAACCAGCTGTTGATGTTGGCATCGGCCTTAACGGGATCTGACTCAGGAGGGGGAGGCGAATTTTCCAGTATAGAGGTCCAGTTATCGACTGATAGTCTGGCCCAGGCTCTGTCCACTAGGAAGGCCTGTTTGGTCCTTGTGGGTGGTAGGTCGATTTGCCACAAAGCTGATACCAGAAAATGGTCTGACCATGGGAGGGGAAGGGCCGGCCTAGCTGTGAAGCGGGGAATGTTAGAAAATATAGGGTCGAGTAGGTGTTCCTTTTCGTGGGTGGGGCCGGCGTTAATTAAGACCAACTCGCGCTCCTGTAAGTCGCTCTGGAGGTCCTGCGCCGTTTGGTCAGTGGGCTCATTGAAGTGAAGATTGAGATCACCCAACACCATGAAGTTGGCCGTCACTGCGGCCAGGGCCGTCGCTGATTCTACCAGGGAGCTCACAAAATTACCCAGTGCGCCCGGGGGCCGGTAAGGCAGGCGGACTTCACTCTGGAGGCCCCCTGCAGGCTCCCAGAGTGAAGCACAGTAGGGGGGTGCACACAGGGTGTACCTATGGTACCCCCCTGCATTTGCATAATGAAAGCGGCAGGCACCGCGCAGTGCCTGCCACTTTCATTATGCAAATGCTGCAATGCATTTTCAGCATTGTGGCGGGCGGTGCAGAGAGCACCGCCCGCCACAATGCTGAAAATAAAGGATGTGCCCGCCACTGTGGCGGGCACATCCTAATGGCACCCCCGCAACCCCCGCCTTCAAGGCGGGCGGTCCCGTTTTCCGATAGGGTGGCGGGCGGGCAAAGCCCTCCGCCATCCTAATGAGGCCCTTAGAGTTCATACCAGAATGAAGGAACAGATGTGAGAATGTGACATTCAAGGAAAAAAAAACACTATTAGTCTGTTTCCTAACTTGTACTAGAGTATTCTATGTATTGCGTAAAATGTGCGTTTTTAGGCATAGTAAATTTGAAACGTTTTTATTGTAACTTTTTAACAATTGTATTTTTTAAGTTAGACATATTTTTATCAGTTTTCTTCTTCCTGAACTTCCCAGGTGAAAACTGGAGTAATTGAAACTAATTCCCACACTTTAAAGTTGCACTTACTTACCCCCAGATCTTTGATGAGTAACGCAAACGTGCTTAATTGTGTCACTGTCAAACGTATTTGCACTTTTTACACCCGAGTGAATAGTGACAAAATTTTCATGAGGTTTCACTGACCACCTCTGTGGCATACCTCTGGAAATGCCAACAAATGCCAAGTTGGCTAAAAAGAACGTGTGCGCGAGAATTGCACAGGTGAGTAAATTCAGCAAATTTGTCGCTCATACCTGTGTCTTTATTTACATCTTTGTGAATCGTGTAACTTGTGGTAAGCTAATCAGAAGTCGGTCTGGGAAAATCATTTGTAGACAGAGCACCATATATTTCCAGCAAAAAAAAACAAGTGACGTTCTTTTGTTTACAAATATCGACTGGACCGAAGAGGCTATGGGGCACATGCATCAACCTATTTAAGAAGTGCAAACGGTGCGAATCGGTAAATTCGGCCGTTTGCGCTTCCTAAATACGTTTTTGGGATGCATGAAACATTTTTTCAAAAATCGTTTTTTTTTTGCATTTCCTAAAAATGAGAATGCATTTAAGGAATCGCATTTGTGCGATTCCTTAAATGCAATGCATCATTTTTAAAAAAAATGCGAATTTTGAAATAGGAAGTGCAAATTAACACAAGGTTGACCCTCGTGTTAATTTGCGAAATTGTTTCAAAAAGCACAAAAATGCATTTTGAAAAGTGCCATGTTACAGACTCACATGTCCTTAGGACATGTGTGTGTGAAACATGCACTTTAAAATACATTTCAGGGGTGCAGGGGGGGTCCTTTGGACCCCCCTCTGCACCCTTGCAATGCATCAACAAATTGCGATTTCCTAAAAAAATAAATGCAAAACGGCATTGATTCCTATGGGCCTCTAGACCCATAGGAATCAATGTAATGCCATTCCTTAATTGCGATTCGCAATTAAGGAATCGCAAATTCCGAAATTTAAGAAATCCTAAAAAAAATTAGGATTTCTTGATGCATAGGATTTTGCAATTCCTAAATAGCGATTCCTTAATTTTCGCTATTTAGGAAATGCAAAATCCTAGATTTATGCATGTGGCCCCAAATTTCAGGTTAACATTTGCATAGACGGTGTTTCCCACTCTCGCGAGAATAACATCAATAAGTTAGCACATTTATAATACATTGCATATGTCAAGTCAGCAGGCTCTGCAGTTTTGAATATAGGTGTCTGCACAGTTGCACATGTTTATTCATAAAATACATCATTTATCAGCCCAGACAGAAGGAATGTTTAGTGCAGCTCTTTCCAGCAGGGGGGTTTGGCTAACTTCATGCTTGTTGGGATACGAGGGAGTGTCTCTGTTTGCAGAAGCCTGCAAAGGATTGTGAGCTGTTATCTCAGCCTGTTATCTGAGCCAGAAGTGCACAAGGAAGTTTCTTCAGCTAATGGGTCAACTGCTCTTCAGATAAAGGCTCGTCGGGGAAGTATTTAGCACTAATTAATCAACTATTAAAAGCAGAAGTTGATAAAGATAGACCCACTTCAGGTTAGAATTGCCCACAATAAGAGATTACAGGCAGGGTTGTTTTCACTTTAAGAGATATGAGTGGCAAGAACATGAACACGTCTGGAAGTTAAAATGGCGCCCTGAGGAGACACTTGTGTCCGTCCCTTTGACAAAGTGTAAATCTCAAAACTAGAAAGAGCACTCGTGAAGACTCGATGAGAGAAAAAATGAATTGTATTTTCACTAGGGGTGTAGCAAGTTGTAACATGTTTCTCTTACAAACTTTGTGCATTTTTTTTGCAAAAACTATAATTGATTTGAAAAGGTTCTATGAAAATTGGCTTTTGTGTAAAGATATGGACTTTTGCAATTGTTTAAAACAACCAAATAATCTCCATTTCCACTATTTTGTACATGATTCTAAATTGGCGCAGCTGTAAACAAAAGTTTTGAGCCTCCCACAAATTACAGATATGTAAGAAATGCACTTGTATGCTTTTTGGGAAGCCGCAATGCTTCAAGACAGGAGATAGAAAATGGGAACAAAATGCCTGCAATATATAACATTGAGAGTGCTTTATTGGAGTAAGGAGGGAAGCTTTGTAGACAGGGGACACTGCCTCAGAACCCACCGACACCCCTTTGGTCGGTGCAGAGTGGTGAATAGGAATGATGAAGGAAATGGTAAATATGCATATATATTGTTGGGCCTGACCCTCTCTGCAGGGTCACCACCAGAAAAGTTTTGCCTTTACCCTCCACTTTTTTGCTTATATCGTTTTTGTTGGCCTTAGAACTATGTGCACTTTAGCACTCCTAACCAATGCTAAAGTGCTTATGCTCTAACCTTAAAACTTGGTGGAATTGGCTTATACCCAATTGGCATATTTAGTTTAATGGAAAGTCCCAGTAAAATGGCACTACAGGGGCTGTAAATTAAATACTACTAGTGGACTTGCAGCACTGATTGTGACACCCACTTAAGTAGCACTTTAAACATGTCTCAGGCCTACCATTGCAGCCTGTGTGTGATGTTTTAAATGTCAGTTCAACCTGGCAAAATAAACCTTTTGCCAGGCCCAAACATTCATTTTTAATACATATATGTCACCCCTAGGGGAGGCCCTGGACAGCCCATGGAGCAAGGTTGCAGTGCATTTAAAAGGTGGGACATGTACTTTTAAGTTTTACATGTCCTGGTAGTGAAAAGCTCTTAAATTTGTTTTTCACTACTGTACGGCCTACCTCTCCCATAGACTCACTTTGGAGTTAATGTTAATGTTAATTGTTAATGTTAATTGGTATTTATATAGCGCTAAATCACCATCAGGTCTCTTAGCACTCGGGGGGGAGGGCGTAGCTGCATAGACGACAGTCGTGTCAGGAGTGAAATAGGGATAAGCTGTGCTTAGGGCTTCCCTAAACAAGATTGTTTTGAGCTGTTTCCTGAACTGGGGTATGTTGGGTTCCTTTCGGAGTTGCTCAGGTAGCTGGGCCTAGCTCTAGGGGACAGAAATGGTCACCCCAGGGGGAAACTGTAGTGGGGATGACCAGGATCTCTGTCTTGTCAGGGTTGATTTTTAGTGAGTTTGCTGTCATCCAACTCACGGAAAATCTGAGGATGTTTTGTGCCTGGGCCTGAGCAAGAGGGGTGTTATCAATGCTGAGGAGCAGTTGGGTGTCATCCGCATAATTGTAGATTTTACAGCCCATGTTGGCTAAGGCTGCTATCAGAGGTTGCATGTAGACATTAAAGAGGAGTGGGGATAGGGCTGAGCCCTGGGGGACTCCACAGCTGAGCTTGCCTTTCTCAGATACCAACTCTCCCAGTTGAATCCTTTGGGACCTGCCAGATAAAAACGATTCAAGCCACAGGTATGCCTGACCCCTGATGCCCAGGGTGACGAGTCTATCCAGTAGTTGAGCATGGCTGACAGTATCGAATGCCGCTGATAGATCTAATAAAATCAGGGCACAGGGTCTTTTACTGTCAGCCATGGTTCTAAGCTCAAACAAAACAGGTGATGGACCGAATGTGGATCAATGTCACATATTCATCCCAGTCCAAAGATCTGGGCCCAAATCCGTCGTTTTTTTGCACTCCACACCACCCTGGGTTAGACAATGGCGATATGCAAATCAGCTCTGACCCTGTGCCCCATGGGAACAGTCCAGTCCGAACTACAAAAGCCATGTCCTTCCCAGAACGGAATCAAGCATCCGAGGACCGGACCGGTTTCGAGGTAACACCTCTCATCAGCCCGGCTAGCTTGACTCCAGTGGTGTGGAGTGCCTGGGACCCACGTCTGAGCATCCCCAGCGCACTTATGGCGGAATTTGCAAACAAAACAGGTGATGGACCGAATGTGGATCAATGTCAAACATTCATCCCAGTCCAAAGATCTGGGCCCAAATCCATAGTTTTTTTGCACTCCACACCACCCTGAGTTAGACAATGGCGATATGCAAATCAGCTCTGATCCTGTGCCCCATGGGAACAGTCCAGTCCGAACTACAAAAGCCATGTCCTTCCCAGAATGGAATCAAGCATCCGAGGACCGGACCGGTTTCGAGGTAACACCTCTCATCAGCCCGGCTAGCTTGACTCCAGTGGTGTGGAGTGCCTGGGACCCACGTCTGAGCATCCCCAGCGCACTTATGGCGGAATTTGCAAACAAAACAGGTGATGGACCGAATGTGGATCAATGTCACACATTCATCCCAGTCCAAAGATCTGGGCCCAAATCCATCGTTTTTTTGCACTCCACACCACCCTGGGTTAGACAATGGCGATATGCAAATCAGCTCTGACCCTGTGCCCCATGGGAACAGTCCAGTCCGAACTACATAAGCCATGTCCTTCCCAGAACGGAATCAAGCATCCGAGGACCGGACCGGTTTTGAGGTAACACCTCTCATCAGCCCGGCTAGCTTGACTCCAGTGGTGTGGAGTGCCTGGGACCCACGTCTGAGCATCCCCAGCGCACTTATGGCGGAATTTGCATACAAAACAGGTGATGGACCGAATGTGGATGAATGTCACACATTCATCCCAGTCCAAAGATCTGGGCCCAAATCCATCGTTTTTTTGCACTCCACACCACCCTGGGTTAGACAATGGCGATATGCAAATCAGCTCTGACCCTGTGCCCCATGGGAACAGTCCAGTCCGAACTACAAAAGCCATGTCCTTCCCAGAACGGAATCAAGCATCCGAGGATCGGACCGGTTTCGAGGTAACACCTCTCATCAGCCCGGCTAGCTTGACTCCAGTGGTGTGGAGTGCCTGGGACCCACGTCTGAGCATCCCCAGCGCACTTATGGCGGAATTTGCAATAAAGCCATTATCTGACCCAGGGTGGTGTGGAGTGCAAAAAACGATGGATTTAGGCCCAGATCCTTGTACTGGGGTGAATGTAAGACATTGATCTACATTCTGTTCATCAAATTGTTTTTTGTAATTTTCTCCCTGAGTGTACTGGGGTAGCTCAGACGTGGGTCCCAGAGCCTCCACACCACTGGAGTCAAGCTAGCTGGGCTGATGAGAGGTGTTACCTCGAAACCGGTCCGGTCCTCGGATGCTTGATTCCGGTCTGGGAAAGATATGGCTGTTGTAGTTCGGACTGGACTGTTCCCATGGGGCACTGGGTCAGAGCTGATTTGCATAAAGCCATTATCTGACCCAGGGTGGTGTGGAGTGCAAAAAACGATGGATTTAGGCCCAGATCCTTGTACTGGGGTGAATGTAAGACATTGATCTACATTCTGTCCATCAAATTGTTTTTTGTAATTTTCTCCCTGAGTGTACTGGGGTAGCTCAGACGTGGGTCCCAGAGCCTCCACACCACTGGAGTCAAGCTAGCCGGGCTGATGAGAGGTGTTACCTCGAAACCGGTTCGGTCCTCGGATGCTTGATTCCGGTCTGGGAAAGATATGGCTGTTGTAGTTCGGACTGGACTGTTCCCATGGGGCACAGGGTCAGAGCTGATTTGCATAAAGCCATTATCTGACCCAGGGTGGTGTGGAGTGCAAAAAACGATGGATTTAGGCCCAGATCCTTGTACTGGGGTGAATGTAAGACATTGATCTACATTCTGTCCATCAAATTGTTTTTTGTAATTTTCTCCCTGAGTGTACTGGGGTAGCTCAGACGTGGGTCCCAGAGCCTCCACACCACTGGAGTCAAGCTAGCCGGGCTGATGAGAGGTGTTACCTCAAAACCGGTCCGGTCCTCGGATGCTTGATTCCGGTCTGGGAAAGATATGGCTGTTGTAGTTCGGACTGGACTGTTCCCATGGGGCACAGGGTCAGAGCTGATTTGCATAAAGCCATTATCTGACCTAGGGTGGTGTGGAGTGCAAAAAACAATGGATTTAGGCCCAGATCCTTGTACTGGGGTGAATGTAAGACATTGATCTACATTCTGTCCATCAAATTGTTTTTTGTAATTTTCTCCCTGAGTGTACTGGGGTAGCTCAGACGTGGGTCCCAGAGCCTCCACACCACTGGAGTCAAGCTAGCCGGGCTGATGAGAGGTGTTACCTCGAAACCGGTCCGGTCCTCGGATGCTTGATTCCGGTCTGGGAAAGATATGGCTGTTGTAGTTCGGACTGGACTGTTCCCATGGGGCACAGGGTCAGAGCTGATTTGCATAAAGCCATTATCTGACCCAGGGTGGTGTGGAGTGCAAAAAACGATGGATTTAGGCCCAGATCCTTGTACTGGGGTGAATGTAAGACATTGATCTACATTCTGTCCATCAAATTGTTTTTTGTAATGGTTCTAAGCTCATCAAGCACTGCTAGCATGACCAGCTCGGTGCTGTGATGTGCTCTAAACCCAGCTTGGCATTCCTGGAGGAGATGGTGGTCCTCCAGGAAGGATCAGAGTGTTTTCAGAACATGCTGTTCTAGGACCTTAGCCAAGAAGGGTATCTGGGAGATAGGTCTATTGTTTTTGCGGTTGGCCGCTTCAAGCCTAGCTTCTTCAGGAGGGGTGTGACTCTCGCTCCCTTTAGGCATGAGTTGTTTAGCATAGCAATAGTTTGACTTTCTGGACCGGGAAGGGCCATTTGAAAGATTCTAGGGGGGCAGGGGTCTACTGGGGAATCCTGATTTAGTCCGATTCATGAGTAGCGTCAGGGAAGCTGTATCCAGTTTGGGGAAGCAGGTAAGTACCTGGTCAGGAGGTGGAGCTTGGGATAAGGGTAGCAGGTTATGATTGATAGGGGTATTGTCTATGTCTGAGAGAATGTCCCTCACTTTCTGCAAGAAGAAAAACTGAAACGTGTTGTAGTCGATCGAGTCATCAACAGGTTTCTGCACTGGTTTTTGGCTGAGTTCCTTCAGAATTCTGAAGGTCTCTTTCTGTCTGTTTGCTGCTGTACTAATTCTGGTCTCATAGTATTTAGCTTTAGTAGTCATGATGCATTTTTTGTAGGAATTGAGTAGTGACTTGTATTTTACTGATTCTACTGGGTCGTTAGTTTTGCGCCTTCGTCTTTCCACGGGGCAAAGCTTTCTCTTAGTTTCTCTTAGTGAGCGGTTGAACCAAGGAACTCCCTTTCCCTTGTCTCTGATCCTTTGCCTTTGCTCGGGTGCTACGTGGTCTATCGCTATGCGTAGGCTATTGGTGAGTGCTTCACATTCCTGATCGTGGTTTCCCTTTTCAAAGGTGGGGGGTGGAGGAAACGAGAGACTCTACTAGGATTTCGGACTTGATTATTTTCCAGTTTTGCACTGTTTTCCATATTTGGGGAGGTTTGGTTAGGTGGTTATCTATTGGGACCCAGCATCTGATTAGGGAATTGTCAGACCAGACGCATGGCAAGATGTCTGTAAAATTAGCTTGTGGTTGAGAGGTCCAGACAAGGTCCAAGGTGTGGCCTTTTGTGTGTGTGGGGACATCAACTAGTTGTTGGAGACCAAGTGTGTTCATGAGTGTCTCAAGATGGAGGGCCACTGGGTCTTTAGATGCTTTATTCCAGTGGTGATTAAAGTCTCCAACTACTAGTAGTCTTTGATACCGTGTGCAGAGGTCAGAGATTATTTGGTTTGTGAAGGAGATTTTTACCCCAAGTATATCTGCCAGATCAATATTCTCTGCTAGTATTTTGGTAACTGTTAGCGGTTTTTATAAGAAGAAGGCCACTCCCCCACCTCTGGTGGTTTCACTATGGTTGTGCCACAAGACGTCATAATCTCCTGGTAGGGAGGCGATGATATCTGGGACGGAAGTCTCTCCCAACCAAGTTTCAGTGAGTGCCAGGATGTCGGTGTCCCCATCCTGGAGAAGTGAGAAAAATTCAAGGTGATGCTTTTGTAGGGATCGTGTATTCAGAATTGTTACTTTCAGCTTAGTCTGAATCTTGGCAGATGGTCTTGCTTTAGGCATAGGTAGAGCTGGGAGAGGTGGGAGCATGCTGTTTCCGTCATTCCCTTTTAGGATGTTTTCTTTCTTTAGTTTGGAAAGTGTGAGCCTGCTAATGGTGTGGTTCTTAGAGTCAAGGGATTGTAGATCTTTTGCTGAGTAAGACCGACGTAGGCCAGGGTTCCTGGCCCCTGGGCCCGGTCGGGCGCGGAGGGGCGCAGACGAGTTCCCTTTTTACATTTGATAAGCTGTAATTTCCAAATGTTAGCAGGTTCAAGTTTGTTGTCTTTGGAATTGCAAAGAAGAATCCTAACTTATGGTGAAGTAAAATTTTAAATTACAATTTTGCAAATGGTTCTTTTAGTAAATTGGCCTTTTCCTCCCTTACCCCTTGAGCGTCTGTAGACTGTTCCGGGTCATATGACTGGGTGTAGCTGACAGATGAGCTTTGTGTATTCCTCTTAGACAGCCACACGCAATAGGGAGCTTAGGTGTGCCTGAATGTGCCAACACTGGCAGGGTGTGAGGGGGGAGCTGGGCACAGTTCCATTTTCACTTGAAGAGGCTGTGTCCTACCTCCACACAAAGGGCTGCATACCCCCGTGGCTAGTCTGGAGCCAGGGCAAGGGAGGCAGGATGCCTGGAGACTTCAAAGGGAAATCTCTATTTGCTTCTCTCCCACTTCAAAGGCATGACTGGGTATAAACACTACACCTCAGACACCAACCCTTCAGTGCACTTCTGGGCCTGTGGATACTCTGCTTGGAAGACGGGCTGCTGAGCTGCTGAAGTACTGCCACTGTGCCAGACTGCTACCCTGCTGGACTACTCCACTGCTGTGCTACTGCCTTGCTGTGCAGACCTGCTGCCTGCTGCCCTTTTGACTGGGTGAGGAGGGCTGGACCTACATCCCTTGAGCCCAGAACTCCGGAGTGATGCCAAGTGCTAGTTGGCAGGTCCCCTCACTTGAGCCTCAGGGACAGAAGGTTCCAACAACATTGGTCCTGCACCTGGACTCTGCCATTTGTGATTCTATGCAGCCAATTCATGCCACCCCAGTCCTGGACCCTTGGAAGTGGGCCTAAAGTTTTCTGCCAGTCTCTGTGGATCGAGTGCAACTGACACGCAACCCAGGGCAGAACCAAAGCATCACAACTGCTGCTGTATCAGAACCAGTGCTAAGACCTGCATTGCATCACAACCCACTGCCGCATTGGAACCTCCGCTGCTCCAGGCATCTTAGGTGCAGGCCCTTGCATTCCTCATTGACAGCAGCATTGACGACGATGCCAGACTACACATTGCAGCCTTGCAGCTCCTCAGGACCAACACATCGCCCAACTGAACAACTCTTCCTCAAATCCAGACTTCACATTGCAAGCCCTAATCAATGGGACCTTCAATGTTGACGAATCAGGACCCCGTACCACAGCCTCCCTGCATCTCGGAAACAAAACATCCCTTTGCATGTGTGACATGACGCAGGATTTAAGGTACTCTGTTCAGCGGGCCTTACTGGGTTCTTGTAGCTAGCCCAAACTCTATTGTGGTCGGCCTGAACGTATGTCTTTGGGCCAGTTCGAAGTGACCAGATATCCACAGTCGGCGCTTTATGCCTATTGGCGCTATTCTTACTAAAATCTTTAAAATTGAATATCTCAGGTTCAACTGATAGGATTTTTGTCATTTTGATCTTATTTTATTGATTAAAATCATTCTATTTTTCCAACTCTGTTGTGGGATCCATTTGTGATGTGTTTTCACTGTATTACTGTTAGAAGTGTTAAGCAAATACCTTACATATTGCCTCTGAGTTAAGCTTCACTACTCTGGGCCACGCTACCCGAGGTTTGAGCACAGGTTAATTTAGTGTTACTTGTGACTTCATCCTGAGAAGAATTGTGAATGCTGCTTCAGAAAGGTTTCACCCTCCTCAACCAGTAACCCAATTTCTTACCCTGGTGTTTAGCGGTGAGGATTTTGACTTGTTTTTGTGCCTTTCAGTAATAATATGTTCCATTACCACCCCACATAAATATTTTAAGACCATTTAGAGTTTTTTTTATTCTTCCTGATTGCCTGTTTTTTCCCAGCTCTACTCTACTTGCTACCTGACTGCCTGTAACCATACCGACCATACCTGCAGTGATGGAGTTTCAGCTGCCCAACTTGAAAAGTTATATTAGGGCTGAACTCAAGCCTGTCGGCCATCCTTTTCATCAATTGGTCATTTTTTGAGCCAGTCACATTTTCTTACACCTGCTACAGCATATGGCATGGATCAATGGGTCGGCCCACTTCAGACACTGGCTAATTTCACTGTAAGGTATGGCATTCTGCCCTTTCTCAAGGAGCACATCCATACACAAAGAGTTTACCTTAGTGCTAGGGACTAATGTGGCATGTGTGCTTTCTTAAACAAATAATATTTTTTCATTTTTTTAGGATAGTTTTGTAATATTGCTGAGGGCCTGACAGTTTCCACAACAATGTTTTCTAAAATCTATGACAAGATAAGTATTAACAAAATCAGAAGGCTTGCATCCAATGAAAGACTAATTGATTTGGTTCCCATGGAGCCAACAATTTCAGGTGTGGCGTAAAAACAGCTCTAGTTACCAGCCTCATGTTTTCCAAACAATTAATAACATGTATATATATATATATATATATATATATATATATATATATATATATATATATATATATATATATATATATATATATATATATATATATATATATATATATATATATATATATATATATATATATATATATATATAGATATATAAACACACACACCTGTATATATGTGTGTGTGTGTCCCAAGATTTATGTGGGAAGTACTATTTTGTAGGTACATAAATATATTTTATAGCTTATTAGGCCCATCAATAAAAATGATCTTAGTTATCCAGTTGATAGGACCTTTCACCACGAACATGTGGACGATGTGAGCAAAATGTGATACAGTGTGGTTGATCATGTAAGAGTAGACATGGTAGGAGGCAACAGGTAGAATATTCTGTACAGGCTAGAATCTAAATATATTCTTCTTCTTAATACTATCGAACCATGGGATCTCAATGCTAATGAAGAAATGTATGTTCATTTATGATTTAGAGGTAATGAGTAATGTCTCCCTATGCTTAGCGTTTGGCATTTAAACATAGAGTTTTTTAAGCGACTTTGTTGGAGGGATTTCTTTTTATTTTAAGTGATTTTAATTCGATTATATCTTTCTTCTCCCTTCTTAGAAGTTGAATTTTGTGTCTGATTTTTGGAGAATAATTGGCAGTGATTTCAGGACTCTGCTCAACTGAATCTGATGAATATTTTTTGTTGTCCGGACTAGAGAGTCCTTATTTATGAATTCAACACACCAAATGGAATGATGAGTTATACTAGCAAGTTTATTTATTATAGTCTATTTGGACATATTTCTGTGTTGCTTTGTGAAATTAAGTTGGGGCAATGCAAAAGAGGGACTTCAATAATGTATGTCCTTTTAGCCCACTTGGGCATGATCATTGCTAGTTTACAGATCTCATAACATGTATGCTGTACATTTTTTTTTTAGATTTGCATTCATATTGAACTGATATTATTTGGACATTATGAAAAGTTTGGACGTATTAGATAATAGAATGCTTTATATGTCTATGATCATGTGACACACTGTTGGTGCATTTATTTTACGTGCACTCTAAGATTGCGTCACTTATCATGAGCAAGGCTTTGGAGGAAGCCGAAAAGTATAGATGGGTCCACCTTTTTTGCCACAATAAATATTCTTTTAGACATAGTGACCTGTGTGCCCTGCCTTCTTCTAAATCTAAAAAAGAGGGGAATTGTGTATATTTATATGCTCCTTGCAAATTGTTGACCCCATCCACAGGCAGTTCCAAAGCCACTTCAGACTATAGATTCAGGTCACCCTTCTCCTCAGGGATCTTCTGCTCCTCCTCCTCTCATATGGCATCCCCTACTTACTGGGTCTCTGCCCAGGCGCTCAATTCTTTCTTTAGCTGCACCTTCCTGGTGAAGCCCTTGTAGAAACTTGAAAGTCCTTGCAGAAATATTTCAGCTACTGCACAGTGTAGCATTATAACCTGGCCAGCTTAAACTTAATTCCTGCAGGTGCAGGTGTGGCTTCTCCAGTGAGAGACATACATTTTTAGAAAAATCAAGGTGCCAATCAGGGAAAATTGTAAATTAGAAATGATGCCAATTAACACAAGACAGACAAAAATGTTTCCAATCAGGAGTCATCGGTTTGGATTGGTGTAAGTATAGAGCTGTAGTAAACATTGAATTGCTATAAGGTTTACACAAACACAAGTCCTATCCTCACCGCTGGAAGAATAGTGCTGAGTGACTGAAAGAATATGAAGAAATAAAGAAGACTTATTGTAAAATACTTGCACTGTCATCTACTGTTTTTGAATTGAAGTGTATTGTTTGGTGGATTGATTCTTATAAATTTTTCTAGTATTGCTCAGGTGGAGAATTTTGTAATTGATGAAACAGCCAAACTTAGTTTGTCTATTGCTACAACTGTCGGCAAGGGTTGTATCTCACCCTTAGGACATGGTCTAGAGAACCCTACGAATTTTTGGATATTATATACAATATCTTTGCCCAAAATCCCCTCTTGCCTTTTGTAAATTAATTATGTAGTCAAATGGGAATTAAGGTGGGCCTCAAGTATCTTAGCAGGGGCTGGAAGCAGAGATATTGTCCGGAAGTTTTTTAGGACTTCAGGGTTTAGGGAAGGCTTCTTTAGAAGAGGCTTAACAACTGCCAGTTTCCATGGAGTTGGAAAGGACCCCTCATTGACGGCCCTGTTCATAACCTCCAAGAGGGGGGGAAGGACGGCCTCTCTGCATGACTTCAAGATTTTTAGAGGGCAGGGATCAAGAGGCGAACATGATTTAGTGGCATCAAGAAGGCGATTTAATTCGTCCTGCGTCAGATGAGGGAAGCATTGTATAAAGTATTTTTGAACAAGTATAAACCAAAAATAGTGCTTAGAAGTCACTACCAGTCAAAAGGGTACTTGAGTTCGTAGTTGACGAATCCAACGTTCAGGCTGACTGCTTTTGAGGGTAGGCTGGTTACAGGACTCGGACAGGTCCTGCTAACTTAGGGGCTCAATATGATGGCGGGCGGACATTAGTCCGCCCGGCATCATAACGGTGATGGGACCGCCCACCAGACGTGCGTGGTCCCACCAGCCCAATTAGTATGAGCCCGCCATTCTGGCTGGCGCATCCTGGCGTTTTACCATTGCAGACGATGCTGCTGGCTGCAGCACTGTCCGCAATGGTAAAAGAACATGCACAGCATTTCCCTGCACCACGTGGCAGGCACCACGCGGTGCCTGCCAGTTGATGCAGGGAACTTTCTCCCCCAGTGCACCCCCCCCCACAGAGGGGGCCGCAACGGGCTCCCAAGGTCGATCCTGGCAACCTTTCCACGGCGGCATCGCCGCAATGGAAAGGCCTGTCTAATGCCCTTGATCCTAAGATGGCAGACGGTGCCTGCTAGGCACCGCCACCATATTAGTGGCCCAGCTCCGCCCAGCAGGCAATTGTTACAATTGCCACCAGTGGAAAAGTGGCGGACAGACTTTGCGTCCGCCGCGATACACACCCCCATCCTAATATGGATATGGGTAATTCTCATTATGATGACGTAACAATCGCCACCGCCGGCCCGGTGGTAGCAATCGTTACGCCATTGTAATGAGCCCCAAAGTACTTATCGACGTCGAAGGCTCAAGGTGAGGAGTTAAGGAGGACTCGCGTTGTCATTGATCTGTACCATTGATGCAAGCTTTGGTGTCAAACTCCTTTGAGATGCAGGTGCTGCATCGATGTCTCACTTAGGGCCTACTTTAGGGGTGACGTATGTGTAATAAAAGGGAAATTTAAGGCTTGACAAGTGGCTTTACCTGCCAAGTCGAGGTGGCAGTAAACTACACAGGCCCTGCAATGGCAGGCCTGGGACAGGTTTGAAAGGCTACTTGTGTGGGTGGCACAACTAGTGCTGCAGGCTCAATAGTAGCATTTAGTATACAGGTTCTGGGTACATGGTATACCAATTTACATGGGACTTACAGGAAAATTAAAAATACCACTTAGACATACATCAATGTTAGCATGTTGCATGTTTAGGGGAGAAGCACATGCACTTTAGCACTTGTTATCAGTGGTAAAGTGCTCAGAGTCTTAAGGCCAACAAAAAGATACAGCAAAAAGTGGAGGTAAGCAGGCAAAAAGTAAGGGAAAGACAACCCTAAGGATAGTAGGTCTAACAGCGTATTAATAATTTTACGATAAATAATAGTTGTAACCAATGGGTTAGTGATGATGCATTTAAAACAAATTAACATAAATATTCTTAAGTGTGATTAATAATATAGTTTAGTGATGTCACATTTTTATGAAGACATAATTTTATTAAAATGGATGTAGTTTCTAGTTTTCTGTTCATTTTGCTCCTGCTTACTGTCCCTCCAACCCAATGTCTCCCTACAAGCCCTCTCTCCCACACTTTCCACTTAGCACAGTACAGCATGGCACATTGCAAGATTCTTGGATATTCTTAGAAATGGGCTAGTGTTATAGACTTTATTGTGATGATTAATTTTCGGATTTGTCTAAAATGTCCTGTTGATAATCATGCAACGAAGAATCTGCCATGTCCCCTCATTGTTTATGCGTACAAATTGCATAAAAACCCTGGTTTTGTGTGACTAGGGGGCGACTCCTGTTTGTTTCCTTACATAACCTTTTCCGTTTGGAGACTCTTTATTTTCCCTATGGAACTCTGCTTGCATGGGGGAGACTTTCATTTTTCTTATAATTCTGGAAACTTTTCCTTTAGAATGCAGATAATGTTCTTTATCTCAACCTGACAATTTAATTCCTGATTTTGCATTTCTTTATCTGTGTCTTCATAGCATGCATTGATTTACTTTGTTTTGCCTTTTGCAATTTTTTGTATTAGAACTCTTTAACTTCCCATTGCTCTAAAACTCAGGAGCATATTACCAAGGGGGCGATAGGCAATTATCGCCGATTTAGCGGCCGTTTTCGTCCGCTAAGCGGCGACAATTCTATCGCCCTATTAGCAAGCTGTCGCTAACTGATGTTAGCGGCAGCTTTTAGGCGATAGCGAGCGGTTTGGGGCCCCCTTTGCATGTCAGCGATGTTTATCGCTAATGACTGCAAAGTGGCCGTACCCAATGAGTTAGCGACTGAAAGCAGTCGCTAACATCGCTATCGACTATTAGCAAGGCAGGCGTAGCGTTGGCAATATTGGCGCTAAGTGCGAATATCTCCAAATACTAACACCTGGCCAGGACAGTTCTTAGCCATGTTATCTAATGGGAGGTGGGTAAAATGGCTAAGAGAATATCGCTGTATTCTCAGCGATATTCACGCATTTTGCCGCTATCGCTGGATATTTTAGCACAATGGAGAAAAGCGTTGCTAATAGCATGTTTTCTCCGCTAACATATCCAGTGATAGGCAGCGATAAAAAAATCATCGCTAAGCCTATTTAGCTATAAATATCGCTACTTGTTTGTAATATGCCCCTCAGTTGTTAAGTGGACCCAGTCATTATTTGTATTTACTCTGCTATTCACGGGGCCTAATGCTGTAGAGAATGGTGTCTCTTAATGCTAGATCAAGGGTTCTGGAGCCGAATTACCAGAAATAATTTTGGGGTGATCAAGATAGTGGGGTTCAGTAAATTATTGCAGTTCAGGCTCCCATACTGGTGCAGATCCCGCAGGAGCAGGGTTCCAGGACATGAAACAGGAAAAAAGTAAACCAGGAGCATGAAACGAGGAGTGAAATGCAACACCAAAGTTACTGGGGTGCTGGCTACACATGGTACTGAGTGGTATAGCCCCTTTTATAGGATAAACAGGAGATAGGTGAAAGAGGAGGCAGGAAGTAGTGCTGAAATGATAGGTTTGGATGTGACTGCAGAGGTGAAAAAGAAGGTTTGGAAACAACCACATGTGCTGCTTCCTAGTTCTTTATGGAAAGTTTGAAAATGAGCTGTCTTGTGAAAAAAGGAATTAACAGCTATGGGCTAAACAATTCAGAGAAAGGGTAGAAACTAAATTGGAGTCAAGGGAACAGCTAAGGCTGTTTTAACAGCCTTAGAGATAGATGAATCTTCAAAGGATCTAAAGAGTGGCTTGCACGCCGGCTGGGACAAACTCAGAAGTTTGCCTCCTAACCATTAACCACAACAAAAATGCCACAGAGACTGTATTTAGTTTAATATATATCCCTTATGATTCTACTCAAAATAATCTACTACTGGGCCTACACAAAAATGTGACAGGATGTTCTCACCCACCACCAGGTGTCATGCTTCATCATAGGACACCCCACGTGTTCCAAAAAAACAGTTTGATGGAGAGCGGGCCTAGACCTGAAATCAGGGAGGCACTTCTACCTAAGAACGAGTGTGGCAGGGTATGCTCAGACATGAGTCCCTTGCTCACTTTGCCACTGGATTCAAGCAAGCCGGGCTGAAGACGGCTGGAATGCTAGAAACAGGTCCTCAGAAGCTTATTTCCGGTCCAGGGAAGGCATGGCTTGCAGTTCGGGCTCGACTGTTCCCATGAGGCACAGGGTCAGACTGATTTGCATATAGCCATGTCTGAACTGGGGTGGCAGAGTGGGCTAAAGAACGGTGATGGATCAAACCCAGATCTTTTGACTGGGTGTGAGTGTTTGATTGGTTCAGATGCTCCATCCAGCACCACCCCCTTTTGTACCGATTTGGCCGCCATAAGTGTGGCAGGGTATGCTCAGACGTGAGTCCCTTGCTCACTTTGCCACTGGATTCAAGCAAGCCGGGCTGAAGACGGCTGGAATGCTAGAAACCGGTCCTCGGAAGCTTGTTTCCGGTCCAGGGAAGGCATGGCTTGCAGTTCGGGCTGGACTGTTCCCATGAGGCACAGGGTCAGACTGATTTGCATATAGCCATGTCTGAACTGGGGTGGCAGAGTGGGCTAAAGAACGGTGATGGATCAAACCCAGATCTTTTGACTGGGTGTGAGTGTTTGATTGGTTCAGATGCTCCATCCAGCACCACCCCCTTTTGTACCGAACCTGTGATCTAGACAAACTAAAAACCAATGTGACATCCTAAACAGACCTTTATATTTACTACAAACATCACTTGGTGTTAAAAACCAAACCTGGAGACAAAGGGAATTAGTACCCAATCACCACATGTATCATCCACATGTTTATCCCATTTATGTGCTTGTCCAGTAGTATTTTATTTTGGGTATAATCATAAGGGATATATAATAAACTAAATACAGTCTCGGTGGCTTTTGTTGTGTTTAAAGCTCACCCTTGAGACCCCATAGTATTTAGTTTCCTGCCTTGGATATCCTTCAGGGGTGTGTTTGAAGGCCTCCTGACTCATGCCAGGGTAGGTTGACTGCTACAAGTTGCGGATCACGTCTGGAAAGAGATGTTTGTTGACTGTACGGCATTATAGAAAATTTAGTGGGGGAGGGGGTTTGCATTCAAGGTGGAAGTACTTACAAATGGGGAACAGCGTTTACAACGCAACTTTTACAATGAAGTACCTTTACGACGCAACCATTACAACGCAAGTCATTACAACGACTTGCGCTGGGGGACGCTCTAGGATAGGGAATCGTTTTAATTTACTATCCAACAGCTTCCCTAGTATCCACGGGGACTGGAGTTGGAATAGTAAATTAAACTATTCACTATCCAGCGCCCCCCAAAGCAAGTCGTTGTAACGACTTGCGTTGTAAAAGTTGTGTCGTAAAGGCATGCGTTGTAACGACGTACATCTCTTACAAATCCTTACAAGTTGAGGCCCATTTTATTATTGGTGTAAAGGTCTGTGACCATTTTTATTCTTCCATTTAGTACAGATGCCCTAGCACTTTAAAGTTCTCTGAATGGAAGCCTGTGCAGGGCACAATGAAAGGTCCCAACAGCCAGTCCGAGCCCTGTTGCCATTATGCAATTCGTATATTTCTGTCCTCCTTTTCATGAGTGCAATATGTACAGATTGGACATTCAATCAACTCTGGAATTCACTTTCTCTAAATCTTACTGTTACAGAAAAGCATGCAGTCTTTTGTTAGGGACTAAATATATATTTCCACTGCACATCATCATTATGTCAGGCATCTGATCAATAATTCCCCAAGGCATGGATACTTACATGACAGTGACAAACTTCAAAAACCAAAATCTAATTCCTTTGCAAACATTTCAATCTCATTCATCATATTATCTTAGAAAGGATAGACCTCAGCATGTTGCCTGTCTTCCAGTGGTGGGAGACCGTGCAAAAGCTTGTTGGAAGGTAATTAAGTTATATCTGTGGCTTTGTACACTTTAGCCCTCATAACAAGAACCCCAGTAACTCTGCTGGGACATGCCAGAGCTGGAATTAACAATTGCTGCTTGTATTTCCATGAGAACTATAAGAGATTTCTAGTTAAACTCTTGGAAAAGGGAGTAATCTGAATTTCTGGGTCCTTTACCACAATTTTTAAATGAATCCTGAGTGTTTAAAGGAGATATGTACCATCTGTTTTGAAAAGAAGGTAATATTTGTTTGGGCAGCAGTGGGGTCAGGGGTGTCGGGCAAGATTGGAGAGGGCAGATATGGCATGGGGAAGCTGTGGACTTTTTGGAAGATAGCTTTGGTTGCTTCCCTCATAGTGCTGGGGGTAAAGGGGTGGCAGGCCCATGCGTTGCCTATGGCTGCAGCCCCAGCCAGGTACAAATTACCCAATTTCAGAATCAGGTCCACTGTTTCTAGAACCCAAATTTCAGGCCAGGAACAACAGACAACTCAAAGGTGCCTGGAACACTCTGAGGGCAAATCGTATTCATGACCAAAGTGATGTCTCTTCACCCGCCCTCCCCTCCCCCAAGTATTGTAAGTGTGAAATTTTCTTTAGAGATACAAGTATTTGGTAGTACTATGTAGGCATACGCTTTTGACATACCATTTTCTGATATGCCTTTGCTCTTCTTTCTGTTGCTTCCTCCCGCTCTTTTCACTTTGACATAAGCCTTGTGTCTCAGATGCTCTGCAAGGTTGCTTAAATATCTCTTGATGTTCTTCTAGAAAATTAAAGAAAGATCCAAATCCACCTATTATAAGCACTTTTCAATGTAAGAAATTGGTCTCAGATATATTCAGGGTGTCTTCTTTCAAGGCTCATTTAGCACCATCAATGAAAGTCTTTGGAAAAGCAGTTCTGCAGGACTACGAGGCTCTTAATACTCACTCCTCTCATGGGGAGGGACATTGGAAGAGCATTGTTGCAGCTGAATGTTTAGGTGTATTGTGTGGTGCAACCAGGAAAGAGGGAATCAGAATTTTTCACATGCCCAGAAGTGTACATTTTGCTTAAAAAGTATTAGAATCATTCTACAATAACAGCAGTTCATTTGCTATATTGTTGTATGTCAACATGTTGAATTTAGCCATAGTAAATTAAATGGTGGGCAATTTTACTATAGTGCTTGGTATGATGCTTTGCATTAAGTCTCAATTTTTGTACATATAAACTTTTGGTATAGTAATATATATGGGAAAGGTGAACTGAATTGAAAATGTGTCCAAAATTAGCACAGTGCACACAGAAATTAGATCTTTCAGCTCAATCTAGAACTGTATCGTGTTTTCCATAATCCATTCACACTAACACAAAAGAATGAACCTAAGATTAAAGGTTGAAATCATACAAGAACGGATTCAACCAGTTCAACACAAGAGGATATAAACATCTACCTTTATTGCAGTTACATTTGGAGACACTGCATGGTGTTTATCAATGATGTGTATAGCTTGAGGCCAGCACAAAGAGCCATGAAACAAATAAGACATGTGGTTTATTTGGAGGCTTTAAGGTGTATGGGACTCCATAGATCATGTGCAAACCTATGATGTGGGCGATGATGTTATGTCAGTGAAGCAGGCACTGGGATTCCTGTACAGGAGGCAAGTGTTTAGAGATGTTAGAATCATGTCGGTTTGAGGTAGCAGAGAAAAAGACCTCTAATAAGTTTGAGTTTGATAAATTTTCTGAAATGCAAAAGGGATATAGTGAGTCTTCAGTGAAAAGATTTGTGGGCCAGATCATATGAGCATCATTTGAGAAGGGTTCCATGTGATTTGTTTCTTTCTTGAAGTGTTTTGTTTGAGGCCTGCAACATGCTGGCTTCTGGTGTTGTGTTGACCACCAAGAATAGTCATTTTGTCTGTTAGATTTTCTTATGCGTTGACTATCATAGTTTTTGTAGTTACTTCAGCAGAACTTGGTGATGAAGGGCAATGACAGTCTGCATAGATTGACATTCTAAGTTGGGAAACTGTGAATGCTTGACACTAAACAAAATATTTTGTGATATAGGGGAGCTATAGCTACAAATTGACCTGGCATTTTCTGCAGACTCACCTCAGACTATGCATTCCTTCCTTCCTTCCTTCAGTTCTTCTTTCCTTTCTTTGCTGAAATCATTTGACACTAAACAAAATATTTTGTGATATACGGGAGCTATAGCTACCTATTGACCCAGTATTTTCTGCGAAGTCACCACAGACTATTCCTTCCTTCCTTCCTTCCTTCCTTCCTTCCTTCCTTCCTTCCTTCCTTCCTTTCTTCCTTCCTTCCTTCGCTGAAATAGTTTTTTGGGGCTTTTAGGACACTGTGCACTTTTTCCCTGCTAAACAGTTGTAAAATGCTTGTGCTCTCTCCCTTGAAAACAGGAAAACATTGACCTGCACCTGATTGGGACACCTAATTTACTTGTAAGTACCTAGTAAATGGTACTACATGTATCCAGGGCCTGTAAATTAAATGCTACTAGTGGGCTGCAGCACTGCTTGTCCCACTCGCTAAAGTAGCCTTTTAAAAAATGTCTCAGGCCTGCCATTGCCAATTGCCAATTTTAAACAGCCCTTTCAATTTGGGAAAATAAACCTTTTGCCAGGTCTAAACCTCCCTTAAAAAAAAAAAAAATAGGGCAAGTGTGTTTACGATCTAACTCCTAAAGTTATTTTTCACTGTTCTAAGGCCTATCTCTCCACAGCCTAATACTGGTTTACCTTATTACATTTGATAAGTGCTAACCCAGATTAAGAACAAATATTGATGTCTTGTTTACTCTCAAAATTTATTGTAATTTAAAATCCTCTTTAAAGATAAAGGGCTCGATTACGATCCCGTTTGGAGGGGCTGCGAATCAGATTCGGGATTGCCGAATCAAAACCAGAGCCCTTGTTTCCAAGCGAATCGTACCCAGTTCTGAATGACTGATTACGATGCCCGGAAACCGTTAGGGCTGACCAAATCGTTCCGAAAGGCATTCATACATGTCGAGCCGTTCAGAGCCGCTTCGTACAGCTCTATGGTTACGGTGTCAGAGCGAGAGTTTGCCATGACAGATTCGGATAGCTCTCCGATTCGGTTTGCCCAGAACTAAACGGCTGTCGGAATCTGTCTTTGGGGGCCCGTAGCAGGCCTCCCTTCACCTGGGGCCTTCCAAATGGGCCCATGGGGGTACCCATGCCCCCCTTTTCAGACCATGCACAGTGTGGTTGGCACCATGAGGTGCCACAGGGTTCACAATTTTCCCCAGCCACCCCTTTCTTCAATGGGAGTTCAACTGAGTCGTATCCGGAAGTATCCAGATACATACAAATCGCTTGGTTGGACTCCCCTGATCCGAGTCGTCCGGAAAGCATTGCGGAACCAATTTGGTCAGAATGCTTTCTGGACGAGATTGTAATCGGCCCCAAAGTTGGATGTAGGATTATAATTCTAAAAAAGCACTTTTAGAAAGTTGGCATTTTCTAGCCAAAAGTTTCGGAGGACTTTCTTGGAGTTTCCAGCTGCCTGGGCCTGTTCATTGTGGCTCCATCAAGAATGTGTATTGGGCCCAGGTAGTCAACTATGGGTCCTGGGTATAGTTGAGAGATGGTACTCCTGGCAGGATGGCTGGGAAGGATCGGTATCCTGCCCTGCTTACATTTCAAAGGAACTTGCATACAACACACACAAAGGAATCTTATACCAGGCCCGCCCTCCCTTTTGTCGCACTGAACAGTTTGGAGCCAGGGAAAAGGGAAGAACTGACCAGAATCAGTTTTGGTGGTATGTGCTGCATTTTTGCTTTCTTAACTGCTGAATGTGTATCATTCATTAACAGTTATTTACATTTTGCTGTGTATTACAAACAAATAACATCCTACAACGTTTCCTTTCACACTCCCTTTGCTCCAACAAGATTGTCATATATTTACCTTTACTTTTCTTCCTCTGACTGCAAAGTGAGCAGAGTTTGTAAACATCAATCCCCATGTTAAAAAATAAATGGCATTTCGTCAGAAAACATAACCTGACGCTTGATCCCTGTCTTTGAAGTGCAGCAAATGTGACAAGTTAAATATTGAATTTAAAGCACCTTTGTTTATTGCTTGCATTTTCTCGACCCATCAAAAATCAGTGTGCAACCCACCAGTGGATCGCAACCACAGTCTGGGAAATGCTGCTTTTGTATATTAATTAAGCCCAGACCAATTGGTTTTGCCAAAGCTTATTTGAAATTGCTGTCTTCTGTTTCGATAGGGATCTTTGACCTGCAATGATTTCCAGAGGAGCACAGCAATCCACCTTTATGGGGGGGAATTCCACGTGGTCCCTCAAACTGATTTCTATACAATGAATTAACTTTTTTACCTATATATTTGTGATTTGATTTTAAGATGTAGGATGCAATCTCAATGCACTATTTTCTCTTGAATAAGATGCTCACTTGCTGTATACTTTGGTAATATTTTCATTGAACTGATCATGTCATTTTATTTGCATTTCCAGGCCCATTCACCTCTCGTTAGGTACTGGTGCGGCACGTGCCTTCACATCAGCTGCCTGCACCATACCTGGCCTGTGGATAATTAAACAGTTTTATGCCAGCACCTTTCCTTTATGTGCTTAAATACCTCTTCCAATTTTCTAATAAATCATCGGGTGGAAACAATAAGCCGAGCTTGTACATGTGTGAAAATGACTGCATGTAATTATAATTTATAATTAAGGCTTCCTCTAATGCTGTAGATCATAATTGGTTAAACTACAAGTAATTACGGAGTATAAGTAACTAATTTGTGCAATAATAATTATTTTAGGTGCATTTGGCTGCAGTCATAGCATCTTTGTTTCAATGCCGACTTGCTTAAATATGGCTCCTATCCAAGCTCGCGTCCGTCTCCAGAGTCAATATTTCATCACGCGCTGTTAGGTAACTTATTTAGCAACTGGGAAAAGGAGTGCAAGTCTCCAGAACTCAAAAGGATGCCTTGCAACAATGTAAAAAAATATATTTATTTGGAACACTGCTTAATTTGATTTTCTAATGGTCGTGTCCTCTAAGACAAGTTTAAATTTCATTTTTATAAATAAAGTCATTGAACAGACAGCAGACTCACCCATTTATGTAAATCACCACTTGGACTTCAGTCAGGGTTTCTTTACATATTGCCTTGGGGCTTGAATTTGATCACAGCGGATGGGTTACTCCGTCACAACGGTGACGGACATCCCATCCACCAAAATATAAATCCCATTATATTCTATGGGGTTTATATTTCGAATAAATCTGTTACAAAGGTGACGGATATCCTGTCCACCAAAATATAAATCCCATTATATTCTATGGGGTTGATATTTCGGAGAAATCTGTTACACCGGTGACGGATATTCCGTCTACCGAAATATAAATCCCATTATATTCTATGTGGTTTATATTTCGGATAAATCTGTTACAACGGTGACGGATATCCCGTCCACCGAAATATAAATCCCATTATATTCTATGGGGTTTATATTTCGGAGAAATCTGTTACAACGGTGACGGATATCCCGTCCACCGAAATATAAATCCCATTATATTCTATGTAGTTTATATTTCGGAAAAATCTGTTACAACGGTGACGGGTATCCCGTCCACTGAAATATAAATCCCATTATGTTCTATGGGGTTTATATTTGTGCGAAATCCGTTACGATGACGGACATCCCATCCACCAAAATATAAATCCCATTATATCCTACGGGATTTATATTTCAGCAGATGGGATAGTCGTCAACGTTGTGATGGAGTAACCCCTCTGCTGAGATCTAAATCGGGTCCTTGGTCACTATCACCGAAGAGTTTAGAGAAGTTTGCAACTTAACCCAATAGTCATGTTCCAGGAGGTATTACGAAAATATGAGCCTCGTTTATGAGAAAGTCACGCAGTGCAGCAAGTCACCTTGCATGACAAGGGCAGGAATGCACCATATTTAAGGCACTATGGCGCACTCCTGTCCTTTCCCTTACGCTGGCACCCTTTGGCAGTCCAGCACCAGCGCAGGCATCCTTGCACCACGGGGCAAGGGTGACGTTGTTGCATGCAGGATTGTTTTTATGCAGGAAGGGGCACCTTCCTGCACAAAACCAATCCTGGGAGGCAAAGTCCTCTTTCTATGTGTGCTGCAGAATGCAGCACACATAGCAAGAGGAAGAAACAAGGAGAAATAGAGATATTTCTCCTCGCTACGCCTCCCCTGGGAAGGTGTACATTTTTGATGCATCCTCAGATTTACAAGTTCTTGTAAATCTGGGGACGCGTCAAAATCCATGGGAGTTGCGTGGGAATCCCCATGCAACACCCATGTGAGGCATGCCCAGGTCAGAGTAAAACGAAGGGATTTGAGCTGCATTTCATTTTTTGAAGCCACACAAAGTGGCTTTGTGTGGCTTCAAAAATCGGACTTGGAGGTTTGCGTCACGCATACGCCACGTTGCATGGTGCATGCATGACACAACTTTATAATAAATGAGGCCCTATTTTTCTGCAAGTTCCAATATTCACAGAGGCTTTTTCACTTGCATACATTTAACAGGTGTAATTCGCAGTTTCGTAAAAACTTTGCAAAAGTGGAATTGCTTTTAAACTTTTTTTAGTTTTTATTCCTCCATGAGGAAAGTATTTTTGGGGGATGGAGAAACCACATGACCTACACCTCCACCAACTCTGGGAGTGTTTCTTTTCCATTTTCAACCTGGATACAGACCTAGGGCCTGATTTAGAACTCCACGGATGGGTTATTCCATCACAACGTTGATGGATATCCCATCCGCTGAAATATAAATCCCATTATAGCCTATGTGATTTAGATTTTGACCACCGAAATATAAATCCCATTGTATCCTATGGGATTTAGATTTTGGCGGACGGGATGTCTGTCACCGTTATGACGAAGTAGCTCGTCTGCAGAGTTCTAAATCAGGCCCTTACTTCTGCCCATCTCTGACAGTATCCAGGGTGCAAATGCGTCATACAGTGAGGTGACAAGAAATGAGGGTGCTAACCTGCAGAATATGATGAGCGGACCCTTTTTCCACCATATGTCACAGATAATTATTGACTTTGGGCTGAATGGGAAACCTTTGAAGACTCTGTGCCCCTGTAAGTGTCAGGGGCCCCCTGTGTGGCAGGGGCTCAATCGGTCTGTGTTACAACCCGGGTGTAATATAAAGCTTTATGAATGCACATAATCCTGCAGGTTTGTGGTTGCCTATTTTTGAAGGCATCCCTACTGAGGAAGGTTACCTACCCATTCTTATCAACAGATGTGCTCACACCAGCTGCAGCTCATGCAGGTAAGAGTGGGGAGGCGGGTTGGGGGGGCAAGTCGGCAGATGACGACGAGGTAAACCTACTTTTTTTTAAACGAAAACCACTTACCATACGCTCACCGCATCGCCAAGTCAGTGATGCGGCGAGAGCAAGGTAAGTGCTTTAATTTTTAAAAATGTTTAAGTTTACCTCGCGGTCCACTCCCCCTCCCACCGTGCCCCCCGCTCTTACCTGCATGGGCCGTGCCTGGCTCACACATAATATTACACTACAGCAATGCAAAATTGTGTGCCAGTAAACCCCTTATTTAGTACAAACTGATGTTGTGTGACTACTCAAGGTACATTTACACTCCTGAAAGAAGCCTTTCGAAATGTAGAAGTCCAACTTCTGTGTACACCTTGCTATTTGATTTGGATCCTCAATGTTGGCTTTCATGTGTCCTGTTTCACTTTTCCCCTTATTTCTTCACCTTGAGGTCATCAAGATTGATTGTTCTATGATATCTTTTCTGTTTAAAAATTGCCAGTGCACTTTTGGAAGTGTGTATTGCTGGCAAATTTTTCTTAAAAGGTTTTTACACTGAATTACATCTAGGCCCTTCTAACGTGAGATCCCAGATTAGGTAAAGGAATCAGGGTGCAAAATAATTGTTTTTAAAATACATGCTAGGAGAGGGATACATTGCGAAATATTTTGCCACTACGGTGAACCACAGTTTCACAGTTCCTGCAAAACATTTTCTACTTGGACGATGTTGAAACTTACCCACGGATGGAAAAACAAAATGTAAAATACATGAATCAAAACAACTAGCAATTACGCAAGAGGGGAAATACGCTTACCTGTATAAATATTGATACAAATGGCAGTAGTAGTCATAATGCTTAACTATGAAATTGAAACAAAGGCTAAGAAATATGATATTAAAAATGTTTATTAATTAAAAAAACATTAATTTTTAATTAATTAGAAATAATTATTTTTAAAAATTAAGATTCAATACAGACATCAAACATGCCATAATGTTTTAAAATTGCTGCTCAAAGTGCCAGATGATTCTGTTTCCAGTGGCGTGATCTGTATCTCATCTATTACCGCTCTTCGTATACTTCTTTCATCTTGTTTGAATATGAAGATCAGCTGTTCAAGCTGTACTTAAATGAAGGGTTAGATCTGAATTTTGATTTGATAGCTTTACCAAGGGCAGAGCTGATGTATAAGCTGAACAGCAGGGAGAAGTTCTAGGTATACCAAATCTTACGTAACACAGATTATTTGTCCAACAATCAACAAATAAGCTTTACAGTGAGGCATGATATTTTTATTCCTTTTTAGCAACAATAACATTTTGACAAGGAATATTTTTCATATCATTGATGACATAAGTCTAAAATAGTTTGGAGAAATAACAGAAAAAGTGTGTATAAATACCCTGAGTTGATTGCCTAAAACTAACGCATATCTAGCATAATTATATTTACTGAGTTAGTGTACTTTAATGACATGAAATCTATTTATTTACAGCTCAATGGGACAGTAATGCTATATTTCAAGTAAGAGTACATGTAATTTCAATGTTCTTTGAACTCTTGGAGAGAGAGGGTTGCACGGTTGTCTGATATTAGGGAGTCCCAGGGCAGGGGGTCTAAAAGCTAAAAGGTTGGGTTTTACTAAAACTTCATGGTTGGTGGATCCTAGGTTGAAAGTCAGTGTATCTAGAAAGAAGACATAAGAGAGATCAGGTCACGGTCAAGCTAATTACTAATTTCAGTATAAATATTAGAAGCTTATAAAAAAAATCCCCGGTCTCCTTGGTTAGCTAAACCGCTTGATGCAAGTATGCTGATATAGGAGTACTCCCTCGTAAATTGTATAGAGTAAAATGTAGAACCTTATCTGGTGGTGCGAGACCGACTTATAAAAAAAATGAAATATCCCAGTATACTGGGCAATAATGAGTTGAGTGTTTTGCCTATGTAGAATGGTATGTGTCAGTGCACTTTATATATATATATATGTTCAGTAGTTGAAAATATGCTACACTAGCTAGGTTGGTTACAAGACTTCCATTTTCATTTCCGGGCTTATGAGAATCAGAAAGCTTCCGGCTGAAGGTATGCCTTTCAGAGAGTCTGATCGATGAGGTGTGCGGCAGGTTCCACTGTGCCAAAAATGAGTCAGTGCATTTGTAATGATTATTTTGCTATCACACACTTTGCCATTTTTTTATTAAGTCCACATTCTTACCTTATCATCCATTAAAATGCCCTTTCCCCTCTCCCATTATTGATAGTTATCTATTCTTCAGATCACTCCACAAAACTTGTCCAAGGCTGCTTTGCTCCCTGTTTAGTGTGGTGTAAATAATTTTATGCCTACATACATACAAATGTTGTCCTTGTTTCCTAGAATTGTGTTGGTTCACCTGAAGACAGTTAAGCAAAACAACATTACAACAAAGTGTGGCATGCACAGCTTGGCTATCTGATCTCTCATTTGAGTGAACTCACACTCTCTTTGTTTGAACTTTGACCCTTTTAGGCTGAATTTGCCAACATATGACCCTGCATTCAGGTAGTCAAGGCAGTCAACTGAATTATGTGGGTGTAAGTGGTATAATACTGAGACCACAAACATCACAATTCTAGTCTTAGATCATCTCTTTGTCAGAATCATGGAGTGGTGTGGCTCACTGGTTAGAGGCGGCAGACCCGGAAGCAGAGGACAGCCCGGGACCAGGGTTCAATTCCCGGCGCGGCAGGGTCATGGACCAGGGTCAGTGGACTTGATAATTCTCACCTCGGTGCCTACTCTAACCAGGGATCACACTCGGCAACTCTGGGCATTAGCTTGCCTCATCTCCACAACGGCCGCCCACATACGCTGGGGATGCCTGGTTTCACCCTGGAGATACCCAGTAGGGACCACCTCACAGGGAAAGCCAGGATGGGTTCCCCAGCGGTCTACAGCGCGGAGATACCCCATGTGGGGTGATTCATGTGCTTTACAAGACTACATTACATACCAGACCTGTTTTTCCACTTGAGCTTTTTCCATTCCAAGTGTTTTCAGATTCTGTTATCCATTAGACTCAACATATTTCATAGCTCTTTAATGCATGTCAGCTACTACTGAACAGTAGAGACTGAGCTTTCTCTTCTTTTCATCTGCCGGGGACTTGGAACTGAAGGCCAAGCCTCTTAGAATGATTTTAAAAACTAGGACTTTGTGGTAGCATTATCATTCTGAGACACCAAAGACTGCTGTGAGTTAAGGATGAAGATAAGTTTCTTCACCTCGTGGTCTGATTTAGGACATATGCACGTACCCGAAAGAAGAATTTTTGGACTCATTCCACTACTGTGGTATCCATTGTTCCTGTATTCAACTCAAATTAAAATGATCTCACACACTGACTTTGTTAAATCAGATCTTCAAACATATGGCCAAATTCTCGGTGTCATCTACACATGCTTCCTATAGGAACGTAAATGTGATGGTTGCCACAAAAAAAGGGTGGGCTTACATTTTTAATAAGAGTAGGGAAAGCAAAGACCCTTGGGTTGCCCTGCATGTATGTGGCACTGAGCCAAAGAGGTATATTGGCAGTAGCACCACTTGTTGGCAGCCTAATAAGAAGGAATTCAACCTTGAAATTACCGGTCCTTAATGCCACATGTCAGTCGATGCCCTAAATACTCAGAGGTCTAGTAAAATCCATAGGCTAACGCTGGCGGTCCATATTTAGCGACTGTCATCCAACTGAGAGACACACCGGGTTTCTATGTCTGTTGCAGGGTTGAACCTAGCCTCGAATGGGTGCACGCCAGTGACCCGTTTTTATTAATAATATTTTATTTTATGTATTAGTGAAAAAGAAACCTAGCGGTGGTAGACAACAGAGTGTTTTACAATGCAGACAAAATTTAAGTTGCTACGGAGTAGTTTTACTAGCCAGCATGGAACCAGGGAGGGGGGGGGGTCCTTTACATGGAATGAAGTATGGATGTAGGACAGAGAGTATCATGGATAAGAACTGATGCTTCTTGAGTAGTAACTTCAAGATGATGAACAGGAATGTTTTGGATTTCCACATTCAATTTTTTACCTTATCGGTAAGAGTCAGGAGGTAGGATGATAATGAACTATTCCTTGAAGAGGAGTGTACTTCTTTTCTGGAGATAAACAGGGATGTAACACGTCTGGTGAGGAGGAGGAGGTGGGAGTTCACTTTCTTGTGTAAGTAGCTTTAACCACATGGCTGCTGGGCGTTTTCCCCCCCCTGTGCTGGAAAATGCCATTTTAGTGGCACTATGACGAGCTGAGCTCGTCATCAGCACACGACACCCGTGGGTGATGACGAGCTCAGCTCGTCATCAGCATCGAAAGGGTTAAGGGTGCTGGTGAGTCTTTCCTTTGTTTCACCTTGATGTTTACAAACTTACCATGGTCAACACTACGTGGCGCCCCAGCATCCCAATATGGTAATGTACTGGAGATGTGGGATTACTTATTGTTGGCGAGGTCAGGATTTCCAATTCCACAAGATGTACATGATTTTGAGGGAGCCAATGAAAAGTGACGAACATTTGAGTGATATAAGCAAATTTACCTTAGCAAAACCAGTCATATATAGGACATCCTTATAGGGGTTCGGTAAGCATGGAGAGGCTTTTCTTATAAAAGTGGTTTAGAGGGGGCCAACAACCATAAAAAAATCTGAATTCTTTTTTATTATTAACCAATTTTTTTAGAGTTTTATATAGCGCAAACTAGACCCGAGATATCAGGTATCAGAGCGCTTTACATGAGCACCAGTTTCGTTACAAATGAACGCATTCATTTTTGTTAGGCATGGGGCTATTAAGTGATTTGCCCAAAATCACAGGATGTTGAGCGTCATTGTCGAGACTCGAACCCGGTTACCCAGGTCCAAGGTCGACCACGCTAGCCGTAAGGCTACATCCTCTCCAAATGACTCAATATGTGAACCAAGAGTTATTTCTTTTTACATATAGGATAAAAGTTGTAGCAGTCTGGGTATCTGCAATGGGAAATTTCATGAGGTTCGGAAAAAGGGAGCATGTCTATGCACAGCTGGCACTGCTGGCCATTGGTGTACCACAGGACCATGCAGCCCCTGTGGCGCAGTGGCGAGCCCAAACCTTCAAGGGCCTCCAAACCCTCATTCCTCCCAAGGCAAATTCTATTTGTGAAACATAGGAGACTCAAGGTTCCCTCATCAAATTCTGCAGGAAGGCACATTATTTTGCTTCCTGCCACTGCTGCTGCCTACCATGCAACGCTGGACATCTTTGCAACCAAGTGGAAATAGCCCACCCAGGGACAGAGGCTACTTTATGACTAGTTACTGACCGTATGGGGCTGACAATAGCCAATGACATGCTTGCGACGGCAGGAGTACTTGCAAATGTTTGTTGTAATCCTTTACTCGCTGTTAGCATGGGTAAAAAGCTGTTATTTAACTGCAGGGCTGCCGTCGAGTACAACAAACATGTTTTCAACACGTTAGAAAACTAACTAACAATTGAAAGTATTTTTCAGAAACTTTTGGTTGCCCGACTGTGCATTGCAGAAAGATTTGCACTGCGCCTGTCTTGCACAATCGGAAACAAGCACGTGGCCTGCAGCATGATTCACTTTTATATTATCACAGAAAGATGAAATCCGAACACACAAACTTGTGAAACGTAGAAATGAAACAAGATTTGATTCAGAAATTATTTGCGTCTTGCAGAAAGAGAGTGCGATGCAGAAATGTACATTTTTATGCATTTCGCATTGGACATGTAACTTTTCATTTAATTGTTCTCTGGTGCGACCATTCAGCATCAAAGGACAATTGCCCAATAAATTGCATAAGTCTTATTTTGGTAAAATAGAAAACCAAGTCCAAGATGTATCATTTCATGCACTATACACAGTGCTTTAGCCCCATGCCCTCTCGTTATCATGAATCCCAAATAGATACCATATGTATTCTGTGAGATCTGCATTCTATAATTAAACATCTGCAGAAATAAAATAAAAGAATGCAAATTATACGCTGTTTTTTGTTTAATTATAGAAGAGAACCTTAAAGCAATGTTTATCAAAAATGCTCAGACTTGCCCTCAACTATCTGCTTCCTAAAACTGCCTGACCACCTGTAACAATGCAGAGCAAATGGCGAGTTGGGTCATCACGGGAGATCCCAGGGGGCATCTTCCGGTAGCTTAGCCAATAACAATGGAGAATGAAGTGAGTCAAGCGTGCTGTATTTTTAATTAGAGATGCAGGGAGCTCAAGCTCGAGATTTTCCAACAGAGCTCAAGAGCTGAGGTTAGTAACTCTCTGCTGGCGGCTTCTTTACGCTGGGCGGTTATAGGCGGGTGAGGGCGAACTTCTTGCGCGCCAAGCGATCAGCTTTTTTCTTCTCATTGGGATTGCATAATATTCGTTTTTTAATTTTATTTTGTGTTGCTATATTCAACATTTGTTTTACAGCATCTGCTCCGGAATCATTCCATCACTAGTTGTCTCAGGACATGTGTGATCTGCTTCACAAAATGCAAAAAAGGCAATAGTCAATCCCAGATTTAATAATGCTTTACTATCCAATGCAAATCATGATTTGCGATGGATATTTTCCCAGAGTTGTGCTGTACACTAGTTTGCATTACTTTGTGTCAATGAGGCGTCAAATGGGTTTTCCATGCAACCAACCATAGGTTTGACACAGCAACTATCTGCAAACATTCATAGATGGGAACTTGTGTCTAAGGGCCATATGTATCAAGCCTTTTGCGAATCGCAGAGGCTGAAATTCGCAGAATTTCGGCCTTTGCGAATCGCAAAAGGCCTTTTTGCATGTTTTGGTATGTATGAAATAGTCGCAAAATAAGGAATAGCAAAGATTTGCGATTCCTTATTTTGCCATAGCATTTAAGGAATCGCAATTTTGCGATTCCTTATATGCTACGTATGTAGCATTTTTGGGCTGCGCATTATGGTTAAGAATTCGCAAATTACCACCAACTTGTAGTTGATGGTAACTTGCGAATTCTTAAAAAAATGCACAATTTGGCATTTTTGAAGGTGGCATGTGATGCACACACATGCCCATAGGGCATGTATGTGCGCCATATGCACACTCATGTACATTTCAGTGGTGCAGCAGGGTGTCTTTGAGACACCCCTGCACCCTTGAAATAATTCTCAAATTGCGATTAGCAAATTGCGAATTCGCAATTTGAGAATTATTTCGCAATCATTCCTATGGGCCTCCTGGCCCATAGGAATGCATTGGAAATTATTCCTTAATTACGAATTCGCAAAATGCGAATTCGCAATTAAGGAAGATTAAGGAATCGCTAAAAAAAAGCGATTTTCTTCATACATACCATTTTGCGATTCCTAAATAGCGATTCCTTAAAAATCGCTATTTAGGAATCGCAAAAGGGTTTGTTGATACATATGGCCCTAAATCTTACGCCTCCTCAAAGCAAATGTAATGGGAAGAATGATTTTTCAGTTCTCCATGTTTTTCCTACTTTGCATGCATGTTGCATTGTGCAGTACAAATACAAACTATGTAAAGTGTTTAACTATAGTTTCTGGCACTGGAAGTGTTCCCTTTCAGTACAAAACCAATTTCCTACAGAATGCACACATCTTTGCACTGTGGCACAAGGATACGTGCATTGGCATCTGACTGCCTAAAATGTGCCAGAGCAGGGAGAGAGGAAAACCGCGCTATACTTAATTACATATGGTGTTCTTCTGCGCTCTCCCTTTCACGCAGCACAGCAACTTTAGTTAGATTGGGTGAGTTTGTCATAAATCTGGACCTTATAGTCATAAAGTGTACCAGAGTTATTCCCACACCATCTGGATCACTATTTTAAATCTCAGAACAAAGACCAAATGACAGTGGCAGCATTTGAGATTTTTTTCCCATTCAAGTTACATATTTGAACTAATTACATTATTTTGAGATTGCTATAAAAACCTATTAAAATAACAATGCAGGACACCTGTTGAAACCAAATGTAACTGAACAGCAATTTAGCTATTCACAGCAAACTAACCTTATCAAGAAGACACACAGTTATATTTAGTCTACCCAATTAAAAAATTACTATTGTAGTGTTAATAATTTTGGAAGTATCTTTGTTCTGGTAGTTGTGGGGTTCAATTCAATTAAAAAAACATATTTATGCAATTAAAATTGATAACAGTGATCATATACAATAGGAGATAAGTCTTTACCCTGCTACAGCAAATCTTAAGCAGGGCCACTGGAATTATACAGCAGAAGAGGACAAACTTATTCAGCAGGTTTGACTAAATTATATGTGAAACTCTGCACTGGTGCAACCATCCTGAGACTCCATGACTACGACTTGCCGCGGACCAAAGACCGGTTCCCCCAGACCGAGGGACCCCTTTGAGAGCCAAAGGCAACTCCAAACTCCTTTGGACAAGTGCCACTGGTCCCCGGCAATCTGCAGGTAAAAACAACTTCAAGTAACCAAAGAATTGCTGAGTGATCACTTAAAAGTAGATAGTCCAGTACAATGTAGGAAATGTAGTCCTGACCTCCAGCAAGTTTCAGGCAGCTACTATTTTCCCGGACCTTCGGACGTCAAAACAACTTCTCGTTGACCATACCGATGCCAAGGCTTGTTGGTGGCCCTTCTGGCTACCACTATCTTTGCTTGCAGCTGCAACCCAAGAGAACTCTGCAACACATTCAACTGACCACAGCAGTGGCACTGCTGTTGACTTTTTGCACCAGTTTGTTCAGCAGCAGCCTGTAAGTGAAGAACCAGCTCTCATACAGATCCCGCTTCAGCATCATGGACAGGACCTTTCAAGTCAGGTAAAATCGAGCTGACTGTTGTGGCTTGGTCCTGGGACCTGTATTATCTTAACCCCCCTTGGGTTCCACACAACTTGACTTGCAAGCGAGCGATTGTCACTAGTGCTTTTTCCCATTGACCGTAAAGTTAAAGTTCTGCAGTACTGACGTGCACTGATTTATTTTTCTTTCTAAAATCCATGGGATCAATTAACAAAGATAAACTTAGACCAAAAGTCTAAGGGGGATATGGCCGAGATACCCGCCACCCCCTCTCAACACAATCCCCGAAAGGAGGGAAACCGGAAACAATTCTTGAAGTTTTTGGAGGTGGGATGGAGTGACCATCCCGGCCGTATTTATTAAAACAAAATTAAAACATTAAACGTTTCATGTTATGTACAATTTCATTACCATATTGCGATGTTTGGCTAACCTTAACAGATTCTCTAATACAGAGGTTCTCCTAGCCGAACTAGCATCTTACAAAACATTTCTTGACATATTGAAATTGTACAACCTAACGTTTAAGGGCCAACGGCAAGGTCATAACCGGTGTCAAGATCCCTAACCAGACTTACCCCTCCCACTTGGGCTGGGCGACAGCACGGAGGCGTACCTCAAGTGCAACTATTACCAATTTCCCTTGACTTGACGGGGGCACCTAAAGACTCGACGCCAGTTAAAGGTCGTTCGAATACTCGTGTGAGGTATCTAGAAGGTACCGTAGACCTTATCCCAACCCCACACAACTTACCGCATCTGCCGTCGCAGATGTCACTGGCCCCGGGAAATTCCCCAGGAGGGGGCTGTAACCCCTCCTACAAAGGAAGGGGCCTTGACCGCCTTTCCTTTACTTCCGGCGACCCATCCTTAGAAGGGACCGCCTCCCCACTGAGGGGCCAATGGCCACCTCTCCCGAGCGCTCCCATCCGTGTTGGGTGACGCCCACTCATAGGGATCTACTAATTAGTGCTCACCGATCATGACCTTACCGCCTACCAAATTAAATACGACAGTGCAAATTAACCTACAAATCCATTGGCCACTATGACCGAAAGAGCATGCATTAAAATTCAACACTGAACTGAATATCTTTAATGGCAAACATACTCAAAAACGACCATTCTTTATTAACTCAACATGGCACTACAACCTGTATACGAAAACCGAAAAATTAATCAACTTTATTAAACACAACTGGCTGTCTTCAGGGGCTGGTGGGTGGGTCAAAATTGGCTCTTCGTTCTGTCCCGAGCTCACGTGCAGCGAGGAGGTGCAGCTTCAGACCACAAGAACAAGAGGATGTCTTCTGGTCTTGCGTCCCTTTTTATCCGTCTTCAGGGCGGGCGTATACCCGCCCCTGCCTGCCCCGAGGGCGTGGCTGGCTACGTCGGTGTCTAGGCCAGCCCACTCTAGGGCGGGAACGAGCGCGCCCCAGCTACGCCGCTTCGGGCATACCAGCTGAGGCGCGATATGTACAAGGAGGTGGAGGAGACAGGTGTTAGCCTTCCTGGCTTAACACCTCTCTCCACTTCTGAAATGCAAGGCTGCACCATATTTATAAGAATGTGGTGCAGTCTTGCGTTTTCCCCTGCAATGACGCTAAGTTTAGCAACTTAGCGCCAATGCAGGCGTCCTTGTACCAGAGTGCAAGAGTGTCTGCGTGCAGGGGAGGATTGTTTATGTGTAGGAAGGTGTCCCTTCCTCCAGATAAACAATCCTAGAAATGCCATCCAGTCACTTTCATGCATGCTGCTTCATGCAGCACACATGAAATGACAAAATGGCCTTTTTTTAAAACGTTTGTTTATGTGCAGGAAGGGACACCTACCTACACATAAACAAACAATGGCATTTTCTTTTTCCAGGTGTGCTGCACAAAGCAGTGCACATGGAAAAAGCAAAAACTAGGAGAAATAATGCATTTCTTCTCGTTTCACCATCTTAACCCGTTTGCCGTGGCCGCAATTTCACGGCAGTGCTGCACTTCCGCAAAATGGGCAAGGTCGCGTCGGCCGTTGGACGTGCGCAGCACTACGAAGGTAGTGCTTGCGACGTCCAACGGCCGACGGCAGCACTTAAGGGGTTAAGACCAGTTTTTACCTGGTCTTAATTAAGCCACGTTAACTGGCTTAACACTGCCTTGTACATAAGGAGCAGCCCCTATTTCCACCACAACATCACTAGGTGATGTTGTGGTGGCGATAGGGACTTGTACGTATGCCCCTAAGTTTACAACTTTCAGTATTAACAAAGATAACCTTAGACCAAAAGTCTAAGTTTATGAGTTTCGGTATTCACAAAGGTAAGTTGTGAGTAGTGGATAAGTCTGCACTTGGGGCGGAATCTCCACCGTGAGTGCAGAGATTCCACTCCACACCCAGAGTATGCTTTCCGCACTGCGAGATTCCGCCCCAAGTGCGGACATCAAGAGACTACTCGCAACTTACCATTGTGAATACTGAAAGCTGTAAGCTTAGACTTTTGGTCTAAGTTTACCTTTAGGTGAACACCCAAATGTATGCAGATGATATGGAAATCCACCTAACCAAGACAACAGATGAAATAACACCACCTGTATCACCTCATGCCCAGACCACCTGTTCTAGGAGATGAAGCGGAGTTTCATCTGCATAAATACAACCAAACCCAACATTCTTGTGATGGTCCAGCTGCACCGTAGCTGCACCAAGCTGATTACCATATGACTGGTCCCTAGGTTATGAAATCCTTATGAAATCCTTCCTTGAACCATCCAAAAAGCAGGGAGTTGACAAGAGCCCAACCTGTAGTACTGCAATGTCATCTATATTACTCTCACCCACAAACTCATTGCTGTGTAAAATAGAGTCAAAAACCAGGGGACAAGAATGTGCCTAAACCTTTGTGATTGAGAGGATATCAAACCTGTTCCAACAGCCCTGTATGTATTTCCAGTACAATTCAGGATTAATATCAAGGTTCTCTACAGAGTCCACACTGCCTTCTGGGGCAAAGGCAAACATTACTTACAGAAACTGGTAATACACATACCTCATCCTGAAAACTCTGTTCAGCTTCTGCTTCAATGACCCATCAAGGATTGTTTTAGAGGATGAAACACAGAGGCAAATTGTTGCAAGTACATGACCCATGTGTGTTGAATGCCCTCAACCCTTCATTGTGATGGAGCTATTTAAGCCATTTAAGAAAGTCTCAAAGATAGAAATTTCAATCAAACACTGAGGAATTTGCGTGTCACAGTCTATCACATTCTGGACATAGTTATCACTTACCTTTTTGTACTGTGACTGCCCTTTCCTGTGTCACCATAATGTATACCATACTCTTTTTAATTCACAGCACCCTGCAGTAATCGAAAATTACCACTTTTTAAAACTTACAAATAAAAGATACTTTTTTTCTCACTTCTTACACATCTTTTAAACTTATAGCCTAGCAGGAATTCAAGTTTGCAGTGATAAGAATTAGAAAATGTTAGAATATAAAATAAGTTAAAATCTTATTGAAAATACAAAAAAATGCAATTATTGTGTGACATGAGAAGACCATAAAGAGCCTGAAAAGGACAGCAGCATTCATAACATAGGCCATGCCCATGCTACCATCCACACCTTTAACTTTTTCACAGAAAGTTGTAGCCTCACAAAAAAAGCCCACAGTGTAAGAATAAAAATATACTGATCTGCCGTAGCAGCAAGGTACTCACCAACATCTTGAGCCCAAAGTAGATGATGACTACAAGAAATCCTTCACAAAAAAGCACAAATCTAAGTAAAGTTGAATGCATGGAAAGATTTATATATAAACATTGCACAATGTTTTCATGTAATAAAAAGCTCTTTAATGGACTTTGTTTGAGTATTGAGAAACATTGATAATCGATCGGCAAGTATACCTACGGAAGTAGCCACATGGCAACTATCAAATGTGCATTCTGAGACCAAAATGTAAATAGCATGCAGATAAATTTGAAATCATTACCCATAACATTTTTATGTAAATGATTTTTTTGAATAATAACAGAGAAGTTGAACAAAACTTTGTTGCAATACACAGAAAACTTTTCTTTACAATATATAAAGTGTTCATTCGATGGTGAGAGTCAACTTTTCAATCAGGATTCAGAGAATTACTCATATAAGCTACCTCATGTACAAAGCCATTGTGTGAGACTGAAAAGGTAGCTGTATTGTGAACACTGCTTTAGAAAGGTTATTTTAATGCTATTTATGAACCAAGCATAGAACATTGAATATAATCCCGCATAACACTGCAGAGCTAAATACCAGAAGCAAATACGGTATACATAGTTTTGCTAGACACATGTAAGTAAGGGTACTAAAAAGGAATTCAGTATCATCACAATAATTTACAGTTGCTTTTTCTCTTTTTGTTTGTGTGTGGACATGTATAACCCACGCTATGTGGACCGGCTCGGTCCTCACAGTGTGGGTTAACCTTGTCAGAACCTGTTAAACACTGTCTTTGTGAGGACTGGTGTGTTGTGAGGACCGGTCGAAGTAGTATGTTTAGGTACTTTCAAGCTAGTGTATCAAATAACTAAAAGTGCAGTTAGATTTGCCTTGGTCCACTTTATAACCTTTCCTACTATCAAAGCCGCATGGAGTTAGAATAGGTATTTCAGACTTCATTATGGTCAATGGCCTGTCCTCATAATAAAAGGTATGGGGAGGTGTGTGAGTTTGTTTGTGTGTGTGTGTGTGTGTGTGTGTGTGTGTGCAGTGTGGTGAGGGTGTGTATGTGTGTGTGTGTGTGCCCCTATGATGATGTCTTCATTAAGGCCTACAAAATTATATGAACCTCTCATTGTAGACATTGCTTGCTCTGGATGTGTACTAAGCAAATGATAAAATTTTGAATAAGAGAATATTTCCTGTGAACGGATGGAGTATTGTCTAAAGCATATGTGTAGACTGTGAAAATGTAAGGCTTTCTTCAGCCAGTCTCCATTGTAGAATACCCTCAGCGTATACCAATAGTAATGGCGTAATAGGACCTGGCTATCTAAATGGAGATAGGAATAGAGAAAGGCAGAAGATGTTCACAAGCTTCATAAAGATCAAAAGATTCTAGAATCATAGTGCCTGTAGCAACTTTCTCTCTGTGCAAAGCATGGTAGTTTGGTGTATTTACCACTCGTTTCCTGTTTCGACGGTAGGCAATAGCTTAAATGTTCATTTCACATTTACAGGAGGATATATATTCTAGTACGCGAGGTTTATTTATAAAAAATAGTCAATAATCAGCCAGGAGGAAACTAGGCCCCAAATTTTAAACAATAGTTCTGATACTCAAGCAAGGAACATCTGGACCATGGACCTCAACTGATGAAAGATTAGGGACCAGGCACTTTAAATTAACCCATCATGGCCGATCTTTTCATCCCTGCCGGTGTGTTTGCTAACAATGCAAGAACTACACAGTGAACAGCAGAACTCCATGTCTCAGACCTTACATATGAGATGCAAACTCTCAGAAAGGGTCTTTGGATGTGGTTGTCAGTGTTCCCACACAGCTAGCAACACAGTAAAGACCTGTTAATAAACCCTATGCCTTAGTGTGCTGAGCTATCCAGTGTTACACTACTTTATACTATATTGAACATCAGCTTGGGAATTTTCTAATACCTATTACCATAATTATAATGGACACTTTCAAAAAGGTTCATTCAAGCAAAAGTGAAAAATATTGAATATTTTAGCCTGAATGAATGTTTCTCTTGAACATGCATGTCTGTCCTTCTTGAGAAATAGATTTACTGCATACCATGAACATATACATACCTGTAGATAAAATAACTTAAATGTTAAAGTCACATTTTTTAAAGAGATCATGACTTGCCCTAGTGAAGTGAGGTGATCTTGAGAAACCCGTGTTGGCTTAAAAGTGGAGACTATTTTGTTTTACTTGAAAGTCTAGAAGTTTCATGAACTTTTAATACATTGATTAATGAAAACAAAAGAGCTAATAGTGTAGAGTAACTTGATGATAGTTCTTAAATAATTGATATAAAATATTCCCAGACAGCTGTTTCTTTGCAGCTGCATCATCATATAGTCTGATCAAGTCTGGTTCTCTAAGCACTCATTTTTCAAGGCTCAAGACAGTGAGCCTAGGGGGGTTTATTAATGTGCAATTGTAGAGTTGGTTCCTGTTCCTGAGCTAGGTCAAATAGCCTTTCCAGCCCAAATTGATACGGATGAGAAAAAGTGTAAGATAACATTGGGGATGGCATAACAGAGATAAACATATACAAAAAACTGCTGATGGGTTATCTTTGAGAACATTTAAAGTGCCACTTATCAAACGAGTTTTTCAAGTATGAATATTGTAGCTTAAAGAACAGGGACACAGAAACTGTGATGGCATATAATGCTTTGTTGTATCTAGGCTGGATTTTGGTGGTTCTCCTTATCTTGGAGTATCTCAAAATTATGTTGGAGAATGTATATTCAGAATAATAAAGCCATAACTCTGTAATGTCTTACAACATTTTACTATGTTTCCAAAATGCTTCTCAAACTGCACTAGTTTCCATTGCCTAAAACAAATGAATTTCAAAATAACATTTTTAATGCATCCAGTTTTCTATATGCAAAGGCCCTCTGTTTTGAGGAAATTTATTATCGCACATGTCCCTAGCAGACCTTTGAGTGCAATGGACAAATTACGATTAGTTGTACCCAAATTTAATTTGAAGAAATGGGTATGCACATTCTGTTTAGTACAATGCGGCCAGAAATTGAATTATTTCGAATATCAACAAGGTACCATGTCTTCTGACCTTCATAGACTATTGCAGACATGACTTTTTATATCAGAAAAATGTCTTGTTATTTTTTTGCATCAGATAATTTCAGTGATGAGCCCCATTCTAGGAGGTATGTGTGTTTTCTATAACCAACAAATAACATAACATAATATAGTACAATATAACGCAACATAACACATCCTTACCACACTCTTAAGTCAAAAGTAGGCGATGAGGAAACTAAAGCCTTCTCAGCCTTTGGTGAAGGATAGGGTTGGTGGACATTTGTGTATGGGGCATTACATTCACATAGACAGTTCAAAGAATGTAAAAAATAAATACTTTCTTTGTGGGACTTCCTTCACCTATGGAGAGGGTTGAGGTAATTAAAGAACATCACTCTCTTATGGTTCATTTTATCTGTCTTGGTGTTTGCAAACAAGGGAAGAGATAGAAATTGCATTTTGCTTATTGAAACTCTTTTTATTTTTTATTACTGAAGTACAGAGTATATAAAAATGTGAGAGGACGCAATGGTATCCGGTCCTAACAATAAACAAGAGTAGGACACATGATACCCCAATAGGGCACTTGTGCAATATGTTAGAGGAACAAAAGCACTTCTAAATATATGTTATATATGTGTAACGTAAAAAGACATCTCTCTTTGCTTATGGACTGTTGATGTGTAAGTCATGTTGCCATATCCTGTCAGTTATTGTTTGAATTGTGAGTCTGTCTCAAGTATGTATACATTGTCACATTGAAGTATGTTATATATTTATGTTACTGTAAAAAGTGTTATTCGTTTACATGTTTATTTGAAAGTATGATACAGAATCTTTATTAAAAAAACAATAAGAAAAATAACGAATTACACAAAGGCCCAGTGTAAGAGTATTTATTGAAAAAGTTGGGTTGCACCTAAAAATGTGGATAAGGGGATTCATTCATTTTGTGAAAAATTGCACCAGAGTAAAAAGATGTTTATAGGTAGAACCCGAGTAGGGAGAATCTTGTAAATCCTGGCTCTACAACCTATGGCAATTTATGGTCTGGGAGGTATTTCATCGCAGAGATGTTATTTTGATTCCAGCCGCCACAGTCCTTAACAGAATCACTCCCCTTTAGGAGACCCCTTTTCACCCTTGAGCATATCCCATCTGCTATGTATTTTCTCAGTTTAAACCATTGTGCTGATCTAATGCATACCTTAGACTTCGGTGGCCCAGTTCACAAGTGGAGGAATCAGGAAAACAGAAATCATAAAGGGGGGAAGGTCCTGCAGGACAGCAGCCTATAGAAGGGTATTCCACATGGGCTTCTGTGCAGCCAGAAGGCTCAGGTTTGAGCACATCCACTCACCTATACAGTGTTGTGGCGTGGTGTCCTCAGTGTAGACAACATCAGTCTGTAGAGTGTATAGTAGATCCAAAGCTGCGTGGAATTCAAAGCAGCACCAAAATAAACTCCCTGTTTACTCCATCAGCCCTGTGCTCTAGCCCACAGAATGAAACAAGGGTCTAGAATGGAGAGACCCTCACAGAAACCATCTTGTTTCGTGGGAATCAAATTTTGCTGTAAGGTCCATCGGCTCAGATGTTGAGAAACTATTTTGAATATATTTTAGCAAAGACAGCAGTGAGTCTTGGCAATGTGTAATTGGAACAAAGGCTGGCACTTCCTTTTTTTATACATCAGCTTCACTGTAACTCCTTCCTAGATACACAGAAGGAACTGGCCGCTGTCACTCTTTCAAAACAAGTTATAACTATGGAGAACACAAATTTGCATTGAATTTAAACACGGTAGCTGGCAAATGGCCCAGACCACCTCGCTGCAGGGGTTCATGGATGTCTTTTGTCTTCTGATCAGAGAAAGAATCATTAGCAGCACAGTCAATTCTTGCCAGAGTATATTGTTTTCTCTAATTAGAGGCATGTATTGTTTTTAAAGCATCGTCATGTCAGACTTTGGCAACCAACCAATGCATCAGCTAACTGCAGACCCACATATTCCTCACTTCACAACAAATGCAATTCCATTGCCCTCTTCTTCAGTAAAAAACAAGTAGAAGAACCAACAGCAACACTAACCTTCTTCATTGCTTACACCCACCCCTTCATATAAAAATCTCACAATGATCAGCATTCCTATTTTGTAAGCATGGGCGAATTTTGCGAATTCGCGGTTCGCAAATTAGCGCGAAATCACAAAAGAATCCGCAAATTCATGGATTTCCCCGCGAAATCGCTGATTATTTTGAGATTTGCATCATACTTAACTGGAGTACTTACTACTGGCTAAGCAGTAAGTGCTACCTCGTTGGGTAAATGTATAGTGCTTTTCCTACACTACAGCTGCGTAAAGGGCCAGATGAGTTGCCTTCAGAGACCATGTGTGTGTAACTTTGCCATTGCGCTGGCCGGGGTCCCTCGAGTGAGCCGTCCATCATAGTGTGTAAAGGGCGGGAAGACGGTGCACACCGCTAGTGTGAGCGGCGGGGCCAAACGGGGGGGGGGCTTCTATGCGAGTTCACATGCCTCTTGTGTGTGTATAAAAGGTCAGACACCGATCAGAGCAGCAGATGACGGGAAAGAAGCTCCTGGTCATGGGGATTGCGCCAGTGAAAGTCAAGGATGCAAAGGCCTCCATCAAGCATCATAGCTAATTTTCGACAGTAGATATGGGGAGAACGCACACCTGCCCAGCCTCGACAAAGCGCAAATTTTGTTTTGGCCTGATTAACTTTGCCATCGTGCCGAAGGGTGCCAGACTCCCTCAAGGATGCAAAGGCCTCCATCAAGCATCATAGCTAATTTTCGACTGTAGATATGGGAAGAAAGGCACACCTGCCCAGCCTCGACAAAGGACACATTTTTTTTGGGTTGATTAACTTTGCCATCGCGCCGAAGGGCGTCGGGGTCCCTCGAGTGAGCTGTCCATCATAGTGTGTAAAGGGCGGGAAGACGGTGCACACCGCTAGTGTGAGTGGAGGGGACAAACGGGGGGGCTTCTATGCGAGTTCACATTCCTCTTGTGTGTGTTTAAAAGGTCAGACACCGATCAGAGCAGCAGATGATGAGAAAGAAGCTCCTGGTCACGGGGATTGCGCCCGTGAAAGTCAAGGATGCAAAGGCCTCCATTAAGCATCATAGCTAATTTTCGACTGTAGATATGGGGAGAACGCACACCTGTCCAGCCTCGATAAAGCACACATTTTTTTCGGGATGATTAACTTTGCCATCGCGCCGAAGGGCGCCGGGGTCCCTCGAGGGAGCTGTCCATCATAGTGTGTGAAGGGCGGGAAGACGGTGCACATCGCTAGTGTGAATGGCAGGGCCAAACGGGGGGGGTTCTATGCGAGTTCACATGCCTCTTGTGTGTGTATAAAAGGTCAGACACCAATCAGAGCAGCAGATGACGAGAAAGAAGCTTCTGGTCACGGGGATTGCGTCCGTGAAAGTCAAGGATGCAAAGGCCTCCATCAAGCATCATAGCTAATTTTCGACAGTAGATATGGGGAGAACGCACACCTGCCCAGCCTCGACAAAGCGCAAATTTTGTTTTGGCCTGATTAACTTTGCCATCGTGCCGAAGGGTGCCGGACTCCCTCAAGTGAGCTGTCCATCATAGTGTGTAAAGGGCGGGAAGACGGTGCACACTGCTAGTGTGAGTGGCGGGGCCAAACCGGGGGGGGCTTCTTTGCGAGTTCACATGCCTCTTGAGTGTATATAAAAGGTCAGACACCGATCAGAGCAGCAGATGATGAGAAAGAAGTTCCTGGTCACGGGGATTGCGCCCGTAAAAGTCAAGGATGCAAAGGCCTCCATCAAGCATCATAGCTAATTTTTGACGGTAGATATGGGGAGAACGCACATCTGCCCAGCCTCGACAAAGCGCACCTTTTTTTGAGCTGATTAAGGAGTTACTGAATTTGAGCTTCAACTCGGGCACCTGCTTCAATTATTTGTATCTGTAAGTGCTTCCTGTTGAGGTTTAATTTTTGTGACAGGAGCCTCGTTGTCTACTTATAACTATTCTCTGATCCTGCTTCGAAGGTCAGAGAATAGTTGCAAATATGCAACGAGGTGCCGCTCAGGAAGCACTTCCATGGTTACAACAGGTGCCCAAGTTGAAGTTAATTTCTTCGTAACGTTTTTGTAAATGGTTACAAAGAAATTAACTTCAATTTGTGCACCTGCTGCTGTAACCCTGTAAGTGCTTCCATGAAAATTCATCCCGCTCGCGAATTCGTGGATTTTCTGCGATTTCGCGAGATTCGCGGATAACAAAATCGCGGAAAATCCGCAAATTCCATGAGCGGAACGAATTTTCTGCCCACACTTACTATTTTACCCTAAATTCCCTCAAAGTCTCTTATGAAGATTATGTCTTACCATTGTTGTTCATCAAAGCTCTGTCTGGGGAAACTCTCTTGCCCCAATTCGTCATTGTCAATAATTCCTCACTCAAAGCATCTTCCCATATCCTCTCATAAAATGTCTGATTCTCCCACTCCTAAAGAAACCTACACCACACCTTGATTACCTCGACAACTACTGCTCAGGCACTCACCCGGCAAAATTGTTGAAAAATCAATCTATGTTCAACTCAAAGATCACAAAAATGCTAACAGTCTCCTACACAATTGTCAGTCTGGCTTCAGATCACCCTGTATCATGAACAGCACTACCTAATACATCATAAGTGATGCCCTCTTGACCAAAGATGAGGATAATCCTTCCTTCTGATATTACTGGACCTCTCAGCTGCCTTTGGCACAATCGACAATTCTACCCTCATGCGTACCCTGGAGTCCCAAATGGGATTTAACGGCAATGTCCTTCTCTAGTTGTCCATCTACCTTTGTAACTGACACCAGTTTGTTCACATGGGCAGCTCCAGGTCTCAACACATGCCTATCACCTGTGGAGTTCCCTAGGGTTCCATACCGTCTCTTATCATCTTCATCCTTCACATGGAGCCTCTTGGTGCTTTACTCACAGATATCAGCATTCAGATTCACCAATATGCCGATGATACACAACTGTACTTAAAAGTCTCTGCTTCATGAACCCATCACCTCAAACACAGCTTGCACATCATCCGAACCTGGATGTCTAGCTCCTATCTAAATCTCAGCCCAGCTTCTAGGGACTCAGAAAGCCAAGAAAAAAAGGAAGGATTTTTTTTCAAAAAACAGAAGAAATAAAGGTGGTCAACCCAGGCATCAGGCCAAGCCCCCATCCCAGAACTGGCACACCAGGTAATCTTCCGCCCTGAAGCGGAGCATACTTGGTGATTTAACCCCAATCAAAATCTGACTAATAAAGAAATTATATGAGTGCTGGCCTGCCTGTGCCAATACCTCTACCCTGAAGCTCAGCAGTCCCTCTGCCCCTGCTGAGGGAAGATTGGATAAATAACCACATCCAATCCCACAGTATGCCATGAATGGTTTTGGAAAAACATTGTGGCGTTATGCCAATAGTGGTACTGCTCTCCTGAGTCCTAGAACATTACCATTCCCATGGCCTGCAATAGAAAATGTGGATTCTTTTGGGCATTATTTTGAAGCATGAACCGTCGTGGAGGGGGTCAGTCAGAAATTCCTCTAATTAGCCATGGCGAGTGGCTGCAATATTTGGGCTATCGGTCAGCCAGCGAACATGGAACCCTATATAACCTGAGCATTTCTGCAACCTAGAGACCCAGGCGAATCAAAGGTGATGTTGCTTGTGTGAATTCTGCCATGCTTTCTTTCCCATAATATCCTGCAAACCTCAAACGTTGACTAAAATCACACATTTTCCTCACATTTCTATGAGAAAAAGCTCTGGGATCTGCAGGAATTTACTAATTTCCTACAACCCAGCATACCGAATCTTCGAATAAAAATGACACACCATTGTGTGGCAGGATCTAGGGCCTGCAATAGCAACGGATGAAAACTGTGACCATACAAACCCAATATGATCTTCGAATTGTCCCTGTCTGAGCTGTTCCTGGTGTAGGTGCTAGACCTAGATGCACAAGCTGAGTACCATTTTTATTGGGAGAAGTATGTGGGCATTCTAGGTAAGAAAACATAGTTGGATTCCCACATGTCATGCCACCATGGACACCCCTGAGTCTTTATTTTTTAGAATTTTCTGGGGTTATTATATTTTGCTGGCTGGCGGCCAAGCCAGTGCACAAATTTCGCCGCTACTCTCATTGCAAAAAATGAGTTGATTTTCATGGTGAAAATTTGATGTCCCCATGTTGAGTTTTGGGCCCTTCCCAATTGCTGGCACTAGGACTATCCAAACAAGTGGGGTACTGTTTTCATTGGGTGGAATATTGTAATACAAAATAGTAGAACAAATGTTATTTTCAATTGAATTTATTCCCATATTTGGCTTTGCAATGTAAGCCAGTGTGCAAGAAAGACCACATTTGGTAAAATTCTATCTGAAGCATGTGATAGTATGATGTGAAGAAGTGTGGGAGCATTATGGGTAAAAAACACAGTGAGATTTATGCAAGTCATGGACTACCCTGGATATTGTTTTTTCAGAAATGTGAGGGTTTCACAGGGTGGCAGCTGAGCCCCGGCACAAATACCTCTCCTAACTTTATCACCAAATGGTGCGACTGAAAATTTGATATCTCCACATTGAGTTTTTAAACCTTTCTTGTCACAGGCGCTTTGACCAGTCACACAAGTGGTGTACTAGTTGTATGGGAGAAGTATGGAAATACAGAATAGTAGAACATTTGCTATCTTCATATGAATTTCTATCCATTTTGCCTGCGTAATGTTAACCAGTGTGCAAGAAAGATCACATTGAATAAAATGCCTTCTAAAGCACACAACAGTATGAACAACTGAATATTCAGATTTAGTACAGATTACCACTTTTCTTGAACTCAGTCCCCAGGACATATTTCAAACATGAATGGGTATCCTTCATACCCATTTTCCTTTCATTATATGTTATTGCATGAATTGAAGCTGCTGCTAGCTGAGTTGTTGTCTCTGGGTATCATGTGGGGAAACCAGCCAACAACTAACTAACACTATAGATCTATGCTACTAGAAGGGTCGGGTACCCATAACAATATATTACTTTTGGAAATCAACCATTGAAGCAAAAAATTACAGATAAAAACATTGTGAACCTTTTCTCCTTTATACACGCATGACACCTTGCTGAATTTGGAATTATGTCTAGTTTTCAGAAATGTATAGCTTTCCAGTTTGTCAGCATCCAGGGTGCCTGACTTGCCTACTAGAGGCCTTGATCTCAGGATGTTTGTCCTTAGAGGGTAGCGTTTTTTGAATCCTGATCCGTGATGTGAAATTTGGGCTAATGTCTCACTGAGATCTTTACTGCAGTTGCCTGCCCATTCATCATCTGTTTGGTTCAGTTAAAGCTTCATGTACACATGTTCTTCCTGGATTAGAAATCCATTTCCTAGCCTTGGGTTCATGATACACAGCAGGGGCCGGTTTTTAATGGACTGTACGGGTTTAGCTTCGAAAGTATGGAGGGGAATTTTAATTTGTAATAAAATGATAACTTGAAATGTATTCTAATTTTGTTTTCCTTGAACAAATGTGGTTATGAATTTGTTAAAAATCAAAAACGTGAACTGGTTGAAATTGCTGTTAATAATTGATTTTCAATTTTATAAAATAATGAGATGTATTGTTACTTTCTGTAATAACTCAGAGAACCTGGTGGGCGTGGAAGAGTTGGTTGTTGTGATAGGTTTCTGAGAACTATTAGGCCTGAAAAATTCCCACACCCTTTTAGGTATGTTGGGACCTCTGGGTTCACCTGTTCACACCACAAACTGCACATGGGATGAATATACAAAAAAATGACTGCAAATGCAAAACTATGGCATTTTTTTTTAAAGATCTGCTTGTTCTTGAAAACTGAAAAAGTTGCCATTTCAGCACAGAACAAACCGTTTTACCATACACTTTCTTGTGCGGCACTTTTTTCCAATGTTTCCAATATTCCACCCCCCTCCCCCGCCCCCCTGGAAAAAAATGATATTTGGCTATTAGTTTTTCCTTGGTTCCCTCTGGCGAGATTCCCCAAAACCTGAGTGAGTACCTTTAGAATTCGTAAAAAGCTGAAAACAAGACAATAATTTGGCATGGATACATTTTGAGGGGAAAAAAAGTTATGAAAGCTTACGCACAAAGTTCCCCAAACATCGAAAACGCCACAGCACTGGGATTTAAATAATAGTTTAATGGAATGCACCAGCCCCTATGTACACCAAAACATAGATGTCTTGTTGGTCTGGGAAAGATAGGTTCTCTGGAGCGTCATTACCTTTACAGGACCAAGGCAATAAAAATGTAATTATTGCAGACAAAATGAATGTCCATTGACACACCTTTTTTCATATAATGAACCAAAAAATGTATTTTTGCTGAATACAATTATATTTATTTAAATTGTTTTTAAGAATAATTGGTTCTTTCTCTAATAATTAATTTCATTGCTGATTAGTACATACAAAATGCAGAAATGTCTAGGGGTAGGTGGAATGACCCGTTCCGCCCGCGAAATTTGTGGAATTTTGGCCACATTGCGTTACTCTTTAATGTAGAGTTTTAGCCAACTTCCACCAATCGCCGCATTGCAGAATTTTTCTCCTGCGACGCTCCAGAATATGCGAGCTGGAGCGCAAGTGAGATTTGATGTCCCCTAGTGCGATTGTCTAACGTGGGCTGTCGCCGGCATTCGTGGTTGGTCGTGGTCAGAGGGCTACCGTTCAAGTAGATTTGCTGTCGCTCAAGTCGATTTTTTACTCGAGCTGTAGCACAATAAACATGAATGGCCGTGCAAACTCTTGCAAAATGCATGATGCTGTTTGTGCTAACCCTACCGGCGCTAAATTGTAGCGCGAGCTGCCTATTTTCCGCCCATTTACGTAATTCCACGGAATCTCGCAGAGTTTTTCCGTAACTCTGTGGAACTGCATGGAGTGAAACTCCACGAGTTCAGGCCAACCCCTACCTTCTCCTGTGCTTTATCATGCTCTCAGATTACTGTTCAGCAGCACATTAATTTTCATCACTCGGATAAACTCGAACTACTGAAGTACTGAGCTATAAGCTAATATACAGCTGCCATTGGAAAAGATACTGTTTTGCATTTCAATTCGCAGTCACTATATAGGATAAAATGGGGCATTTGCCAGAACATGTTTCCTCATCTGCATTAATGAACCTTAGGAAAAAGCCACACTTGGTGCATGTACCAATTCACAAAGGTAATATGCACTTGCATAACATTTATTGCAAATGTGCACTTGTAAATGTCACCTGCATTTCCCCAGTACTAACTGAGGCCATGTGGTCATGTCATGCCCAGGGGAATGACACTCACAGATTTTTCTTTGTTCCTGGTTCCAGAGAGATAGGGCAAATCTGTGCCTTTTGCACACACCACTTTCATACGCCGTTTCTAGTTTTTAGGTCTCGCTGGAAATCGCATCTGAAGGATGCGTCCAGGCTGGAGACTTAAAGCTGTCGGGCACGGGGGAATGAAGGACAAGAAACTGTGACGAGCTTATCCTTGGCTGGATTCAGCTGCGTGCACACGCACCAACATTCACGCATGCGCACATCACAGCCACACACATACACAGCACTCACGCATGCGCACATACACACGCATACACAGGCACACCCCCGTCACCTACACGCATACACAGAGACCCTCCACACACACCAGCCCCTCTCCTCCCGGCTCCACTCACCGGTGTCTGGCGGGCGCTCCCCGGGTCTCCAGGCTCCTTCCCTTCCTCCGCAGCTGCAGGCTCTCCCCACATCACGGGGGCCCGCTGCTGGACAGAAGGCTTCTCTGTGGCCGGGCGGTGGTAGCGCTCGGCGGGGCTCTCTCTCCACATGGGAGCCCCGCCTCCTCAGTGCGCCCGCTTCGCCCCGCGGGTCTTCACCCGGTCCCCCATCTCGGGACCGGGACTTTAAGGGAAACAGTATCCAGGGCTCCTTCCTGGTCACGGGAGCCCCGGGGCCGCAATGCTCACGCCACTTCCTGTTGCTGGCTCCTCTTCCTGGTTGCACGTCAGGTCCCGGGCCAGCAGCCAATCAGAGCGCGGCCCGGGAATGACGTCACAGAGGTGTCCCGCAGTACCGCCCCCGGCCTGCCTGACTTCCTTTTAAGATTCCATGACAAACGTGATGCCGAGGATGCGATGGACGCCATGGACGGAGCCGTACTGGATGGGCGCGAACTTCGGGTGCAGATGGCTCGTTATGGAAGGCCACCAGACTCACACCATAGCCGCAGGGGACCACCACCCCGAAGATATGGAGGCAGTGGAGGAAGTTATGGACGCCGGAGTCGCAGTCCCAGGAGGCGTCGTCGGTCGAGGTCCCGCAGTCGGAGTCGCTCCAGATCCCGCACATCGAAGTCCCGCTCCGTCCGAAGATGCACGTAGGCCACTGGTATGAATCTCAGCATAGCCGATTCAACCATTCCCCCTTGTGAGGTTGATAAAAGTAGTATCATTCAGTTGAATAGTAATCACAGTGTAATGGTGAGAGAAAAGTATACTTGCACTCTGTAAGAATGATCAGGTCATCAAAATGTTAAGTAGCGTTCTATTTCCTGAAGAGGGTATTGGGGAGGTTTGTGTTGCTGAAGAGTTTCTACTTTTGCGATTGTTGGTTTGCGTTTGTCCCCTTCTGTGAGTGCAGAGTGACAGTGAGTGCAGAGTGCGTGCAGAGTGACAGTAAGTGCAGAGTGCGTGCAGTGACAGTGAGTGCAGAGTGCGTGCAGAGTGACAGTGAGTGCAGAGTGCGTGCAGAGTGAGTGCAGAGTGACAGTGAGTGCGGAGTGACAGTGAGTGCGGAGTGACAGTGAGTGCAGAGTGACAGTGAGTGCAGAGTGACAGTGCGTGCAGAGTGACAGTGTGTGCAGAGTGACAGTGCGTGCAGAGTGGCAGTGCGTGCAGAGTGACAGTGAGTGCAGAGTGACAGTGCGTGCAGAGTGACAGTGCGTGCAGAGTGACAGTGCGTGCAGAGTGGCAGTGCGTGCAGAGTGACAGTGAGTGCAGAGTGAGTGCAGAGTGACAGTGAGTGCAGAGTGACAGTGAGTGCAGAGTGACAGTGAGTGCAGAGTGACAGTGCGTGCAGAGTGACAGTGCGTGCAGAGTGACAGTGCGTGCAGAGTGACAGTGAGTGCAGAGTGAGTGCAGAGTGACAGTGCGTGCAGAGTGACAGTGAGTGCAGAGTGACAGTGAGTGCAGAGTGAGTGCAGAGTGACAGTGAGTGCGGAGTGACAGTGAGTGCGGAGTGACAGTGAGTGCGGAGTGACAGTGAGTGCAGAGTGACTGAGGGCAGAGTGACTGAGTGCAGAGTGTGTGCAGAAACAGTGAGTGCAGAGTGCGTGCAGAGTGACAGTGAGTGCAGAGTGCGTGCAGAGTGACAGTGAGTGCAGGGTGAGAGCAGGGTGCAGAGTGAGTGCAGAGTGACAGTGAGTGCAGAGTGAGTGCAGAGTGACAGTGAGTGCAGAGTGACAGTGAGTGCAGAGTGACAGTGAGTGCAGAGTGACAGTAAGTGCAGAGTGACAGTAAGTGCAGAGTGACAGTAAGTGCAGAGTGCGTGCAGAGTGACAGTGCGTGCAGAGTGACAGTGCGTGCAGAGTGACAGTGAGTGCAGAGTGACAGTGAGTGCGGAGTGACAGTGAGTGCGGAGTGACAGTGAGTGCGGAGTGACAGTGAGTGCAGAGTGCGTGCAGAGTGACAGTGAGTGCAGAGTGCGTGCAGAGTGACAGTGAGTGCAGAGTGAGTGCAGAGTGACAGTGAGTGCAGAGTGACAGTGAGTGCAGAGTGACAGTGAGTGCAGAGTGACAGTGAGTGCAGAGTGCATGCAGAGTGACAGTAAGTGCAGAGTGACAGTAAGTGCAGAGTGACAGTAAGTGCAGAGTGCGTGCAGAGTGACAGTGAGTGCAGAGTGAGTGCAGAGTGAGTGCAGAGTGACAGTGAGTGCGGAGTGACAGTGAGTGCGGAGTGACAGTGAGTGCAGAGTGACAGTGAGTGCAGAGTGACAGTGAGTGCAGAGTGACAGTGAGTGCAGGGTGACAGTGAGTGCAGAGTGACAGTGAGTGCAGAGTGCGGAGTGACAGTGAGTGCGGAGTGACAGTGAGTGCGGAGTGACAGTGAGTGCAGAGTGACAGTGAGTGCAGAGTGACAGTGAGTGCAGAGTGCAGAGTGACAGTGAGTGCGGAGTGACAGTGAGTGCGGAGTGACAGTGAGTGCAGAGTGCGTGCAGAGTGACAGTGAGTGCAGAGTGCGTGCAGAGTGAGTGCAGAGTGACAGTGAGTGCAGAGTGACAGTGAGTGCAGAGTGACAGTGAGTGCAGAGTGACAGTGAGTGCAGAGTGCGTGCAGAGTGACAGTAAGTGCAGAGTGACAGTAAGTGCAGAGTGACAGTGAGTGCAGAGTGAGTGCAGAGTGAGTGCAGAGTGACAGTGAGTGCGGAGTGACAGTGAGTGCGGAGTGACAGTGAGTGCGGAGTGACACTGAGTGCAGGGTGACAGTGAGTGCAGAGTGACAGTGAGTGCAGAGTGCGTGCAGAGTGACAGTGAGTGCAGGGTGCGTGCAGAGTGACAGTGAGTGCAGGGTGAGTGCAGAGTGCAGAGGGAGTGCAGAGTGACAGTGAGTGCAGAGTGAGTGCAGAGTGAGTGCAGTGACAGTGAGTGCAGAGTGACAGTGAGTGCAGAGTGACAGTGAGTGCAGAGTGACAGTGAGTGCAGAGTAAGTGCAGAGTGACAGTAAGTGCAGAGTGACAGTGAGTGCAGAGTGAGTGCAGAGTGAGTGCAGTGACAGTGAGTGCAGAGTGACAGTGAGTGCAGAGTGACAGTGAGTGCAGAGTGACAGTGAGTGCAGAGTGACAGTGAGTGCAGAGTGCGTGCAGAGTGACAGTAAGTGCAGAGTGACAGTGAGTGCAGAGTGAGTGCAGAGTGAGTGCAGAGTGACAGTGAGTGCAGAGTGACAGTGAGTGCAGAGTGAGTGCAGAGTGAGTGCAGAGTGACAGTGAGTGCAGAGTGACAGTAAGTGCAGAGTGACAGTAAGTGCAGAGTGACAGTAAGTGCAGAGTGCGTGCAGAGTGACAGTAAGTGCAGAGTGACAGTAAGTGCAGAGTGACAGTAAGTGCAGAGTGCGTGCAGAGTGACAGTGAGTGCAGAGTGCGTGCAGAGTGACAGTGAGTGCAGAGTGAGTGCAGAGTGAGTGCAGAGTGACAGTGAGTGCAGAGTGACAGTGAGCGCAGAGTGACAGTGAGTGCAGAGTGACAGTGAGTGCAGAGTGACAGTGAGTGCAGAGTGCGTGCAGAGTGACAGTGAGTGCAGAGTGCGTGCAGAGTGACAGTGAGTGCAGAGTGCGTGCAGAGTGACAGTGCGTGCAGAGTGACAGTGCGTGCAGAGTGACAGTGCGTGCAGAGTGACAGTGAGTGCAGAGTGACAGTGAGTGCAGAGTGACAGTGAGTGCAGAGTGACAGTGAGTACAGTCACTCAGCACCACCATATTATCACTCAGAACCACCACAGCATCACTCAGAACCACCACAGCACCACTCAGCACCACCACAGCATCATTCAGCATCACTCAGCACCACCACAGCACCACCATAGCACCACTCAGCACCACCACAGCATCACTCAGCATCACCACAGCCCCATTCAGCACCACCACAGCCCCATTCAGCACCACCACAGCCCCATTCAGCACCACCACAGCATCACTCAGCACCACCACAGCACAAATATGTTCTCTCAATGTTTCAAGCTTTATTACAAATGTCACAAAAAGATGTTAATATTTCACTTCTGTTCTTGGATTTCGTTACAATAAAATACACTGAACATAATCTTCACAAAAGTTATTTACAAAAGTTTAAGCTATTGCCATTATAAATTACAATCACTTTTATTAAGTATTAAAACAAATTAAAAGCCATTGTTATTTGTAATATCAATACATCTAAGTCACGTAAATACAAATGTTGCATTACAAATGCTATAGGTGTCACATTTGCGAAAGTTATAACTATTGGCATTGTAAATGACAAAGCTATTAATTTAGCTATTTTCAAAACCAACACATAAATGAACATTTGGTGAATTACCATTAAAATATTTGACTTTTTTACTAAGATATTATTGTACTCTTTTATGCAAACAAAATTTAGATACTGCATAAATAACTTTAATAAAACATATTTTATATGTAGCTTTTTATGTAAAAAAATCTATAGCACAAAGCAAAAAACAATTGCCATTTACAATGCTAATAGCTCAAATTTAAATAATGCGAGACCTATTGCATTGCAAATGCTTGTTAACAAGGCTGCCACAGGGGAATGAATGTGCTATACTGACAGGATACAGGAATGGCCTTTGCTAGCACCACCAGTGTCTGTACTCCACTGCGCATGCAATGCATGAGGAATGACTTGCACAGTTACATCCCTACCCCTAAAACTGAGTTGCACGGTCATGGACAGTATTGACATGAAAGGGTCTGCAAAAACCTGTAGTGTCAAGGAATTCCCTGAACCAAGTGGGAGAAGGGGAGGAAGACCAGCTGCCATTTTGACCCAAGTGTCTCATGAGAACCAAAGCATATAGCAGTTAGAATATGCACACGGCTCAGAAATGCATGGAAGTGGACCTGCAAATTCAAGGGATGCATTTGCACTCCTGGAGAGGTCCTCCTGTTGACCACAGATCCTAATTATGAATATGCTGGGTCTGGTGGCTTAGTGGACTAATGCATCCACTGTGGGGCCCTGTGTTCGACCACATGGTCACAGGTTCAAATCATGACAGCCTTTCATCCTGCTGAAGACGTCCTCCTTTTAACCAATTCAATTCAAAAATTCTTTATTTCGGTCATTCTAGCCATAAAAGAGTGCAGAGAAAAACATGATAAGAGCATTATATATGAAATCCATTTACATTAACATAATAAAATCCATGTTTTTAACCACAAATCCTCCCCTTGAATAGGCATCTGTGAACTTGAAAAAAAGCTGCCACCTGTTGTCGCGAGGCCACACAAATGCACAGATGGATTTTCATGGTTCTGGCCTCTTGGATGCAAGTCATATCTTTCAATGAGATTTTTCAAGCACTCGACATTTGAGGCCATTTTACTTGCCTACGTGAAGAATAATGTTAATGGGGTTCTTGCGAAGGGTTCCCCAAATACTTTAACAGAGTAGCAAGAATGGCCATACAATATCATATAGTCTACTTATCATTATCATAAATTAGAATTGTCCTTGTATGGTTTGTCATTCTACATACAAAGACTATTGCATATCTATATCCATATAAATATATTCACATACAAACACATGATAGATAGATAGATAGATAGATAGATGGATAGATAGATAGATAGATAGATAGATAGATAGATAGATAGATAGATAGATAGATAGATAGATAGATAGATAGATCAAATTTAACAGTGAATGTTTTTATATCCTTAAGATACACTTTGCTTTTAAAATGTCATGTATACTAATATACATTGCTGCATAAAAAATATTTTAAATATTCGCATTTTATCTCCACCAAAAATACATCTTCCTCAGAACACTGAAGGAGAGGATGTAACCTTACGGATAGAACTGTCGACCTCTAAGATAGGGAACCGGGTGCAAGTCTCTGCACCAACAACCATTATCCTGTGATTCTGGGCAAATCACTTAGGGCCATATTAGGCCGAAATTCGCAGAATTTCGCCCTTAGCGAATCGCAAACGGCCTTTTTACCGATTTAGGAATGTATGAACAATTAGCAAAATAAGGAATCGCAAAAAATTGCGATTCCTTATTTTGCTTAAGCATTTAAGGAATCGCAATTTTGCGATTCCTTAAATGCTATGTATGAAGCTTTTTAGACTTGCGATTTCAGGTTTAGAAATCACAAATTACCACCAACTTGTAGTTGGTGGTAATTTGCGATTTCTTGTAAATATGCACAATTGTGCATTTGTGAGAGTGGCATATGACTCACATACATGCCCATTGGGCATGTATGTACGCCATATGCACACACATGTAATTTACAGGGGTGCAGCAGGGTGTCCTTGAGACACCCCTGCACCCTTGCAATAATTCTCAAATTGCGATTAGCAAATTGTGAATTCGCAATTTGGGAATTATTTCGCAATCATTCCTATGGGCCTCCTGGCCCATAGGAATACATTGGAAATTATTCCTTAATTGCGAATTCGCAAAATGCGAATTCGCAATTAAGGAAGATTAAGGAATCGCTAAAAAAAAGCGAATTTCTTCATACATACCATTTTGCGATTCCTAAATAGCGATTCCTTAAAAATCGCTATTTAGGAATCGCAAAACGGAACTATGATACATATGGCCCTTAATCTCCCCGTGCCTGACAAAAATTAATGTGTCCATCTGTAATGAAACTGGTGCTCATGTAAAGCGCTCTGATACCAGATGTCTTGGATCTAGTTTGCGCTATATCAAACACAACAACAAAAAAAATACAGGCATGTCTGCAGTCTCAGATGAACAATGAATACAAAATGATGACGTTGAAATGCTCAAATGCAGTAAATATTTGTAGAGTAGGTATATAGATCACATTTAAGAATGAATGTTTTTATATCCTTACAATGCACTTTGAATTAAAAATTAAATGTATACTAATATACATTGCTGCATAAAATAAATTTTAAATATTACCATTTTATCCCCACCAAAGATATATCTTTCTCAGAACATTGACAGGCATATCTGCAGCCTCAGGCAAACAATGATTACCAAATGATGAAGTTGAAAAGCTCAAATGCAGTAAGTATTTGTAGAGAGTAGATAGATAGACAGGCAGACATGCAGGCAGGCAGGTGAGAGGGTAGATAGATAGATAGATAGATAGATAGATAGATAGATAGATAGATAGATAGATAGATAGATAGATAGATAGATAGATAGATATATCTTGTTTGTCAAAGCTGTGGACTAGTCAGGCCTCATGAGCCACTATGAAGCCTCTAGTGGGTCATGATGTTAATCCCCTACAATGGTAATAAATAACTTATTTCGCTCAGAACATTGGGTCTGCATTTATGGCTTTGTGCCACAATTTACATTCCTGTTTAGAATTCTAAAAATATATTTCACCAAAATCCAAAGAACTAAATGTGTGCATTAACCAATTCTCATTAAAGAGATCCTGTGAAAATGGGCCCAGTTCTGTAAAGTGACTAGAATGTGTATGTTGTGAGGCAGCTTGTGAGGCAGCAAGTCCCTAAATGCTCAAGTTAGTCATGTGCACGTTAATAAACAAGATGCCTGGTTCCCTCCGCACCGCAGCGCCAAAAAGACCCTGATTTTTGTCTGAGGCGCGGGAGGCGGGGCCTCCGCGCGCGCCCTCCGCGCGCGCCATGGATGTGTGAATACATTGTGAGCAGATCAAGCCGCAGCCTCGCGGCACACGTAGCGCGCGCTCCGCCTGCCCGCCGGCTCTCAGAGGCGCACAAAAACCCCAGCTGGGGCCCCCACCGCAGGGGACGGTGTCCATTTTAGGCGCGCCTCAGATCTTCAGTGCAGTGGTCACCGCGCGCCCGGGCTTACGAGGAGGAGCTTAGGCCTGATCAAGCCTTGGCGGAGCGGGATAATAAACCGGCTTTAGCTGCCTATTCATTGCCTTTTAATGGTCTCTTGTATGATGACTTTGACTTTTCGGGGGGTGATAAAAGATAACAGCGCGGCTTTGATATCTTTATGTTGGTTGAAGCATACCCTCAGAGTTATTTTTCGTGCGGGGAGAAGTGGGTGGCTTGGTTTCTTGCTTTCAAGCTCCGTGTTGCAGTGCATTATGAATGCCTGACAGATGTCTTAAGTGTTAGACAATATTCCTCTGCAAGCCCCCTCTGCAGCCGAATTACGCATAGCGTTTTACATTGCATTTTTTGCTTAGTGCTGCACTTTGCAGAGGTGTCAAGATTATTTTTTTCTATCACAATAACCATTTTTTTATGTGCCTTGGGCGGACTGAAATTCAGACAGAAAAAGATGAACAGCCGATCTCTCATAGGTAAACAGAGATGAATAGATGGATAGACAGATGAATAGTTATGCAGGCAGACAGTATGAGAATGATAGACAGACAGACAGGACGGCTGGCGGACGGATGGACAGATGGATAGATGCACAGTCGCACGGAGAGGTGGGTGTGGGTGGCTGTCGGACTGATAGACAGACAGACGTACAGGCAGACAGACTGCTGGATGGATGGATGGATGGATGGATGGATGGGACGGGATGAAGGGAGCCAGAATGGGTGGTCGATCTTTTGCTTTTCTGGCACCATCCCTGTGGAACTCTCTCCCTCTGTCTATTCGGATTGAACCCAATTATCTAAAGTTCCGCAGAGATGTGAAAACTTGGCTATTCAATCAATAATCTTTGCGACATGCACACCTCCCTTGTTGGTTTAGCGCCGGGAAACCTCCGGGTAGCTGCACGCTCTATAAAATTAAATATAAATAAAAAAATAAAATTAAATGGATGGATGGATTGTTATGTAAGACTGTGCCACAAATTCCTTACAGCAAAGGTTCCTAACCTTTTGACTTCCATGGACCCCCCAAAACAGGATGCCAGGGACCCCTGAATTTCTACAATTTGAAGCTCAAAAAAAGACACAAAAATACAAAAGCAAGTATTCATCAAATCCACAAATTAGAAACTATTTTATTTAATTCCCTATAAAAAATGTGAAAATCAAAATGTTAAGTTTAATGAAAATTTGAAGCATTCAAAATTTAGTTTTGCTTCTGAAAGACAAAACAATATTCTAGACACTTTGTTGTCACTGTCTTTTTTCTCCTAATACATGCTCTTTTATCGGTTCAGATCAGTGCTGCTTCAACGGAGATCTCCAATCGTTCATAATAGATGCATTTGCTGTTTTGTGCTGCTTCTACAAACCAAGAAAAGGAACGGAGCTTCATTTTTAGCATTCAATTTTAAAATTCTTCCCATTTATAGAACATTTTTAAACTATCAATTTTGCTTTTTATGTATAAGTATTTTTTAAATCTGCTATTATTTAATTTTCTAAACTGTGGCGGACTGCCTGAATAGATGCCGCAGAACCCATGGGGGTCCTCGTAAGCACAGGTTAGGACCGCCGCCTTAAGAAGGGAAAGGGTTAGAGTAAAGAGTCATTTGGGTTGGCTCTGGGTTGTTCCTCGTTCCTGACTGATTTTTCAGATGCTATGACATTTCTTTTAAGAGGGGAAACAGCCTTTACAACGTGGGCTGAGCCACACATACCGTTTCCCCGCAAGGGGAACCATGCTTGCCTTAACCGCACATATGCCTTAACCATGCGTACGCGTGGTTAAAGAAGTGTGCAGTTAGATGTGCGGATTGGCGGACACAGGAAGAGGAAGGACCGGGAGAGGAAGCGCAGTCTGTAAGAGGGGCTAGGGTCAGGTTTTGGGGAGGGGGAGGTAGTTTTTACGGGTGAGGGTAGTTTTTAGGGCTCGGGTTTTGGGGTGGCTTTTAGGACTGCATCTGGAACAAGTTAACAAATACATTTTAATGCTTGTTAAAGAGCCATAATAATCAGCAAACCTGTACAGATTCTTATACCAACAATGAAGATCGTTTGCAGAAGACGCTGTGCATGTTTGCTGATTATAATTCGTTATCTCGTACCAGGTGAAGGACCACACCTTCCATATATATTACCTGTCAGTCGCCAGTAGGTAGTTATAGGTAGAACCATGTTTCCATAGGAAAAGCGTTTTTTGACTCACCTATATCTTTGGTGCCATTTGATGAAGCTACACAAAATAAAAATAAAAAAGATGTACCATGATTCTAGTTATGCATGGAAAGTTTTGGGGTGATCTGTGAAACGGGGCTAAGAAAAAGGGAGGGGGTCAAAAAAAGAAATTGTGTTTCCTATATTTTATTCCTATAGGGATTTTGAACAGGACTACAGCCCAACTGGTGGACTGAATTAAACTAAATTTGGCAGAAAGGTAGATTTTTGTTCAGAAAACATGTTTTTTTGTTATTTGGTGTAAATCTTTTCAGTAGTTTTAGCAATATTAAAGGGCATTTAAATTTGGATATCTAGAAGAGTGGATCCTTCGCGAATAATAACTTGCTCGTGCAGAGATCTGCAAAGCTCTGATTAGCTGGCAACACTTCAACCAGGAAGTGTTGGCAGCCATCTTGGCACTCAGGTTCAGCCGAGTCCCAAAAATAAGTGCAAAAAAAAAGAGGGCAGTGTACGAATACCTTAATCCCATAGTCTTGGTCCTGAGTTCTCACAGGGACCCGGCAAGGCAAAAAAGTCCATAACTTAATTCACAGCGAAATTTGCAAATATTTGCAAATATCACTGTGAATTAAAAAGAAACACCTGTAAATGCACTTTTTATAATTGTACCCCCCCCCCCGGGTGCGCCAGTTCCTGGTGGCATGCAGACTTTAATTATATTGGACCCTCCTCCAAGGACTTAATATTGCCACGGGCTGATTACAAAATTAAGCGAGGGGGCCACACTGACCTTTCCAGGCCCTGGGGATCACCACCTACCGGGCTATGAAAAAAAAATGACATGGGAGGGCTGTGCAGACCCCCTCCTTGGGTCTCAGGGATGCCACCTCCTGAGGTTACAATAAGCATTCAAGAGGAGTGTGCGTGGCACCTCAGCCCCAGGGACCACCACCTCCCTGGGGCAATAATTTTTTTAAAAGAGGGAGGGGCAACATACCCCCCGTCTAGGGTAATATACGGCCCAGGGGACTACCACCTTGCCGGGGCTGGCCCGTGCAGACCAAAGGAGGGGGGCCCTGTTCATGGAGCCATATATGGCCATAGGCACCGCCTTCCTTCAGGACCGGCTCCTGCTATCTCCGAAGGTGCCCACCCTTGGGAGATAGCTGTTTACTTTTGCTTGACAGGACTTGTGACAGCTCCCGCCAAACAAAAGCAAAACTCAGATTCCAGCAAGATCCTTGCTGGAAGATGAGTTTTCATCTAGATGGAGGTATTGCTCTTGCATGCAGGGATCTGCATTTCCAGCAGCGTCCTGTGTGGATGAGCAATTCCATCTTCCGTAGGACAGAGGGAGCCGGATGTGACCGCTGGGACTTTGAGGCTCCCACGTGGTCCCCAGCATATCAGGGCACCCAGGGTGACATGGCTGAGTGCCGGGACCCCTAGGGCCAAAATCAGAATAGGGGCCATGCGGTCTCCCTCCTCATTCAATTGTGTCTAGGCCCCGGGCAGCGGCCTGAGGCCAAAATCGGCACCAGGAGGTTCAGCCCTCCTCCCCGTTCTTAATAAGATGCAAATGTCTTCCCCCTTTTCCAATGTTGATGGACAGCGCAACAAAAGGCCATTGAGCAGGTTTCCGGGAAATTTGGTGACGCATTATTGATGCAGAGGAATACGAGGATATCTCCACCAAACAAAGAAGCACTCACTTCAAGGGGAAGTACCCCTGCTTGGTAGAGATTCACCTCTTTGTAGTCGTGTCGTCTTCTCAGGACTAGGAATCAGGTAATCACAGATTTGTGTATGAAGACGCTCAAGGAACAATCATATTGCAGAAATTACATGCACACAAGGTTACTGGAAATATTATCTTGTGGTGCTTTACGCAGCTGTAGTGCAGAATATGCACAAGACATTTACCCAACGAGCTAACACTTACTAATTAATCAGATGAAAATACTCCAGGTGGGTAAAAGTTTTGGGCAAAATTGGGGACTCTTGGAAACAAAAGGGGTCCAGTCTGGCTCAGGTGTGCATTTCAGAGACATAAACCTCAACAGGAAGCACTTACAAATCGTAAACATAGCAGGTGCCCCAGTTAAAGCTCAACTTCAGGTAAAAAACAAATGTTCATAGCTCTTAGGCTTGACAAAGGTAAATCAAAGTGTTTCCTCTTGTATTCCACGTTGAAAAACAATCTGAAATTCTTAATGGAGGTGATGCATTGTTGATCTAATGGAGAACAATCTGATCTGTAGTGACTGTGATGAGTAGTTTCTTTCTTGTCATCTTATGGTGAAAGCAGGGTCCCTGGTTTTCCCTTTTAAATACCCTACATATTCAAATGCCCAAAATCCATAGTGCCACTCACACCCCATTAACAGACATATACAGGGGTCAAATGTGGTCTGGCATGCAGCAATCCAGATCACCTGATGGGGCTTCCGTGAAGTTAGCTCTATCAAGGGGGCAACAATGGTGCCATACCCCTTGACAAATCTACGATCGTACCCGGTAAGGCCTAAGAAGGCTCTCCCTTCTGTCTGGGTCTTGGGGGGTGCCCAAGATAGAATGGTGTCAATCTTTATTTGTAGGGGTGCCACCTGGCCACTTCCTACCTGGTGTCCCAAGTACAAAACAGACCCCTGTCCTATCTGGCATCTACTGGCCATGATAGGCCTGCACTCTGCAGGACCTTCAACAGCTCCTGAAGATGGTACAAATGGTCTGCCAAACTGAAGCTGAAGACTGTAATTTTGTCAAGATAGGTGGCACTGAAATTCTCCAACACAGCCAGGACCTGATTGACCAGTTTCTGGAATGTGGCAGGGGCATTGTTTGACCCAAAAGGCATAACCTAGAACTGGTAGTGCCCTTCTGGTGTTGAGAATGCTGACTTCTCTTGTGCCCCATCGGTCAACTCGGTCAAGACAATCTGCCACTACCCAGTCATTAAATGAAATGTACTGAGGAACTTGACAGCTCCCAGCCAATCAATGTGCTCATCAGCTTGAGGATTAGATGTGCGACAGTCTTGTTGACTGCTATGGGCCCACGGTAGTCCAAGCAGGACCATAGTTCAGGAGTGACACCAGGTGGGGCAGCCTTTGCAACCAAGACCACTGGGCTGGACCAAGGACTGCTGGAGGGCTCAATCACCCCAAGGGTTAGCATTTTGAAGACCTCTTCTTTAATGCTAGCCATCACTCTGTCAGTCAGCCTGTAAATTTTGTGCTTCACAGGTGGACTATACCCAGTATCGATGTCATGAGTTCACCAATGTGTGACTTCTGGAATGAGTGAAAACAGAGTTGCAAAACTGTCCCAGCAACTGGTGACAGTCACTCTGCTGCTCTAGGGTCAGTGTGGGGGACAGAATCACCCCCTCCACTGACTCATCCTGCTCCTGGGCAGACAGGAGGTCATGGAGATGTTCACTCTCCTCTTTCATCCCATCATCAGTAACCAAGAGCATGGTCAACTCAGACCTCTCGAAGTGGGGTTTGAGGAGGTTCACATGCAGCAGCCTCAAGGGGTTTCTAGCAGTCTGCAAGTCCATCTGGTAGGTGGCATCACTCTTGCGCTACTTCATCTCAAGTGGGACGGACCACTTCTCTTGTAGAGCGTGGGGCTCTACTGGCTCCATCAACCACATCTTTTGACAAGGCTGCAACTCAATCAGAGCGGTATTCTGGTTGTACCAACGTTTCATGTCCTCCTGACTAGCTTCTAGGTTGTCTTGGGTGACTTTACTCATGCAGGATGTCAGGTTCCGGAAGGCCAGCATGTAACTGTAGACATCCTGGTGTGACTTCTAAAGAGCCTGCTCCCAGTTCTCCATTACCAAACTGAGAGGTCCTCTCACATGGTGCTCATACAGAAGTTCAAAAGGGCTGCAGCCAAACCCCTTCTGCGGTACTTTTCTATAGGCAAATAGAAGGCATGGTAAGAGGATGTCTCACATACACCTCATGGGTTGCGACAGGCGCCTAATCATGACTTTCAGGGTGCAGTTGAACCTTTCAACCAACCCATTGCTCTGGGGGTGGTATGGGGTGGTGAATTTGTAGTTCACCCAACACTCATGCCACATGGCCTTCATGTACAGCTACATGAAATTTGTACCCCGGTTAGATACCACTTCCTTGGGGAAACCAATGCGGGTAAAGTTCCCCATCAGTGCCTGGACCATGACTGGTGCAATCACTCTCCTCAGAGGTATAGCTTCCGGGTACCAGGTGGCCTGGTTCAGCAAGACCAGTATGAACCTGTTGCCCATGGCCTCCATATTATCCAGAGGCCCCACAATGTCAATGAGCAACCACTCAAAAGGGATTCTCACGACAAGGAATGGGTGCTGAGGAGCCTTACATCTTCCCAATCTTGCCACCCTCTTGGCAAGTCTGACAGGACCTACAGAACACATTTCAATTTTTTCTCATTTGGGGCCAGTAAAAGTGGGTGACAAGACTGTCAAAGGTCTTACCCTGTCCCAAATGACCTGCCAGAGGCACATCATATATCAATCCTAGTAGGAAGGCTCTAAAGCACAGGCTTGCTATATAGGAGAACATTCTCCCAATAGGCCAGGTGAGCTCCAGACTCTCTGCCAGCTTCTTGCTCCTTGACCTACTACTAAAGACCCACAAGAGTAGGGCACTCTTTCTGCGCTGCGCATAATTCCTCCCTGGTGGGACCCCCATCCTGTTGCCAATGGGGCAGGTTCTCTAGTTCGGCCTCTACTTACCCTGAAGGTTCCGGGGTGCCCCTCTCAGGTTCAGCCTCCTCCCTGACCATGGGAATTTCTGGAGTGGGTTTTCTGTGCCCCTTACCCCTCCTCTTCTGGGCCGCTCTTTCAGGCTCCAGGTCCTTCTGATCACCCTGGGTCGCCAAGGACCGTGTGGTCAAGCACGCCAACTCAGCCAATCCCAACATCTCCAAGTGAGACCTGTATTCTACCTCCCTCAGGTGGTGTGTTCCAGGTCATTTCCCTGCAGACAATCCACAGGTATTGAGGGGCTCACACCTACCCTCATGGAACTTGAGACCCTCCATTTAAAAGGAACCTGTGCCACCTTACAATAGCACGTAATTACCGAATCTGTATTTGCCATTGATTCCTATGGGCCTTGAAGCCCATAGGATTCCATAGCAAATACCGATTCGGTAATTACCGAATCGGTAAATTTACTGATTTTACAAGGGGGACAGGGTGTCACTTTGACACCCTGTTTCACCCCTGTTTCTGGCTTGTGTGCCATGTGACACACATACATGCCCTTAGGGCATGTCTGTGTGCCACATGGCACAGGATGTACACTGGAATTAGTTATTTACCATGGAATAGTATTCCATGGTAAATAACGATTCGGTAAGGGCCTGTGGCACTGATTACAGTGCCACCTATATATGGATTTACAGAATCAGTATATTTACCGATTCGGTATTTTACTGATTCTGTAAATTTACCGAATCAGTAAATATACCGATTCTGTAAATATGAGGCCCACTACATGGCAAATCACAAATACCGGTCGGTAACGGCAGAAATCGGCCGTTACCGACCGGTATTTGGCGACCTACATCTGGCCCCAAGTTTCTTGCTCTGCCTAAACTTGTCCCTGTACTTATCTGGGGTAAGACCATACATAGTGGTGAGGGCATCCTTCATGGCAGTTTAGGTGAGATCATGTGCTGTCCCTAATGCTAGCAATGTGGTCCTCCCCTCCACTGTGAAGTAGTTCCACAATCCTGCCCCTCAATCCTTCTCAGGGATCCCATTCATATGGAGAGAGAGCTGCCTCATAGCCCTGAAACCAACCATGGATATCATCCTCTTTAGTATATTCTCTCCCTACATTCTCAGGAATGTTCACCTGTCTCTCAAGTTGCACTGACCAATTGCTGCCACTGCCTGTGCTGGACTTGACCTTCAAATCCAGCTCCTAAACTACTGCCAACTTCTCCTTTTCTGCTTCTCTGTTGAGTTTGGCTAGGTCCATCTGGAGCTCCCTCTCATGCTCCATCTTGAGCCTTTCTAGTTCCATATGATGCTTTCTAGCCTTCCACCTGTCCTCCAACTTCTCTGGTGACAGAACTCTGGAGGAAATACTGCTGCTTGCCCTGGAATGTGCCTTCCTTCAGGTGGATACTGAGTGACAACATCCTCATACAGGCTCTGTTCCTCCATATCCACATTATCATCCTCTGTGTGCCCACCAGCCTCCTCAGCTGTCAACCAGGGCCTCAGCGCCTTTTGCAGCTCTTCCTTCTTAGTGATGCCTCTATTATGACATTTGAATTTCCTGCAGAACATTTTGAGCTGAGGTACCGTATAGGCCTCCAACCTCTCTAGTTCAAACACCAAATCTGCAGGTACTGCTGATAGCTCTCTAGACTGAAACATGATTGCAGATCAAACTCAATAGATGCAAAAACAGAAAGAGAAAAAAAGCATGCTGGTACGTAACGGTCTGCGATATGGAAATAGTGTACGCCACTCACTGTATGCAAAGTACAAACACAAGTCCTATCCACACCGCTGATCACCAATGTTAGAAATAGGGTCTCTAGTTGGCAGTGATTTGCACCCTGTCCAAGTAGGGACCCTCACTCTAGTCAGGGTAAGGTAGTCTTACAGCTAAGATAACCCCTGCTCACCCCCTTAATAGTTCGGCACGAGCAGTCAGGCTTATCTCAGTGGCAATGTGTAAACTATTTGTACACACACACACAGTAACACAGTGAAACACTAAAAAAAGAAGTCTACGCCAGTTTAGACCAATAGCCAATATTTACCTGAATAACACAAATCCAAAACAACAAAAATTCAACATACACAGTTGCAGATATCGCTTTCCAAAGATTAAGCAAGATCAGTCCATAGAAATCAATGGATGCATTTATTTTAGCACAAAATACCTTGGAAGTGTCAAAAATCAAAGAAAAGCCGGTGCAGGGGAGGTAAGGTGCTGGAAAAGCAAAGCAATTCATCAGTTCCTTACTCCATAGGGAAGGTGATGTGTCAGTTTCTTACTAACTGGGGAGGTGATGTGTCAGTTCCTTACTGCTAGGCAGGGGAGGTGATGCCTCGGCTCTTACTGTCAGTGGAGGTTATGCGTTGGTTCCTTACTGGAAGGAAAAGTGATGCGTCGACCTCCGGACCAATGGCCTTGGTTCCTTATTGCGGTACAACACGATGAAGAATCGGCATCGAGAGACGACGCGTCAAAAGTCCTGATGTGCTGTGTCAATGCAACATAGGTGATGCAGATACTGCATCAATTACCCAGCCACAAAGAAGGTACTGCGTCGATTCTTCAGCGGTGAAGCAGGTGCTGTTTCATCGTCGGAGCGGGGCCATGGATGTCGGTGACACAGTGCTCAGGACTCAAGCTGCGGCAATTTTTTTGCCGCAAATCAGTTGCTCCATCAAGAAAACAGGCGCTGAGAGTCGATGCCTGGATTTTCTCATGGTGTGGTAACACTTCCAAGCCAAGGGCCTAGGAACTAGATTTGACACCACTTGGCAAGTCAGGGCTCTAAGCACTGGTAAGTGAAGTCTTTGATGGCCCTGAAACTTCCTAATAGGAGGCAAGCATGCACAAGCCCTTGGAGAACCTTGGAAGCAGGATATAGAAAGCAAAGTCCAGTCCTTTTACTTCGAGGACAGAAGCAGCAAGCAGCAGGCTAGCACAACAAAACAACAGGCATAGCGGCAGTCCCTCCCACAGAATCCAGCTCTTCTTCAAGGCAGAATGCCCTCAGTCCAGAATTGATCTGATACTGGGATGTCAGAGGTCCAATACTTATACCCCTTCTGCCTTTAAAGTGGGTAAACTTCAAAGCAAGTCTTTGTGTTGCACAGGACCTTCTTTTCCATGACCTGGCTCCAGACACACTACAGGGAGTGGAGACAGTTCCGTGTGAGGACAGGCACAGCCTTAGTCAGGTGTCAGTGACAACTCCTCCCACCACTCCAGCTCAGGAAGGCCCATTACCAAATGGGCCATCAGGATATGAATGGCACACCTGAGCTCATTTGTGTGACTGTCTAGATTGAGTACACAAGATCCCAACTGTCAGCCAACCTAGACGTGTATTCTACAGACAGGCAGAGGCACAGAATGGTTAGGAAAGACAATGCCCACTTTCAAAAAATGATACGAAAAACAATGGTCCTAGACCTGATTTCAAGGAAGAGTTAAATCACAACCTACAATAATCATATAACAAATTATTAGCTGAGCCCAAATCCTGTTAGCTCCAAGTAGTTAAATACAGGCTGTTTACTAAGGCGCAACAACCACATATGTATTTCTATACAAGGTATTTTTTATTCCATCAAGCTTTTTGCAACAGTATATTATTTACTGTAAAAAACAGTGAGAGACAAGGGAAAGGATGCTCTAGGGGAACGTGCAGAATAGAAAAGTGTTCTAGCTGTGCAAAAGGTGAATAGAACTCATATCATGTGGTGAACGGTAATGATTAAAATAATTCATTCATTAGACTGATGGGTAATTCTCAGTCTTTGTTCTACCTGGCCACCTTTTATTATTACAAACTGATTTACATTTGTGGCTCAGCTAATAATTTGTTATATGATTATTGTAGGTTGTGATTTAACTCTTCCTTGAAATCAGGTCTAGGGCCATTGTTTTTCGTATCACATCCAACCCAGGTCCAGGACCATTGGGTCACTCCATTTCTATAATGGCCCACTCTCTTAAAGTAGCATTTTTAAGCAAGCAAAGAGGATGTGGCCTAATGACTAGAGTGGTCGACCTCGAACTTGGGGAACCAGTTTCGAGTCCTAGCAGGGACGCTCAGCATCCTGTGTTTCTGGGTAAATCACATACTCTCCCATGCCTAACAAAAATGAATGTGACTGTCTGTAATGCAATTGGCGCTCATGTAAAGTGCTCTGATACCTTTGGGTAAAGCTTACGCTATATAAAAAATAAAAACACAACTTCACAAAAAGATTTTTTTTTTAAATTGTGAGTTCAGAGACCCCAAACTCCAAGGGCCCGATTCACGGAATAAACTTAAGACTAAATACTAAACTTACTACTGTTTTGGTATTCACAGATTGCACTTACTACTTTTGGTATTCACAGAATGAACTTACTACTTTTGGTATTCACAGAATGAACTTACTCATTTCGGTATTCACAGAAGTTAGAACTCCTAACTTTAGGACTCCTAAATGCCTTCTGTGAATACCGAAAGTCCTAAAATTACGATTTTTCTCAATTTAGTAGTAGTAAAGTTAGGACTACTAACTTTAGGATGCCTAAATGCCTTCTGTGAATACCAAAAGTCTTAAAATTAGGATTTTTCTCAATTTAGTAGTAGTAAAGGTAGTAGCCCTAACTTTACTACTACTAAATCAAGAAAAATCGTAATTTTAGGACTTTCGGTATTCACAGAAGGCATTTAGGAGTCCTAAAGTTAGGAGTCCTAACTTTACTACTACTAAATTGAGAAAAATCCTAATTTTAAGACTTTCGGTATTCACAGAAGGCATTTAGGAGTCCTAAAGTTAGTAGTCCTAACTTTACTACTACTAAATTGAGAAAAATCCTAATTTTAAGACTTTCGGTATACACAGAAGGCATTTAGGAGTCCTAAAGTTAGGAGTCCTAATCCTAACTTCTGTGAATACCGAAATGAGTAAGTTCATTCTGTGAATACCAAAAGTAGTAAATGCATTCTGTGAATGCCAAAAGTAGTAAGTTCATTCTGTGAATACCAAAAGTAGTAAGTGCAATCTGTGAATACCAAAACAGTAGTATTAGTATTTAGTCTTAAGTTCATTCTGTGAATCGGGCCCCAAAACTCTGGGCCCGATTCACAGCATGAATTTAAGACTTAATCCTAAACTTACTACTATTTTGGTATTCACAGAATGCATTTACTAATTTTGGCATTCACAGAATGAACTTACTACTTTTGGTATTCACAGAAGTTAGGATTTTGTCTTAAGTTTGTCTTAAGACAAACTTAAGACAGACTTAAGACAGACTTAAGACAAACTTAAGACAGACTTAAGACAGACTTAAGCCAGACTTAAGCCAGACTTAAGACTGATTTAAGACTGACTTAAGACAGACTTAAGACAGACTTAAGACAAAATCCTAACTTAAGTATGTCTTAAGTCTGTCTTAAGTTTGTCTTAGGACATAGGAGATATTTCAAGTAAATCCCCATGTTGCCCTATGGGAGAGATAGTCCTTGCAATGAAAAATGAAATTAGTATTTCACTATTAGGGCATGAAAAACACACCAGTACATGTCATACCTTTGAATACACTGCACCCTGCCCATTTCCCTCTCTTGGGCCTACCATAGGAGTGACTTACATGTAGTAAACACCACCAACTCATCCGCGCCACCAAGAAAACTGCATTCAAGGAACAACTGGACAACAACGCACACAACAGCAAAGAACTCTTCAACATCGTCAAAGAGCTCTCCAACCCCAACGCCGGAAACAACGACATCACCCCTTCGCAAGACCTCTGCAACTCCCTCTCCTCCTACTTCCACAACAAGATCGCAGACATACACAACAGCTTCAGCACTCAACCGACGAACACCACCGAACCACCGCCCCCCACCACCACCCTCCGCGCCTGGACTCCGATCAGCACCGAAGACACCGTCCGCACGATGAACTCCATCCACTCCGGATCTCCGACCGACCCCTGCCCTCACCACGTCTTCAACAAGGCCGACGCTGTCATCGCACCCCACCTGCGGGACATCATCGACACCTCCTTCGACACCGCTACCTTCCCGGAGAGCTGGAAGCACGCCGAACTCAGCGCTCTACTCAAGAAGCCATCGGCTGACCCAACCGACCTCAAAAACTACCGCCCCATCTCGCTGCTCCCGTTTCCTGCAAAAGTCATTGAGAAGACCGCCAACAAGCAGCTGGCCGCCTTCCTCGAGACGAACGGTTCCCTCGACCCCTCGCAGTCTGGCTTCCGGGCCAACCACAGCACCGAGACCGCCCTGATCGCAGTCACCGATGACATCCGAGCGCTGCTCGACAACGGGGAAACAGCAGCCCTCATCCTCCTCGACCTCTCCGCGGCATTCGACACTGTCTGCCATCGTACCCTAGTACAACGCCTCAGCAATGTCGGAGTCCAGGAGAAGGCACTGGAGTGGATCATCTCCTTCCTTGCCGGAAGGACACAGAGAGTCCGCCTCCCCCCGTTCAGATCTGAAGCCACCGAAGTCATCTGCGGCGTCCCTCAAGGCTCCTCGCTCAGTCCAACCCTCTTCAACATCTACATGAGCCCCCTCGCAGACATCGCACGCCAGCACAACCTCAACATCATCTCCTACGCCGACGACACCCAGCTGATCCTCTCCCTCACCAACGACCCCGCCACCGCCAGAGCCAACCTTCACGAAGGGATGAAAGAGGTAGCCGAATGGATGAAGAACAGCCGCCTGAAACTGAACTCAGATAAGACGGAAGTCCTCATCCTGGGATCCTCGCCCGCCGCTTGGGACGACTCCTGGTGGCCCCCCGCCCTAGGCAGCGCACCCAAACCAACAGACCACGCACGCAACCTGGGCTTCATCCTGGACTCCTCCCTCTCCATGACCAGACAAGTCAACGCCGTCTCCTCGTCGTGCTTCAACATCCTGCGCATGCTACGTAAGATCTTCCGGTGGATCCCCACCGAGACCAGGAAGACGGTCACCCAGGCCCTCGTCACCAGCCGCCTGGACTACGGCAACACCCTCTACGCCGGAACCACCGCCAAACTCCAGAAGAGACTCCAGCGGATCCAGAACGCCTCAGCACGACTCATCCTGGACATCCCCCGTCGCAGCCACATCTCCGGACACCTGAGAGACCTGCACTGGCTCCCGGTGAACAAGAGAATCACCTTCCGTCTCCTCACCCACGCACACAAAGCCCTACACAGCCAAGGCCCAGGATACCTCAACAGCCGCCTCAACTTCTACGCTCCCAAACGCCAGCTCCGATCGACCAGCCACACCCTCGCCGCCTCCCCCGCATCCGTAGAGCCACCACAGGGGGACGGTCCTTCTCCTACCTCGCCGCCAAGACATGGAACTCCCTCCCCACCGACCTCCGCCTGACCCAGGACCACCTCGCCTTCAGGAAGCAACTCAAGACCTGGTTGTTCGAGCAGTAGCAGATCCCCCTCCCCCAGCGCCTTGAGACCCCCTGGGTAAGTAGTGCGCTATATAAATGCAATGATTGATTGATTGATTGATAAAAGGGAAGGTTTAGGCCTGGCAAGTGTGTGCACTTGCCAGGTCAAAATGGCAGTTTAAAACTGCACACACAGACACTGCAGTGGCAGGTCTGAGACATGTTTGCAGGGCTACTCATTTGGGTGGCATAAATGGAGCCCTAAAACCAGCAAAAACTAAAGGCAGAACACAGTAAAAAAACAGAAGGCCAGAAGTAAAAAGGCTGGGGAAATCACACCAAAAGATGACAAGTCTAACAGTCATTGACAACACTGATGGTATCACTGATAACATCATCCACGGAGCCACTCACATCACCAGAGAAAATCTCATACACCCACTTCCACACAAATAATCACACAACCATTTATAGACCCATACAAGCACTCACACACCCACTGGCTGATTCACTGAGCCCTTCTCACCTTCACGCACCCATACACTCACTTACACAACCACTAACTCAGCCGTGAAGCCACTCATGCACCCACTAACTCACCAATACAACCAATCGCACACTGAGTTAGTCACCCAGACAGCTACTCCACAAATTTGGTAGAGGTGCCCTTCTAATCCAAAAGGGACAGGGTCTCAAAGTTCATACGAACAAGCAAGAATCCCTTTTGTTTCACACACTCATCAATTCACACCATTCATGACTTTATCTCTTATATTTGTAAAAGAGAAAAGCAATTTGTTCTTTTATCTATTTGTGTGTATCCACACTCTCCAAACACCGGTTACTGTATTATGTAACCGCTGAATTTCCATGGTGTTCTTATAGCCTTTGTTTTTTTCAGTGAATTTCTGTGATTTTTGTAATTCAATTTACTAACTATAATGTCTTTGGAACATTTGTTTTTTCCCATTGAATATACATATACATATACAGAGTATATATATATATATATATATATATATATATATATATATATATATATATATATATATATATATATATATGTAAAGGAATCCCAGCCTGTCGATGCGTGACAGGCAGCAGCAGGGTGCAGACCTCGCAGCGCCACAACAGACAGCCAGAAGTCGAGCTCACAGAAAATCCAGACTCAGGTGAGTAGCAGGTTCAAAGCGTTTAATGGAAGGTAACGCGTTTCACTCCACTGGGGAGCTTGGTCACATATATATATCAGGAATAGCCCAGAAGAGTTGTGGCAGCAACGTGAGGGTCAAATCCAGATTCATCCCGTGATCTCCACATGATGGAATCAACACATTCTAAGAGACAGTGATTGAGGATTTGAAAAAACTACAAGAAGAGAATGTCAATTCAAATAAAAGGAACATCTCAAAAGATCAATGGGAGCCCATTATTAATTTAAAACAGGACAATTCAATATTGATCAAGCCCTCAGATAGGGGGGAATGTAGTGATCCTCAACAAAGATCAATATCAAAAAGAAGCTTTCAAACAACTTTCGGTTAGGGAATGGTATACTCCCATCCCATGAAATCGGCATCTCCACATTTAACAAACTCCTGAATAAGTGGAAAGACAAAGGGGTTTTTGAGTTGGAAGTCTTTAGATTCCTGAATCTTGAGCACCCAGAACTACCGACCTTTTATCACCTGTGAAAAATACACAAGGACATGCTAATCCCCCCAGGACGTCCAATAGGGTCCTCAAAGAACAGTCTACAGAAGAACACTTCAATATATATGGACTGTTTTCTCACACCGATGGTGAGAGAACTAAGTTCATTTGTTAGAGACACTAAAGTCTATCTCCGGATCATTGAAGCAATACAATGGGGGGGGATGACATGCTTCTTATCACTCTAGACATCACCAGTCTCTATACCTGCATTTCTCATCATAATGCTATGAGATTTTTTTCTGAAAAAGAGGTCTTTGAAATGCCAAGAGCACAGTCAGCTCCTATAGAACTGATTGAGCTCTGTCTCAACAATAACATTTTCAGGACAACTTTACCTGCAAAAACTGGGTTCAGCTATGAGCAAGTGTTTCGCCCCTAGCTATGGGAATCTCTTTGTTGGCTGGTGGGAGAAGCACGTGGCCTGGGCAGGTGAAAATGAGAAATGGGTAGATAACTTGGCCCTATGGCATGTTATATAGATGATTTATTTATCATTTGGAGAGGTACCCAAAAAGAGGCAGAAACCTATATAACAGCTTTGAATAAAAATAACTTGAATCTGAAATTCACAAGCTGTACTAACAAACAACAAGTGGTATATTTAGACCTCAGAGTATATATTGAAAACAACACATTACACACCACTCTTTACCAAAAACCTACTGCAGGTCCCATTTGGGGAGTTTTTGCGAATTAAAAGGAATTGTTCCACGCCTAATGAATAAGGTGCAGCCAAAACGAGTGCTAGACAAAGATTTCTGAAGAGTGGTTACTGCAAAGGAGTATTGAATAAAGCTGAGAGTAGAAGTGATTCCATTTTATGAAGCCAGCTACTCGTAGAAAAAGAGGGTAAACAAAATGACAGAGTGGAAAAGACTCAGGGTAAAAGCAATGTAAGAATGATTACTTATTATTCTGAAAAGGTATCAGAACTATACAAAATTCTCAGAAGAAATTGGTGAATCCTGAAGTCTGGGGAAGTGGGTGTTCGTGTGGTGTTGGGCACAGGGCCTCGCTTCCGGCTGTGCATAGCAAGGGTTGGCCACCCATAACCAGAGATGTCAGCACTCTGTAAAGAGATTTTTATTTTTTTTCTCTTGTCATCATTTGCCTTACCCTCTTTAAGGAAACGCCAACCACCATAAGGTGTCTTGGTATTGAGAAAACACATGCTTTTAGTTATCTCTTGCAGACCAAGACCCGACATACAAATTGGCGGAAGAAGTGACCAAACCAAGAGGTGAATTTGGGGCTAGCAAAATTACTCCATCAAGGTGTATTTCAACCTGTTGGGCCATTACCGTTACCGGAGAGACCGATGACACAGGGACCATGGAGTGAAGTAGGCATAATCATAGGACCCGGGGGGGGGGGAACCCTGGTAGACCTATCTCCAATTTACTGTTAAGTCCCAGAAAGCCAAATTCTTTTTGCTACATACTCTAGCCAAGTCCACCTTAGATGTGTCGTATAGGGATGTCAGCCAGCCTGCATGTGTAGGAGCAACCGTGTCTACCCAAAACTTGCATATTTGTCTTCTTGCCAGCAAGATGACATAGAAAAGGAAAGATCTTGCCTGACCAGAGATGTTTTCATCTATACCAAAAATAACAAGCGACAAAGTAATAGACAATGAGGTGTTAAGGATAGAGTCCAACGTCACCTTTACTTTCTCCCAAAATGCACAAATGGAAGGGCATTCTTTAAACATATGCACTTCTGAAGCTTCAGGGAGATTGCATTTATTGCATCTCTTTCCATGCTGGAATTTTGATAGCCTAAGTGGGTAAAGGTATGCACGGTGGACAGTGAAAAGATGGTTACGCCTTAACCATGCTGGTTTGACGATCTTGTGTAGAAGGGTGAATGAGTTAAGCCACAACTGCTCACACTGAACGCCTAACTCACCCCCCCACAGTTCATCAGGGAAATCAAAAACACCATCTACCTCCTCCAAAATACTCCATTACCACAGGGCTACCTCTTTACCGCCCCCTTACCTCACCACCAGCTGATGTTCCAAGTTGCTGTCTTTCCCTAAAGGGATACCTTTCCCACATAGGGCCCGAGCCCAGCTATCAAGCTGCATATGTTTGAACCTCGATAACCCGGGGCCTACCCTATCCCGTAACTCTTCCCATGTCACCATTGAGCCCCCTGCCAGCAGGTCTCCCCATCTTATAATCCCAGCTTCCTTTACAGGAGTCGCCAAACTGTCCCTCAAACACAGTGGTTGACCTGGGGAGTCTCACATTGGTGCAAAATTTGAGAAATACGACAGCCCTATTTTCTTTTTGATCTGCATCCAGGCTCTACCCAGAGATTGGAGAATTTTTAGTTTGACCTTCTTAAAGAATTTTTGGTCTCCGAATTTAAACAAGAAACTGTCAATTGGTAAATCAGCCCCTGCTAGCATGGCCTGAAACATTAAACCTATAGACGAGCTAGACGGTGTTTTCAAAAGCATTCTAGAATAGGACAACTGAAAGGCCCATGCATAGTACTGTAAGTCGGGTAATGCCAGCCCACCTTTTTCCCTCCTTCTTCGCAGCTTCTTCCAAGCCAACCTAGTGGCTTTATATTTCCAGATGAAAGAATTGATCTCACGCTGGCTCTTGTCTAGTTGTTTTGAGTCAAAAGCCAGGGGATGGTATTAAAAATGAATGTGAACTTAGGAAGTATAGACATCTTTACCAGATTTATCCTCCCTAGAAGTAACAATGGGAGGTAGGCCCAAGCTTTTAGTTTTTTCTGGCAATCTTTTAGGACAAGCCATTGGACAACTAAAGCAAGGGAAGGCGGCCGGCACAGATGGGCTACCAGGTGAATTCTATTGAGTGATAAAGGGAGCTATTATTCCAACTTTGACGGCCCTTTTTAATAGAATTCTCTTGTTGGGTGACGACCCCCCAAAGTCATGGAGTGAAGCAACGATAGTGCTGATCCCTAAACCAGGGAAAGACCCCACTGAGTCTGGCTCCTATTGCCCGATATCACTCCTCAACAATGATTATAAAATCTTCGCCGCAATCATGTCTAACAGTTTGGGGAGTGTAATTGGCTCAATCATCCATCAAGACCAAAAAGGGTTTATAAAAGGCAGTCAGTTAGCTGATCTTACTCATGACTTAGTCGGGGCCATTGACATCGCCTCTACCTTCTCTCTCCCTCTGGCAACTCTCACTTTGGACGCAACCAAGGCCTTTGATAGGGTGAATTGGCCCTATCTGGCTGCGGTTTTGAAAAAATGTAATTTTGGGGATGGCTTCTGTCGGTCATTTCTCACATGTGTAAGGCCCCAGTAGCTAGGCTGCTAGTCAATAATACTCTGACAGAGCCCTTCAATATGACAAGGGGCACAAGGCAGGGCTGCCCGCTTTCCCCCCTTCTCTTTAATTTATATATCGAGCCGTTCGCTCAGGTACTTAGAGAAGAGGACAACATCCCTCCCTTCAAATTTGAGGGGTGGGAAAGGCGGGTAGCCGTCTACGCAGATGATATTCTCATCTTTACATCTGACCCGGATTTAGCGTTCCCTACAGTCATCAAGCGGGCAGAGGAATTTAGGCGCATTTCTGGGTACAAGATAAACGCAAGCAAGACTCAAATAATGGCTTGGAACATCATTACTACGCAACTTGATGTGACGTCCTCTATACGTTATCTCAGAGTTCGTATTACCCAAGAGGTTGGGAACATCGCGCAAGACAATTTAGATCTGTAAAGAGATTTTTAGCAATGTAGTTATTTTATTCCATTAAAAATCTGGAAAAACAGTGGGCAAACACTGACAAACCGTGACACCTTTCAGTCCTAAAAGGGACCTCCACCTGACCAGGTCGGACTAAGCTTCCTTTTAAGACTAAAATGCATCCCATTTTTAGGACAGAAATGCCTCCCATTTGGTGTGCGAGTTATGGTGTGTAGGACTGCTGTACGAGTTATGGATAGTACTCTTAACCATAACTTGTGAATTCAATAGTTTATCTGTTTAATTCATACCCATATCTGCAGATTAACTGTGGTTTTTAAATGAATATTTGAGGTTTGTTTAAAAATATGCGTTAAAGTATGTTATCTTTCTATCTATCTATCTATCTATCTATCTATCTATCTATCTATCTATCTATCTATCTATCTATCTATCTATCTATCTATCTATCTATCTATCTATCTATCTATCTATCTATCTATCTATCTATCTATCTATCTATCTATCTCTATCTATCTATCTATCTATCTATCTATCTATCTATCTATCTATCTATCTATCTATCTATCTATCTATCTATCTATCTATCTATCTATCTATCTATCTATCTATCTATCTATCTATCTATCTATCTATAAGTTATACTTAGGTCTGTTTTTTTCCATAGAAAGAGTTTTTTTTGGTTTGCTAATAACTTTGGCCTCGTTTGATGAATCTTCACAAATCTTTTGCCAAAAATGTTCCCCCACCTCATCTGCTTCCTAGAAGTTTTCTAGGGGATCTGACAAGCAGGGGCGAGATAAAAGAGGGCCCCAAAATGCAAAATCCCCAAGCATTTTCAATAGACTTCTTTGAGATGGGCTACAGCAAAAACTGCTCAATGGAATGAAACCAAATTTGTCAGGAAGCTAGAATATTGGTATGTGCTTTTTTTAATTTGGTTTAAATCTGTTCAGTAGAAATTTAGGATAAAAATATTGTATATTTAGGCATTAGGGACTGCAAGAGGCTCAAGCGATTCTTGTGAGAGCACCAGTGGAGTGTTCTGATTGGCCCAGAGAACTATATTTCTCTTGGGCCATCTCACTCTCATGGACGTCAGACTCCTGCAGGAGCGAGTGCTCCGATTGGCTGCCAGCAAAATGAGAAAATTTTTGCAGGCCGCCATTACAGGACTCGGGGGACTTAGACACCTGTCCTGAAGTTAAAAAAACTAAATTATATATGGGGCAGGGTAGGGATATCTTGACCCCTAGGCCCCATTGGAGGGGCAGATTACCCATGTCCCGGGGACAAAAAGAAAAAAAATCAGCAAGAAATGCTGCAACAATGCAAGAGTCTTGCAGGATCAGATCGAAAAAAACAAATTGGGGGCCAAGCCACATATATAAACTATAAGCCCTGGTTAGCCCACCCCCGGGCTGTATTCATCAAGGGAGGGGGTTGCCCGGCCCTCCTCCCCGATGCCTCCAGAGGCCCCGGGGAGCCCACCCCCTGCTGAACACATTGTTTATGCGGAGGGGATACATGCAACCTCCTTCCCAAGCCATCAGAAGCTCCCAGGGAGCCAGCCCAAGGGCCCACTCTAATAGAGAAGGGGAGCTGGGCCTCCCCCCAAGCCGTTACAGGGCCTAGGTAGCCCCCCCTATGCCACAATTGTTCAAGATGGGAAGGGGGTTGCACAGCCTCTGCTCTCAGAGCCTCTAAAGGCTCTGAGAGCCCACCCCGAGGGCTAATTACTTGAAAGCTGAGCAATAAATGGGCCGAGGAACCCCCTACCCCGGGGCTGGCTCAAATGCTATGTCCCAGGGAGCCCACCCCCGGGACATAACGGTTTCCCTGCCCGCAGTAGCATGGGCAGCAAAAACTCTGTTTGCTCTTGCTTGGTGGGAGCATTTTCAAAACTCCTGCCAAGTGGGAGCAAACACCAAGTCCAGTCCCAGTTAACTTTTGATCTGTTTCCCTGTTTCCTGCCTGCACTGAAGCAGGCAGGGAAACAGATACAAATATTGCTCCCACCTTGAGCATTAGAAGCTTCTCCCTGTTGGTGGGAGCAATGCCAGCTCCCGCTGTCTGCAGAGAGCTGGCTCGGGCCACGAGGACCTTGAGGTGCCCCTGCGGCCCCCCAATGATAGTATGTTGGATACCATGGGTAGGAACCAGGGCAACCACCTTTAACTGGATAGGGCCCGAGGCGTGTGATCCCGGGGCATACATTGGCCCAGGGATGGGGACCATGTGTCCCATCCCCCTTGGATATCACACCAGGCCCCATGGGGTCTCCAGGGCCAAAATCAGCCTGAGGAAGGGGGCCCTTTTGCATGCCTCCACTCTCAAATAATGCTGGCCCCGGGGGATGGGGTCCCCAGGGTTAAAAATTGCCCAGAGAGGAAGATGTGTGTCCCCCATCCCTGAAAATGACTCTGGGCAATGAAGAATGGGTCCCTGGGGCTGAAATCATCCCGGGGAGGAGAGACGAATGCCTTCCTACGCTTGATAATCAGGGTCCCCAGGGTTGAAATTGGACCGGTTAGAGGGGCTGCATGCCTCCCTCCAACAGACAAGGATGTCAGGTCCAGGGGGGATGGGGTCCCAAAGGGCCAAAATCAGCCTGGGGAGAGGGTCATGTGCACCTTTCACCCATATATTTGAAGTTGAGGCCCTGGCGGATGGGGGCCCCCCTCCCCTTTAATAGAAAACTACAGCCCACTGGGATGGGTTCCCCAGGACCTAATGAGGCTCAGGGTGGGGGCCATGCAACCCCCTCACCTTTAAAAGGGAAAGGTGTTCCCCGGGCCAGCCCTGTAGACAACCGCCTAGCCTGGCCCCTCCCCCCCCCCCCCCCCCCCCCAGGCATATTTTGTAACTGCACAACATAGTACAATATTGTAGTCTGGACCAAAAATGCTATTGAGAAGAGGTGACATATTAAACCATGTGACAGAAAGTACTCAGTGGGTTTTAAATAGAACTAGAAAGATGAGAGGGCAATAATAGGACCATATTACACCTGGTATCTGTTGTGTATGTTTTATATTTCATGTTTATTTTGGAGCAGTTGGCAAAGCTTGTAAAAAACTGTTTTCTTGAAAGTTCAGCTAATAATCGCTACTGCTTATTATTAGAATGTATAGATTTTATTTCCCTTTCTATACTAAACTGTTATTAATAAATACGAACAAAATTCATGATTTAACTAATTCTGTGGCTGCAGTATTTACATTATAATTGGGTATTTACTGAGTTTTTGACATAATTTGCAAAATTTGCAGTTTTGACACAAAAGGTTTTTTTCTACCTCAAAGGGATCCAAATAATACTGCCAGAGAATATGCTGCAAACTTTTGCATTTTTTACCATATATTGTAGAAACCTTGCTGAATTATTTGGTGCTCCATAGACAATAATCCTAGTGGGCCTGCCAATGTTAAAGCTGTTCAGAGAGCTTTAGATGCAGTTATTATGATGATGAAATCCATATTTCACAAGCAACCTCAAAATGTTTTCATATTTCACAGTTCGCACTGAAATAGGCTTTGTAATACTACATGTCATGTCTAATTGTCATTCATTTAATTTATTTCAGCTTTTTTATTGTGTGATATTATTGCTCCATTTTAACATAGCAATGTCTCTTACCTTGCTACAGTGAGTTTGTTTCAAAATGATTTTGCATGTTCAATTGTGCAATGCAAACTCCATTTTTCTGCTGTAATTACTAGTGCCATGATTAATGCTCTAGTTAATGGGGACTTGTTCCTCTTTTATACATGGCATAGATAATTATTCATACTTCTGCAAACAAATGTCATTAGTTCTGATTATCTGTCATTTTCAGTCTTTGTAGCATATTTGTAACACATTTTCAGACAAAAATGCTCATAACAATAAAATTAATTAAGTGGCATATTAAAGTAAACTTTCAACTTTTGTATCAAGATGTGACATGAATGTGACTTAAAGTGTGAACTCAGTTAATCGATGGCCATATATGAAGATAAAACATCACTTCTATATGAAATAGAAAATGCATAGTTTACCATTTAAAAAAAAATATTAGCGGATTTGGCACACCATAATGATTTTAATTTATATGAAAATTACAAGGGGTCACAACAAAGATTTGTGGTCATAAAAGGTTCAAAGTAAAGCAATCTCACATCATGACTAGTGTTGATTGAGGAAACAGCACTACGTGAATAAGTCTTACCTCTGTGAGTCGCTCATGCTTGTTCTATTGCTGATGTAGTGAGGATTTTCATCTCATTATCAGACCCTGGAAGTGCTGCGATGCCTCCTGCAGATGTCTACTCTCTTTCCTTCCTTGATCTCTCCTGGGATTGGCTGCATTCCCTCAAAAACCTGATCCTGCAAGGAATGGAAATAAAGTACACGTTTCATGCATGTGTTGACAGACTGAATGTAAAAATTGGGAACATGAAGATGTCAGCTGCAGACCCCTTGGGCTGCTTTATTGAAGTCTCATCACTTATCCATATAACACTTCAGCACCCACTCACTCTACAGCCACTCACACACCCCATCCTTCACCTATACAGCTTCTCACATACCCACTCACTCACCCATACACCACTAACACACCTACTCACTCACCCACACAGCCACAGCCACTCGCTCACCCATACAGCCACTCACACACCCACTCACATATCAATACAGCCACTCACACACCCATAGAGGCACTCAGACACCTATTCACACATGGATACAGACAGTCATACAGCGCTCACATAATATGTGTTACAAATAGTAACACTCATTAGTAATACACCCAGTTTACTAATTTAGCATGTGTAGTATCTTACTATATATCCTTAACATCCAGTAACTTTTAGAAAACAGTCACAATCACTGGATGATGTCATGAGTGATGTCATTTGAGATGTCATCAGTGATGTCGCTGACCATGTTATGTGTGATATAATATGTGAGGGCATAAGCAGTGCATTGCGGGGGCATACGTTAAAAATGAGCCTAACTATAACTTCCCTATAACCTCTGCTTTTTTCTGCTTTTTTCAGTGAATATATATATATATATATATTTAATATAATATATAATATATATAGATATAATATATATATATATATATATATATATATATATATATATATATATATATATATATATATATATATATATATATATATATATATATATATATATATATATATATATTCACACACAAAAGGTTGCCCCACTGAAGCCATCACACACAAAGGGGATATACCACAAATGCAACAGGCGGCTGTGTTCACAGCGTTCCCACCTCATTCCTTGATGCCAAGCCAAACGCGTTTCAAGTATCAACGTACCCTTGTTAACTGGCAAATTTCACTCCTCATTGATGCACGGACCCAGCAAAATTGATTGGGACAATGATTTATTTAAATACACAAGTCCCGCCCCAATGGACGTCTAGCATTGTGGTTAAGATTGTTCACACAATAATTGCCATACTTGTTTTCCCATGCTACCCCAAGTGGGTATTTGCATTGTCCGTAATATTCCAGGCATAATTGAATTCATCCTGAATAGGTGAAACGATGACCATGATTGTTGCAGTACATGCTAATATGTACCCGTTGCTCAGGACCCCTCTTCTCCATATCGAGCTTGAGTTTGCAAGTATTGAGGAGCTGCCTCTCCGGTGGCAGGACGGCTGAGCAGGCCGCTATAATTCACAAACAAAAGGTTGCCCTTTATGGGAGAACCCCATGGAGAGACCCTTTGCAGTGAAGACCACAGACACCTGGTGTTCAGAGCTGGCTTCCAAAGTAAAAAGGCTTAATCTGTTTCGAATTACTATTCTTGTTCACAAGCCCATGAAAAAGAGATGAACAGCAAACTGCGTAGAGTTGATATATTCTGGGAGTTGAAGTTGGGACATTCAGCGCAACGAACAACAGGTGTGCCAATTCATTTCCTTGATTGGGGGAGGAGAATTCAGGGCGTGCAAGCATAAACAAAGCAGCAGGATTGGGCTTACATGAAGCAGGACTCCATGCAGTGCAGGGCGCTGAAGATGGCTTTATGCTGGCTAATGTCAGAGAATCAAGGTATTTTACTTCCATTAGAGTGCATTATTGTCGTAATGACGGCCCCTACTCTACTGCGGTTTTATTTCAATTGGTAGCAGCAGTCCGAGGGGATCCGGTGAGGTTGCCGCGGACGTCGGACTTCATATGGGGGATACCTACATCACCTACCTGCAGAGTAACAAAATGCCCGCACCAACGTGTTTCACTGCTCCCCATGCCGCCAACCCAGATACATAACCATGATGTATTCTGGGAGTTGAAGTTGGAACATTCAGCGCAACGAACAACAGGTGTGCCAATTCATTTCCTTGATTGGGGGAGGAGAATTCAGGGCGTGCAAGCATAAACAAAGCAGCAGGATTGGGCTTACATGAAGCAGGACTCCATGCAGAGCAGGGCGCTGAAGAAGGCTTTATGCTGAAATGCATTCGCTGCCACTGTGTTTTTCCGATTAAAGCGTGTTTTCTTCCTGGAATCCCCTCTGGCCTCTGATTTCTTTGCTGGTAGAGATGTGGTGTCATATTTGCTGCGCCGGCCAGAGGTGCAGAACAGAAGGCCCTGCGACCCGGACTTTTCACTGGCATCATGTTGTTTTACAGCATTTAATGACTCGGGGGACCGAGATGTCCGGAGACCACCAACTTTGAAAAGGGCTAATGTCAGAGAATCAAGGTATATATATATATATATATATATATATATATATATATATATATATATATATATATATATATATATATATATATATATATATATATATATATATATATTTATGAAATCCTGTATCGCTTGATGCCGACGGCATCACAATTCCACTACTCCAGAAAAACGAACAAGTCAGACCCAAGATCTCGTGCAAAATTAAGTGTTCTTTATTTTCATCAAATAACACCCAAGCTGTCCTGCATGACGCGTTTCGCCTCTAGCCAGAGGCTTGATCACATGATATATATACATATATATCAAGTCAACAGGTTGCCTGTAATAGAGGAGCCCACAAACAGATAAGTTTCTGCTACGTCTTTAATTGGAAGCAAACAGCAGAGAAGACGCGCAGCAGCAGCAAATGTCTCCAGCCTGACGTGTTTCGTGCAAGTCACTTTGTCAAAGTCAATGGACTTATGATGCAGAGGCACCACAGTTATACCGGCACTACTTGACGACTTTCCTCCCATCCCAGTGGGCGTGGCCATCACAATGGCCTGATGGTATCCGTGGTGCCAGCTCCTACTCCAGTGAGTTGCGTGCTCCCGAATATTATAGTCAAATTAAAACCACAGTGGGGTGTGCGGCAGTGCATCAATCTCTGCTGTTGTCCTTATCCTGCCAATAACCAGCACCTTGTTTCCAAATGCGGCGGCGGCGGTTGGCGCCTCCGTTGGTGGGCTGAAACAGCCCAGGGCTTTGCTCCACGGCTCAGGCAGTCAACAGGTTGCCTGTAATAGAGGAGCCCACAAACAGGTAAGTTTCTGCCACGTCTTTGTATTTGTATTTGTATTTGTATTTTAGACTTGTAGAGCGCCTTATCACCCCGGGGTCTCTAAGCGCTTAACAGGCGAGTGAATACTGGCAGGAAGAAAACAGACTAGATATTACCCCATGCCTCTTGGAAAAGCACAGTTTTTAGCTTTTTCCTAAAAGGCAGGAGTCTGGTTTCTTTGCGCAGATTTTCAAGCAGTTGGTTCCAGGCTTTGGGCATTGTGTGGGAAAATGTCCGACCACCGATAGAGGACCGTTTGATCCTAGGACAGATCAATAGGGCGGCGTTGGCTGAGCGTAAGTTCCTGTTGGGGGCATATGGGACAAGGCGTTTTTTGATGTATTTCGGGGCTTGCCCATATAAGGCTTTCTGCGTGATGCATAGGCCTTTGAACTTGGCTCGTTGATTCACTGGCAACCAGTGTAGCTCCCGGAGGAGGGGGGTGGCCGGTGTCCTTCTTGGTTTATTGTATATAAGTCTGGCCGCGTCATTCATGACGATCTGAAGTCTTTTGGTGAGTTTTTTCGGAATACCGAAATACATGGCGTTTGCCATAATCCAGTGGTGCCAGAATTAAAGCTGACACTGCTCTTCTGAGGGTGTCTGCTTTTAGAATGGGAGCTAGTTTGCTATATATATTTACATATACATATATACTGACCCCCCCGGGCAGACCAATAGTCAGCTCCATGGGCCTCTCTCCTAGAACGGACATCACATTACATTGATGTTTTCCTGATGGAATATATCATAATGCTCCTCTCATACCTAAGGGATACAACAGCCTTCTTGAATAGATTGAAAACTGTGATATTGAATGACCACCAAATTATGGTCACAATCGATGTGACCTCATTGTACACATTGTACACATCTATTCTTCACAAAGATGGCCTAGCTGCAGTGAATACATTCCACGATCTCTCAGTTACTTGAAACATTCAGAAATGATCATGGTCATGTTGAACTACTGTCTATCACACAATGTATTTTACTTCCATGGTGAGAAATTCTTGCAAAAGCAAGGAACGGCAATGGGGACATCTTTTGCCCCAACCTATGCCAACCTGTTAATGGCAGTCTGGGAAGAGGACATCTTACTAAGCAGGTACAAGTCGAGTATCAAATCGTAGATGAGGTACATCGACGATTTATTTGTAATTAAGGAAGGAGACCTGAAGACACTAGAAGATTTTATTCAAAGTCTGAATCAAAACAACTATAATTTATCCTTCACATCCACCTGGAGCTGGACACAAGTGACCTATTTGGATGTGGAAGTGTTTATCAAAAACAAGATGCTCTGTACCAGAATTCATAGAAAATCGACTGCCACTAACAGTATCCTCCATGCAAACAGCGGACATCCACAACATCTGAAATGGAGTGTTCCATATGGAGAAATGCTCTGCATCAAGAGGAACTGTTCGGAAGCTAATGACATAGCAAAAAATCTTGATGATACTGGAAATAGATTTTTAGCAAGAGGATACCCCTTGAATGTGATTGATGTAGCTAAGAACAAAGTAATTGAGAAACCAAGATCAGAATTACTGAATGAGATAACTGATGTGGAAGATGATGATATGACTCGAATCATTTTAGATTACAATGTGGAAAACAAAAGTTTAGGAAACATTTTGAAAAAACATTGGAACATTTTAATGCTTGACGAGTCACTAAAGAAGACATTACCTTCAAATCCTAAGTTAACGTATAGGAAGACTGCATCGCTAGGTAACATTCTAACACAGAGTCACCTAGAAACATCAGGAAAGGAAAAGGTGACTTGGTTAACAACTCCAGGATTCTGGAAGTGTTCTAAATGCAAGGCTTGTGAACATGGTACGAACACACAATCATATGTATTGTCCAATGGAAAAAAGGAATGGATAACGGCACACATCACATGTGAATCAAAGCATGTTGTGTATGTTTTAGAATGTCCGTGTAAACAACTTTATGTCGGTAGTACCATCAATAAATTAAAACTACGGATTTTACAGCATCTTAGAGCAATTAAAAACAAAGACCTGGCATATCCGATGGCAAAGCATTTTTCTGAAAAACATCACAGAAACACTCAAGGGTTGAGATACTATGGAGTCAAGATGATAAAACTTAATGAAAGAGGTGAGGACAAAACCTTGGAACTCAGAAGAGCAGAATCAAAACTCATATTAGCCATGGGGACAGAAAAACCCTTTGGCGATAACTTGGATGCTGAACTACATGTCCACCTCTGAGATTCGATTTATCTACAATCCTTGATATATGTCCAGGCACTATGAAATGAATAGATGCTGATAAGAGAATGAATATATCCCTATTATGGTGCACTGCTGACCCATTGGAAGTCTGAAATATTGGCGCATGAATTAATAAGTGTTAGGGAAATCATAACGTTATTGGTGGGGAAACATGTAAGAACAAATACCATTATTGTGTTGATTCAAAAGAGAGACTATCCAGATTGAGGACAGTAATTGAAATAATGCCCTGAATGAATAGTAAACAACAGAGTTTATTACACGAAAAAAACGGAAAATATGGAGAAAGAGACCTTTTTTAATTTAGCAAATTTGCACAATATGCTCGCACAATGCACGTGTCACTTTATATAGCGGGTCCTAATAGATTGACATATTGACTAACTATTAGAAGCACAGGCTACAGAATGTTAATTTGCACAATGTACTTTACAAATACTATTTTATATCACATTAACTTGTTTGCCTGACTTTCTAGGATATACTATGTAATCTGATGAATGACCGCTCTTAGGACCCGTAAATGCATATTTTGCACTTGAGCACATGACACTTTCTCTTTCTCCCATGACCTATGAAGACTACCATCATAGTAAGAATCTAGTGGTACCTTCACGTAATACAGTCCCTGGAATTAATTTTACTCTCACATAAACATGATGTCAGGGAATCTTTTTTATCTTGTCTTAAAGTAAAATCAATGGGAATTGGGTCTTACACATAGTACTTTACATAGATAGTTAAAACCCCTGACACCCCATTGAGACACGTAAATCTTAGAGACAAATCCACATACTTGTGTTTATGTAAATATATCAATTTGTATGAATTTATAAATTATTCAATCACCTTAATTTTAACAACTGCATATAGATCCCCAGATTCTCATTTCTCCCTTAAACACGTCGCCGACACATACAAACATACAATTGCAGGTACTAGTCCAATAGCATGGGCATACCTAATAAATATTACCTTTCAATCGGTAACAACAAGAGTATTTCACTGTGAAAAATTGCAAATGCCGCCTTAAATTGTGCTAATGTACTTATTGAATGCTCTCAGAAAAATGGCAGCTTCTGATTGCCGATTCACAAATGTTTTTAAGTGGGTTAGTGGTCTAGTCTATTTTTTTAATAGAAACAAACAAGGGAGCAACTGCACTTGTCACTTTAAATAGACCGTCTAGACGGTGGGACTTTAAGGTCCAGTTGAAGGCATCAGCCGAAACGCGCCGACCACATCCTTATGTGTTGCGCATGGTGTGAGAGAAGAAAAATAAAAGTTACCTTAAAGTAAACTGCTGTGCTGTGGACACTCTCTGTGCTGTGGATACTCTGTGGGGACCTCCTGAGTTGCTTTGCAAATATATATATATATATATATATATATATATATATATATATATATATATATATATATATATATATATATATATATATATATATATATATATATATATATATATATATATATATATTCTCTCCCAACCCTGACGGCTGCAAACAGTCAGGCACAGACTCCGTGAAATACTGGCATAAAGTATCCAAACAAAGGCTAGACGCGTTTCGACGGCGAACCGCCTTGGTCACTACGTCTTGGAGACACTGATTTATAAAATAAATACACTTTGCTCGTGGCAATGTTGTTATGGTTACCACACGGACACTACCATGGACATAGTAGTTTCCTAATGCAACACGGACATGACAGTGCATAGACAACAATAGATCACGTTAAGTCCAATATGCCAGCATTTTGAAATTTACATGTACTGCAAATAACAAAGACTGTTTCAATACCAATTGGCATCCTGTTTACAATCACACAATATGGTTCAATTAATTATGAACAGTCTGGGTTTCGTGAGTGCCCAGGTGTGACATCACAGAGCATAGGAGAGTAGTGAAATAGAAGAAACATTAGCGCACCAGTGGTTTTGCCGCTTAGTATGGTAGTACTGAATCGAGCGATATGACCGGGGGCTGAAGCCGTATCGTGCCGTCATAAGGATATCGCAGGGGGTGTTATGGTTGGAGCTGCTGTACGTGCCAGAGGTGAGCGGAATACGAGTGAGTGATGGCTACAGTGGCAAGAATATCGCAGTAGGTTCTGTTATGTTTTATGGGAGGCTGAAATCAAAACGTAAGTACGCGCGGTGCAGGTGAGATGGGGACACATATGTCCTTACCTAAATCGGTAAGTGTAATCACTTCCAAATTAGTTCTCACCTTTTATTACCATAAGGGTAATGTGATTTTGCCCCAGTGGGCCTAGATGACAAATTGTGATTCAGTTAAGATAAAAGGAGAACCTACGCTCAGAATGGAAGCAGCTCGTCATGCGAAAAGTGAGTTGGGCAGGCGCTATGCAACAAGTGAAAAATGGGATGTCACACGGTGGTTAAGAACGTGAGTAAAAGTGAGGAATAAAGTGCGAAATTTAGAAAAAAAGTAGGTGTGTCCAGGCGTTGCAGAATCTGAAAAGAGAAGCGGGACAAACAGCAAAAGAGGCTTCATAAATGTACAGTAAGTGCTTCGTCTGCATTCATCCCATTTGGGATTTTGGAATTATACAAAATGATGTAACGCGACTCCAGCCTTCTAAGCGCAAGTAACCTGTTGCCCCCTCTGGGATTTTTAGGGACGGTGTCTACCACATAGAAGGACAGGTCTTGAGCCCTCCCATTGTGCGCTGTGTTGATGTGGCGTGCAACAGAGTACGTGGGGTCGTTATTGGCAATGGCTCTTAAATGTTGCAAAATGCGTACGTGGACTTGAAGGATGGTGCTGCCCACGTAGGTTTTACCACATGTACAAGACAGAACATAACCTGCAAAATCTGTTTTGCATGTGTAGTACCCTCTGATGATGTAGGGTGATTGTCTAAAAGGTAACATGACTTCCTTAGTATTAATACCGTATTTACAGGCCTTACATTTGGCGCATTTGAAAAATCCCATAGGAGATTTTAACCACGAACCACTAGTTTAGGTTTTGCAAGGAGCATTGTTCACTATCTCCTGCCTCATTGATTTTGCCCTCCTGAATGTGATTTGTGGATTCTTGGTACCATTGACAGGGTCATTTCAAACAGAGTTCCAGTGTCTATATACTATTTTTCTGATTTGGGCATGATAGGCATAAAAACCTGTTATTAGTCTAGGTATCTGGATGCTGGTATGTGCCTCAACTGCATCAGTGTCATTGGTCCTGGTTTCCAATTTTAACAGCTCACTGCGTTAAGTGTTAGCTGCTTTTTTTCTAGCTTTAGAGAGTGTTTCCTCACTATAGCCTCTGCGTGATAATCTGTCACAGAGTTCCCCTGTTGCTTGTTCTAGGCTTCGTGTGGTGCTGTAGTTGCGCTTCATGCGTAGGCATTCGGCATAGGATATACTTTCTTTTAGGGAGGTGGGGTGAAAGCTGTGCACATGCAATATAGCGTTACCAGCAGTAGGTTTCCTAAAAGATTTAGATTACAGTTTTCCCCTTCAACGTATACCTCTAGGTCTAGGAAGTGTATACTGGTACTACTGTTGTTACAGGTGAAACTAAGATTGAGTGAATTCTGATTGATCTCATTAGCAAAGTTTTTTGAGCTTTCGTCAGACCCTTTCCATAGTATAAAAATGTCATTGATATAGCGGACGTACATTTTAACATTTTCAGTGAAAATTGCAGAGTACCCTGCCATGAGCACTTGCTCCTCCCACCAGCCCATATGCAGATTCGCATAGCTGGGGGCGAAGCAAGTACCCATGGCCGTGCCCTGCAATTGTTTGTAAGTCAGATTGTTAAACACAAACACATTATTGTCAAGGCAAAATTCAGTCATTTGGACAATCATCAGAGAATGCTGAAACATGGGCATAGGTCTTTTCCCTAAAAAATGGTGTAGTGCATTGAGACCATCAGTGTGTCTTATGCTTGTGTACAGTGTGTTGACATCGAGAGTCATAAGCAAGAAGTCTGTTTCCCAATTGACATCATAGATTTTTCTGAGGAAATCCCCTGAATCCTTGATGTACGCTGGGAGTGCATGCACAAATGGCTGTAGGAAATGGTCTATGTATTTAGACGTGTTCTCCAGGAGTCCGCCAATAGCTGCAATTATGGGTCTTCAGGATGGGCACACAGGATCCTTGTGGATTTTGGGAATGAGATATAGTTGGGGTAGAACAGGATAATTGCATTTAATGTACTCAAATTCTTGTTTGGTGAGTAGCCCTGCACTCCTCCAGTCGTAGAGAGCCTTGTGGAATTTTTCCTTGATTCCTACTATGATGTTGGGACTCACACGGTTGTAGCATTCTTTGTCTGACAATTGTTTGATGGCTTCAGTGTTGTACTGGTCTAGACGCCAGAGGACCACGTTGCCTCCATTTATCCGACCAGCGTACCACTACCTCTTGGTTTTGCTTGATCTTGTTCATTAATTCATTATACTTGGTCATTTTGTTCTGGTTATTTGTCACAAAGTCCCTGCTACTCTTGTAAGCCAATTCCTTGAAATCCTTCGTTACATTTTCTGCAAAAATGTCCAAGCCATCTTTTGGCATCATGGGCATAAAAGTGGACCTCAGTTTGAAAGGTGTTTTGGTAGTGTTGGCAGTATCGAGTCCTGACGTTCTGGAGAAATCGCTTATTGTTGGTATCCTCCATATTTACAAGGTCATGTAGCAGGGCCATGTCATTGACTTTGAGAGAGTTGGGGTCAGATTCCAATTTATCAATATCATAGTTGTTTTTGGCTGTGTGGAAAAAAAAATTGGGAAGTTTAAGTTTCCTCACAAAATGAAAAAGGTCTATTCTGGCCTGGGCATAGTCAAAATTGTTTTTGGTGCAGAACGGTAGGCCAAGTGAAAGAATGCGTTTTTCTTCAGGTGACAGCGCCATAGTGGTTAGATTTATTACTGTGTTCTCCGTGTCAGTGTGTTCATTCATCTGCGTCGGTAGTTTCTCTGTGTGCAAGTGTTTTTGCTTTGTTTGCCCTTTGCCCCACTGTCTGTTTTTTTGTTTCCTGTTGGTTGATTTTTTGCGACATTGCTGTTTTCCGTTCTCATGGTCGCGGTCTCAGGCTCATAAGTCTTTCTAGATGTAAAAAGCAAACTCCTGTACCACTGTCGGCACTTTATATATATATATATGTGTGATTAAGGCTGTGGTAACACAGCTGAAATGCGTCACACTGACTACATTGGCAGAATAAAGCACTCTATTGAAGATTTGCACATTTGTGGTCCGTACCTGTGTTTTATTACCCGTGGAAGAGGTAATATAGGACTGGTTGGTGATATATATATATATATATATATATATATATATATATATATATATATATATATATATATATATATATATATATATATATATATATATATATATATATATATATATATATATATGTATATAAAACATGTTTTACTCTGTTTTCATATAGCACATCATCTCTTAACCCTTGTGATGGTCTCTGTGTTTGTGCATATGTCTGTGCACTAGGTTCAGATATACTATCTGACTAAAATGTTTAATATCTAGAGGTCAGTTACCCATTGAGTCCTTGCTGGAGGGCGATGGAGTATCTCAGTCCTTTCCTCTCTGTGTGTCATTTCTTCCTGCTACTAATAACAAGATGTGGGATTGATCACTACAGTGGCTATGTTTGTGGGGCATGGTCTTGTGGCACACTAAAACCCCCTTATAAAATATACCACTAAACATGGACATCCTAATTAATGTTAAGGAAAATCATGTATAAGAACTGAATCCTAAAAATAGAAATAATAAAAGAGTCACTCTTGTTATGCAATTAAACATATTAAAGCCTGATGACTGATAAGTGCAGTTTGTGCAAGTTTGCAGCTCAGTTTGCCAGCTCCAGCAATTTAAGAAGGTTGTCATTCTAGCTTATCCGTTCAATCAAAGTGTTTAGAACAAATGCCAGCATGTTGTTAGAGACAGCTAATCTGATGGAAGTAGACCCAAGCTTTGGCAATGATCAGTGAAAGATGCCCTGGAAAAATGCCAGGCTGTCTTACTTGAAGAAGGTATAATGACTCAACTCCCCCATGTATAATTCCAGGTAAACCTTCATGGGTCAGGCAGACCTGCTAACCATAATATCGCATCATTAAACCTTAGTGCATATTTGCCCCTAGGGCAAAACACTCATTGCTGAAATGGATTCATAATTGCCTAGGTGATTTCCAGGAGGTTTTACATTTACTCTGTTCAAATGCATCATGCATTATTTTTCCTTGAATAATAAAAAGACTAAACAGCTGTTTGTAGCATCCAGCGCAATGCAATTGATGGTTAACTTGTAGACTGAAAATAACAATCAATCAGAATGTATTTAGTTTAACTCGCTTTACAATATACGCACTGTGGGATGATACACTCATTAACCAATGGAAAAAAAATACAATGCCAATAAATTGGATATTAAGCATAGTATGTTTTGTTATCTTGTTCAATTCTGGGACCTACAGGCCTCCTTGTCTTGATTTCACCTCTTCCACAAACAAGCATTTGCAATGCAATAGGTCTCGCATTTGTAGGAGTTAGAGCGATTGGCGTTATAAATGATAATGTCGTTTACCTATGTGTTTTGGTTTGGAGTGTAGTGGGTGTTTGTCGTGTGGAGTGAAATTATGTGGGTTGTGTTGGAATTGTTAGTTGTGGAAGTGTGTGATGTGGAGTGTATTTGAGAAGCGGAATTATGAGGCATGGTGAATAGATTGGGGGAGAGCTGCATAGAATATAGAAAGGGTGATGAGATGGATAGAGAGTTTGTGCAGGAAGTGGTGAATGAACTCAAGACAGAGGAGCAGAAAGTGTGTGAGAAGGAGAGAAAGAAGGGGAGAGTGCACTACAGACTTATAAAGAGGGAACACCTGTGCACGCAGAAGACACACTAAGAAGAGGAGAATATTAAGGTTTGGAAACTTTGAAAAGGTACGGTAAAGAAACAGCTTAAAGATCCAAAGTCAACCATATGAGAACATGTTATTGTTTGCTGTGGAATTGTGTCATGTGGAGTGGATGTATGTTGTGGAATTATGTGCCATAGGGTGCAGTGGATAGTAATTATGTGGTTTCTAGTGTATTTGAAACTGTATGGAGTAGGATTGTGTTTTATGGAGTGTACATATGTGGAATGGTATTTTGTGTTGTGTAGTGGTATGTTATGGAATTTAATTATGTGGTGTGCTGTTGAAGTTTGTGGTATGATGTGGTATTTTGTAGTGTGGATTGGATGTATGTGGTGTGTTGGGTAAAAGTGTTTTTGATTCCCATTATGTAATTCTTTGATGAATTATGTGGCGTGGAATGGAAATGTGTAGAGTGGAATTGTGTTGTGTGGAACTAAGTGGTGTTCATTGAAACTATGCTGATTGGAATTATGTGGCATGATGTGGACTGTATTTATGTGGCGTGTTGCTATATGGCAGTTGCCAGTGTCTTAGAGTGGAGTGGGAGAAGTAGAATGTTATTGAGAGAATTTGGTGGAGTAGTCTGTCGTAGAGCGGAGTTGGGTGGGGGCATAGAGTGCTGTAGAGATGAGCAGAGTTCAGTGGCAGAGATCGTCGTAGAGTGTAGTGTCAGAGTGAAATAATGTAGAGTGGCGTGGAAGGTGGAGGAATAGGGTGAAGTGGGTTGGAGAGGATTGAGGTAGTGGGTGGATTGGAGGCAGACTAAGTTCTGATACTGTCTTGTGACATATTTAGCATGCGTTTTTAAAAGTACTGTTTCTGTTCTTTTAAATTATAGTAGAACTTTCTATGCTCCACTAAAACAATAGGAACAGTGTTTAGTTGTTTCAAAACTGTCTCATTATATAATGATATTGCCTGCTGATCATAGCTGCAACTGTCCCACTGAAAGTACAATGATCCTATTGAGGAGTGCAGATTAAGCCCATTAAATACAGGATAGCCATGCTGACAAGTGCTCTTACAGACACATTTACACAAACAACACTGTGAAAAAGTTTCCCATTATCCCAAGTAAAATATGGCCCAGCTAAGAAGTGGAACTATTGCCCATTCGCCCACTGGCAGTTCTGCTGAGAAGAGCTAGTTTTGTCTCATTTAAAGTGTGGCAGCACTGCTTCAGAGTGCCCTGTTTGTAATTCACCCCTATTCTTGTGAGTCTCATGATTTGATTTTGCAGCTGGCAAATATCATTAAATGCACTCTAAAGAATGACAGAGTTTAACATTTCACTGTGCCACATTACATAAAATAAGGGGGCTATTTCTTTAATAGGTCAGAAGGCGGTGCTTAAGCATTGCAAACTGCCCATGAAGATACTAGAAAATGTATTTCCAAAGCTGGTGGATGCCCTCTCAATTTACCGTTATTTAAACTTAATTTGTATTCTGAAATATAACTGTCACATAATTTAGACACAATACGTTTACCTTGCTGGTCTTTTTTATGAAAGAACGTGAGGTTTGGAAGTGGGCTTTAGCAAAACATCCTATAAATGGAAATATGACCTGTGCTAAGTGCAGCCTGTTCTGAAACTGTTCATCTTGAATGATTCTGATAAGGTTATAGGCTGTTTGGATCAAAGTCCAGTGATATATGACTGGTTTTTAGGGCGTAGCTTGTGGTACACTACAGCTACAAAAGTAACACCTGTAATGTATCCTACATGTGTCTGAGAGCACAATTAATGTAATTAATGTCATCAGGTCTCCCAGGATCCTTTTCTAACGGCCTACTCAGTCACTGAGCAGTCATATTTACAATATTATAAGCGCATATGATCGCTTGTGTACTTCATACATAAACCTTGCTTCTGATTGGATAAAAAACACATTTGACTCATGACTTTCTTTGTTGCGTTAAATAGAAAGACAGCAAAATATCATCAGATCTAAAGCTGTAAGAGAGCAGCCTGTTGGGGTAATGTCTTTAAATCTGCACAACAAAGCCAGATTTAGCTGTGCAATCGCTACTGTTAACCTCTTAAGTGCTGCGTCGGGGCGTTGGCCGATGGCAGCACTACCTCCCCAGTGCTGCGCACGACCATTGGACGTCCATTCAGCACTAGTTCCAATGGACAGCGCAGCACTGGGGAGGGATATTTGCGCCGCATTTAAGGTGTTAACAATAGTAGCAGTGTCGCTTCCTGATGAAAAGAGATCCGATCCTAATATTTTCAAAATAAAAATGTCCTACGGCCATGTACATCAACGAAATATGATACGGACATTACAATAGAAAAAAAATCATGGCCAGATCTGTAATGCTAAAATACTGACTGCAAAAAGGAGGCGCTTATGTGCCTGGCTTTGGATGACAATGAAACAGGACCTGTAAATATGCATTTTGCAATGGCGACTGCCTCTTTCTTTCTGCAGCAGCACTTCCAAAAGGGACCCATTTCCAACAACTTTTCTCATTGCATTGTATGTACTTGATTCACGATGCAAATAGGACACATATAATCTGATTTCTTCGGTCGGAGCAGCAGCGACTTGCTGGCGGAGGTGGGGGATGCCACGGGGAGATGAGGTGATTTATAGAAACATGCATAAAGTGCGGTGGCTGGAGACTCGGTAAAGAAAGAAAAACAGCAACGCAGAGTTGAATAAAAGGAAACAGCCACAACAATTAATTAACAAGCTATATGCCTTATACAGCCATTTGTTCCTTGCTGGTCCCAAATCCACCGCTTTCTAACATGAAAGATAACTAGCCCTGGTAAATGATTTCTAAAGCAGAAGAGCCAATGCCACAACCGAGTGTGTTCACATGAATGTGGGAATGCTGGGGATTGTAGTTGCAGCACCCTACTCGCCGCGGTCAGTAACTTAAACAAGCAAACTATTAGCTAAACAAGTGGTGCGCACGTCACGCTTGTGCGGGCACAATCATAGCTCCTCCCACAGCCTATTGGTGTCTATTACGCGCTTGGTGCGCGTAATAGACACCAATAGGCCATGGGAGGAGCTATGCGCGTGCTTCGGGCCAATTGCGTGCAGTCTTTTACAATAAGACGCACGCAACGGTCAATGGGGGAGCTGAAAAGGAAATGCACATGCGCAAGCGTGTACGATTCCTAGGGCAGCTCACAATCCCCCTTTTTACCTACAAAAGCTCACGCGACTTGCGTGACACTGCTGCGCAGTGCACCGCAGGTCGAGAGACCTAAAAAGGAGAAGCTAAAGAAGGCAATATATCAAGGCCACCCTCTACTCAAAATAATCAACTACAACACAGCCCTCAATACAGCCAACACATTCAATTCTACATCTAGGCGATCTCCTAATCATCCATTCAGGGAGGGATCATTTCTAATGTCCACCTAGAAACACCCCATGTGTGTGTTCTACATTTAAAACAGGCTCAGTGCCCAAGAATCACCACATCAATCCACAGTCAAACTGTGTGTAGTTATAATTTAAAAAATAAGAAGGGCCTCTCTGAAGCAACCAACTGGAGCTAATTCTCAGGTTCTCACCAATTTGCTCATTTTGTCATCAAGAGCAGCTTTCCTATAATTGCAAATGAACCAAAAACCCAAACAAGGTCGGAAGAATGTTTTGTGTGTGTCTTTATATCCTTAACTGTTAATGTCATCATCTCGAGACCTCCCTCAGTCCTCATAAGGGAAGGAGAGAATTCTTCCTCACAAGAAAAGAGATTAGAAATAAGTTGTGTGAGGTATTTAGCATTCGTCTTTAAATTTTTATGCCCACACTCATGGTTAAAAACAGACTACCATGTTTAGACCATTTTAAAAAGAACGGCCAACATGTTTCATTGCCACCCCAAACTCCATTTTTCACCCATGTGTCTACCAGACCTCTATATCAAAAGGGAATAAAAAAGGTGGAATACAACAATAGCAAATACATGTGAGCCAAATCCTTGAGAGAATCACCCAATCCCTTACCTCAAATTAATAAGAGGATAATTACCACATGACCAGTGGGTGAGCACCTATCAATAGGCCATGGGGGAAACAGTAGGAAGATGCAGCTAGTCATCTATAAAATAAACAATATACATCCTTTCATATTGTATGTGTTTCAGGGTCACAAATGTACCCAGTGCAAATAAAACTGATTAACGCACAGCTATAATTTGGAGCGTCTTAACCTATCAGGTCCCAAGACCATTTACTACGTATCGTCAAGGTGACACGCTGTTTACACACTGTTTATCATGAAGCCCACCCCATGCTGTGTACAGCCCAACCAACGAGGGGGCCAAGAGCATCGACCATCTCCTTGTTGGGGGCCATGGAGGGAGCCCTAATATGCCAGCGGTCGCAGCCGGCAATCAGCGGGAGACAGTATTGCTCCTGTCGGCAGGGAACAGCTAAAAATGCTGCTTCCTGTGGCAGGAGCAGTATTTGGATATGTTTCCTATTCCACATCACTGCGGCCAGGAAAACAAATCTGAAGCCCACTCCCAGTGGGCAGGAGCATTTTTCATGCCCTTGCTCGCTGGGAGTGGACTTCATGTTTGCTCTCGCTTGGTGGGAGCTTTGAAAATGCTCATGCAAAGCAGGAGGAAATACAGGGTTCCCTGCCCACGCCAGTGCGGGCAAGGAAAGCGCTATGTCCCGGAGGCGGGAACTCGTGGGACATAGTTAGAACCAGCCCTGGGTAATGGGGTCTCCCAGGGCCATTAATTGCTCCAGGTGGGTTGCTGGGTATCCCCTCCCTTTTCCATTTTTAGCTGGGACCAAGGCTATGGGCTCCCCAGGGCAAAAATTGGCCTGGGGAGAGGGATCATGTGGCCCCCTCCCCATTACTAATCCAGGCGGACCCCGGGGGATTGGATCCCATTGCTGCAATGGGCCTAGTGAGGGGGGCTGCATGGTCCTCTCTCTCTAATTTTCACTTCAGCCGGCCAGCAGGATTGGGATGGTCAAAATTTTCCAGGAAGGGGAGCGGTGTGCTATAATAAGGCCGGGCCCCGAGGATGGAGTGCTGCTAACTAAAACTTCTGAATTACTGTGCTTTTTTAGCTTAAAACTTTAAGGTTGTCACAGAGAAATTCCCCTAACTATAACGTTAATTTAAGCTTTGTGTTTTTTGTGAATTTCTATGATTTTTTTTTTAAAACTAAAACAGATATTTTTATTACACCTAACTATAACATTACTTAGTACTTTGGCTTTTTCAGTGAAGTTTTTTTTTTTTTTTTTAAAGCAAATTAATGATTTTTTTGAGTGTATGTATGGTAGAATGACGATAAAATGTGTTGCATTCAGACACTATTTTACTAAAAGAATGTTTTTTTATTGGAACAAAACAGGATATGGTTTACAGTTTGCAAAATCTTTGTCAAATATGTGTGAGTATTAAACAGATAAATATTCAATATAAATTGTTTATTTGCTCAGTCATTGTACCTCCGATATCAATATATGTCACCAGCAATCTTTTTTTGTGGTATCATTACGCTCACAAAAGGATCATGGGAATGTACGAGACCCGCACAAAAAGTTTCACCTGCAGAAGCTTGTAAATGAGTCTTGCAAGACTCTTGTGAGAGCGGGAGCACACAAAGGCCTGCCTCCGCCCGTATATATCTCTGAGTCTGGCAAGAGTATCAGGAGCGCAAACACTTATCATATGTTTCATAAATAAGGGCCATTTATGCTTGGGTTTGGGTAGTAGAGTAAGCAAACACATAAGCCTCTCTTCTGAGACCTCTGTCTTCAGACAGATTTTCTCTACCTCTCCCTACTTTTTTACGATCCCACAAGATTGCACATTTTTGGGGGAATAGATTTTACACTTTCTTTCTTTACAGTACAAATACTTTAAACTTCCCACTACTGGTGTATGGGGAGAGAGCGGTCTCTCCACTTAAAGCTGTCCAGAATATAACAGGTGTGTATAGTAGGGTATACAGAGAGACTGACACCTCTCCTCTGGGTGACCAGAATACATGTTAGTGTGTAGGAGGGCCTGGCCTGCTTCCTGGCACTTCTCTATCAGATGTTGGGTGTGTAAAAGGACTGGCCTCTCTGCTGAGACCCCTCTCTTGGATGATGGGTGTGTGTGTGTAATAAGGTGTGGGCAATGACTAGCCTCCCTGCTGAGATCTCTCTATGTAATGATGAGTGTGCATAGTAGTGCGTGGAGATGGACTGACCTGTCCTTCCAGACCTCTCTGTCAGATGATGGGTGTGCGTAGTAGCATGTATGGAGGGACTGGTCTCTGCTTTGACCTCTTTCTTTAATGATAAGTGTGCGTAGTGGGAGGTACGGGGCTCTCCTTTCAGAACTCTCCTTCAGATGAAAAGTGTGCGTAGTGGGGTGTGTGGAGGGACTGCCCTCTCCTTTCAGACCCCTCTCTCAGATAACTAGTGTGCATAGTAGGGTGTGGGGATGTATTGGCATCTCCGTTCAGACCTCTCTCTCAGATGACAGAGGTGCATAATAGGACGTGTTTAGGGACTGCCCTCTTTGCTGACACCTCTATAATAATGGGTGAGTGTAGTAGAGTGTGGGTAGGGACTGGTCTCTCCTTTGAGACCCCTCTCTCTCAGATGATAGGTGTGCATGGTAGGGTGTGGGGAGAGGCAGCCCTTTCCTTTCAGACCCCTCAGATTATGGGAATGCATAGTAGGGTGTGTGGAGGGACTGACCTCTCTGCTGAGACCTCTCTCTGTAATGATAGGTGTGGATACTAGGGTATAGGAAGGGACTGGGCTCTTCTTTCAGACCCCTCTCTCTGATGATGGTGTGCCTAGTCAGTGTTGGGAGGTACTGGCTTCCCTAATTAGACCTCTCTTGGTAATGATGGGTGTGCAAAGTAGGGTGTGGAGGGAGACTAGCCTCTCCTTGCAGACTTCTCTCTGATATGACGGTTGTATGTAGTAGGGTGTGGGAAGGGACTGCCCTCTCCTTTTAGACCTCTCTCTCAGATGACAAGCATGCATAGTAGGGTGTGTGAAGGGGCTAGCCTCTCTGCTGCAACCTCTCTCTGAAATGATAGGTGTGTATAGCAGGGTGTTTGGAGGGACTGTCCTCTCTGGTGAGACCTCTCTCTGTTAAGATGTGTGTACACAGCTTGGTGTGTAGAGGGACTGCCCTATCCTTTCAGACCTCTCTCTCAGATGATTGGTGTGCGTAGTAGCATGTATGGAGGGACTGGTCTCTGCTTTGACCTCTTTCTTTAATGATAAGTGTGCGTAGTGGGAGGTACGGGGCTCTCCTTTCAGAACTCTCCTTCAGATGAAAAGTGTGCGTAGTGGGGGGTGTGGAGGGACTGCCCTCTCCTTTCAGACCCCTCTCTCAGATAACTAGTGTGCATAGTAGGGTGTGGGGATGTATTGGCATCTCCGTTCAGACCTCTCTCTCAGATGACAGAGGTGCATAATAGGACGTGTTTAGGGACTGCCCTCTTTGCTGACACCTCTATAATAATGGGTGAGTGTAGTAGAGTGTGGGTAGGGACTGGTCTCTCCTTTGAGACCTCTCTCTCTCTCAGATGATAGGTGTGCATGGTAGGGTGTGGGGAGAGGCAGCCCTTTCCTTTCAGACCCCTCAGATTATGGGAATGCATAGTAGGGTGTGTGGAGGGACTGACCTCTCTGCTGAGACCTCTCTATGTAATGATAGGTGTGGATACTAGGGTATAGGAAGGGACTGGGCTCTTCTTTCAGACCCCTCTCTCTGATGATGGTGTGCATAGTCAGTGTTGGGAGGTACTGGCTTCCCTAATTAGACCTCTCTTGGTAATGATGGGTGTGCAAAGTAGGGTGTGGAGGGAGACTAGCCTCTCCTTGCAGACTTCTCTCTGATATGACGGTTGTATGTAGTAGGGTGCGGGAAGGGACTGCCCTCTCCTTTTAGACCTCTCTCTCAGATGACAAGCATGCATAGTAGGGTGTGTGAAGGGGCTAGCCTCTCTGCTGCAACCTCTCTCTGAAATGATAGGTGTGTATAGCAGGGGTGTTTGGAGGGACTGTCCTCTCTGGTGAGACCTCTCTCTGTTAAGATGTGTGTACACAGCTTGGTGTGTAGAGGGACTGCCCTATCCTTTCAGACCTCTCTCTCAGATGATTGGTGTGCATAGTTGGGTGTGGGGAGGGACTGCCCTCTCCTTTCAGACCTCTTTCTCAGGTGATGGGTGTACATAGTAGGGTGTGTCGAAGGACTGGCCTCTCTGCTGAGACCTCACTCTGTAATGATAGGTTTGTATAGTAAGGTTTGGGATGGGGCTGGTCTCTCCTTTGAGACCTCTATCTGAGATGATAGGTGTGCATAGTACTGTGTTTGGATGAGATTGACGCAAAGCCAGATACGTACTCGAGGAGCAGGGAGGCCGACCTCTGATTTCCAGATGGTGAATTGATAAACCATCGATCGGTTGACCCATTCAGAAAAAGGTGGAAATACAACCACGGGTGCACCATTGGCCACACATCGGATGTTTATCGTATGCTTATCAGCAATTGAATTTTGAATTTTAAACCATATATCGGTGGCTCCTCGGTGCGTAAAGAAAAGGAGACACCATAGAGCTTAAGGTGCAAAAGATCCAGTTCATAGACACCTCAGTTGACGGACACGTCCAAAAGCAACAGAGGAACTGTGATTTAGAGGTGGAACCATTTTTAAACCAAAGAAACGAGAAATAGTTCCAGTTCGCATACTCTGAAAGCATATTATGCTGATCAAAGAAGGAAGCCTCAAAGATAAAGAAAAGGCATTCACTCTGAATTACATATAAAGAGAGAACTGTCCTGAAGAAGGTATTATTGCAACATGCCGAAACGCTGCGTCGACATTTTGTTTCTTTTAATTTGATTGAAGTTTTACAACGTGTTACTGTGTATTTACATAGCTTTTTAATGTTTATTTGTATGGTACCCTTATGTACAACAATGAATTTTAATGAATAAACTGTGTAACACATTTTTTTAACATCTACTCTCTTCCTGTATTATTTGTTATTTTAACTGGGTAATATGATGATTGATTTGTATTAGATGGCACTAGTGGGCTCTTTGAATCAACTGTAGGACCGTGATCCGCTTCCCGTGTTAGGGATTATTGGGACTTTTTCTCAGTTTTTAATTCATTTCTCCATGTCCCCTATTGGATTTATAAGGAGACCTCCCTCTGTTTTTTGACCTTTGGATGAGCCTTAACACTACTCACAATTCTTCTCAAACCAATGAGCATGAATAGTAGATTCTGATGAACACCATCTCCAGTATGACTCCTTCTTTCATACAGTAACAAATGTGCATTGCAGAGAGTATTCAAAATTCACCTACTCCTTCCTACATTTCATGATCCCACAAGACTAAGCATGCTATTACTACATGTGCTTACTCTCACTATATGTGCATGCTATTACTACGTGTGCATACTATTACTACATGGCTAACACAAGGAGATGATAGACAGAGCGCTGAAACTTTTCAGACACTCACCCCCAATCACAGATCTGGGTTGAATCCATCATCGTTCTTTAACTCACTTCGCCATGCCAGTTCAGATACGGTTATATTGAAATTAGTCGTGACCCTGTGCCTCATGGGAAGAGTCAAGCTCAAACTGCCAAGCCATGTCTTCCTAGGACCGGAAACAAGCATCATGGGACCGGTTTCGGGCTAACAGCCCTCATCAGCCAGGCTAGCTTGAATCCAGTGGCAAAGTGAGCAAGGGACCCACGTCTGGGCATACCCTGCCAACTTAGGGCGAACAAAGCAAACACACCCCCAGTCAAAGATCTGGGTTGAATCCATCATCGTTCTTTATCTCACTTCGCCACCCCAGTTCAGACACAGCTAACAGCCCTCATCAGCCAGGCTAGCTTCCGTGTCAATGGTGGGCACCGAGGAGGGATGTACGAAAAAGAAAATGATTTTTAAAAAATCAAGTAGCCAAGTGTGAATTCATGTTTACATCAGTGGCGGCTCCTCCGCTAAGGCCCCATAGTTTTTATCAGCAGTATAATAAAAAATAAAATAATAATAACTCAGTTGTTATCATTTTCTTTTTTTCTTTTTCGTGCACCGCAGCTTTGCGAGGCGGTGCTGACAGAGCAGCTGAGGAGTAGTTTGCCCCCACTCCTAAGTGCACATGATTGTTTGGCCGGCACTCTCGGGCCGACCATAACAGTCATGGCCACTTTACCTCTTCTCTACCCAGGCTACATTACAGCCTGGGTGGAGAATATGCCCAGGCCCCTATGCCTCATCTGAGTGCCGAGCCATGGCGCTCAGACCAATCACAATGCTGCATTGCAGCATTGTGATTGGCTTAGGGGAGCCTGGGTGCTCACAGGCTGCTTCCTGTTCCTGCCGGCAGGAGAAGGAGAGACACGACCAGAAGGAGCGGCAAAGAGTTAAATAATTTTTTTTATTTAACCTCACCCTACAACCCGCCACTGCCCCTCCACTCCGAATTGGTGCCGGCCGCCGCTGGTTTACATTACTTTCAATGAAAATGCATCTGGACAGGCCAATGGTAAAGCAAGTCATTTGAATGTAAACAGTGCATAATTTGTAAAAACCGAAGTACCAGGGCCCTTGTCAGGAGGCCAAAACAACCCCTACCATAGCTGATGATTATACCAGCACAACTACTAACCATCTTACTCCTAAAAGTGAGACAGTACAGACTATTGTAGGCCACTAAAAGCTAAAGGGATGGCTTGGGCAGCAGGTATCTTTAATTTTTAATGCATAATAAATATTAAGTACCTGTTGTGCTCATTTCAAAAGTAGCAAACAGCGCCCCCATGTGGCCGACTGCAATAAGGGCCGGTGTTGACTATTAAGTGCCTGCTGAGCACCAGAAACCTCCAGCACACATTAAGCAATGAATACAAAGGCTTAGTTAAAAAGTTAGCATGTAATAAACCGACTTCTAGTAAGAAGGTAACTTCCATACCATGATTTTTTACTGTTAACTAGTGCTCTGTAGCTTCACATCTCCCTGTCCACCCTCAAAGGATTTTAGTGACCAATGTGATAATCTAAGAAATATAAGGAAGACATCTTAGAAAGCTATACTCTTTTCACTGTCTTTGGACATGCCTCATAGTCATAACTACAGAGTGCCATTTGCAACAAAACCATCACTTGACGTATGTTTGCAGACCCAGCTTAATATTTGTATTGTGTTATTCCTTCTGATGAAATGGAACCCGTTTCCGTTTTTGAAAGACTCAGGTTCAGAAAGCCCTAAAGCTGCTCTTTGAAGTAAATGATAAAACTTCAGGATCCAAGGCACATGGTTAAAAATAACATCAGAGGATGCTAAAGATACAGGCTAGACCTACAAAAAAGAGGGGGCCGCCATTTGATCTGTAGTCTAGGCATACATGCATATTTAGTGGGAGCTGAAGAGGTTCTAGATGCTTTTGGTGTGTCAGATACAGAACCTCAGTAACACGGCACATTCACCACTTGGTAACTGGTCAGCCTGGACTCCTGTTTACTAACAGCTGTAAAGTGTGCAAGTCTTGTTTGCAGGGTAATTACTGCACATCTGTAAGTACTGTGCATTCACTATTTGGTACCTAATAATGGAAGATTTGAGGTGTAAAGGTTTTGGGACCAAAACTTGTGCCAACTACAGGGCTTCAGCTCCATGGTGTGGCAGAGGGAGAGGTCTGATGACTTTTAGGCATCCATTATTCAAAAAGTACTTGAGAATTTCTAAAACTCTAAGGGGCAGATGTATCAAGATTGTGTTTTGCGATTCTGTAATTGCGATATTTTGTGAATCCCAATCGCAGAATCTCGAAATGGGATGTATGTAGTTTTTAGTGATTTTTTAGCGATTCCTTTAAAATCGCTAAAAATTCTCAGAATCCTTTGCGATTTCTTAAATTGCGAAATTCGCAAATTAAGAAATCGCAAAAAACGGGAATCTGCAATGCAGGAACAGGCTGATGACATCACACCCAGGAAGAGGGAGTGATTACCTGCACCTGCTTGCCTGAGCCAAACCCAGTGGCAGCTGGAAGATTGTTTGGAGGCAGAGCAGACCTGTTTGCAGTGAAATGGAGTCCCAGAACTCACATGAGGGAATGGCTGTAGAGAAAAGAAAGAGAAAAAATAAGTTTTCTGAAAAGGAGCAAGAAATCTTTATAGAAGAAATGGTGTGCAGCCATGAGTTACTTTTTGGTAAAAAAGCATTGAAAGTGCGAGAATCTAGAAAAAGAAGAATCTGGCTGGATATTCAGCAAAAAGTCAATGCAGTGGGGGTGACCAACCGTACCATAGAAGAACTCAGAAAAAGATGTTACGACATGCGCCAAAGATTTAACGAAAGGGTTGCAGAAAGAATAAAGGAAGCAAACAAGACTGGCAGTGGAACCTCAACAGCAGATCAACCAACACCACACGAGGAACTTGTTGAGTCCACTCTCCTGCCAGAGAGTGTGAAGGGAGCCGCTAATATAGACAGCTCTGACCCTACACCAAGTGCACAAGGTAAGATGCATGCAAAGAAGTCCAGAATAAGTGTGTAATGAATGTGTGTTTGTGTAGTAGATGTACTCAGTGTGAGGAGTCTAGAAGTCTTGGGACACAGTTTAACACATAGAAAGCAATGCATCATGGGAGTTGTAGTTTACTTACAATATTTTAAATTTGCCATCAAAGAAACACAGGCTCACATTGTGCTTTTGTTTGAAGGCAGAAAAGTAGTACAAAGCAAGTTAATTTTTAAATGAAAAAACTTTATTTGTCAGAAAATGAACATGAAACACAAACTCATATGTCTCACTCTACATCCACAGCACAATCAAGGGAATCCAGGGATCAAACTGAGGGCGATGAATCACCTTTCCATGTTGTCTCTGGTGCAGAAGGAGGAAGCAGTGATGAGACTGTCTCCACTCCAATTGAGCGCAGAAAGCGCAGACATGTTGCCCCTCTGTCACCTTTGGAAGAAGATCTCAATAATGAAGGGGGTACAATAAACAGTGGCCATGACACGGTGTTCCCTCGTGACATCCAAGAACAACCCCAAACTGAAAGAAGGCCACGTGCATACAGGTTGGATAGATCTAGAAGCAGCAGTGGTCATCTGGAAACACTAACAGTCTTTGCAGGTTTAGAGCAGGATGTGCTTCATGTGCAGCGCCTGCAACATAAGGACCTTCGTTCAATAAATAGACAGCTTTCAAAATTGAACACTAACCAAGAAAGCATGGGTGAAGGCATGAAGTGTATGGCAGCATCAATAGACAGACTGTGGTTGACACTAGAACACACAGAGACATCTCGCAACAGGGCTGATCACCGTGCACATGGCAGAATGCATGGGTATACCAAAACTATTAACCGGCTATGTACCGCGACATGCAACTTCACTAGGCGCAGCATTAACATGCAGAGGGAGATGAGTGAATGCACTCATAACATTGCTAAAGGCCTGGATAAGGTTGCATCTGCTCTAGAGATATTACAAACTGCAAACTCTGGCGCCAGCGCTCTCATTACTGCAGCAGACAGCGCGGACACCTCCAGCAGGAATAGTAGGAACCCCACACCAACTTCTCAAATGACACAGCACAGAAGTGGAAGACATGCTGGAACTGCACCTGAGTTGGAAAGCTTTGAATGTGAACAACGCCCTGCGCCAAGCCGCAAGCGCAAAAAGTGACAATTTACATAGCAATAGTTTTTCCATACTGCATTGTCTCATATGGCTTTCTTTCACATTTATGTTACATTACTATGACTGTGCAGTGACATTTCCAGTTTGAAGACAGTAGTAAAGTTTGTGTGTTGTGAATAAAAACAACACTTGCAAAAAGGAGATGTGTTGTGAGAGTACTTGTCTTACCTAAAAGTAATTCCGTGTTATCTCAGACCGTCTTTGCCGCTCAGCGGCTGCTCCTACTCCTGCTGTAGCCCTTCTAGGTGGAGGTATGGCATCATCATCAGATGTGTCTGACTCACTCACTTCAATGTCTGTGCCTTTTCGCATAGCCATGTTATGTAGCATTGCGTAGCTAGTTACAGTTTTACAACATGTTTCAGGACTGTATTGCAATGCACCTCCACTTTTGTGTATGCAGCGGAAACGGCTTTTCAAAATACCAAATGTGCGTTCAATGACCCCGCGTGTTGACCGGTGTGCCCTGTTGTATCTTCTCTCACTTGCATTTGCTGGATTCAAATATGGCGTTAGAATGAAGTCACGCACTGCGTAGGCACTGTCACCTGCATGGAAGAAAAGTAAGAGTAACTGTGCGTTCCATTATCATTTGAATAATGTATGGATGGTTGTATGCATGAGGGTGATTTACCTAGCAGGTATCCCTCTCCAAACTGTCCACCACTCAGACGTCTATGAATTCCACTATGTCTGAAAATGAAGGAGTCATGTGTGCTGCCTGGGTACTTTGACACAATATCAATGATGATGTATTTGGCATTGCACACAATCTGGATGTTGAGGGAATGGTAGCTTTTCCTATTTCTAAACACATATTCTGTGGCTGCTGGTGGAGTGATGGCAGTATGGGTGCCGTTAATGCAACCAATCACATGGGGAAAACATGCAATTTGATAAAAATCCGGTTTTGTTTCTTGAATGGCTTGTTGGGTGTTTGAAAAGTAGATGTGATGTTGAAGCCTGTTCAGCATTGCATCCAGAAAGGCATGGAAAAAGCGTGAAAGTGCACTCTAGGACACCCCGCCAACCTCTGCAATGACGCTTTGAAAAGACCCTGAAACCAAAAGGTGCAGCGAGCACAATACCTGCACATGGGTAGGAATTGTTTGTGTCCTGCCTGTTTGATGCTCCAAAAAAGGTTTCAATTCATTAATAAGATCCAAAATAGTGTGTGGGTGAAGTCTGTATTTGTCATAGATTTCCTCTTCAGTCTGCTGGAACAGCGTGATGCGCAGTCTGACTATTCTCTCCTGTCTCTGTCTCCTCTGTGCAACAGCTGGAATACGCAGCCTCCTGTCTATCAGGTAAAGTCCATGTGAAGCAAAGGTAAAAAGCCAGGCATCTGGCAAGGTAAGATACAATAGGAGAAAAAACACAAGGAGAAAACACAACGTACTATGATAGCATGAGGAATTTAATTATACTTATAAAAATTGATATGAACATATTCAATGATACAAATTATTCTAAAATTCTTTAAAAAAAAACAATTTTTCAGTCAGGTTGATGTACAATATTCAGGGAAATGTTAAAGCATTGGTAGTTCCTAGAATTGGTAGAAGAAGTTGATGTCTGTCAACGCGTTTCAACACATACAATGTGTCTTCATCAGGACAATTTCAGCAAAGTTCTTAAACTTGAAAAAAGGTATTCGAGGATTTAAAATTCAGATTCATGGATATGGAATTTGTCTTTATAGCTTGATTATAGAAAGCAAAAGTAGGTCTGCGCGTTAGAAAGTGGATTGTGGCGTCACGGACATTCAGGGACTCGTGCAAAGTCCTGCTCTTGTCTTACACATCCTTCATGGCACGTCTTTTAAAATATAAGGTATCTGTAAGGGACACCTTCCAGATAGAGCGACTGGCAGTCTTGAACTCTTTAGTCCAAGAAAAGCGCTTGCGGCGTCCCCTTTGTGATGCAGAAATCTTTACAAGTTATATTTGGGCCTTAAAAACACATCTCACTTGCAGAGGTCTGCAAATGAGAGCCACACATTCGAAAAACACAATACGGCTCTGTAAGCGTGTGGGGGGAGCGGACCGGAATAACAAGCGTGGAGGCCGTATGTAGTGGGCTATCTCGTAGCCGGTGTTTATTATAGTACAGTGGTTCAAGGATAGGGCACAAGGGAAAAGAGAGTTCCAAAGGATTGTAGATTCCGGGTCCGAGGTGATGAGTCTTCCTGTGCTGAACGTCTAGGGACAGCTGTTGGTCTTGACTGGAGTCGGGGCTGGTCCTTAAGGTAGCAGTCGGCTCAGCTCCCGGACGGTGGTTCCTCGGAGGGGGGGAAAGGAGAGAGAGAATAGGGGCCGTTAGATCTGTCGGTCAAACCGAGGGTAAGAGACTGTTTCCTTCACCGGAGTGTTGGGGCTAGAATGAATGTGAGGAAAGGGAGGGGAAGGTAAGAGAGCAGAAGAGACAGCACGGTCAGGGTGAAGGGTGATTTTGTGCCAGGACGTGGGGGAGGTTTTATCTACAGTCGTGATTGTGCCACTCTCACACGAATATACACTCTATTCACAGTGCGCGGTGAAACGTGAAGGGGGGGACTCTATTGTACAAGGGTTGTATTTACAGCCTACTATTTACAGACACTCGTACCGCCTACTATCTACACACACGCGGAACTGGTACTCACTTGGCCCGCCGCAACTCCGTCCTTGAGTTGCGGCCGCTCTCCAGCGTCCTCCTCTGGACTCCACCAGTCCTCCGTCCAGACCTCGTCTCCTGGTTCGGGTTCGCCTCTCTTCTCCGGGGGTTCTTCGCACGCCGTCTCCTGCCACGAGTCTTCCTGCTTGAACGCGGTGTTGTCGGTTCTTCCGGCTTTTCTGTGGTCCGCCTCCGGAAATGGGGAGGGACTTCCGGGGTCGCGGGATGCACTTCCGGTGTGTTCCGCGTTGGGACTGGTTCCTGCAGGGAAAGAGAAAGGGGTGGAGTCCTGGTTGTTTTGGTTGTCCGGGCAACAGGGAATGGTGGTTGTGACCGGGAGGGGCGACGTGGTATCCGCGCTGACGGCGCCGTGGTCCCATCACATCCCCTTCCCCTAGCTGTCTTTCTTGATCGGGTAAGCTGGCAAGGATATCGGGAAAGATAGTCAGCATTGGCTTGATCAGCGCCTTTCCTGTGGAGAGTCCTGAACCTGAAGGGCTGCAGGGAAAGGAACCAACGAAGGACTCTTTCGTTGTGTCCCTTGTTACGGGCCATCCATTCTAGCGGTTTAAATAACAAAGAGGGTCTTGACTCTAAACTCAGCAAGGCTGAGCCAACAATGAACTGAAGAAACAACAAACTTGCCTATACTGAGAAGCTATTTTTTAGGCACAACCGTCATTAAAGCATACATGAAGAATAGCATGAACACTTGCTTTTTAAATTGCAACTTTTACTTTAATTCTTTTCTGAAGACTATTTTAATTTTTAGTCGTTTTTCTTTTTGTGCATGGGAATACAAAAGCATGAAAAATGTTTTTACATTTATATACAAACAGAAAACACATATTGGTATGTACAGTGATTCAAACAAACTCACACCCAACACATTCTTGGCCGTCCATTCATACTATACCACATTCATACTGGTCCCAGTATCATGAAACAATTGTGTATATACCAAACAATCTTATTTGCTGTTTTTTAACACATTAATCATAATTATTTCTCAAAATTTGAAAAAAAGAATGTAATCTTTCAATCAGTTGACACATTCCATATGGAATCAAAAGAATGACACGGGACCGGGTCGGTCGACGCGTTTGGAACCCTGCAATTCTTAGGGTTCTCTTCAGGACCACAGTTTAACTCAACTAGTGGGTCAAGGCTCCAAAGAAAATGAGAGAAGACAGATGTATTCCAAGTGGAGGGGGAGCGAAGGGTGCTTCACTGCGGTGCGTAATCGTTATAAAAGTTCATCCCAGTTGGGTTGCGCTCGGTCCGGTGATTCGGTTCCGGCGCCAAAAAAGCGTGATTGTACTCCGGTGCTCGAAGTCTGCAATCGTTCGAAGTCCTTACTCCTCACCCTGCAGTCAATAGCGGGGCATGGTCGGTGTACAGAATGAATTCTCTGCCTTCGAGGTAGTAGCGGAGGCTGTCCACCGCCCATTTGATGGCTAGGGCCTCCTTCTCCACTACGGCGTAGTTTCTCTCCCGGGGAAACAGTTTTCGACTTAAAAAAAGGATGGGCCGTTCGTCTCCATTGGGGTCTTTCTGTGACAGGACAGCCCCTAGCCCCTGTTCGGAAGCGTCAGTCTGGAGTATAAATGGCTGTGAATAGTCTGGGCTGATGAGAACGGGACTGGACAGTAAGATGTCTTTCAAGTGGTGGAAGGCATCCAACAGGGAGGGATGCGGTTGTCTTAGGGCCTCTTCGGTTTTTATGGACTTCTTTAATAGGTCTGTGAGGGGGGCTGCTATCTGTGAAAACCGGGGGATGAAGCGTCTATAATACCCTAAAAGGCCTAGGAAGGCTCGAAGCTCTTTCTGGGTCTGGGGAAAAGGAATGGAGTGGATAGCGGTGATTTTGTTGTTTTGAGGGCGGATCAGCCCTTCCCCCAACAAGTATCCCAAGTACTTCACGGTCTGAGCGGCCAAGGTGGTTTTCAAGGGGTTGATCGTGAACCCATAGGACCCCAGGGAGTGTATAACACTTTTCAGGTGACATAAGTGCTGGTCCCAATCATCACTATAGATGATTATGTCATCCAGATAAGCCCCGGCATAAAGAACATGGGTTCGTAATACCAAATTCATGGCCCGCTGAAAGGTGGCTGGGGCCCCGTGAAGCCCAAAGGGCATCACCGTGAATTGATATAGGCCTTCGGGGGTAGAGAAGGCCGTCTTCTTTTTATCTTCAGGACGTAAGGGAATCTGCCAATAGCCTTTACAAAGGTCGAGTGTGCTGATGAACTTGGCCCTACCGATGCGCTCAATCATTTCATCAACCCGGGGTAAAGGGTATGTATCAAAGGAGGAGATTTTATTAACCTCTCTGAAATCGATACAAAACCGGACTGATCCGTCAGGTTTTGGCACTAACACAATCGGTGAGTTCCAATCGCTGCTGGAGGGTTCGATGATCCCCATGTGGAGCATCTGGGTTACCTCGTCCCTGATAATGGGTCGTCGAGCCTCAGGAAGCCGATAAGGCCGCTGACGTACCGTTTTCCCGGGTTCTGTGATGATGGCATGCTCGACGACTGACGTGAGGCCAGGAGAGGAGGAGAATACCTGCTGCAAGGGCTGAAGGGTGGACCGAAGTTCCTGTTTCTGTTGATCCCTGAGTTCTGAGTCTATACAGACCTCATAGGGGAGTTCCTGTTCTGGACGGCTGTTCAGGAGGACAGGACGAGGTCCCACCCATTCCTTCAGTAGATTCACATGGAAGATCTGTGTGATTTGACGGACAGGGTCGAGTTCAATTTCATAGGTCACTGGCGTGACCTGTCTCAGGACAGGAAAGGGGCCTTGCCACTGCCCCAGCAGTTTGTGGTCGGAAGAGGGCATTAAGAGGAGGACCAATTGACCAGGAAGAAAGGAACGAGGTTTTGTGCCTTTGTCATATTGTTGTTTTTGTTTAGCTTGGGCTGTTACCAGATTCTGGCGTACTATATCTCTTATTTGCCCTAGATGAGTTCTGAGGTTCTGTACGTACTCGGGCAGGGGTCGGGTACGGTCGGGTTCCGCCTCCCATGCCTCTTTGGCCATATCCAGCAGGGTCCGAGGGGGTCTGCCATACAGAAGTTCATATGGGGAAAAACCGGTGCTACTTTGGACCTTGGAGCGGATGGCAAAGAGGGCTAGGGGCAGCATTGCCTCCCATCTCTTGCTCTCCAAGGCCAGGAGTTTTTTTAGGGTGGTTTTCAGAGTGGTGTTATATCGCTCCACAAGGCCGTCAGTTTGGGGGTGGTAGGCGGATGTTCTGATTTGTTTCACGCCTAATTGGGAGCATACCTGCTTCATGAGGGATGAGACAAAGGGGGTTCCCTGGTCAGTTAGTATCTCCCTAGGGAAGCCTACCCGGGAAAAGATGGATATTAAGGCTTTAGCAATATTCTGGCTGGTAGGCTGGCGTAGCGGTATGGCTTCAGGGAAGCGGGTGGCGTAGTCCACTAGAACCAACGCGTACCGACAACCGCTTCGGGATGGGAGCATGGGACCAATAATATCCATCCCTACTCTACTGAAGGGGACGTCTATCAGAGGTAGGGGCTGAAGAGGGACTCCAGGAGGTCGATACCGGCTGTTCTTCTGGCAAATGGGGCAGGCCCGACAGTATTGTTTGACTTGCTGGTGGATGCCTGGCCAATAGAACTTTTCCAGGATGGCCTGACCTGTCTTTTCATCACTGAAGTGGCCCCCCAGCAGATGGCTGTGAGCGAGAAACAACACCTTATCGCGGAAGGGTCCTGGGATTATTAACTGGGAAGGTTGTTGGGGTCCCCCTTTTCTATACAATAGACCGTTCTTTTTATAAAAGTGGGGACCTACATGCAAAGGATCTTCGTGGTCCAGGGCCCTTCCCCAGGCTTCCTGCAAAACGGGGTCTTCCTGTTGAGCAGCCCGGAATTCTTGGTCGATTTCCCAGGGATGTTCCTCTACCCTTACCGGGAAGGCTGTAGAAAAATTCCTTTTCTCCTTTTTCTTTTGTGTTTTTGTCTTGTGTACCCGAACGGGTGATGTTCCGACTATTGGAGGGCTGCCGGAAAAAGGGGCTTCAGACCACCATTTCTCTAAGCTGGCGGTGGTGTCCTGGAGAAGGCGAGGAAGACCAGGATAATCACTGCCCAAAATAACCTGTTCAGGTAGGGAAGGAACAAGCCCCACAGTCAGGGTGCTTCCAGGATCCAGGGGGTGTTGTACTTGAATATTGGCCGTCGGGTAAACCTTTGTGTCTCCATGTACACACTGGATGGCCACTGTACCGGTCATTGGTCCTACCGGGTGGGGTAGCTCTTGGGGTCTGAGCACGCTCTGTCTGCATCCAGTGTCTGCAAGGGCCAATACCGGGTGTCCGTCTATTCGTACTGGGCGACGAAAAGCGGGAGGAGAAGACCCCGAGGAGAGACATACATAGTTTCGGGCCATTCCCACCTCCATTGGCTCTTCTTTTTGTGGACATACCCTGGCGATGTGCCCGTAACCTCCACAATGGTAACACTGGGGACCAGGTGGTGGGGGTCTGGACATCACCGGGTAAGGGAACAGAGGGGGAGGGTCAGGTTTCCTGGCCAGGAAAGGACGGGGGCCTCGGGGTTGTCCATGTGCTTGCGGTCGGTGGCTATGATCTTCCTTGGGCTTCTGCAAGTCCTGTGCGCGGCTGTACGCGCTGGCGATTTCAATTGCATTGTCTAGTGTCAGACGTGCATGCTGACGGACCCACTTTTGGGTGGCAGGATGGAGCGAAGCCAGAAACTGCTCCAGATAAATCTTAGAGAGAATTTCTTCTTTAGTGGCGGTAGAGGACTTCAGCCAACGATCAGCCAGGTCTTTAATCCTGAAGGAGAGGGCTCTGGGTGTCTCCTGTGGTCCCTCTTTTGCTTGGCGGAGCCGTACCCGATAGGTCTCGTCATCGATGCCTAATCTCTCAAGGATGCAGGTCTTGATGTCCGCATAGGGGGTCAGTCCCTGTACATTAGCCTGTTGGAAGGCTGCCTGTAATTCGCCAGTCAGTAACGGACCAAGATAATGACCCCAGCGGTCGGGAGGCCAGGCAGCGGCTTGAGCCAGCCGTTCAAAATTAGTAAAAAAGAAATCCGGGTCCTCTCCCGGTACATACTTTTGGAGAACCACCGAAGGAAGGGAGGTGGTGGGTCGTTGTTGGCCTAAGACGTCGGTGAGTTTCCCCAAAGCCTGGTCCTGAGCGGTGCCCTGACCCTTCAGGACATCGTGTAACTGCCCTCTGTCTTCTTCGGCCGTTTTCAAAAAGAGCTCCATCATTTTTCCCAGTTGTTCCTGGGAGTCTGCTAACTTCTGCACCGCGGCCTCCATGCTTCCGGATAATCCCACTTCTGACACCACTTGTAAGCGTGTGGGGGGAGCGGACCGGAATAACAAGCGTGGAGGTCGTATGTAGTGGGCTATCTCGTAGCCGGTGTTTATTATAGTACAGTGGTTCAAGGATAGGGCACAAGGGAAAAGAGAGTTCCAAAGGATTGTAGATTCCGGGTCCGAGGTGATGAGTCTTCCTGTGCTGAACGTCCAGGGACAGCTGTTGGTCTTGACTGGAGTCGGGGCTGGTCCTTAAGGTAGCAGTCGGCTCAGCTCCCGGACGGTGGTTCCTCGGAGGGGGGGAAAGAAGAGAGAGAATAGGGGCCGTTAGATCTGTCGGTCAAACCGAGGATAAAAGACTGTTTCCTTCACCGGAGTGTTGGGGCTAGAATGAATGTGAGGAAAGGGAGGGGAAGGTAAGAGAGGAGAAGAGACAGCACGGTCAGGGTGAAGGGTGATTTTGTGCCAGGACGTGGGGGAGGTTTTATCTACAGTCGTGATTGTGCCACTCTCACACGAATATACACTCTATTCACAGTGCGCGGTGAAACGTGAAGGGGGGGACTCTATTGTACAAGGGTTGTATTTACAGCCTACTATTTACAGACACTCGTACCGCCTACTATCTACACACACGCGGAACTGGTACTCACTTGGCCCGCCGCAACTCCGTCCTTGAGTTGCGGCCGCTCTCCAGCGTCCTCCTCTGGACTCCACCAGTCCTCCGTCCAGACCTCGTCTCCTGGTTCGGGTTCGCCTCTCTTCTCCGGGGGTTCTTCGCACGCCGTCTCCTGCCACGAGTCTTCCTGCTTGAACGCGGTGTTGTCGGTTCTTCCGGCTTTTCTGTGGTCCGCCTCCGGAAAGGGGGAGGGACTTCCGGGGTCGCGGGGATGCACTTCCGGTGTGTTCCGCGTTGGGACTGGTTCCTGCAGGGAAAGAGAAAGGGGTGGAGTCCTGGTTGTTTTGGTTGTCCGGGCAACAGGGAATGGTGGTTGTGACCGGGAGGGGCGACGTGGTATCCGCGCTGACGGCGCAGTGGTCCCATCACAGGCTCCTAGCTACCTTCACCGATTAAGGCAAGTCAGGGAACAAGGTGCGTGCTTCTGCTGACCTGATAGCGAGGCAGATTGAATACGCTGTCTGCTCAAGACTTTACGTTGTTTTATTAAAAGGATTCAGCAAGATTTTAATCTTTTCAAAGCTATACGGTGGCGATGTATCTGGCGTCTGGTAGCTGGTCTGTGTAGAAAGGGGGTACTTGTTTGCTTCTATCAGGTAAAGTCCAGCCATTTTGAAAAACTTACAGTGCATTGTGGGTTCCTTTTTATACTTTGAACCTGGTTACCACCTGCATGTAGTTGGTGTTAATTGCGATTTCTTAATTTGCGATTTTCAGGAATTCGCAATTTGCAAATTTTTCATACATCTTTTGCGATTTCTTATTATGCGATTTCAAGTTTGCGAATTTCATAAATCATGAACCACGCAAAATAAGGAATCGTAAAAAAATTCTCAGAAAAACAGTTCTCGTAAATAAAGTAATCGCAAATATAGCGATTTCTTATTTTGCAATGCGAATTTTTACATACATACCTTTTTCCTATTTTGTTTGTCGCAAGCGCTGTTTTTTTTGCGATTCTCAGCGTTTGCGACTAAAATATACATTGATACAACTGCCCCTAAGAGATTTTGTGGGACACTAGTGGTGAGTGAAATTGTTGGGGACTTCTTTAAGGCAAAGTAAACATCAATTTCATAGTTGTTCTGAGACATTTCTTGTTAAAACCAGTTGCCCATTGAGTGAAAGCATAACTTGAAGAAAACTTCGAAAACCAACAATCTGGCATTATATGACTTTTCGAGCTCATAAAAAACTGCCCTAGCCAGTAGAACACCCATGACAAATGATAAGCTAAACTCGAAACATAACAAATACAGAGGGCAAACCTACAAAACTTTTCCTGAGGAAATTTTTAGGGACAACTTCATTAAAACAGTTCAAATTGCACAGACACTGATTCACTAATTGCACTGGCATGGGCAAATAATAAAGTCTCAAAGGAAGAATGAATACCTTCAACCGGAGCAGTTCCCCCAGGTCAGAGCTGAAAAATAAAATGGTAATACATTCTAAGTGATTCATGAACACTGTATCTTAATTGCTATTTTTAAGTAAAGATTTTACACCCCTTTGGTATGCTCCTTGAGTCTTTCAGGGTGGGGTGCTTGCTCACTTTGCCCCTCTAAGGCCAATCAAAGTTGTTTTATTAGGAAAGTTTGTGAATTGTTAGTGGAGTATTTAGGCTTTGGGCCTCACCAGGGCCAATAGACTGCTAAAGGTCCAGGGGTTGGGGGTTGCTGCCTGGTGTCCGAAAAGGCGGGTTCCACCACATTCTTTTAAAAAAAAAAAAATAGAGCCTAGTGTCTAATGCACTTTTTGCCTCCCTGCGGTTGGAATATTGAGTGTACACCCCAGATCAGCTCCCACTAGGGAGAGAAAGCAAAAGACACAAAATTGATGGACGGAATGCAGAACAAATCAAATCATTCACCCCCAGTCAAGAGATCTGGGTTAAATCCATAATTCATTTGCTCACCATATAACCCCAGTTTAGACCTGGCCATATGCAAATCAGTCTTGACCCTGTGCATCATGGGAACAGTCCAGCCCGAACTGCGAACTGTCTCCCTGGACCGGAAACAAGCATCCTAGGGCTGGTTTCGGGGTTTCACCCCTCATCAGCCAGGATAGTTTGAATCCAGTGGCACATTGAACCCAGGACCCTCGTCTGGGCATACCGGGCACACTTAGGGCGAGTGGCAAAAGACACAAAATTGTGGAGGGAGGCACACAACAGTTTGGTCTCCAGGGGTGATCAAAATGGCCTGATAACAAGACTGTACACTACCCACTGAATTCATTTTTTCAAAGAAACAATACCTGTTGTTAGTGTGCTTTCTTCTATCCTGGGGAGGACAGATTCTTAGTAAACCTCCAATCTGTCCCCTCATAAAGATTGTATGGGGTCTAGGGACATGGGGTGTGACCCGCCACATTCTCATTTTAATGTCCTTTCTCTTGGTGGTCTCTTGAGCGCCCCCGCATGAATGGACAGATTGGTTACCCTCCATTTTCGCAATGCAAGAGCAGCAGATTGCCCACCATGCCACCAAGGAAAATGTGAGAAACAGAATATGGTGTGAAGCTTTCCTTTGCTTTCATTGGGCACCTGGCTGATGTTCTGCTCCTTCATGTGTAGATTTGTAGGTTACGCGCCCGATCTTGCTAGCCAATTGTTGTCCAAATGATGTTCAAAAGAGGAATGGTGCTGGGTGCCAACCTTTTTGGCATCTTACCCCTGAGTATCAGATAGCCTTTCTGCTCCTGGAGAGTAAGAAAAGGGGGATGTACCACCTCTGCCTGCAAATTTGTCATAAGTTCACTTAGAAGACTGGTGCACTGCATGTCACTGAAAACTAAAATTAATATCGCGGGCTGGGAAGATAGCTCTTCTTTTGATGACACAGAGCCAAATTTAGATCTTAGTGGATGGGTTACTCCATCAAAACAGTACCGGTTATTCCTTCCCATCTGCTGAAATATAAATCCCATTATAGCCTATAGGATTTATATATCGGTGGACGGGATGTCCGTCACCGTTGTAATGGAATAACCGATCCACCGAGCTCTAAAACAGACCCTAAGCTTGAGCCCAAATAAGAGAATACCTCTAATGCAGGGGTCTCCAAACCGGTCCTGGAGGGCCGGATCCATGCCAGATTTTTTGGATATCCCCATTGAGATACATGTAGTAATTTTAAAAATCTGGCATGGATCCGGCCCTCCCGGACCGGTTTGGAGACCCCTGCTCTAATGTGAGGACCAGAGGGATTTTCTACCCTTAATGCAAGGATGCAGCATGCTTGCGTTCTCCGCACTACAGAGGTAGAGTAGAAGATGTCAAATTATTGTCACTAGCGCTAAAGGAACTAAAACATTGGGGTAGATACACAATGTTTTATTGTGACTGACTCTTCTAGAAAACCTGACTCCCTCCTGAAATCCAGGAGGACCCCAGGAGTAAGCATAATTTAAGAGAGTTCTTGACTTACCCCTACCGTTCATGAGTAAGACAGGAGTTGTGTAGGAGTAGCAAAACCTTTAGGAATTTCCAAGTAAGCATTTCAAAATCCAGGTCCCTGGGATAGAAATCCAGAGGCAAAGTTTTTTCTCTAAACTGTTTATCCTGCAGCCAGTTGCTGCACCCTCCTGGAATACTCCACCATTGCGTGATAGCGCATGGTTTAGAAATGCTGAGTAACCCCAGAAACCAGTGAGTAAACATTTGGAACCATCAAGACATGGAATCCATCCAGAGTGAGCATGCACCTGCAGGAAAGGGTGATTCATTCACTGCTGAGTCACTCAGTACACCTTGGTAGACAAAGGACAAGCACAGGACAGAGGGCATTCTGCTGCCCTGGGAACCCTCTCGCGTTCTCGGCGCGCCATTGTTGTTAGTATGGTGAATGTTGTGGATTACTAGTGCAGTTTTAGGATGGTGTTTAAGAAAATTCGTACAGATCCCTTATTGCCAAAATCAATAGGCAAAACATTTTCGACATTCACAGCAACTGAAACAGGCTCTAAAACACACATTGATAGTAAGCATGAAAAGGTCACTGAATTTCCAAATTGAAGTTCCCCGAAACCTATTTAGTGCAAGAAAAGGTGATTAAATTACCCTAAATCAATGAAGGGCACTGGAGACTGGAGTGAGCTAACTTTTGAAAATCGGTATGTTAACTATGCTTTAATCAATCAATCAACCAATAATCTGCATTCGATCTTCCAAAAGCAGATCAAGAAATATGCTACATATTAGGGTGTGGTGGTTCAGGAACGACTGGCTGTGTTTGATTCACCATTTCAAGCCATCACAAGACAAACATGGCCATGGCCACACAGACCAATATGGCACTGTGGCATTAAGCTGGAGGCTGATGGCTATGAGCAGGCGACAGGTAACAGCAAGGGGGCGGTGTGGCCAGGTCAGGGGGGATTTCGAGGGACAATGCAGAGGGAAAATTAAATAAATAATACATTTTTCCTCTGCACCGTCCTTCGAAATTCCCCATTACCTGGCCCCACGGCTGTTACCTGCACAGACCGCGGCTGGCTATGAGGCTGCTTTCAGAGCTGGATGAGCTGCCATGAGCAAACATGTGAGCTCTACTGCCCCAGTCTAGCTGCAGCCGCCTGCAGTGTAATGATCCTTTGAACATTGCTACTAGGGCTGATTTTGGTTTCCAGCCCAGCCTTGACTGTGGCAAAGATCAGACAGAGGCAATCTTTCAGAGGTCTTATTACATGTTACTGACTCTGTCCCAACCCTATTAGCTTTGCATGGATTCACCTTGCATATCACTGACTGTACACCAATCCTACCAAGATCTCAGATGAGCACCTGTCACCTGCCTAACTCTGCTCCGGCTCTACGTCCTCGCAGATCTGTGACTATTTCTCTCCTGAGGTCTCTGCTGATCCTTATGTGCTCCTGTGAAGTGGTTATTCAGAGCATGCAGATTCATATATCCCTAAAACTGAGATGGGAAAGAAGATGACTGCCCATCCTTTGTGGTACAAAAGGGGGTAGTAATGGATGGAGCATCTGAATCAAACACTCACACCCAGTCAAAAGAACTGGGTTTAATCCATCACCGCTCTTTAGCCCACTCTGCCACCCCAGTTCAGACACGGCGATATGCAAATCAGTCTGACCCTGTGCCTCATGGGAACAGTCCAGCCCGAACTGCCAAGCCATGTCTTCCCTGGACCGGAAACAAGCTTCCGACGACCGGTTTCTGGCATTCCAGCCGTCTTCAGCCCGGCTTGCCTTTGTGGACTCACCTCACTATTGTACAATAATATAGCAATGGCATAAGGCCATTTATCTTGAATGGAGAACCTTGGATCAAATATGATAAATGACACTTATAATCAATGGCTGAGCAACTGAGTTGGCAAAGTGGCAAGTCAGACTTTTCAAGAAGTCAACCAAGCAAAACAAATGTTTGCAGTAAGACACTCTATACCATAAAATGTCATAAAATCTAACGTATCATTGGTCATTGAGTTGCCATTAAATGAATGGAGATATCATCATAAATGTCTTTGGGTGAAATTTCCAAATGCATGATTTCATATTGTTGGATTAACCTCTTCAGATGCAAGTGAAGGATCTGAGACTAATTTTAGGCTCACCAAACAAGAAAACAGTCATGATCGATCAACCAAGCTGTACTGAGTAACCCAAGGGGCTAAGTGTTAGACCTGCCATTAAAAGAATTCCTGGCCACATCACTGTTTGCTCTGGACATACTCTGTTGGTCCCCAGTGCAAACACCACAGGTAATGACAAAAGCATGTTCTTTGCACGCTCCCTGACAGAAACTCTGATCCATCATTTCTGAGTAATTGGCCAAATCTAATTTTATCACAGCAAACACAGGTACCTATCTGTATTGAGCCGTAGTCCCACACCAGTTAGACCATCCCAGAAAACAAACATTTGAGAATAGCTTCAGTATGGCCCTTTTCACTGGGTCCTTCCTGCCTAGCTCCCTGCTTTCCTGGACTGATCCTTCCCTTTCAAAAAACCAAACCTCACAAAGCTGTGAGGGCACATTTTTAGGTCAAGCTTTCAAGACCTGTTGTATATACTTTAGTATATACTTCATTGTGGGCTTAAAGCCTGTGCACTGCTTTTCATTTTTTTGTTTCAGTGTCCTTACAAAATCTTTGCTTGCCAGTGGTCAATGCTTTCTCTTTGTCCCTTCTTTTTGTATTTGGCTCCTCCCACGGAGCAGGAACCCAGTACTGTATCTTAATGCTTTGGTTGTTTATCTATCCGTTTGGGGGACTATTTTTTAATTACTTTCCTGCTCATGTTACTCTGTGGATGCATGTTCAGCTTTGGTGCTGGTATTTAATTGCATCTTCCCTCCTCATTCCTATCATAAGGACTCAGACAGAGAAGCATGCCTTTGTTTTGTTCTGCACAGCGTGGCTCGCCCACCTATTTGGCGCACCTCCACTATCGTATCACTACCCCTAATATATATAGGTCCTTGAAAGACAGGTGTGTTTTCATTTTTACAAGCCCTTCTGCTCCAGGATGGCCGCTAAATAGATGCTACCTACACTCTACATGGACAGTAGGCTCTATTCAGACGCTCGGAAGGCGCACATTGTGTGAGAATCTGTGGCACAGCGGAACGTCTTCCATTTTCTGCGGCTCTTGTTTTAACTGCGTCATTGAGGAAATAGGTTGCTTGCAAGCCTACGCTGGGTTGCGGGTAGAAAACTATATGACATTCAGTCAATGCACACAGGTAAACTGCCATAGGCACCTCTTGACTGATGTTTAAATATGGGGGAGGGAGCAGCGATTGCTGGCGTGAAAAGGTTTGAAAAAGTGTGGTGCGGTCAGGAACGCACAGAAAGCCGTTGGGTTGTAGCGGCTATTATCGCTTGTTGCGTGAAGTCTTAAGAAGGCCGTGTTGTGTTTGTGGTTATGATTCTTAAACAACCCAGCTGACTATTAATATTTAATTTTAGGGGTGTGTGTTTTTGACAATGGTGCATGAGGGCACCAGGTGGCCGCAGAACATGGATATGGTCAGTGCCAGGAGCATGGTGCGTTGGTAAACGGATCTTTAAACTGTGCGAGGTCAATTGTCTTGTATGGATGCTTGGACGTGAAAAGTTCCAATATATTCTTTTTTTCCATGGCAGGGTTGGTGGTCGATGTGCCATACTTGAGTGGGGTGCTTATGGCCGCTTTAGATATAATTATTTTCCCTTTTTTTTTTACAAAGGATGATTAGCTTTTAGATGGAGGTAGGGTATAGGTGGTGCACACTGCTGCTTGTAGGCCATGCCGCCTTTTGTTTTCTCATGAAGCAACCTCTGGTCACTATTTTGTGCTATATACTTTCCCTAAAAGTCACTTGTTTCGCTGATTTTCCATTACAGGGTGGTGCTTGTTTCCCCAACAAATTGAGAGCAGTGTATTTCTTCCCAAAAAAGTTTCAAACATCTGGAGTTTGTGACACCTTCAGGTGGACTCCAGTCTTACAGAAGCAAGCAGATATGGAATCCTGGGGTCGCTTCAGTGCACAGAGCCTGACTAAAGAGCAGCTGTTCAGGTACAAATTTAATAGAGCAGGGTTTTGGGAAACTAGAAATGATGTCCCATAATTTTTGTTTCAAGCTCCTGTCGTGCTATCCACAATGCTCCTCTTTTTTTCTGGACGGGATGCCATAAGGAGGTGCCCTATCAAGTCAGTTGTAAACGAGTAGTGCTGAACGACAGTAAGCAACAGCCTAAACATGTCCATCATTCATTTCTTGCATTGATGCTCAATGTAGGTACCGTAAGATTTGTTTTATAAAGGAGTTGAATATTGCCTCATAGTAAGTAAGCAAAAAGGTATGGTTTTTGATTAATGAAAACCATTACAAGAATACATTCATGTAAAAGTTTTCATAAAATTACTTTTTGATCAATGCTCTGTTAAAAGGTTTTTAAATGTCAGTGCACACGTGCATAATTGAAAAGGACAGAGTGTTCAGAGTCTTTTTGCGGGGAGTCTGTGAAGAATTATACGCTATTTGTAGTAATAAGCATCTTTTGCTTGGATGCTACTAAAAATAAGAATTTAACAAGCTTCCCATTCAGGTGTGGATCCAGTGGGTTGAAGCATGCGAGTACTGCTTGTCTCCGTGTACGTATGCCTTGTTCGTTAAAAAAAAGTTTTTAGCAGGCCAACCTTTCCTTATTAAGCTTTACGTAAGAGCATATTATGTGTTCAATGTCCTCCTTTCGAACTCCACATAGCCGGCATGAGTTCTCGTAGTTCTTTCTCAGCCATGGTGGAAGATGAGGTGTGGCTGGCAGGATTCCTAGGTTGTGCTTTTAAAAGGCTTCTTTAGGCTTCCTTGTGTACCCTAGTTCAAAGTCTGCCTGTGATCCAAATGACTTATAAGTAGATAGAGTCATTCATGCGTGGCTCCTGTGTGCAAATGCAGCTTTGTCTTCTATAAAGAAGAGTTTCTTGACAACCTTTTTAGTGATGCATTTAAAGTGAAAATGTATGTTGTTGGAATTTCCCATAGATCGGCTAATCTGTTATGGCGAGCGATTCCTCCAAGTAGGCTTTGGCTAGCGAGGTAGATATGCTGCAGAGTTCCTGCCAGAGATGGTTTTTCAGTGTGTTTGTGGTGGAGTTCTTAATTTTATGCCAGCACTTGATGTACGAGCCTCGCCTTGCGAGGAGTTGCTGCGTTAGACCAAGCTAGAGCCGAATCTGTGCCGGCGATGTATAAGGCGGTAAGTTTAACATTACTCAGTATGCTTTTGTCATAGTTGTGTCCAGTAGTCCAGCATCCCTGCCTCTCATAACCTTGCTGACATATGTAATTGATGATGGAATTTTTGCTTTCGCAACGCGGAGAAGTGGAGCGAATGTTGGACCTGTCAGATTTGTTTTAAGTTGTCTTAGCGTGGTCGCAATTGCCATTCCTTTCCTCTGGAAAGCTTTGAGCTGATTCGTGAAATGACCCCCTTGTCGATCATAACACCTAGGTATTTATATACATCACAGTTGGTAATTGCATTTTTACCTAGTGACCAAGAGTGGGACCGTTTACCAATTATTGTCAGTGTTTTAGTTTTGTCGATGTTGACTTCCAGATAATTCTCGCCGATGTACCTGTGCAGTGTGTTGAGTAGCCGCAGTAGACCAACTAGAGTATGGCTGGTTAGAATGACATTGTCCGCATAAGACATGCTGGAAGTGGTTTGCCTCATAGAGCAAAGTGCTCTCCAAAAACATCAAGCACATTTGTTGTAAAAAGTAGCATACTTCCAGCCACTTGTTTGGAGAACATGCACCATAAAGAAGATGCCATGTACATCACGACATTTAGTACGTGCATGGCCGTCATGTGATAATGACTTACTTTAACCGTTAATTAATGCTTTATTAGCCATCCCACATTCGCCGCCCATCAGTCTGTCATAAAAATTAACAAATTACTTGCTGCTTACTGGCATAGACCGCATCGCTGCTTACAGTATGCAATCTCAAGCAAATAGATGGATACCCTCAAGATAGTGTGTTTCGTCTCTGAGTCGTGGCAATGCAGTTCTAGACTTTGCTGGGGCACCATCTTGTATTTGTAAAACGACAAGTCAGTTGTTTGGGGGACTGAGAGATCAGCTGTCCGTAAAGTGTAATTGACACTAGTGTGGTCATCGCTCTGTGTATTCTGCAGAGAGGCTAAATATTGGGCGTGTATGTAGTCTACATACCGTGATAACCCACTGAGAAGCACCATAAGAAACTTGCACAGCCTTGGCCTCAGCTCTGAGTCTTTCAAAAACACCCTGTCACCCGCACCCACTTTCTGAGTTCACCCAAACATGTAGAGGCGACTCAGTTTACAGTATGCATTGTGCAGCAGTCATATGTTGTAGAAAAAAACAAAAGAAATGCAGCATCGGAAAAAGTCAACTAATTTTAGGGAAATGCAAGATGAAGCGAAAAGTTCCAAACGCTGCATTGCTGCCAGGGCTGGACTGAGGACCGAAACCAGCACTAGGAAAAGACTCAGCCGGCCCCGGTGGGGGTTGGGGTGGCTTCTAGCAGATTTGTACTGTTTTTATTGCTGGGGGCAGATATTGCAGCTACACTGCAAAACCAGCCCCCGGCAACAATACCGGCCCCTTAGGGGTCTAAAACGGGCCCCTACTTTGGCGGCACACCGGAGAAACACCCAGTGCCCGCTACGGCCAGTCCGGCCCTGATTGCTGCCATAGATTACCTGAAAGGATTTTAGAGTCAGTCATTGTTGAGAAATCAATCAATGTTTGTGCATGTAAACTTAAGGACTAGAATAAAGGGGGCAAAAGAGACCCGATTCTATGTCTGTTTTATTTACTTCCAGATCAGCAAACCAGCAGGACATGCCTTGTGTAAAGCCCTGGTCATAATAGATGCAGAGGTGTACTGTTTGTTGTGAGTATTGTTCTCCAAAGAGTTGACACAAATAATCCACACTAAGACCAATCACTTTCACTCATTCATTCATTATAACTTTATTCAGTTAAAAGCAAATAACCATAAAAGTTCACACAAAATTTCATTATTCAAGGGTACAACCAGAAAAATCAGAAAATTACATTGTAGGGGGGACAGTCACATAGGGAATAATTAAAGTGGGATACTCACATACAAATTGATTTACGCAATCTAAAAACATTTTTATAAAATTCAGAGATAGATGCCACAATCAATATAGCATCTAATTTCTGCATTGCTAAAAAAGCTGAACGACAGCGATTAACTTCCATCTCCTTCAGTATGGAAACAATCAATCTTTTCTGAGGTAATATATAAAACTTACAGAAAAATAAAATATGGATATCCGATTGTTCTGATAGATCATCACACGGGCATTTCATTAAATCACGTGACCAAATATTCATAACAGGAAAGCTTAAAACTCTAAAAAGAATATTTAACCTAAAACGTGTTAAAACGAACTGCTCATGTTCATTCATAGAAAGGGTTAAGTATGGTTGTATTTTACCCTGAGCCAATATCAGTTGATGGGCTAACACTGTCTTTTTCTTTATTTCCTCACTAGCTCTTATATCTTCCAGATACTTCATGCACTGATTTTTCAGTGACTTCCTTGGGATATTGCACATTAAAAGTGGATCATCGTAATAATTCTGACAGCCCATTTTCACGAGAAAATCTTTTACGTAAACAAACCATCTTATCCTGCTCACATGATCTAAACTTATCACATCCCTTATAATAGCGTGGTTCAGTGCACACTCCTCATTGGTCCAGACCCTATGCCATAGAAGTATTGGCTGGACCCTAATTGTGTCTTCAATGTGCGGTTGGCCAAGTTCCATGTGACAGATGTAGCTTGAAACACTCTCAGGTACAGCTAAGATGTATCTCAAAAACATGTGTTCTGCAAGCTGGATGGGTTTTACATTGGCATAGCCCCATATACGGCGCCATAGACAGAAATTGATATACACGTAGCATTAAAAAAAAAGTTCAAGAATTGTTTTTTTCCCCCTTTTTTAGAGACATTTTTTAGGGCCATGATTGATTTACAAAACTTAAATCTTCTTGCTTTTATAGCACTTTCCCATATGCCGGCTTCATGAAACAAAATACCTAAATATGGAAAAGTGGGGGTGAAGTCTAAGGGACTAGCATTAATATAAATGACCTTTTTCCTTTTATTATACCAGAGCCACAATTCATAGAAAACGTTTTAGTGCAGTTAATTTTCAGGTCTAAATTTGACATAAAAGCATTAAAAGATGTTATCAGGCCTTGTAGGGCGAGGGGAGTCCGAGCCATGATAACCGCATCATCTGCGTAAAGAAGCGCAGGGATTGGTCTTTTGGCTACCATAGGCATATCCCTGCACTATTGGAGTAAACGTTTTTCAAGGCCATTTATATAAACTAGAAATAAAAAGGGGGTAAGAACGCACCCCTGGCGAACCCCGCGCCCTATGCCAAATGATCTTGTGCACTCTCCGTTTCTTCCATATCGTTCTGTTGCGGTGGCACCTGAGTATAATTCTCTTCGAAAATAAATTAATTTTTCTTCCACCCCCACATTTTCTAAAATTGACCATAATTTACTATGCGAAACGCAATCGAACGCTGACGTTAAGTCAACAAATGCGGAATAGATGCGCTCCCTCCTGGCCCTGATATATTTTTGTTGCAAAATAAATAGGTTTAAGCCCTGATTTACCGTTCCTACCCCTTTCTGAAACCCATACTGAAGATCACTGATAACAGAATTATCTTCCGCCCAGCTTTGAAGTCTACTTAAAATAATTCTCCCAAGGATTTTTATGGAAGAATCCAGTAAAGAAATCGGTCGATAGCACATACAATTTTGTCTATCTCCCTTTTTAAATATGGGCACGATAACAGATGTAAACCACAAGGGGTTTATGCCCATCTCAGAGGTGGCATTAAATAATTGTTCTTAAGATAGCCCACCACAGCTCGATATTATTTTTAAACAGATCAGGTGGTATGCCATCTGGGCCCGCAGCTTTACCTCCCCGAGTTGCTTTAAGGCTCGCAGTTACCTCTTCCAAGGTGACATCCAGTTTCATGCCCTTGGCCCTCTCTTCCCCTAGAATTTCAAATGGCGTTTGCTGCACCCCATGCGGAGTGCTATACAGTTGGGCATAGTGGTTTACCCATTCATCCTCTGAAATCGCAATTTCAATACGTGCCTTAGTATTATCAATAAAGAATGGGGCATTCACTGCTTTCCAGAAAGCAGATGAGTCCCTACTCTGTGAGGGCTCGCATAGTGACTCCCACGCGTCCCTTTTATTAACCGCTTTCCTTTTTTTCAATACCTCGTTGTAAATTTTCTGCGACTCCTTAACCAATAGTAGGTCACGGGGGACAGCATGTAGAGCGTATTTAAGTTTTGAGTGGGCCTTTTTGCATTCAGAGTTAAACCAACTCCTCGTCACTTCTTTAGGATTTTTTAATACCACCCATAGGCTATCCTTGATATGAGTTGCAATAATATGAAAATGTTTAATAATTCCCTGACTATCAGCATTCTCGTCCAGACAGATCAGGAAACTAGTTAAACATTTGGACATCAAATTGTATAAAAAATCATCTGGGACCAGCTTACTCCATTTAAGCGAATAGCCATTTTGTCTTCTCATGATAACATCTGGGACAATCTGCCTGCAAGTCTGTTCTCCGCCTAGATCCCGAAATGGGTTTAAGATTTCCATAATTAGTGGATAATGGTCACTTAATGCAATATTAAGAGTCTTACAAGTTTTAATCTGGCATCCATACCTAACAGAGAATAAAATAAAAACAATTGTTGTGGACGCACCCCTGCCAATAAATGTCGGCTCAAAGGGAGACTCTATTTGGCCAATTTCATTTGCGTACCCCAGATCACCAGAAAACAAAATATTATTAAAAAAAATCCCCACATATAGTATGCTCAAAATGTGTTAAATTGGTATCCTGGTCTAACATAATACTACAAACTCCTTGCCGTCCCCTTTTACAGATTGTACAATTAAAGTCGCCCCCCCCCAGATAACCGATACTTCTTTAAGGTTTGTATCAATTTCCTTTTTTAGTTTAATGGCCATTTTTTTAACGTTGCTTCGATATCAACAGAGGGGATGTTGTTATAAAAATTAATAATTATGACACAGGCCACCTTGTTAATACATATCTTCACCAGTTGATAATAGCTATTATTAGATAGTAGTTGGGCTTTCTCATATTTAAGCTGGTTCAATAGGTATATACACAGGCCCCCCTTAGCCCTGCCGTGTGCTACATCCACTGCCGATGTAAACAAAGTTTTAAAACCACAGAGATGGAGAGGCTCTATTATCCATGTCTCCTGGAAACTTAAGATATCATACCCATTTATGGTGTTATGCCAAATGAAGTTAGTTATTTTAGCTCTAAGGCCTGCCACGTTCCAGAACAATAAGCGGCATACTTCCCCATTTCCCGTAGGGATAATGAGATTACCTGGATCATTCCTTACAGAGGGCTCCCCAGTTAATTCTCACCCTAAGGGCAGGCTCCTGGGTGCATCAAATGTGCCAGAAAAAAAGGTCACTATTGCAGTGTGAGAGTTAAAGGGTTCATCCTTCTGTATGTGGTCACTGTGTCCACTTCTACCCATGGGGCCTCTCTCTGGGGGATCCTGCTCATCATGCTGCTTCTCTACTATCCCCTCCCTAGGCACCCTCACTGCCATCAGAACACTATTGAATGATCTTTCAGGTATCATTTGATTTTCACCATAACTGGGTATCTTTCTAGTAAGTCAATCAACCGCTTCTAGTCCTGATAACATGGCAAATCGGTTCGAAGTTGGAATATTAAAGTGATTAAAACTAGTGTCAGCTAGTCTAGCTGAATGGTAGTTTCCTGGTTGGTATCTTCCCAATGACATGGCTTGCGGTCTGGGATAAAAGTAACTTAGGTCCCGCATAAATATACCTCCCTCACCTCTCTGGATGCACCAGCCTTGGAGATAAGAAGTTACACGCCTATCCTAAAAATTAACAATAATCAATTCCCCTTGTAGATTTTTTGTCCTATGTCCCAACCACCCCACTCTCCTTACATGAAGGATTTCCCCATCTATGCTTGTTAGAAGTGGCTGTCTGTTCTTGCTTAACCAGTAAACGACTTTGTTTTTCAGCTCAAAATATCCCTCTGTTTTCCCAGTAGCTAATTCAGGGACCCCAGATAGGACAACTACGTAAGGAGCTGCCTCAGGCGGCAGGTCAATACGTGGTAAAGGTCTGTGTATTTTTCCGTCAATACTGCATTCCTTATCTCTGTTAGGGACTTTGTTTACCTGTCCCACAATACCTTCCTCTCTCTGTAATGAGGCACCATTAGCATTTTTCAGCGGTGCCACAGTATTAGGTAAGGGTGGTAACGTGGGATCCACCTCTCTTAATTCATTTCTTTTCTCCAGTCCAGGTGTTTTAATTGGTTTATTTTGATTTAAAATCTGGTTTTGAATCTGATTGTGTGGGGGGTCAGCCAATTTATTGATAAGTACGGTATTCGACTTTACCGCTTCCTCTATAGACCCCAACTTCTCCCCTATTCTCTTTAGTCTTTCAACCAGTGGTATTATCAGAGATTTCAGTAGTTGTTCGTTTTTTTCGAATAAGTCTTGGGTTTGAGAAGACACTGGGGAAGATGGGTTTACCTCTGGTTTCCTGGGGGCTAGGGCACTTTCCTTAGGTGGACTTATATGTATTTTTGGAGTTTTCGCCAATCTTCCCCATGTTTAACCCCCCCCACGCTTTCTTTTTGAGGCAGACCCCTGGCCTTGCGGAATAGATTGCAAGCTATCTTTAATTGTCGACTTTAGTGGGGGGCATAAGACACTCTCCTCAGATATGATTTCTAGATTGGGCTCTCTGCTTAAATCCTCTCGAGTAGATTCCCTGCTCAATGCTCTGGAAGCAGCCAGAGACAAAAGATGGGACGAAGTACTGTCAATATTAGTAGGGTCCTTATCAATACCAGATGTTAAAGGAATTATTGGTGGAGTAATGGCTAATTGAATTGGTCCCAAGGAGGATCGTTTATTATATAGAGGTTCTAGGGATAGACGTCGCTCAGTAATTGCAATCTCGTGTTCTAGGACTGATGCCGCCCTAGTAATAAACTGATCTAAACTCCCCTTAATTGTACCTCCCACCAAGGACTTCCTGTGTTTGCCCAATTTTGAATTCATCTCACGTGACTTTGTTCTAAAAAAAAAATAATTATCTGGTTATAAGGACAAATAACATATATCAGATAAACTTCTAGTTGGTGGTAAGTTGCGATTTCCTTGAAAAATGCACATTTTCAGGATTTTTCAAAGTGCCATGTATGTGGTGCACATACATGCCCCTTAGGGCATGTATGTGCACCACATGTGCACCCTTGAAATTAATCTCAATTTGCGATTAGCAAATTGCAAATCGCAAATTGAGAATAAATTCCCATTCCTTCCTATGGGCCAGGAGGCCCATAGAAATGAATGGGAAAGTATTCCTTAATTGCGAATTCGAATCCGTCATGAGCACAGCGCAACCGCGGCTCATGACGGAGCGGCTCCGTCACGAGCATGCGAGCGCCGCTCGGGCCCCCCCCCCTAGCGGAATTGCCGCCGCAGCGAAGGGGTTAAGAGGGGCGACTCTCCTCCGCTCCGAATGAGGAGCCTCTCCTGCACCCTGCCCCTGCCAACAGCTTCTTTTCTTTCTGATCTACTGAGCATAGTATGATTTCCAATCCGCAAGATGGAAAAGTCAGCTCTCCCGGTTTGGGGCTTTCTGTAGATCTACTTGAAGCCCTTGTGAGTATAATGGCATTTTAATTTAAAAACTGAAAATAATCCCTAAACAAAAGTTGTGATTTTAAAACCACAAACAGACGTGCAAATGCACTTATGCATGTATATATGTTTCTAAGCACATACACGTACACACACACACACACACACATACACAGACACACACACAAGAACACCCACACTGACAACCAAACGGAGAAACACAGTCTCACGCACATGCACACTTAGTCAGCTAGGCACACAAAGACATGCAATGAGACCCACACACAGGCACATCCACAGAGTTACAAAAATAAAACATCAAGAGCCTCACCCAGCCAAGGCATAAACACATACCACTACCCCCACACCATCTACTCAACAATATCCCCTATGAGTATTTCTTATCCATGCTAGAAATGTGTATTTGTTGTTGTTGGTGAAATAATATATGCATTTGTAACCCCGAGTGGGATGGGTATGCTCAGACGTGAGTCCCATGCTCTCCACACCACTGGATTCAAGCAGGCCGGGCTGAAGACGGCTGGAATGCCAGAAACCGGTCCTCGGAAGCTTGTTTCCGGTCCAGGGAAGGCATGGCTTGGCAGTTCGGGCTGGACCCGTTCCCATGAAGCACAGGGTCAGACTGATTTGCATATGGCCATGTCTGAACTGGGGTGGTGTGGAGTGCAAAAAAAAGATGGATTTAGGCCCAGATCTCTGTACTGGGGTGAATGTGTGACATTGTTCTGCATTCTGTCCATCAAATGTTGTTTTTGCTGGTGAAATAATATATTGCATTACAACAATATTAGGTAAATGCACCATCAAGTTGATGAATATGTTTATGCAATGGTAATGATCCAATCTCTGGATTTGGTGCCATCCGTGGTGATTTGTGCTGCCAATTCAGTTTAGGACACTTTTGAATCGCTGATCCTTTTCAGATTTGAAAGAGTCGTTTCACCAGAAAGGGATTTAAAGAGGAATAAAACCAGAGGGGAAAATGATTCCACAGTAGGACTGGAGAGGCTAGGTTCATTCATAGGATGCTGTAGAGGCCTCCCCTGGAAGACTCTGGCCTCTAACTCAAGGCATTTCCTGGCTAACGTTATAGGATGGCTGTGCACGGTCATAGCTATTCTTGCTGTTAGCCCTACATTTGAGCAGGTGGTGGCATAACACAAAACAGCTGGAATGAGATCTCCGGAGAACGTTCGCTGCATAAGAATTTCTGTGATGAGATGTCCTCAAGGACAGTGGTAAATGGCATTGTATTGAATAGCAGCCACGGCCGATAGTGGGAGTACCTGCTGGGCGGTGACGTGGGGAGCGGGAGGGGCAGGGTGGGGGGTAGTAATGTATGGATTACGGAGTTTAACAGGTAAGTAAACATATAAATAAATCAAACGTATTTCGTTGCGTGCACTGCATCGCATTTGGTGATGCAGTGCAGGCAACAGAAGTTTTATTTATTTATATGTTTACTTACCTGTTAAACTCCGTAATCCATACATTACTACCCCTCACCCTGCCCCTCTCCACGTCACCGCCCGACAGGTACTCCCACTACCGGCCGCGGCTGTTGAATAGAGCAAAACCCCTGACACTCGATGCAAAGACGGTAGTGGGGGATGGGAGCAATGCATAAGCCCCAGGACAGTGAAAACAGCCTTAACAACGCGGGCTGAGCCACTCATGCCGTTTCCCCACAACCCGAACCACGCTTGCCTTAACCACGCATATGCCTTAACCAGCCGCGGTCCGTGGGATTCCGATGGAAGATGCAGAGGGGAAATTAATTATTTATGTAATTTTCCCTCTGCATCGTCCCTCGGAATCCCCCTTACACAGCCCCACTGCTGTTACCTGCATGGACAGCGGATGGCCTTAACAATGCATAAGCACCAGGACACGCTCCGGAGTGAGACGTGCGCTATCCAAATACATATAACATATTATTACATAGAAATCAGGGCAAAGCCATGCCTACTAAAGTCCTGCAAACAAGAATGACCTAGCAGGATTGCATGGAACACCAGCAGCAAATGAGAACTAGCACAAACAATGAGCAACATTTGGGGTGGGCAATGTCTCATGATTTCTCATCACCCCATGCACGTAAGAATTGCAGAAATAACACATATTATATGATTTATGCTTGAGATGTCTGCGTCAAGACAATTTTACTTGAGGTTAAATGACAAACAAAATACTGCTCAATGACCTTTGCACCATGGCACAATCAGCATCATTGGAACCAGGCACCATCAGTGTTTGACTGGTTGATGACGTGATTGCGTTTCCTCCTTTCTCAAACAACGTCATTGGCTACCTATCGTCAAACACATTAATTTTAAAGTGGCCTGCATGGTATTCAAGACCTATAATGAGACTGGACTTTCCTTATTACCCAAGAGGTTTTCAAATTATTTCCCAAAGCTGTTTGGTCACAGTCCCATGTTTTGCTCTCCAATCCTATGTACAAGTATAAAACGTTTGGATGAAAATATTGTTGACCAACTAAAAAACCAGAAATTGTGCAATCAACTCTCAGGCTGGATGCTCTGTTCTTTGATGCACTTCCATAAAATGCCACAAATGTGGCTATGCTCTGTATTTATTTGTTTTCTTCTGAATGTAGTCAATTTGTCCCCGACTACATCTGTCCGTTAGCACCAAGAGACTCCAACTGATTGTTTGTTGCAATGTATAAATGTCCCCCCAAAAACAAAAAATAAACTATTAATAACAATAATTATAATGATAAAAATTATAACAAGAATAATCATTATTAGTATTGTTATGATGATTATTAATAATAACATTATTATTAATAATAACGATACTAATGATAACAATAATACCCATTATTTTTATTATTGGTATAATTAGCAGTATTATTATTAGTATTATTATTAGTAGTATTATTATTATTCGTATTATTGACAACAATGACACCTCTAAAAATAATAATAATAATCTTTCTTTTTATTATTAATATTATTATTTGTAGAATTAGCATTATTAGTAGTAGAATTATTATTAGCATTAACAGTAATAATACCTCTAATAATAATAATAATTATTATTATTATTATTTGTATTATTGTCATTTTTATTATTATTTGCCTTGTTATTCTTGTTGTTGTTATTGCTATTATTATTACTATTATTATTATTATTAATATTATTATTATTGCTATTATTATTATTATTATTATTGTTATTATTAATATTAATATTATTATCATAAGCCACAATGTAAATATGATGTGCACTTTTTGTCCATTGAAAAACTTAACATTGTCCTGTAAGAATGGCGTGGCGTGAATTGTCTTGAATCAGCCCGTTAGAGCCATCTTGGAAAATAGGATTTCTTAGCAAGCAACTTTAGAGGGATACATTAATGTGAGAACACATTTTGATGCCTTTAGAGATATTTACTGAAGCTAGAAAGCACCACAACTTGTGTGACAACTTATTGCTGAAGTGGGACAGTGTAATAACTTGTCTTTGTAGAACATTAAAATACATGCTGATGCATTTGGTCATAGTCTATGAGAACTAAGTGCAAATAAGAATGTCCGCGTACCAGGGCCTCCGACTGATGTATGAGCGGTAGTCGCAGACAGACACTGCATAACGTTTGTTGTGGTGACACTCTGGTCAATCTATGGCTGGAGTATCCTTTCCAAATCAGCGGTGCACTCACTTTCTGCACAACAGCTATCACAGAAGAGAAGACACAACATCTAGAAGGCATGCATAAGGGCACCTATCCTAGAACCTAAATCTTCTAGGTAGGACTTCTGGAAGCAGAGCAGAGCCAGCAGCCATGCTGATCCCAAGTGGGACATAAATGGAGAAGCTCAGACTATGGCATTCGCAGGGCTGTGCATTTAAATTACATATAGATGAAATGGAACAGGGATTTCATTTAACTTAGGGATGCTGCACAGGGCGTTGGGGGTGTCACAAGCGACATTAAAAACCTTTAATTCCAAAAAAGAAATATAGCATGAAGCAGGAAATTCATCCCATGAATTTTACTGGCCGAGGATGTGCTACAGTGAATTCCTCAGAGTAAGTTTGCCTAAATTCTGTACATACAGTCATGTTGCAAAATGGACGTTACAAGTGGAGCTCCCCTACGTTCCCTGTGCTTTCCTATACAAACATACTTAAGAGAAGGGCACCTTGCACCAGAGAATTTAACATATATATCATGGCAGGGGTTCCAATAATGGCAGAAAGATCATATGAGAGGCATAATCTGTAAAAATCTTAAATTCTCTTTATTTCAAATCATGGACAATTCTATATCTCACACACAAGCCCCTCTCGCTCATAAGTGTGTGTTTTATGGGATCAAATGCTACCCTTCAGAAACAATACTAAACCAACTTTGGAAAATAATTTGTGATCAATTAGTTGTTATCCACTGCAAATAATGTTTAAATGCTGAAGGTACCTACTACATGAACATATATCCATACATTGTTTTACTATCCTGTAATCAAACCAACAATCGGTTTTATTTGACTAAAAGCAGAAATCTGTTATTTATTGCTTATTATGAATTTTTTGTAAATTACTTGCCTGATGTTTTTATCAGATCATCTAGAATACATGTAAATGTATTATTTGTTGCTGGTTGTGAAAACATTCCAATACTGTGAATGCTATGTTCTTTGATTAAAATTTTACAAAAATATCCATGCTTGCATCACATACCAAAAATAATGGTCGTACCTTCAAATAACTGCTGGGCTCTTCTTGTTCCATAGACATCTTGTCTTGCTAAGGCAGAACAAATCTTCATTTTGTTATAAATAATTTCTTTGTGCCAGAGAATTCAGATCCACGAACAACTGAGGGCTTCCTTCATGGAAAATGGAAACCCTCATCTTAAGACAAGGATTACAACCAGTCATGTAAATTGAGAGACATTTACGTTCTTATTTTACATAAATCGCTGTTCGTCAGCGGCAAAAGAACGTGTTAGACACTCCGTCATTTCAGATCAAAAAATGGATTGATGAAACGCGAATGTGTAAAAAAAATGGCTAGTGTCCCTCTTCTGTTAGTTGGACGGCTAGGCTTTTTTTCTTTAATTTGTTGAGAATTTTAAATTACTGTAATTGACTTTAAATAACTGACATTATTTGACACTGCAACAACAGAGGAGTTCCACTGAATGACAATAGCACAAAAGAGCTTTGTTATCTTTGTTTGTCTGCCTGAATGAATCTCAACAAGTTTTCAGGGACTTAAAATTGCAGAAGACATAATAGTGATTAAATGACCGATCAGATAGACTTTCATCTCCATTTCACTGATACTTAACAGAGTCGAACACTGCGCTCCTTGGACAAAATGTGTTTAGTAAATTAGCAAATTTTTGGACCGGATCATTTATCCTCCAAAGACACTCACTCTTTGATAGCAGTCAGTGAGCAAATTCCCTGTTAGATGTTTTTGCTGCACTTTCATTCATTAAATATTCCAGAAATAAAGGCAAGACTACTTTCTTTCACAAGGACTCTTAAGGTGAAGGTAATTGTTGAAGGATAGGGGATTGCGCTGTGAAAGGGAAGCCTTATCCGCGCACACCATTGTGTGGAAATAACTGGTGAGTGTTGCATGCTAACAATTTCTATTGAGGTTGGCAATCGCGCAAAGAATAACAAAAAGTAAAGTTTCTGACGTTTATTAAAAAAATAAAATATTTGTTTTTGAATGTACACAATTTAAAAAATACGATTGCAATGGTCAAGGTGTTACCAGCTAAGACCTACTAGAATTTCAGATTTTTATAGTTTTTAAAGCAGTATTAACATTTTAAACAGTAGCTTTAAAAGGGATATTACAGTTTTTATTTGTCATATTTGAAGCACAGTTTCCAACTGTGATTTGCAAACTAATGATCAAACAGCTATAGGCGGAATGCTGCTGAAATAGAAGCAAGAGATGGGTAAGTGGCACATGGTACAGGGAGAAATCTCACATTTAAAAGTCTTTCTCATAATCTTCTACAGATTAGGCCCACACACATTCACTATTATTCAGTGGGGGCAATAGCACAAGGGGGCTGGGGTCATATGCACAGGATCTCCCACTGAGGTTCTTAAAATACCCTACTTTAGGTGAAACACTTCCCTTTATGTATCAAATATGTCTCCTTAAAGTCGTGTTTGAATGCGAAAAGACCGCGGATACAAGAGACATGATGCATCAACAGGCGCATTGTTTGCGGAAAATCCTGTTGTACGCCTGAAAAATAAGCATCATCCCCTCCTGAAGTACTCCTCTCCTCACACAAGAGCTGACAATGCAGATGCAAATAATAAACAGATCCGCTGCACAAATTCCTCTAGAAATCCTCCTCTTCCGCGGCAGCATCTTCGACAATCAGGAATATCATGAGCGGTACACAAGGATTATCCGGGAGTTGTGTCAAAAACAATGTACACCCCTAGCACCAAGTGCAGGCAAACATTTTGCAATTAGAATAAAATCTAGAAATTCAAAAGAATGAAGTCATCTGAAACCGAGAAACAAACAAATTTGCTGCTTGACCCTGTCGCGTAATCCTGTTTCCCATTACATGCTGTAAAGAGTACTTCATAGCAAGCTATACAGATGGTGTGCAGGGTAAGTGCCAAGTACTGTCTTTCTATGTTTACATTTCAATTTTCTCTAAAGTTTCCTGGTGGTAAAATTAGGATGCAGAACAAAAAAATTGCCATCCTGTGGAGTGGGAACAGTGAAAATCCATTTTAAGGAATTTTAACAGGTGAGTGTGCAATTCGCAGTCAGTCTATTTCCCTTCTTGTACTGAAATTCACTTAAGGATGCATAACTGTGCTCGTGTACAATATATTGATTTTCTCTTGTTGTGAAATTAAGGCACTCTCGTAAACCATGTGCAATGTTTTTAGTTAAATATTTCTGTCTGCTTGCTTTTGCTAGCTTAGGTACAGTTGTGCAATTTTAAATGAAGCGTCTGCCATTCTGTTGTGGCTTTTTTTCTCCATTTTTATCACTTAACTATTTTCAAACCCTAAATATCTGGGAACTTCGAACCAACATTTATCACTTATTGCTCACACGGGAGACAGAAAATGCCTCACATCGCATTGACAATATGTTATTTTTCTATCCAAGGAGGTAGCAACGATATATTATAAGATTTCAAGATTTATAGACCATGAAAATATGTCTGAGCCGTTGTAGACTGTAGGGACGGGTGAAATGTCCACGTCTCTGTAGGGAGTTTTTTTTATTTATTTATATGAAATAAATACATTCTGGTTACGCTCTTTGTAGCCCGTGGTTGCAATCTGGTTTTATGCTGATGCGCTGATTTTATTATGTGTGAAAAGTCTTAATGTAATAGTATCTTAATTATCAAGTGTTTAAAGTTTGACTGTGATGACATGCATATGCCTTTATCTCTAAACAACTAGTTTTAATTCAGCAAGAAGAGTTGACCGTGTATGAATTTAAGAAATCCCTCATGAACGCATTCCTCCCAGGCTCTAGGCGCTACATTCCTTTGTTAAGTGTCGGTTTAATACATCCAGCACTGCCTCCTCACAGATTTCTCGCGTTTCTACATACCTGTACCCATGACCTCTGATGAAAAACTGAATGACTGTGAGAAGTTTCAGATATGGTGTGCATCCTTTCACCTGCATATTCAGTCGCACTCACAACCTCGCCTATCAAGGAATATGATTATATGTACACCCTTGTCTGAAAAACTAACAGCCGTTTCCAAATAATGGCGTTCTAGTTGCAGTTTATGTCTTGTTTCTGCATCTTATCAAAGTTGCCGTGACTTTTCGATGCCTCCAGGTGCGGGTGTAAAACTGCAAAACACAAAAGATAAATTATCAAATAAATGAACAAATTAGTATTTTGTTGTTGTTGTTTATTCTCTTTAATAGTCTTCCTTAAATGTTACAAATGTATCTTTCTTAAATGTGGACTGTCTCTATGCTGCACAATCAGACGGATTTGTTACTTCACCAGACCAAGGCGAATTTACGTTTTTTCTTCTCAAATAACAGCTGTTGCAGCCTCTTAGCTCCTGCTGTGTATCAATTAATATTACCGTCTAAAACTCTCTGGGGCATATTATCAAGGGGGTTTATCTCCGCTTTTTTGGCTTTAAAAGCCAAGAAAGCTGAGATAAAATGATCTCCCTATTACCTAGCTGTCGCTAACACCAGTTAGCGACAGCTAGTAGGAGATAGCGACCATCTTGGGCCCCACTTGTCATGTCAGTGATATTTATCACTAATGACATGCAAAGTGGGCGTGCCAAGATGTTAGCGACTGGAAACAGTCGCTAACATCGCTATCTCCTATAACCAACCTTTGGAGATATTCTCGCTAAGCGCGAATATCTCCAAAAGCTAACACCTGCCCTGAGCCATGTTATCCAATGGGAGGTGGATAACATGGCTAAGAGCATTAGCTCGGTAATGCATGAATATCGCTGACTTTTCAGCGATATTCATGCATTGTGGCCGATTTTTATCGCATTTGCGATAAACCTTGGTAATACCAAGGTTTATCTGCAATAAAAATCGCCGCAGCTCAGCGGTACATTTTTGTCTCTAACCAAGCAATAGCAATAATTATCGCTATTGCTTGGTAATATGCCCCTCTGTTTCTTTCCGAAAACAATTCTTTGAGAAGTCGATTTGAAACACCCTCATTTTAGATTTGTAATGAACTTGGTGCAGAATCGAAATCCCTGATTGGAGTCAGGTTGGTGAATGTGGTAAGCTGTGACATGTCTTTGGCAAGGTGACTGCCCTCAGGTTTATACACCCCACTGAGGATGTATGTCAGTACAACGCGATCTTTTAGATTGCAGTACTTTACAACGCGGTTATTACAACGCAAGTCGTTACAACGTCTTGCGTTGGAGGGCGCAGATTGAGGAATATTATAATTTTATATTCCAACACCAGTCCACGTAACAGTAGAAAAGGTGTTGGAATATAAAATTACAATATTCCTTAACCAACAGCGCCATCCAGCGCAAGTCGTAGTAAAGACTTGCGTTGTAAGGGCAGCGTGGTAAAGGTCGTGCGGTGTAAACACCGCGCTGTAAAGGACGTTTACCCCCCGCTGACTACATGTAGGACTCCATCATCCCAACCTTCGAATTACGTCATTGGTTCCATTTCAATAAGCAAATTACCTGTATAGCCTTCTGTTTCACACTAATGCATTTAGATAAGAAACCCAAAACACTAACAAAATGAACCCCCCAAAAAATAGTCTTCATTACACATTCAATCAATCAATCAATCATTAGCCAGTATTGCGAGGCATCCATGGTTCAAATTGGATTGCCCACCTGTATTATTGTAATGCCAATTGAATATTTATGGAGTGGCAAGCCAGACTGACTGGTACCCTGATTAGGGGTAAAAAACTCACGAGGGCGTTCATTGCTCTGCCCTTGCAAGAATCACATTTGCATGGGGGAATTGGAAGAATGCTATATGCAAATGAAGTCTGGACACCAAGTACACCCCTTTAGCACTTGACCCTTCGGGTGGTGAAGTCAAGCAGTCCAAGTCTTTCTCTGTGAGGTAGTGAGACATATAAGCCAATACATCATTGGCCAGCCAGTATCTTATGTAAGAAGAAAATGCTACTTTTAACACACAACTCAAGTCAAGTATAACTTTATTCGGTTAAATTAAAGCCATCAAAGTGGATACAATCAATTAAATACATTCATTACAGTTCCTATTCCATGATATTACACAATTTTTAAAACCCATCAGGTACAACACAGTTCTGTCCAACACACTAAGTACTAGATTAATAAATATTAAAATTCTAACAAAGGGTCATGAATAAGTCATTTAAAAGATAGCCCCAATCATGCAATCATCAGTCTATTCCTGCTCCTAATGGGGGCAATTAAAAAGCGTGCAACCCCAAAGCACACCATAGGCGAGGCCAACATTTGTAGATAAACTAACGCTGGTCTAACTTTTCCAAAATGTTGGCCTTTTAGGAGGGGGATGATAAATTTCCACACAACTCAATACTGTACATACAAAATCCGAACGCTGGAATACGATACATAGCAATCCAGGTAGAAGTTATGAAGGATCCACCTGTTAGTATCTTGGGCTGTTGCAAATATAAAATGTTTGCACAAAAATACAGACGTACTAGCTTGGGTCCATTTCACTTTTTAAGGGAAATGCTTGGTATGAATCTCCTGGTCCCCAATGGATACTCCATCTACCCCTCTGAAAGTTGATAATGGCTGGTTTCTTGGTTCATGACATGTCCCAAAGTTCACAGTTCTAGCGACAATGCCACTGTCTTGCACTGTACCTTCATTCTCAATCAAACTGATTTTGCAGAGCACGGCTAATCACCCGTGAGGGTATCCAGGTGCCGAGAGCTATTCTGCTCTGGTGGCATCAGTTGAATAGCCAGGTCTTGAGTCCCTTTCTGAATTCCTGGAGTAAGAGTGAGATCCAGAGATGGAGGTAGAGGCCATTCCAGGTTTTTCTGGCAAGGTAGGAGAAGGTGCATCCTTCACTGTTGCTTCAGCGGATGTTGGGGATACGAGAAAAGGCGAGTGAGGTGGAGCACAGGAGTATGGGGGTTTGGTGGAGTTTCATGCCTTGGTTGACGTATGCTGGTCCTTGGTTGTGCAGGGCTTTGTAGGCGTGGGTCAAAATGTTTAATTGGCATCTCTTGTGGATGGGGAGCCAGTGAAGTTCCTTCAGGTGAGGAGTGATGTAGATCCATCTAGGGAGGTCGAGAATGAGTCTGGCTGCTGAGTTCTGAATGGTCTGCAGTCTTTTCAGGTGTGTGCTAATTCCTGCATAGAGTGCATTGCCATAGTCTAATCGGCTGGTGATGAGGGCTTGAGTGACGATGTATCTAGTGGAGACTAGGAGTAATTTGAAGATCTTGCGAAGCATGCACAGAGTGAGAAAGCAGGAAGAGGAGACTGCATTGATCTGATTCTTCATGGTGAGTTTGCTGTCCAAGATGATGCTGAAGTTCCGGGCTTTGTTCGTAGGGATGGGAGAGAGTCCCAGTTCAGCAGGCCACCATGAGTCATTCCACGGAAAGGTGTTGTTCCCAAAGTTCTGCACTTTTGTCTTTTCTGTGTTAAGTTTGAGGCACTTGTTTTGCATCTGTCTGCAATGCTGGTCATGCACCAGTAGCAGTTGGCCCTAGTAGTGAATGAATCTTCGAATAGAGAGAGGATGAGCTGGGTGCAATGTGCGTAGAGATGTTGTTCAGTCCATGGTTCAGATGATGTTTTTGGGCTCTGAGGTGAATGGTGGAAGGTGGATTTTCTGTGTTTTTCTGGTGACGAAGGATGTGGTCTATTTGAGAGCATCCTCTTGGATTCCAATCTGATGAAGCCTCTTGATCAGGGTGTGGTGGGACACATTTTCGAAGACAGACAAGAGGAGTATCAGGGTTGCCACTTCTCTCCGGTCTGGTAAGGTTCTTATGTCATCAGTGGCTACGACCAGGGTGGTTTTGGTGCCATGGTTTGTGTGGCATGCAGATTGGGATGAATTTATATTGTTATCCCACAGTCTTTTTCCCCGCAGGGAATCACAACGCGGTCGTTACAATGACCGCGTTGTGATTCCGCATACCATTACTCCGCAAGTCGGAAAAACGACTTGCGGAGGGGGGCGCTGGATGTTGGAATAGTATAATTTACTATTCCAACTCCAGTCTGTACGGACAATAGGGAAAGTGTTGGATTTTTAATCCAACACCCCCCCTCCTCCGCAAGTCGTTGTTCCAACTTGCGGAGTAATGGTATGCGGAATCACAATGCGGTCGTTGTAATGACCACGTTGTGATTCCCTGCGGAGAAAAAGATTTGTGGTAAACATTGTTTACCGATTGGGATACATCCAGAAGATCATTGTTCTTGAGGTATTCCGTGAGTTAGTGGTTGATAGCCTTTTTTAGAACTTTGTCAGGAAAAAGGAGCAGGGAGATGGGCCGGTAGTCCTGAGTTTGTTGGGGTCAGTGGATGGTTTCTTGAGGAGGGGTTTGACTTTAGCATGTTTCTACTCCTCAGGTAACATGGCTGAGATGATGAAAGTATTGAAGAATGGCTGTGAGGCTGTCACTGAAGGTCTTGAGGCAGAGGTTGAACAAGTGGTGAGGACAGGGGTCGGTGGGTGCTCTAGAGTGGACAGAGTGCATGATGTCTGTGGTGCTCTGAGGGGTGAGCTGGTCCCAGGCGGTAATCCAGTGGTTGGGGAAAACAACTGTAGGAGCAAGAAGGCTGGGGATGTTGGAGGCAGTGGGTTGGGGTTTGAAGTCTTTGTAGATGGTGGAGATCTTTTCATTGAAGAAGTCCTCCAGAGTGTTGCAGAGTTTCTGGGAGGGGTTGATGATGTTTTCCTTTGCTGAGGGATTGGAGAACTCCTTGATGATGCTGAAGAGTTCATTGCTGTAGTTGGAGCTGGCTTCAATGTGGTTGGCTAGGGCATTCCTTCTTGTCTCTTTCAAGAGTCGATGGTAGTGGTTGAGTGATGTCTTGAAGGCAGTTTGGTCAGTGGGCTCCTTGTTGATGCACCTATTCCTTTCACTTTGTTTGCAGGTGAGTTTTGTGGTTCGCATTTCCAAGGTATATCAGCTCAACCTTTGGTGGATCTCTTGAGTTTGGTAGGTTTGATGGGGGTGTCTCTGTTGGCACAGTCGGAGAACCAGGTGGTGAAGTTCTTGACAGCATGATCGAGGTTGGTGGTGGATTCAGGGTGGGCGCTTACAAGGGCGTTGGTCCATGGGCTTTTGGATACCTTGGTCCAGCTGTGGTGCACTGTGAAGTGCTGGGTGGTCTGGTGGTGGCGCTGGGGGCTGCTGTGAAGATGAAGTGGACAACAGAGTGGTCCGTCCATATGAGCTCTGTGGCATGGCTGTACTTAATTCTGTTGCTGCTGTGAAGATAGGGTCCAGCATTTGTCCTGCAATGTGTATCGGGTCAGTGACAAGCTGGGTGAGGCCAATGGCTTTCATGCTTTTGAGAAGACTGACTGTGCTGGTGTCAAGGTCGTTGAGGTGAAGGTTGAGGTCTTCGCGGAAGATGTAGTGTTCGCTGTTGATGGCTCGGGGAGAGATGAATTCAGAAATGGCATCTCAGAAGCTGGGGCATGGTCCTGGAGGTCTGTAGATGAGGGTGCCTCTGAGGGTGGTTTTGCTGTCTGTTCTAAGTTGGAAGCTGAGGTGTTCCATGATTGGGATGGTGTTGTCCATGGAGGTGGTGCAGAGGGTAGATTCTTTGATTTGATGGGGATCCCACCTCTGTGTTTGTTGATGCGGTCCCAGTGTGCAATCTTGCAATTGTTGGTTGTGGCGATGTTGGGTGCGGAAGCAAGGTTGAGCCAGTTATTGGTGAGGAAGATGATGTCAGGGTGCGGTAGGTGATGGTGGTGTGCTTGCAGAGCATTCGGGCATTGAGTAGGAGGCAGTGGAGTAGGTCGGGCATGGTTGTGGGAGGCATGGTGGGGCGGCTGCATGAGCGTGTGCTCTGGTGATGCATGTGAAGAGGCAGTGGTGGCATTCTAAGGGTCCTGCTGTAATACATGGAGAGTTTTCACAGCAGTTGTTGTGGCATCCAGGGCTGTGGGAAGTGAGTTTGGTACTGGTGTATCTGCAGTTGACAGGAGATCCACGGCTCCTGGCATTAGGGGCGGTCCAAGTGCGGACAGGTGCACAAAGGAATACCATTGGCATGCCCGAGACATAGCCACAGTTCCGCCTCTATTAAGTAGGTCCTAGGAAGTGGAAAGCGGGAGCGGCGGGTGGCAGGAAAGTCAGCTGCGGGTTCTCTGTGTACAGCACCTAAAAACACAGCATACAACAGGTTAGCAGGCAACAGCAATTACAAAGTATGTGGAATTAGCAAACAGGCAATAATGCGGGCAAAATTAGGAGTAATGGCAAAGGCAGGCAACGATATGCGCACAATGAATAGAATGGCAGAAGCAGGCAACAATAAAGACAGACTGAGTGGAATTGGACGAAACAAATGACAACAGATGAGGCAAGAATCAGCAAAATGCAGTCAGCAGAGGGAAGACAGGAAGGGGTACAGAGGGTAAGAACAGAGAAGGGTAAAGGGAGAAACAGCCAAGCAAAGATCTTGCAGCAGTGATGGCTAGTTGGCACAAGAACCTGCTCCTTTGGTGGGAAGTATCTGCACATATGTAACGCTTACAAAGCAGCCATTATAAACAATGGGGTATTCCCAAAATGTCCCTGGACCTGGGTATCGGTTATTATGAAGAAACAAAGGTCCTGGAATAATTATTCAAGGAAGAGTTAGATTAACAGAATTATCAACTTATTTGAGCTTACATTAATCAGCTCCCAAATGCCTGTAAATCGTGAAAATAAATGTGCAGAAAAAAACACTGAGTATTATTACAATATCTTTATTTAGTTATTTAAAGGAACTATTATTAGAGGGTCAAGAAGGTAGGAGAATGTTCTAGGGAACATGTAAGAAGGAGCGCTCAAGTGTATATATATATATATATAGGAGTCAAGAAAGCGCAAAGTGTTTAGAAAAATAAACGGCATATATTTACAAGACTGTACAAAACTGATAATCAATAAACAGTTAGATGCAACTTGGCCACATGCAAATTATTCATTTGAATTTGTAAGGAGATTTTCTTTAAGGTTGTAAACAGGGGTAATGTGGAAGGGGAAATGGCCCAGGTATGGTAGGGGTAGGATTGACGTTTCGATCTGGTTATCAGCAAAGGAGGGACTTTAATACCTCAGCTATGGGGATCTTCCTCAGGACAAGGGGACGGGTGAAGTGACCCTCATCACTCTTGCAATGCTCAATTGGAGTCCAAAACCTGGTTACACCAATGCCCGTAAAGTGGCAAGGGCTAGCTAAGGACAAATCCTGTTATGCAGTAGATATAGACCATGGCGGTGGTGCCGATATCCTCCATGGAACGTAATATTCAGGCCCGTATTTGTGGCAAAAGTTGGCTAAATGAATCAGGCAATCCAGGGCGCAGCGTGTCCAGTTGTAAAAATCACGCTGCGGTCTCTCTGTGTACAGCACCTAAAAACACCGCAAACAACAGTTTAGCAGGCAAAACAGGCAACAATAGAGACAAAATAAACAGAATCAGGCAACAGTAATGATAAAGTTCGCTGGATTAGCAAACAGGCAATAATGTGGACAAAATTAGCAGGAATGGCAAAGGCAGGCAACGATATGCGCAAAATGAATAGAATGGCAGAAACAGGCAACACTACAGACAGACTGAGGGGAACAACAGATGAGGCATTGTCTCCAGGAACTGTCATGATATTTATGTGATAGGGCGCGGATGAGCCCATCTCACCTTTGTTTTTAACACCCGCCCAACCCCCAGTAGACATCTTATTATGCACTTTAACTTCTTGTACTCACCCTTTGTGATTGTATTTTTATCTCCATCTTTTAACCTTTTTTAGCTGTGTTTTAACCCAATGTTACTGGTACTTTGAAAGTTAACTGGTGTAGAGTCCAAATGAAAATGTCCAAATGACACCTTGTTGCTTAGGGGTACACTGCGATTTTGCACATCCCTTTCGGCCCAAAAGATCTAAAAATGTGGGTCTATACGTGGGATATTAGTTGAACTTGCACTTTATTTGAACATTTGCACAGGTCTGCGAATAGCTGACCCAGGGACTAGTAGGATGCTCCACATTGATCAAATTTCGATCTCTTAGTCCACTTCTCCTTCCTGGTGGGTGCCTGCTAAGTCTTTATGTACAATGACATGCTTGTTTTGCAGGACTTAAGCATTGGTCCTTGTGCTCAGTAGAATAGACGGATCAGCGTGATGTCTTGCATGAAATTATTTGGACCCAAGAGTATAATGTCTGCATTTTTTAGACTTTCTATTTGTACGGCACTAAAGGATATTGATTGGTTGTTTTTATTACGTCTTTATTTGTACTTTTATGATCCATTGTGATCGAAATAAAGTTTTATGATGATGATTGTATATTATATATTATTTTTGGGGAAAAAACAATAGCCTAGTTAGGCAGCTAAAACTGTCTCAAAGAACAGACCAAAAAGGAATAATATTTTTAAGGAAATTATTTAAATTTATTCACTAGTGTTTTGTAGAGAAAGAGTTGACAAACACTCAATAACTAAGGTCTCTATTCCCAAAACTGAAACCAGCATGTATAATTAATTACCTTATCTTGAGCCACTGTAATATATCATACAAACTTACTAAACACAATAAACTCTTCAAAGCAATTGACATTTTATTAAATTGTTATTGCAGAAGCACCAGCGCGTCACAGCAGCGCTTCAACCAACATCTTGCCGCACCCGGTCCGCGGGTGCCGCTTCGCTGTGTGTGGCGGGGCTGAAACAGCGCGGAGAGGAGTCCGGGTCCACCGAGGCTGACAGGCGGTACTGGGCGTGTGCAATCAGCGGGGCTGCGAGCGTGCGGGGACTTCAATACCCAGAAGTCCCTGCAAGACAGTTCCGGTCCGCTCTCCCTGCCGGCCCGCCCCCCGCCCCCCGCCCCCCTGAGACCTGAAAAGGGTGTTCCAGCGGCCAAGCGAGTGGGTCACCTTTACCTTCTGGCTACAAAGTTGCACTGACGGAGGATTGCAGAAGCACCAGCGCGTCACAGCAGCGCTTCAACCAACATCTTGCCGCACCCGCTCCGCGGGTGCCGCTTCGCTGTGTGTGAGAGAAAAAGAATGTACCTTCACAACCACTTAATTTGAAGAATTATTTTAAACAGAAATAAACGCAGATCAATACGTTTATCCTAGCCTTTGATTTTGGCTACTTAGTTTTTAATTATTCAACATTTTTATAAAAAGAAGGACTTGTAATCAACTCAACAGAGAATCCATTTTAGTGATGTCCTACTAACAATACACATAACAACTGAAAATATCACAAATCAATTGTACATACTGAAAAAATATAAACAAAACTCACAAATCTTATCTACAACAACAACAGCTATGACATATAATGATCAAATCATATAAGCGGTGAAAACAGTTGGAACATAGTGAAATCATTCTTGCATATTTAAACAATTCATGAATGAAAAAGAATGCAACTGTGGGAAATACAATTACAAATTTATGCAAGGATTCCTATCGTTCAAGATTCAAACTATACTTAATATAGTGGCCGACGCGTTTCAAGTCTCGGTTTTTAGAATTGCCGGACTCTCATCAGGGCTGGATGAGTCTTTTGAAGGTAAACCAACTGTTTGTAAAGAAACAAAAAACCGATTGAAAATACTCTTCCCAGAACGTCTTTATAACAAAGCAATCGTTTAAACTTAAAATTATGCTCCATACCTGGTCTGTGACCAGCGGGAAAATAAGCGCCTTCTGTTATACGTTTATGCAGTGCTCGCCTGTAATTGACAAGGTAACAGAGGCTAAGTCGAGTTTGAGACATTTTAATAGCCCAACACAGGTTTAATAAAAAAAGGGGGGGGTTTACCTAATGTGGGCTCACAAAGGGCATACCGTCTCCAGTCTTCCAATGCACTATGGAACAACGTGGCGTTTTTACACATCAACTCTGGTGGAAAGAATTCAAACAAAGCCTAGCGTTAGACATTTAATTTGTCTTGTGAGGAACGCGTGAAGCGCTCATCAGACCAGCACTTACGTGAATGATTGTTAAGTTCATGTAGAAATGCCACGAATTAGGGGTGTGCGGGTCAGCGCCGATTTTTAGTTTCTAAAAGTGAAAAGGAAACGGAGTTTAAGAAAAACTCAACTAACCGAGTCAGATAGAAACAAGACTCGTCAGCGTGTCCAGTATTTAGTGAAACGGCGGGACGCGCTTACCTTCGAGGTATGGTTGAATCTCTGCAATGAGTGTCTCCTACACAATCAAAGAGGGGACCGACCTCCATGCTGCCGTCTTCATTACTAGTTAGCAGCTACGGACTGGAGTCACGTGACATGGGCGGAGCAAGGCCCCCTGGTCAAGGAAGTGCATTCTGGGATATGTGGTCCATAAGTCCTAGGGGCATGATTAATTATCGCAAAATTTCAAAGCCGGTGGCCCAAAAATTGACCCATGCTGGAAATACATAGTAATCAAAAACGGGGGTCCAATCAGCCGATTATGCCCTATTAAGCTCACTCATGCAGTTCAGTCCTTTGTTTATGCTATCAAACTTCATGATTAAATACGCCTCCTTGCGCAGTAAGGCACTGTCCACGCACACAGATCCATGTTTTGAGTCAATTGTTGCCAGAACAGTCCACTTAAACTGATTCTCATTGTGATTTAGGCTCAGGAAGTGTTCAACCATTGGTGCTGATTGGACCCTTTTCCTGATTCTTGATCGATGTTGGGTTATTCTGATGTTAATTTGTTGGCTCGTTTTGCCGATGTAAACCTTGTCACATGGGCAAAGCACTGCATAAACCACATTTTTTGTTTTACAATTAGTAAAGTTTGTGTGTTTCCATGAAATTCCATTATGGTCAAAAACCTCCCCCTCCAGTGTTGTCGGGCAGGCAACACAATTCCCACATCGGTGATGTCCCACAAAATTTTTGGGCCACCGGCTTTGAAATTTTGCGATAATTAATCATGCCCCTAGGACTTATGGACCACATATCCCAGAATGCACTTCCTTGACCAGGGGGCCTTGCTCCGCCCATGTCACGTGACTCCAGTCCGTAGCTGCTAACTAGTAATGAAGACGGCAGCATGGAGGTCGGTCCCCTCTTTGATTGTGTAGGAGACACTCATTGCAGAGATTCAACCATACCTCGAAGGTAAGCGCGTCCCGCCGTTTCACTAAATACTGGACACGCTGACGAGTCTTGTTTCTATCTGACTCGGTTAGTTGAGTTTTTCTTAAACTCCGTTTCCTTTTCACTTTTAGAAACTAAAAATCGGCGCTGACCCGCACACCCCTAATTCGTGGCATTTCTACATGAACTTAACAATCATTCACGTAAGTGCTGGTCTGATGAGCGCTTCACGCGTTCCTCACAAGACGAATTAAATGTCTAACGCTAGGCTTTGTTTGAATTCTTTCCACCAGAGTTGATGTGTAAAAACGCCACGTTGTTCCATAGTGCATTGGAAGACTGGAGACGGTATGCCCTTTGTGAGCCCACATTAGGTAAACCCCCCCCCCCTTTTTTATTAAACCTGTGTTGGGCTATTAAAATGTCTCAAACTCGACTTAGCCTCTGTTACCTTGTCAATTACAGGCGAGCACTGCATAAACGTATAACAGAAGGCGCTTATTTTCCCGCTGGTCACAGACCAGGTATGGAGCATAATTTTAAGTTTAAACGATTGCTTTGTTATAAAGACGTTCTGGGAAGAGTATTTTCAATCGGTTTTTTGTTTCTTTACAAACAGTTGGTTTACCTTCAAAAGACTCATCCAGCCCTGATGAGAGTCCGGCAATTCTAAAAACCGAGACTTGAAACGCGTCGGCCACTATATTAAGTATAGTTTGAATCTTGAACGATAGGAATCCTTGCATAAATTTGTAATTGTATTTCCCACAGTTGCATTCTTTTTCATTCATGAATTGTTTAAATATGCAAGAATGATTTCACTATGTTCCAATTGTTTTCACCGCTTATATGATTTGATCATTATATGTCATAGCTGTTGTTGTTGTAGATAAGATTTGTGAATTTTGTTTATATTTTTTCAGTATGTACAATTGATTTGTGATATTTTCAGTTGTTATGTGTATTGTTAGTAGGACATCACTAAAATGGATTCTCTGTTGAGTTGATTACATGTCCTTCTTTTTATAAAAATGTTGAATAATTAAAAACTAAGTAGCCAAAATCAAAGGCTAGGATAAACGTATTGATCTGCGTTTATTTCTGTTTAAAATAATTCTTCAAATTAAGTGGTTGTGAAGGTACATTCTTTTTCTCTAGCAATAATCGGCCCTACCTTCCTTCCCCAATTTTGCTGGGCCAATCCCCTTCTTCGAACAGCTTCGCTGTGTGTGGCGGGGCTGAAACAGCGCGGAGAGGAGTCCGGGTCCACCGAGGCTGACAGGCGGTACTGGGCGTGTGCAACCAGCGGGGCTGCGAGCGTGCGGGGACTTCAATACCCAGAAGTCCCTGCAAGACCGTTCCAGTCCGCTCTCCCTGCTGGCCCGCCCCCCGCCCCTCTGAGACCTGAAAAGGGTGTTCCAGCGGCCAAGCGAGTGGGTCACCTTTACCTTCTGGCTACAAAGTTGCACTGACGGAGGATTGCAGAAGCACCAGCGCGTCACAGCAGCGCTTCAACCAACATCTTGCCGCACCCGCTCCGCGGGTGCCGCTTCGCTGTGTGTGGCGGGGCTGAAACAGCGCGGAGAGGAGTCCGGGTCCACCGAGGCTGACAGGCGGTACTGGGCGTGTGCAACCAGCGGGGCTGCGAGCGTGCGGGGACTTCAATACCCAGAAGTCCCTGCAAGACCGTTCCGGTCCGCTCTCCCTGCCGGCCCGCCCCCCGCCCTCCACGCCCCTATTTAAGTTCCGTTAACTCCCGCAGCGCGGGACGCAGCGTGGGCGAAGACGGGGCAAAGACAGGGCCGTTTCAGGCCGTTACAGACCGAATAAGACCGGACCGGGCCATCCCCCTTGGTTGTGGTTCATCCAAACCGTAGTACAATTTCCTTTACGTTAGGGCTACATCCCCAACCTCAACTATGTCTGTTCGAGCCACACGAAGCAAAACCACAAAAAGTGGCAAAAAGGCCACTGGGACACTTGATGATTTTATCACAGGACTAGCCTGTCCATCGACAACGAGATAACTAAGCTCCAGCACAGAGTCTCTTTAGAGTTGGAGTCTGCTAGGAAATTGTCTATAGAACTGGCACTAAAAAAGAAATCTTCCTTGGGCCATATTGCTACCTCCAAAACACCGGAGCGCGTTACTGGCCCTGTCCCCATTATCGCCTTGGCTGAAATACACTCTATTAATGAGGGGGCAGCTTCCATTGATACTACAGAAGTAAGTAGCAAACACCTATCTGATAGCATAGTTCCAGAAAACATCTTACCCTCTGAACTCCCAATTGAGTCCAATCAGGAGGCTAAAGTACTGGGGGGAATTGGCCCAAGTGATACTCATGACAATGCTAAGCCACCACCCAAACGCAAACGTAAAAACCTTTCCGTCTATGCTAGAAAGAAGGCCAAGGTAGCATCAAACCAAACATTTTCGGGGGGTCTTGAACAGCCAACCATTAGTACAACTACTGGGACTGATCCTATTCCCTCTAATAACCAATGTAGCACGGACAATACAGAGTTTTCTAACTTGGCACAAAGCACGGATACACTAATAGAAGAGGGCGAGAATATCTCTACATCTAGATATTCTACACAAGGGGACAGGGAAGAATTTTTGAAAATAGTGTGGGAAACGCTTAAAGTATTGCTGAGGCCGTTAGAAGTTAGGTTAGCCGGTATAGAAAATCAATTACTCGAAGTAGAGAAGAGGGTTATAACATTAGCAAGTATAAGCCTTAATGGCAATGAGGCGCCCATACATGCTCAAACTTTGCCATCGGCTGTTACCCCAAATACCAACCCATTTAGTGTTCTAAAACAAAAAGAAGGGGTAGCCAAAAATAAAAATTCTAACTTGAAAGTTACCACCCAAACAGCACCAACTTCTATACTCTTGAAGGGGCCACCGGCAAATACAACCACACCTCTGCATTCTGGGGCTGCTCAAAGTAACAAATCGCAGCCAGTAAATGCCTCCACCACTAATCCTATGGCCACTAATTCCTCTGCCTCCCTGAAGCCTGTGGAGACAACCAGACCCCACCAGGGCCCCAATAGATCCATGCATGATAGGTCCCAAGCGCATAGAACTGACCCACATAACCACCAGACAGCTCATTTCAAAAATAACTTCAGGGGAGGATATATCGATTTGCCACCAGATGCTAGCCCATTTGTCATTGTCCTCACTGGTGTCCCCGAATTACAAAATCATAATGAAGAGAACTTTGCTTCACTAAAAAACAAGGTGATTTATTGGTTAAACATAAATAAACCGATTCCAAATCACATGAGAAGCAAAATTCTGATGGTACGCAGGGTGCCATGGGTTGGCCAAATGACAAAGTCAGTACCGGGTGATTGTATAGTTGTCTCCTTTGAAGAACCGCATAGTGCGGAACAAATCTGTGCTTGGAAAACGTATGGAGATACATTCCCTATTATAGCTAGACCCCTTTCTTTTTTTTACCCTCCTCCGAGAATTCCAAAGTATGGCCCTGTTTGGAACACCCCTAACTTGTTTCATGGCTACGCACCAAACACAGCCAGACAAGCCGAGTTCAATGCGTGGTCTGGGATCCCAACATTCAATAGGTTCAGCTGTTTGGACGCAGTGGACTGACTCAAAACCATGCCTAACTGTATTCCTATGCTATATGACCTGTTCTGCACATTGGGAGTGGGGTTAGATCTCCAAAGATCAGGAATAACTATTTTACATAACCAAAACAGCTCTGAAGGCAATTCAGCATGTACCAGCATGCTGAAAGAACGTCATGGTGAAATTCTTAATTGTACAATAGGGGCAGTGGTATCCAACACAGAGAACCAAATAAATAATACACATTTAAATATCGCTGCTCCTTTGTCGGCCCCAGTAGTGCCTACTGTTAACTGTAACCATTCTGATAAAGCACTAATTCCTAAACTGACGTTTTTATCTTGGAATATTGCTGGGGTTGGAAAAAATTTGAAGGACCCTGATTGGGCGGATTATATTGATTCTGGTGAAATCTGCCTCTTGCAGGAAACATGGGCCATGGATACCCCACATAGGATGGGCTTTAAAACCTTTGACAAAGTGGCAAAGCAATCAGAGAGGGGAAGACCAGCTGGGGGTCTAATTATTTGGATTAAAATTACATTAACTGTAAAGGCCGAAAGCATAGATATAGGAACTCCTGATATCCGAGCCTTAAAGATCACTACTGCAATGGGGCATCAATATTATATTATTAATATTTACAATAGACCTATAGGTCGTTCCAGAGTTTCACCCACGCTGGAAATTTTGGATTCCTTCCTAAAAACAGTAGTTGGTGATGTCCCAGTAATTTTGGGGGGTGACCTGAATTGTAATTTCGAGCCGATACATGGCATTACTGAAGCCCTCGAGGATGAAGACTATGCCTATAATATCCCCCAGCTCGAGACTGCCAAACACGTCAAGTGCACTACCCTAGCAGTCCAACTTCTAAGGATAACAGTTGACCACGGTCTGCGAGCCTGCAATGGTCGCTTTCCTTCTGACCTATCCAAACAGCCAACCTTTGTAAAGTCTGAAAGTAGGCTTGATTTTATTCTTGTATCATTGAGCATTTGGCACTTTATGATGGACTTTAGAGTATCTAACAGGGTTGAGAGTGACCATTTTCCCCTGGAACTCCATATTGAAGCACATATGTTCAGTGACTCTATGCCCAATGAAGCTGCAGATGCACCAAGTGAAAATGTACACATCAATAACAACAGACGTGCTCTAAAATGGCCGCACCTGCTATCAGATGGCAAAACCCTTGCAGCTGTTTATTCTCTCTTTGATTCGATCTTTGGCCCCATAGCTGGCTATCCTCTCCTAACTGAGAACTATGCGCATTTTGTTGAATTGCACAAAACCTTCTTTGACAAGCTCAAGATTCACATGTCTAAAATGCCAAAGAAGCATCAGCAAAATATAAGGATGGGTTGCCATGGGAAGCTTTGGTTTGATCGTTCGTGTAAGATGGCCAAAAGGAAACTTCTGACTGCAATCAAAGAGGGTTCTAAATTGGATGTCAAACTTGCAAGGGAAGAATACAAGCACGTCGTAAAGGATTCCAAAAAAGCCTGGGAAGAGCTTCTGTGGGCAGACATGTTGGCTGCTGCCAAAACAAACGACAATGTTGGCTTTTGGAGGTTGGTTGCCAATGGGGGGCATGCAGGAAGAGCAGTTAAGGATACTTTCTTTGATGAATTAACATGGGTAAACCACTTCACATCCCTGTATAAACAATATGACAGTGCTGCTGTCGAGGACTCATGGTCACCCCCACCTCCTGAATGCCTTGATTTTACATTGGAAGAAACAATGAAGGCAATTAACGAATTAAAAAGCAGTAAAGCCCCTGGTCCGGATAAAATACCTGGTGACCTTTACAAACATGCAATCGAAGTTTGGGCTCCTTATATTAATTGTTTATTTAATGTTTTATCTATTGATTGTTCGTTTCCTGAAAGCTGGCGTGCAGCAGAAGTGGTACTAATTTTTAAAAAGGGTAGCAAGTCCGATCCCTCTAATTATAGACCCATTAGCTTAATGGACACCCTGCAGAAACTCTATGCCAAGCATCTATTATTTAGAATGAATGATTGGCTGGAGGAGTCACAGATATTTACTAAATTTCAGGCAGGCTTTAGGTCTAAGACCAGTACACTAGACCAGGTCTTCAGATTCTGTTGTATATACTGGAAGTATGTACATATTAGGAAAGGTCATTTGTATGTAGCATTTGTCGACCTTAGAGCTGCATTTGATCTTGTTCCTAGAAATCTGCTCTGGAGTTCCTTGAAAAAAGCCGGGATGCCAGGGTGTCTGTTAAGCCAGGTAATTGAGTTACATGCTAGAAACCATGCCAACATTAGATGGGGACCAAATGGCGAATTGTCTCGCGACATTCCAATCGAGCGCGGCGTTCGTCAGGGTTGTGTCCTGGCCCCCACTCTATTTTCTATATTTGTTAATGATATTCCTGAATACTTAAATGCCTGTAACAACGATTCACCCCAGCTAAATGGAGTGAGAGTACCTGCGTTGCTCTTCGCAGATGATACCATCCTTATATCTCAGACCAAGAGGGGCCCCCAGATACTCTTAAACTCATTTAGTGGCTACTGTGAAAAAAAAGGCCTGGAAATAAATACTAACAAAACTAAATGTATGGCATTAAACCCTAGCAGACCAGATAGAGGGATCTTGACTCTGAATGGACAAACTCTTGGAGTTGTTGACAACTTTTCTTACTTGGGGGTGGCAATCGACTCAAAGTTAACATGGAAGGCCCAAATTGAGAAGAGTAGGGTGGTATATGCTCAAAATGCCAAACCTATAATGAGTAAATTGAATGCTAGTATAAGTAAGAGTGCAACACCTGCTCTTGAACTCTTCAAATTCAAAATCCAATCTGCCTCTCTATACGGGGCTGAAATATGGGGTCCCTGGGCCAAAGAGTGCTTCCAAGGATTGGATAACAAATTTATGAGATCTGTTGTAAGGGTTCCTACTAGCACCCCCCTAATCCCCCTCCAACTTGACCTAAATTTTAAACGCACTGATCACTTTACAATTTTAAGACCCTTGATGTTCTGGATCAGAGTTTGGTCCACCCCAGAATTGTTGGACTATAGGAATAGTCTTCAAGAGGTACTAAACCTCGATACTTTTCACTCCATTCTATGGTTTGGGCATATACAAAAATGGTTTAAACTGTTGGGGTTGTACTCTTTTTGGGAACACCCTGAGAACCTGCCACCATCTGCAAAAACCATGGTGAAGAGAGTTTTTTGGTCCTATATGAATAACAAGGTTGTACACGAAAGTAGAACTGGGACCCTAACTAAAGAATTCCTATTGTTTAAAGATGAACCTTGTTTTGAAACATTTCTGGATGAGGTTGAGCCTCCTGTGGCCAAGACCCTCTATCTGAAATTCAGATACGGGAACCTTATGTTATCTTCTAATCTAGAACGATGGACAAAGAAAAATGTGGCATGTACAATTGACAATAATAGAATATGTCCTATGTGCTCTGCCTCCTGTTTGGAGAATGAAATTCACATGCTTTTTGTATGCAATGCTTACATAAAAGCACGGAAAAAATGGTTAAAACCTATGTGTGTTCTCCTAGGAACTAGAAGTTGTCATACTGCTTATAGGATTGTCAAAACGAATACTGCCCAGTTCATTGTGTTTAGTATTAGCAGATTTTTAACTTCAGTTTTCTTTATTCAGAAAAAATTGGGTCAAATGCTCTGAGTAAATGCGTCAGATTCTCCAAGGAGGTATACCCTGTTGTGCACTTCTGTTGCTAAACTGAATCATGCTAAAATGAACTTTTTTATTGTTAAAACGTTTATAAGGAGATTGTTGATTGGTGACCCTTCTTAGTAAAAACGCTTATGTACGTTTTTTTATGAACTGAAAATTGGAATTTAATTTGTTTTGTTTTATGTATGTATATATATGTGTCTTTTATGGCTATCTTGCCGAAATAAAGATTTAAATAAATAAATAAATTGTTATTGGGTGACTGACATTAACAAAAATAAAATATGGACAGTTTTATTAGAATTTGATTACACGACTTTAGAAAAAGATCCATTTAAAGTAACGTTTGTAATAACCAAATAGTTAAGGGTTTACAATCCTCTTTTGGCATAAATCACAATCTCGATTTCAGAAGGTATTATTTGTTATTTTATTTAATACAATTTATTTTGATTCAAGTAAAAGCATCACATTTTAAAACATTTTAAATCAAAATGTCTAGAATGAATTAATATTTTTTAATTGAATGAGCCTATTAGATCATATTCAGTAATTGTTAGAGTTGGGGGTCTCCAGTTGGCACAGGTAGGTACTTGTGACAAATAGGGACCCTTGCCTCTAGTCAGGGTAAGGGGGTACACTCCTAAAATAACCCCTGCTCACCCCCTTGGTAGCTTGGCCAAGCAGACAGGCTTATCTAAGAGGCAGTGTGTAAAACATTTGTGACCACATATGGTAACCCAGTGACAACACTACAGATGGACACCACACAAGGTTTACATCAAAAATAAGTATTCTTTATATAGATTCAACACAAGACCATAAACAACAAAAATCCACAATACTGTAATTAAGATGGTAGTTTTAGCTTAGTTCTGTTCAGTTCTTAAGAAGCAACACTTTGTGTCAATGTACCTTACAATGCGTTGCGCTTCCACAACAAACAATGTTGCAGCAATGGAAATGCGGCAAAGTTCCGGTGCAAAGAAATAAAGACATGGAGATCTTCCAGATGCAGTATGCTTCTCCGATGATGCGAGAAGTCTCGATTAGATGCGTCAGCTGCAGCGGCGACACCCTTGTTCAGCGATGCGACGGCAACAGCCTTGGCTGCGACACTTTTCTCAGACGTTGCAAGAAGCTTCCGCACAATGTGACAACTGCAGTGGCGACATCCAAGATTCGACGGCAGCAGCTCCGACGGCGGCACGCTTCTCCGGGGGATGCAGGGCAATGTTGCAGCAATGGAAATGCAGCAAAGTTACGGTGCAAAGAAATAAAGACGTGGAGATCTTCCAGATGCGGTACGCTTCTCCGATGATGCAAGAAGTCTCGATTCGATGCGTCAGCTGCAGCGGCGACACCCTTGTTCAGCGATGCGACGGCAACAGCCTTGGCTGAGACACTCTTCTCCGACATTGCGAGAAGCTTCCGCACAATGTGACAACTACAGTGCTGACATCCATGATGCGACAGCAGCGCAGCAACACGCTTCTTCCTCGTTGCGAGATACTTCTCTCGATGCGGTGCAATACGATAGATACATCGCCGACATTCACGATGCAATGGCAGCAGCAGTGACCCGCTTCTTCCTCGTTGAGGCGCACTTCCAGCTCCTTGCAACACACAGTCCCTCAGAAGGCCCAAAAAGCAGCAGGCACTTCCAAAGAACTCTGGGGAGCTGGTGGTTGAAGTCTGTTGTCCCTGAGACTTCAGCAGGAGGCAAGCTCTATTCCTAGCCCTTGGAGATCCTTCACAAGTTGAAAGCAAAGTACACAAAGTTCCTTTCTACTTCCTTTGGCAGTCAGGCAACCACTGCAGGCTAATCCCCCAAGCAGAACTTCAGCTTAGGAATAGTCTCTCCTCAGTTTCTTCAGGTTCCTCTCCTCAGTAAAAGTGTCTTCTTGTAGTCCAAAAGTGATCTAATTTCTTGGGATCAGGGTCCCAATATTTATACCCCAAAATCCTTTGTCACCTGAGGGCAGAGGAGCCTTTGCCCAGTCCAAACCAGTTCTGGAGCACTCTGTTCACATGACTCCTTCTTTCCTTTCACAGTGCAGGGCAGAAACATCAGACACCCCACAAGAGATGGAGCCAGCATTGTGGAGGGAAAGCACAGTCCTGGAGCACTTTGTTGACATGATTCCTTCTCTTCTTTCACAGTGCAGGACAGAGACATCAGACGCACCACAGGGAGAGGAGCCAGCACTGTGGGGGGCAGGCACAGTCCTACTCAGGTCCCAGGTGCAACTCCTCCCTCCCATCAAGATGCAGATCTCTCTATTCCCCACTGGGCAGACTCATTCTGTCTCCTGGAATACCCCAGCCCTGTCACTCATTCCAGACAAGGAATACACAACCTAGCAGAGACAGGCCTGGATAGGTAGAGAAGAAAATACCTACTTTCTAAAAGTGGTATTTTCAAACACAGAATGTTAAAACCAACTTCACTAAAAAATGTATTTTATCATTCTGAGTTCAGGCATACTAAACTCGAATTTCTACCATGTTCCCCAAGTCAGTTAGTATTATATAATGTAATAATCTAACTGCCCATTCTGACCTATGGAGAACAGATAGCCTTGCAATAGTGAAAAATAAAAATGGCTGTAATTCACTATTAGGACATGTCACACACACCAGGGCATGTCCTACCTTATACTTACAATGCACCCTGCCCTTGGGCCTACCATAGGGGTGTCTGATATGGAGAAAAGGAAAGGTTTAGGGACTGGCATGTGGGTGCACTTGCCCAGTCATCATGGCAGTACCAGACTGCACACAGGCTCTGCGATGGCAGACCTGAGACACACTTTTACAGGCTGCTTCTGTGGGTGGCACAACCAGTGCTGCAAGCCCACTAGCAGCATTTGGGTCCAAGCTCTGGGCACACTCAGTGCACTGTACTAGGTTCTGAGAAGTAAACCAAACCAGCCAATCATGGAGTCACTAATCAATACATCAATTTGCAATAGGGATAGCATATGCACTTTAGCACTGATCAGCAGTGGTAAAGTGCCCGGAGTCATAAAACCAACAAAAACAGGTCAGACAAAATACAGGAGGAAGGCACAACGTTCAGGGATGGCCTTGCAAAAAGGGCCAAGTCCAACAGTAACCATATCCAAAAAAATCTTTGCATGATTCTATAGCCATTCCCATATTATGTCCCAATTGAACTTCTAATGTGTCTTTTTGCTGAAACAAACAGATCACTGACAAGTACCTGTTTGCTACTGCAAGGCAAAAACACCCAATTCAAGAATATCATTACATACAGACCCATACCCAAAGTATCTTGCAACAGGCCCGGAAATTTTAATCATGCCAGACTATATATTCTCCAATAATTTTAATTTGAAAATGTTTTTAAAAATTGCAGATTCATGTAATTTACTTTAAGATGATGAGAAAAGTGATCATATTACAATTATATACCTATAATTCACATGAAAATAATTGGAGTACTTTTGAATGATAAATAGGTGAGCATGTGGAGGTTGGACTCTTGTTTTTGAAACTAAGGACTATTGTGAATGGTGTCTCAATTTTCAACTCTTAAATGAAGTAAATTAAATTTTGCCATCTCTTTCAGTCCTCCGCAGCTCGTTGAGTAATTGGAATCACACTCAACAACAGAGCCCTCCTCTACAATGTGTTCTATGTCACTGAGGGCCAGCAACAAACATGCATGATTGTTGTGTGCACTGACACAAAAAAAAAACAAAAGCTATCTTACATGCATTGCAAAATGCCCGGCAGGAGTGAACACTCTATGGAGATGTGCAGGAAAACTTTGATTCCTAACATGTCTTCTTAATTTGCTATTGCAACCACTCCTTTGAGCTAGACGATCCTTGAACTGGTTATGTTCAGAGTGTTAAGTAGTATAGATCCTTCATTCACTCACTCAGCTAGTGAATGATATTTGGAAATGTAGCACAGTGGGCAAAGGTAACAGCCCTTAGTTCTTTTACAAATCCAGCTAGCTTGCAAAACTTGACAGGCATTTAGAGACTTTGCTGTGAATCAGCTTGCTGGAGTGGGACTATGTCCCCCAGCAGGCTCTACATCATCTCGACCATCCGCCCAGGAGGAGGGGCTTGTTATATCGCGCCCTTCAAAGCACTTCTGGGCGACTGCAGCATGGGACAGACTGGACCAAGGGCAGGCCTGTCTGAGCACATGCTTGGCCAGGCGAGTCTGTGCTGGGCCGTGTCCATTGGTCCTGAGGCCCGCCACCAAGTACTTTAGAGGCAACACCCTGACCCATTGACCAGTTCCATTCAGGAAATAAGTGGCACTGCACTGTTACTTCTTATTAAAATTGCTCTGGTCGTACTGTTCAATTCCTCCGTGCCTCACTACCGTATTGACTCCTGATTAGGGTGGTCCCAGAGTTACTGGCATGGGCAAAAGGAAGGCCGGAGCTCCAAACCCTCAGCGGCCCCCAGCCGCACAACCATAGACTCTTTTTTGGTCAGAGCAGTAGGCGTTATATCAAAGGAGATTGATCTGGCTGAAAGATGCCTGTCCCTTGAACTTGTCAGAACAGCTCTCAACCCTGCAACAACTGACACTGGATCAGAGGCTTTGGAGGGGACCACCACTCAGTCGCGGCTGGCATGGCTCAAGAGTAGTGGGGAGGGCGCGGGCGGTCAGTGTCGTGCGGGGGGTTGGGGGATCGGATTTATTTTTTTACATACCTTGGGGCCAGGTCCTGCGTCTTCTCTGCTCCTGCTCTCCTGCCTCCGACAGAAACAGGAAGCAGGTAGCCAGGCTCCCTCCCCTAAGCCAAACACAATGCTGCAATGCAGCATTGTGATTGGTCTGAGTGCCATGTCATGGCACTCAGTCAGGGGCTGGAGGGGTGGACATGTTCTCCATGCAGGCAGTAATGCAGCCTGCATGGAGATTAGGAAATTGTGCATGACTGATTTGGGCAGCCGGAGAGGGCCGACCAAACAGTCATTGCACACTTTGGAGTGGGCAACCATTTCTCACTGCTCAAAAGCAGTGGGGCGACGCACCTCCACCATAGTGGAGGAGCCACCCCTCCCACCACTACCATGCTCTTGGAGGCTATTTCTCCTTGCGCCCCCACCTCTTGGTCTGAAAAAGATTTACTTTTTCCAACTTCTCCTGCATGTCTGCAGGCTGCCAAGCACAAGACCCTGAGAGCAGCTAAAGCACCTATATACCCATTTGGCTCTCTGGACCCATCTGATTTTAATATTCATGGAGCGTTCAATGATTTTAACTGGGCCCCTATCTGTCACAAACGTGCATCCGCACTTAATGATTTTCTTGCTTCCATATAGGTGAAACTGGACAAGCCGGAGGTGAATTGGAAACATTTTTAACAATATGTCAGCATAAGTGTTCACTTACAGACCCACCGCTTACTGCAACCACTGTAACCAGACTTCCTCCTCTTTCCATGCCTAACCTTCATATACCACCTGAGCCTTTAGCTCATCCGCCAGCTGGATCAGATTCTTGTTCAGCTATCCCCCATGCAGCCCTGGGTGCCTTAGAAGATGCTTCCAGTCCTCCTGCCCCTGTCTTTCTGCCCCTCAAGATCATATTCCTCTTGCTCCACACGAACCCCGCTTAGCATCTCCATTACCAATGATCAACATTCCATCGCCCGTAGTTCCTATGTTGTATTTAGGGCTAATGTCCTTCTTTTGCCAGATGCCAGCCAGGAGTCAGCTCCAAAATAAGGTGTGCCACTAGCTTGCTAGCCATTCCAGTTTCAAAACTCAGGACCACTATCATATACTGATGGTGTGCCATGTGGCCTGGATCGGTTCCTCAACAAATACTCTTTCAGGAGATTGTATTATACATTTCAGGTTTCCGCACATCGCAAGGAACCCAGTGTTTCAGTTCCATCAGCCTCAGATTGTGGTTAAAAGCATTATCATCTTGCCCCTCGGCTTCTTTTACAGGCACCTACAAAAGACTGCAAACCATCTAGTACCTGGGGGCCCATAAAGTTTCAACCACCCTGGTGGCTGTGTCATTCCTTGCAAAAAACGGTTTGCAATACTATTGAGCCTCAAAGAGCAGCATTGGTTTCCCTTACCCATTAGTAGCAAGAGCTGGACATCTGCCAAAGAACAACCTCCCCAGGGTAGGAAGGAGGAGCGACCAGATGAACTGTGCTTGTATGTTCTTCCTATTACTCCCCTTAGTGGTGCCACCCCTGTATCTATGGAGTCTCCTGAAGGCACCCAAACCTTTTGCCCACTTTGCATTTCCGACCCCCCAAATATATGGTAGCGCCCAGGCCAGTCACTCACAAAGCCTAGTCTGTTGGTGTGTATCTGGGTTATTGGCAAAATTGGGTAATACTGACAGGGTTGATTACATCCTATTGCAAGAAGCCTGGTGTACAGAACATACAACATGGGAAGGTTTTCAGAGCTTCTGTGTCCCAGCCATGCAAGAGGGCGAACGACCTTTACAACTCGGTTGTCACACATTGATACATTTACATTGTGGTCATTACAACGCAAGTCGTTACAACGACTAGCCCTGGATGGCGCTGTACAGTAAGAAATGGTATAATTTACTATACCAGTACCTTCCGTACTGGAAGTTGGAATAGTAAATCATCGTGGCACTCAGCTGTCATCGTCTCAGTCTACAAAAAGAGTTGCCAGCAGGACCCCCAATGCTATCGTCCCATGTCTCTCCTAGATTCAACAGTCAAAATCCTTGGATAGATTGTCCTTAACAAGATAGAAAACTGGACAGTTGATAACCAAGGGTTTCCTCCTGTACAGTACGGTTTTAGAGAGGGCTTGGGTACCATTGAGCAACGTCTCAACATTAACCTCATCATTAATAAGTACACAATAGTTAAGGAGTGGACGCTGTTTCTGTAATTCATGGACCTTAGCAGCGCCTTCGATAGGGTCAAGTGCAGTAAATTATGGTGGATATTTTTGCAGCGGGGCATTGATGAGGACCTGGTTAACTTCCTGTGGGCTCTACATTACGGGTTCGACACCCTTGTACTGTATGAGGCAGGAGGTGAATGTATGAGTACATTTGAACTGGAGAGGGGTGTCCGATAAGGGTGCGTCCTCACCCCTATTTTGTTCCTCTTATATGGTAATGGATTGAATACTACCCTACAGTCTGATAGGAAGGATCGTGCCAAGATGAATTCCATCTTAGTCCCAGCTCTTCTTTATGCGGACAACGCTGTCTTGATGACATGCAACCCTAATGGGTTGCGGGCACTAATTGACAGCTTTGTCACTTTTATGGGCAATTTAGATCTATACCTGAACATCTCTAAAACCAAATACAAGGTATGCACCAAGAGAATTGTCAAACTGGCTCTGTCTGGATTAAGGGTATATAGACAAGGTCACTACCCAGCCGCGGTTCGTGCAGGTAGCAGCGGTGGGGCGGTGGGGCCAGGTAAGAGGTAATTTCGAGGGAGGATGCAGAGGGAAAATTAAATAAATAATTACCTTGGAAATGAACACCCATTAAAGGATCTGTTTTTAGTTTGGGCAAGTGATGTTAATTCCCGCTAAATATTTTGGCAGTTGGCCAAAGGATCGTTCTCTAAGGTTTACAAAAAGAAGAAAATGTCATTGTACAAGTTTGATGGCATTCGCTGTGTGCAGTTTGCAGTGTGTACAGTTGTGCATCTAAAAAGTGACCATGCACTGGAAAAATGTGATATCAAGATGTGTAGCTACTGAGTCATTTCACTGCATTTAATGTTTTATATTTGAGTACGAAAAAACTGATTGCTGGCATAAATGCCTTACAATCTAGTTTTTCAAAATAAGGGGGTCATTAGGATGATGAGCGGACTTAGTCCGCCCGCGATCCTATCGGATAATGGGACCGCCCGCATAAGGGCGGGGGTCCCGTGGGGGGCATTAGGATGCGCCCACCACAGTGGTGGGAGCATCCTGCATTTTTAACATTGTGGCGGGCGGTGCTCTCAGCACAACCCGACACAATGCTAAAAATGCATGTATGCATTTGCATACACAAAGCGGCAGGCACTGCGCGGTGCCTGCCGCATTGCATATGCAAGTGCAGGGGGGTACCACAGGTACCCCCATGTGCACCCCCCACCTCGCCTTCACCATGGTGGCCCGCATGGGGCCCCCTAAGTGAAGACCGGCTGCCTTTCCGTGGCGGCCACAGAAAGGCATCTGTTTTGGCCCATTGTAATATGGCTGGCGGTGTCTGATAGACACCGCCACCATATTAAACCTTTTCCGCCCCGGTCGCAAGGCGACCGGGGCGGAAAAGCGGCAGAAGGTCTTTCCGTCCGCCGCGGTTCCCCCGCCATAGTAATATGGCGGGGGGAAATAGGTGGTGGGCGGGTAAGGATGTCTGGCGGATCACCACAGCCCACAAGGCGGTGGCGATCCGCCAAACATCCTAATGGGCCCCTAAATCTTACACTGGTGGAATCTGGAGTGCCCTGTGTCTTTACCATAAATGATGAAAGAAAGAAGAGATTGAGTGCACTAGCGCTTTCCTTTGACTGCTGTTGTCTGCTATGAAGCTGATAGCATCAGCAAATGTCCTAAAGCTTGAGGAATGAATTGATGTTTTTCAAAGACGTGTTTGGGAAAACAAGGGCAGCAAATGTTTATTCTCTTTCATGCCCCTCGACCCCAAAAGACAAGGGATTACTCCCTTGTTGAGCCTGTTCTGAAAGAAAAACAAGAGAAGGTGTTTTGACCTAGTTTTCTTGAAAATATTAGTTTATGCAACCCCCATCTAGTTGTCAAGCAGACAGGTCATGCATGTTAAACAAAACAAAAAACTCTGAAATTTACATTTCGAAATCAGAGTCGCCTTTAGTTTTTTCTGCTAGCTCTAACTTCATGACTTCCTCAAATTCAAGAATTAGCAGGATAACAATACACATTTCCCCAGTTCCAAGCTGTAAAACTCAGAACGTTCCAATGATCCTTCACACAAATTGCACCGTATGTTGCCTGGAAACGTCTGTGTTAGGAAATAATTTGTTGTTGGTTGTTTAAAGACTGATATTTTATATGAGGTAGAGGCAGTGGCTTATGATGCAATTTTCCATTGACACAATATTCACTCATGGAATATTGAAATATGTTTTAACTGCTTCCATGCTCATGACGGAGACGCTCCGTCATGAATCTCGGTTGAGCTGTGCTCATGACGGAGCTGTTCCGTCATGGCCCGCTCGGCGCGCCTGCGCGGCGCGAATTCCGCGCCTGCGCTGGATGTTCCATTGAGCGGGCGGGGCCATGACGGAACCGCTCCGTCATGAGCAGAGCTGAACCGCGGCTTGTGACGGAGCGGCTCCATCACGAGCATGCGAGCGCCGCTCGGCCCCCCTCCCCCCTAGCGCTGCGGCGGAATTGCCGCCGCAGCGAAGGGGTTAACAAGTGAAACTCTACACGAATGGGCTGAGTGATCATTATTTGTCCAAAAGCGAATTAAGAGTGCGGTGTGCCAATATTTCAGTCAGTTATTTCTGAAGCACCTCCATTAGGCCCCAAATATCAGAATAAATTGGTAGAAATGCAATGGACAAAAAAGAATGGTTATTAACACGAATTGATTATTATAGGCTTTCAGCCCACTGCTGAGGGCAGTACCGGTTGTTAAAGGCCCTGACCCGAGATATAGGCCCAAGCCACAGGCACAGGCAAGGGCTTATAATGAGGGAGAGGGCCTTTAACAACCGGTATAGCTGGTAGGACTGGCAGAGGGTTGGGTCCTTGTCCGGGTTTAGCTATGAAGGTGATCATCACCTCAGTCTTTAATGATGACAGGCTGTAGAACTGGAAAAAATCTGACGTCAGCCAACCGAGCGGTTATCTGTGCAAGTAATATTTATAGAACGCAGCTGTAAAGCCATCTGGTCCTGGGGCCTTTCCCCTTTTTAGGTATTCGATGGCCAACAACTCTTCCCTCATCATGATGGGTTCATCCATAGCACCTCTCTCTCTACCTGGTTGAGGGGGGAGTGAAAGGGATCCTAAGTTAGTGTTTTGGGCCTCTATGTACAGATTTCTCCTCTCAGGAGCAGAGTATTCAGGCGGTGGTTCTGACTTCCCCTACATAGCCTTCATTACACTGGGCTCTTGGAGGCCAGATGTACAACCCGGTTTAGCATTCGAAAATGGAAAATTGGGCTGTTTGCGACCACTAAAAATGATTGTGGTATGTACAAACCCTATTTTACAAGTTGATAACCTATTTCCAACTCCCAAAATATGGTTTGCGAGCCGCTATTAGGAAGGGGTCTGCCTCGGGCGTCTTTTCCGAAAAGCAAGGCGCACTGGTATGTACGATTGTTTTGCGACCAAAAATGCGGTTGCAAAACAATCGCAGTTACCACCTACTTGAAGTCGGTGGTAAGCCAGTCGCAAATGGGAAGGGGTCCCAAGGGGACTGCTTTTTGTTGGGCAGCAAAAAACAACTTTAACCCCTTCGCTGCGGGGTGTTTTTCCCCGCTGTGCAGGGGGGAGGGGGGGGCACGCGCGGCGCTGCTGTGCTTGTGACGAGCTTGTTTCGTCATGAGGCACAGTGCAGCTGCACTCATGACGAGTGGAGCTCGTCACAACCACACCCGTTTTCGAACGTTCAGCACAGCGGGGTAATTATCCCCGCGTGCGAACGTTCCAACGGCCATGACGAGCTCAGTTCGTCATGAGTGCAGCTGCATTGTGCCTCATGACGAACTGAGTTTGTCATGAGCATAGAAGAGGTTAACAGCACGCAGTGGCTCCACGGACCACTGCCTACTCATAAAAAATTAAACTGAAATGTTTAACCCCAGCAGGCCACCATCCCTGTGAGTGCTGGCCATTCCCAATGTGCAAATTGTGATCTGCCTCATGAATATTGATGAGGGAGGGGATTTGTGTTCCCATTGGGAATCACTAAATGTGTTTGAGACTCATTATTACATTACGTTTTGCGAGTCGCAAATTGCAAGTTGTAAAAAAATCACAATTTGTGACCCGCAAAATGAAATGAACATATATCTGGCTCCTTGTTTCCTTGCGAGGAGCGAGTCGCTTTATTCCTGCCCCGTTAAAAGCGGGTGCCAGTATAGGCTAGGACATAACTGTTTTTATCGTATTCAGGGGTGCAGAGCTTTCCACAGAGCGAGGTAAATTGCCTCCAGAGTTTCTTGGAGGGATACTTTTTATGGTCTTGTTCTGCTCGAAGGAGGATATCTCTGAGCTGGACCAACTCAACCTCCAAGATCTGGTTTAGATGGCTCGCCTCTTTGACGAACAACCCCTGAGCCATCGTCTTTAGAGCATCCCAAACTATCTGAGGGCCCACTTCACCTGTGTGATTAATTTGTAGCTATTCCTGCACTGCAGTCATGATCTCATATCCCACTACCTTGTCTCTCAGGAGGGAGTCCTTTAGTCTCCAGGATCCCCTTTCGTGCTCTGCATTGGGTCTAGACCAGCTTAGGGTACCCTGTACTGGGCCATGATCGAAGATGGTCATTGGCTCCTGAGTGCCTTCTTCCACCTGGGCAAACAATCTCTGGTTCAGGAGGAGATAGTCAATTCTGTCATAGGGGATTATACGCCGCTGAGAAGTGCGATTAATCCTCGCCACTGGGTGGCAAAAGTGCCTTGTGTCAATTAGGCCTATCTCATTAAGGGTTGCCTTATATGCAGAGGACAGAACCAGTGTCCCTCCCATTCTGCTGGGATTTGGCCAGTGTTGCATGATGATGCTCCTGAAGTCTCCCTCTATTTTGAAGAGGAGCCCTGTAGCCCAGTTAATTTTTGAGGGATGGAGATCAGGAAGACCTTTTGGCCCATGTTCTGACAGTAAATGTTAATGATCGCTATTGGGGTACCCTCCCAGTACCCCTCCACCAGAAGCTATCTCCTATGGCTGTCAGTCAGGACCTGTAGTTCGTGAAATCTTGTGGCATCCCGAAATAGGATTGCTATCCCTGTTGTCTTCACTGTGGCCAAGGCATGGTATTGTGGTGGAAAGGCTCTGGAGCGGAGCCAGTGAGGATCGCCCTGTAGTAAATGTGTCTCTTGGAACAGGCAAATGTCCGCACTGGATATTCTCAGTTCCCCCAGATGCTGAGCCGTTTTGTTGGATGTGAGTTTGATTAGACGTTTTTTTTTCATTTTGAAAGCTAATCTGGCTGTTTACCATTGTAGTTGTTAGAATTTGTTGACACAACTCTTGAAAAACCCATTGTAGAATACAATACCAAAAATGTAATCCTTTTGGAATTAAAGGTCAATTTACTTTAACTGTACTATCTTACAGAGGGTAGGTAGGTAGGTTAAATGTTGTAAGTTTAAGAATTACTTTTATTAGAGGGAAAAAGTTAGTCCCTGAATTGCACATGGCACCCAAATTATTTACTTTCTTTATAGAGTCTAGGAATGTCTACAGGGATAAGGGCCATAATTTCACATGCATTTAAAATGGCAGGCCATGATATTCAAACATGTGAGTCAATGAGTGCATATATACCTCGCTTTCAGAAGCAAAATTGATAGAGATAAACAGTTTGGCACTCCTCATAAGATTTAACATTTGAAGGTTTTTAAGACCTGATCCAAACCAGTTGATTGCTACCATGAAAGAGAGATTCAAGCTAATATAGAAGCCAACTTTCATACCCAGCCTATCAAGATTTTAGTAAAAACATTCTTTTTCATGCTACATTTCACACCGGAAATGTGTAAGAGAATCAAACTTCATTGCTAATCTTCATTGGGGTATTCTATTTAACGTTGCAGTTTAAATCCCCCAAACTGGTAATAGTGTAGTAAAGGTGTGAAACTCTACCTAATCCTGAAAATGTTTATTTGCCCTTCTTCAATATAGTTTTACTATAGTAAGGGAGATTTGACTTTGGTCTATGACTTCCACTGGAGGAGCCACCCCTGATGGACACCAAAAGTGATATAACTAGTTAATTCCTGTACCTCCTTTTTCCAGGTGGGACACCCCCACCTCTGTACCTGTCAGCTTTGACTCCTGGCTTCTACACCCCGCAGTGCGATTGGCCATTCCTCTACCCCTCCCCATGTTCCTCCTACGTTTAAAGGGCAGTAATCGCTCACTGGAAGACAATCCTAAATATGCATGATCAACGAGAGTAACCACCCTGCTGGTCCTTCAAAACGGGTCCACCTACATGATGTGACAACAAATCAACAACTATGTAATAATGATGATGTTCCTCGTATGCAGTCTATGGTCTTTCGGCACCTTGTTGACCTCCCCCCCTTGTGTAGGGACCTGTTTTGCTGTACCCTTATGTTTATTTGCAAAATCCAATAAAAACATTTCATGTTACCACAATTCATTCAAATACTAAAATAATATTTATTAATTTCTGTGCCACTGAAATTTATTTTCCAAATTGTCCTGGCCTTTTATGAATACTAGTATATATACACAAAAGGATTCTACCCAATTTTTTGTTTTTGTATTTAAAATGTTTTGATACACAAGATAGTGAGTGTTGCTCCCTGTAATGTCAGGGAGAAGTACTAAGTGTATTTAAAATACCCCTCACACACTAAGAATCCCATAGTGTCATGCTTCATCATAGGGGTCTTCCTGTCCCTCTACGGGGCGGTGCGTACTTCGACCTACGAATATGTGGGAGCACTTGATTTTATGTAAATAGGCTATGTGTGGTGTGGGTAGTGAGAGAGGTAGGGAGTGTAAAAGATACAAAAATACAAAAATAGGGTTTTAAAAAAAATGCCTGGTTAGTGGAAAAAACACATGTTATTCACTTCCCTAGCTGGAAACATACCCCCTACTATATTTCCCTTTTTTAACTTTTCCAGCTAGGGAAGTGAATAAAATGTATTTTTTCCACTAGCCAAGGAATTTAAAAAAACGATTTTTGTATCTTGGTGCAAGAACAATGACTGAAGGCCTGATATTGTACCCTTGATCCGTCTGACATCACTGATACTCTGTACTCCTCCCTTTGAATTTTCAGTCCCACAAAAGTGACACCATGCAGAGCAGCCCATGGCCAACGGGAACCCTTCAAAGCTACCTATCTAATAAGCACATCAATGCAGGTACATGGTCCTGGGCGAGGAAGATGGGAATGTCTTCTACATACAAAGTGTTCCGCTTTCCTATCTGCCGAGGCGGAACCAGATGACCATGTCACTGTGGACTAAGGCTAATCTCTGGTGAGTTCTGTGTGTGGATGTTACAGAATATCCCCTTCCAGAAGCTCCAGGTTTATCAGTATGGTGCTTAAAGAACCACAAACCAACAAGAAGATAGAGTCTGTAGGTGCATCTTTCCATGAATTTTCACTGATTGGATAGTCTTTACATTGAATCAAAAAATTGAGATGTCCTCTGGAGATTTGGGAATCACATAATGCTTAAGACTTTTATTCAGGTTATCCAGGGAGGTAGTTCGGAAGGCAGGTGATGAGAAGTATCACTAGCATAAAGTTTTAATTGTGAAGTATGAAAAACAGGATGCATTTTCCAAGCATGAGGTAACATTAAATGAAAGTTATGGTATTGATTTGATACGTAATGAGAAATGGATCAAAATATGGTGATTGGAATTTCACTGGAAATTATGAACAGGAAGAAAGCGAGAAGATAGTCCACCCTTCACGCTAACGACAAAAGAGAAAGAAGCCAATTGTGACTCATCTTTCATACTTTCATCTTTCATTCTGGCCTTTGAATATTTTAGACTGTTCTTGCACTTGTATGTGCTTCACATGATCAGTAGAAGATGAATTAGAAGCGCAAAAGAAGGTAAGAAGGAAAACTTCTTGAATGAAAACCCTTTAAGAAGAAAAATGTGACGACTTATTATACTAAGAAATTGTCATCAACTACAGACAGAGACACCTATACATACTGGACAGGTGTGTAGACATGCTCTTCCAAACTTTGTAGGTTTGGCTTGTTATCCTATGTTGTTATGTGGATTTGTAAAGTGCAATATCATCCGCACGTGTATGCTGGCACTGAGAACTGTGTTTGCCTAGCCCTGCCAATGGTAGGTTAGTTAATTGAAAACCAAGGTCTTCAACTTGATGTGGAATTCATGAAGAGAGTAGGAGGTTCTGATGTTGAGTGGGAGGTAGTTCGATGCTTTAGTAGTGATGTAAGAGAATGCCTACCCTCGTGATCTGGTTTTGTGTATTTGTAGGTTGTGTGTGATTAGGAGTCCTGTGGAGTGGAGGTGTCTAGGTGGCTTGTGTAACATAAAGGCTTGTTTTAACTTATGCCACTTTAATTATGTAATTTTGTGAATTTCCCATTGCTCTTGTTACATAAAATTCCTGAAATTACGTTATTACTGCACTTTGTGTAAACATGTGCCATTTTCAGTAAACATTTACTGAGAAACACTCTCTCCTCTGTAAATTTACTCTGGAGAACAACAGATCATGAGCAGCTGCTGTTCATGTTACTTTTTTTAAATATTTCCTTGCGCCAAAAATTGATGCGAGAATAAGTCTTTCACCAAAATATTACACAAAATGATTCGCATTTTGTGCAATTAAGCATAATTTTGCTGAAATTTAACCGATTTCTGTTTAATCTAATGACGCAAATTCCGCACACCCCAAGTTTTGACCCCAGGTGAAACAAGGCTTTACATGTGCTTTACATGTGTTTAGACCTCAAATGAACTGAAGGCAATCGAAAAGAATGCCAAACCAGATTCAACATGATGTCTATGTCTAAAATAGCTTATGCATGACACATGTGCATCACATCAAGCTGATATTCCTTTGCAGAGATGAATATATCTTGATGGCTGAAGTATAAATTGTACCTTCTTGTAAAGCAGCCTTGGAAAAGGTATTGTTGAGTTTCTTATGTTTAAATATTTCATAAGCCTCTTTCACGTTCTGCAAGAAAAACTGTACAGTACCAATCATTTGATGTGAAGATATAATTGGCTGACATAGGTAAGTGATGATTTGGTGTAAGGATGAGACAGGGCTAATGTGAACAGATTCTTTGAACCAGGAATATAAATTATATTATAGTTAAATTGTGTAAAGGAAAATGTCCATCTAGTGACTGTCCACTTTACTGCATGTTCTGTAGACATTGTGAATTTCAATGATCAGTAGGGATTCCAAGAAGTCACTTGGTACCCCTCTGCAAATGTCTCCGCACAACTCAAGCCTTTTCATAGCTAATAAATCTAATTCCAACATGCTAAGGACTCACCAATGAAGCTGGTTAAAAATGTGTACCCTTCGCACAGATTCTAGAATGTCTTCAATAGAGGTAACAGATACCAATACTTTATCATAATTTTATTTACACCTCTATAATCTACACAATGTCTGAGATCTCTTTGTTTACACAGAACCATGACTAAGGGGCATCCAGCTGGTCATGAAGAACATACAATCAACCCATTCTGTAGATTGCCTTTAGGCTGTTAGGGTCCGATTCACAAAGGGACTTGCGTGTAATAAAGTTATGCGTATAGAGTCTCCACACCTGTGATAGAGTCTATGCCCTCTGGGCGGCATCTCCACACTTAAGGCAGAATCTCCACACTGAGACCTGCAGTGGGAGATTCCACCCTGAGGTGGAGATTCCACCACGAGTGCAGAGACTCTGCCACGCCACACTCATAACTTTACTACACGTAGGTCTCTTTGCATATTATTGGAGTTGTACTGTAGAAAGTTTAGCCACTATTAAATTTGAAGTAACAGGGCACTCTTTCCGTTCTTCTAAAGGAGACCAATGACCTTCTGAAGCAGAGCAATATTCATGAGATGACTCTGGTTATTATGATACTGTTCTTGTAGCCCAGTTGACTAATGGAGTGGTCCTCTTGAGCCAAGGGATTCTAAGGCTCATAGCATAGGTTGGACAGGCTATTAAATCAAGAGATAATATTTGAAAGTGATCACCGAAAGAGACCTGTTGTGGAAGTGAAGTCTTCTTAACTGGTCCTGAAGCCAATGGTGTGTGTTGTGAAGAAGACACTGCCGAGTTGTGAGTACAGAGGGTTTTATTGGGTGAACAGGTACAGGAACACAAGTTATATCTAACCTGCCTCAGCAACCGCCAGGATAAGAATCAACATCGAAGAGATAAGAAAAACGCATGTGAAACATAAGACACAAGCTGGATAAATAAACATTAAATATCTAACAAAATCATTGTATTTCTTAGGAATACGAGAAATCCTACTAGAAGCTACCCGTCCCAAGATCTGAGCATTTCCTCTTGTAGACTCAGGTGTAATAGAAGACTCTGCGGAAGAATTCGGTGTCATAAGAGAAGAATTCGGTGTCATAAGAGTCCCCTGGGAAGAGAACCTCTCCTTAGAAGACATTCAATTACGCACCAACCGTTCATTCAAAAGTCTGGAATACTTCATTTACATTCAGTTTTCTCAGGCATATTATTCTTAATTACCAAATCATGATGAATAAACTTCTTGCATCTCTGCTATAAAACAGAATAGGAACACCAATAGTCTTTGCATCTTCAGTTTTCAATACAATGTGCAAAAGAAACAAACAACTATAGCTACCCATAACACACACCATAGGCAAGCCAAAACACTGTTGCCCTTATCTCTTACACACAGGTTGGGTTCTTGTCCAAATCCTTTCTAGCGCGTATAGGGTAAATACTGATTAAATTCCAGAATCACTGCAATAAAGGCACAATCCTGTGTACAATTGCTGTTCTTTTTCATTCTCTGTGAAATGGCCCTTAGCTTCCCCCATTATGCATAGGTGGAGTGAGTGTTATTTTCTAGTTTTCAAAAAGGGAAAAACTGTTGAAAAGTTTGAAAGCCGTCCGGAGACTATTTTTGCAAAGTTTGAATCTCATCAAAAGACTTCTTTTTTTCACTGCCTATCACTCGAAGTTTAGAAACTATTGAAAAAACTAAGTCAATAAGTGCAGAAAATGTAGAAGGATGATGAGTGCAAATTCTTTCATTCTTGATCTCTTATATTTGTCCAGAAAACAAAATGTAATTTGGGCCCTCTCAATACAAGTAGTCTTATCAACCAAGTGGTGAAAACGAATGCTCAATCTCAGGACATCTTCTTGTAGGCAAGTAGAAAAGTATGATAACTCTCCAAATATGGATCATAAGCAATAACTAAAGCCATGGCTCAAGTAAAAGCAGAACCAGTAAGACTGTTAGTCAAGTATCCTACATTGGAAATCCCCAGACAAACCTATTGCACCAGATGGAAGCACTGGAATGTCTTCAAACTTTAATTATAAAGTTAGTTTTAAAGCTGTATTCTCATGGATCTCAGGATACATGACTAACAGACACTTATCATTCATTGCTGTCACAATCTATCCAGGACTGGACGTGTTGAGGATTTTTCTTGTTCTATTTATGATTGCCTGAAGAAAAGGTGACTATTCTCGATAGCCCTAGAGCAAACCTGCTCTTAGCGGACACCTGAAAAGTGTTATATGTCTCCTTAAAATGATCCAATATAGGAGGGGAAAAACACACCGATGCACCAACAGATTTATCAACACTTTGCATCTGTGAAGTGTCCCAAAACGTTACTCAAACCAGTGGAAAAATATTTATTTGTTATCTAACTTTCAGTGTAAAACTGGTTTAACATTGGCAAGTTGACCTAGGTTATTGCAAAGTAGAACTATGCACTGCTTAGTGCTACCTTGTGTCAGCAGTCCACCACATGGTGGACTGCTGACACAAGGGCTGTACATACGTGGTATGTACAGTACGTGGCTGTTCACCATGCAATCACCCTTGGATGATGATGCAAAGCTCTATCAACTAATATTCGTCAACAGGGCTTTGAACCAAACAAGTACATTATACATTTGGAGAAAGGTTTTATTCACCAAACTTTTCAAACTTTGCATTTGTGCTGTACTGTGCAGCAGATATAAAAAGTTGGAAAACATTTCAGCTATATCATAGCATAAATTTTTTTGTCCTGGAGGATCACCCTTCCAGTGCAAAAATCTATGCTAGACATAACACAGACACTCTTGCACAATGATGCAAGGTTATGTTCACTGCATAAGGAAGCCTACAGTTTGTCAGCATTGAGGGAAAGAGTAACAGTGCTATACCTTAGATATGGTGCTATCCTGCTCTTTCCCTTTCACATAGTGCAGTGCAGCAACTTTAATTTCTGTGCTGCATAGTGTGACGTGTGAGCAAATTTGCTCTATGAGTTTTACAAGAGTTGGGAAGCATGGCAGCAAATCTATCCTGAGACAGAGTAAAGAAAAAGTCCAGCAATCAAATTCCAAAACATATCTAAGAAGGGAGATGAACGCAACAAAAAAATAGGAGTAGCAACATCTTTAAAACATAATATAAATAGAAAAACAGAAACCCTGCCTAGGTACTTCAAAAAGGTCCCCTAAGGGATCTGCAACAATTGTAAAGGGGTGACATTAGCTATGTATCAGAGCCATCGACATCAAAGAAGCTTTTAGATCAGTCCATATATTCTTTTTATTAAAATTTTTGTGTTTTTATTATTAGATCCGACATTTCTTACATACAGGACATTCAATAAATATATACATATAATTCTGTTAATAAAATTGATAAAGAAAGGACAAAGATTACATAAAGTATTTCAAAGTGCAACATTTAACAAATATCATTGTTTCACTCATTCCCGGGCAAAAAAAAAAAAGGTTGGGGAACTTTCACATACACTCATATATCCAAGGGATCAAGCACCATCGCATTCATTCATACACATCTTTCATGAGTATACACAACATGGCCTGCACCATCGAGATAGAGTTATGGGTGCATAAACGTAAGTGCAAAATAAGAAGGCAGATTAGATGGAGATACTATTGTCCACATCGACTAGAATACTGCCATTCTTAGGTATAACGCCTATTGTTACACCTTTAAAACATGTCCTTGTCAACTTAAAACTCCATTATATATGAGTAGAACAGGAAATGACTTAAAAGGAAAATGTTTGAATACAATCTTGCACAGGGAAGCTCTGTCAACACAAATGCTAGCCACGCCCATTGTCACAGGAAAATTGTGTTTTTCTTGTACAGTAGGTGCAAGAAGAGATCAGTGTTCCACATCCTGCCCTTGAACAAGTTGGCATCTCTAGTACTCTGTAACACTGTACACATTCTTCTGAACTCCCAGCCTGATGTTCAGGAATGAATTTGAGGCAGCCTGCTGCCAGGGGAAATCATTCAGGGCTAACTCGGCCACAAATATGGCAACCCCAAGCCACGATCATGGGTATAGCAGACAAGGAATCCTTCTTGCGTGACATGTGAACCACCATTGTCTCCGCTCATGCAGGACCAAATAATGATGCTCCATCAGTGGGATCACGGATATTCTCCAATTACTTTTGCCTACAGATATACCACTGGGTTAAGTTGTACATAAAGTTTCAGAACCGTGTCAAATTAAACATTACACTCTGGCCTCATTACAAGTGGTCTGTACATTCCTATGGGCCTGATAATAGGAGACATAATTATTATCAGAATTATAAGTTTCTCTTTTTGGAAACCCTGGCTGAAGACACTGATTCCTACATGTAATGTCATAAACAGATGTCATTTCTTTTATCCCTACCATCCTCCGGGGTCCCAGATCCCAGGAACCACCCAACATTGGCAATTCAATATCCACAACCAGAACTTAAAATGACAAAGACTCTAGGGCATGTCTCTTCCAGTACCTATTGCACAGATTCAAAATAGTCTCAACCATTCTCTAAATGCACAACCAACTCCCTGGCACTTTTCAAGATCCCTCCCACTGAGGACTAGTATTTCTCCTGACACACTTAAAAAACGAAATCAGGCATTGCCCAAATCCCTTGGTATGGAATGACTGCAGTTGCCTGTGACCTACAGCTCTACACCGTCATCATCCTAGTAATATGCACTCATTGTCCTCTTTTATGATTCTCCTATGATGTGTGTGTGGTAGCCACACTTGTTAAAGAAGTGAATTTATACTCCTTCCAAGGTCAGAGTGGCCTATAGGGCAGTCAGACGGTGTCAGGCGGGTTGCTCTGACAGGTCAGTGTGTGTGGGCCAGTTTTTTTGGCTGTCTGTGGGCAGGCTTTATGATATGCTGGGGCCGGTTTGTTCTGTAATGTACCTATTGCCACAAACATTGCCTGAAACCAGCAAAAATGCATGCAGCGACCCCTACTTTGCAAAACATTTATACAGAGTGTCTTTACAAGCTCAAAATTTCCCCATTTGCAAATGTGGCCCACTTTTTTAGCTATTTCATTCACTAATGGGGCTACTTTTAACTTGGCGCCATGCCTATTTTTTGTCCCAATTCGATCCTGGCTCATAATGTCCTGGCATCTGGCAGAATATCATATTGTGTACCAAGTGGCACAAATTGTGATTCTCAAACATAACAAAATAAGAAGACACAAGGTGATAATGAAAAATGTATTGTCTGGTTAGGAAAAATCAGCACAAAATAGCACTTCACAATACATTAAATACACAGATACAAAGAGGGAAAAAAATATCCATACAAATTCATAATCATAAGAATTCAATTAAATACTTTTTTTAGACTAAAACATGCAAATATTGAGCTAAAATTTCTGAGTTAGAAAAGCATTAAATTCAAACAGCCTAGAAACAACTGAAGGCAAAATGTGATCTGTCTGGCTTTTATATAAATAAACATATCATGTGTGTGGAAAGCTCTATTATTTGTCAATATTCCCCTTTTTTTTATCACGGTGCGATCTACCCAGTGCTAATTCTTGAGCTAAATCTTTCAGAAGGCAAGATCTTCCTCATAACTCTCAATTCCTCAATGTACAGTTGTTCAAATTCCACTTTTCTCCTATTTTGACTGTAATTGGTTTTGCCTTAGTGTCAAACTCATGGGCATTAATGAGGTCCTGGGGCACTTACCAGGCAGTAGCTATCTGGGGCCAACTGGACCATTCTGTGTCTATGGAAAAATGTGTTTGTACATATGATCCCTTGTCCCTTTTCTGACAGGTGAAAAAACAGTCACTCATGTACCACCTAAACAAACCTTGATGACACCCTGAAATTGACAGATATGTTTTCCACCTCGAGTGTGAAGCTGCTAGTCAAACATTTATTGAAGCATCCATCAGAAATTCAGCATTTAGCATGATTATTTGTGATACCTTACATAGGTTTGAGATTTGTTATTAAGGGTTTGACAGCTGGAGTTTTCAGAGAGCAGCGTGTGGGGTTGTGTACATAGAGAGGAACGTCCACCTTTGAATTTAGAATCTCTCTTCAGAGAGATGTGTCTATATCAAGTATGTTTTCTGCTTTCACTGTTCCATCAAACAGCAGATAGTTGTTTAGATCCATGCTGGCAAAAGTATTGCCTATGATGCCCTATCACTACTGCACACAGTGTCGTGAATAGGCATGAACATTCGTTCATTTGAAAATACATTTTAAGCCATGCAGGCATGATTCATCAGCCATGAGCTAAATAAGGCAATCAGTAATGAAGGGGCAGATGTATCAAGATTCGAGTTTGCGATTTCTAAATAGCGATTTTTAAGGAATCGCTATTTAGAAATCGCAAAATGGAATGTATGTACAAAATCGCTATTTTTTAGCGATTCCTTATTTTTCCTTATTTGCGAATTCGCATTTTGCGAATTCGCAATTAGGGAATAATTCCCATGCATTCCTATGGGCCAGGAGGCCCATAGGAATGATTGTGAAATAATTCTCAAATTGCGAATTCGCAATTTGCTAATCGCAATTTGAGAATTATTTAATGGGTGCAGGGGTGTCTCAAAGACACCCTGCTGCACCTCTGAAATTTACATGTGTGTGCATGTGGCGCACATACATGCCCTATGGGCATGTATGTGCGTCACATGCCACCCTCACGAGTGCCAAATAGGGCATTTTTAAAAGAAATCGCAAATTACCACCAACTACAAGTTGGTGGTAATTTGCGATTTCTTAACCCAAATTCGCAATGTCAAATAGTTACATACATCTCATTTAAGGAATCGCAAAATTTGCGATTCCTTAAATGCTTAAGCGAAATAAGGAATCGCAAATTTTTGCGATTCCTTATTTTGCGATTTTTTGATACCTATCTAAAAATGCTAAAATGCCTTTTGCGAGTCGCAAAAGGCTTGATACATCTGCCCCGAAGTGCCTTTTTAACCATTTTATCAAATTGGCAAAATCAGATATTTGAGATCAATAACTTTAATTGAACTCTGATGGCCCATTGTTTATGGATTTGGTGGTTTCTCTGTGAAAGTGAGCACCACCACCATGCAACTGTGTGTGTGCATGCATGTGTGTGTGTGCACGCGCATGTGTGTGTGCCCATGTGTGTGTGTGGGTCTGTGTGTACATGTGCGTGAGAATGGGTGCACACAAAAGCACTGGTAAAAAGATCACTTTATTGTTAATGGGCTATGAAGGGGGGCAGCGTGGTGCCGTGGGGTATTGTGGCTTGATGAATAAGCTTGTGCCGCACAGACTTTTGCAATTTTTTTATGTGTGTATGCAGTACCACCCACAACTCCCCTTTGAGCCCAATCCATACAAAGCTTATGGGTGATGTGCCTGCTGCTGGTGGGAGGAGGGGGATTTCTGGAGCCCCTGAGTTAAGGAATGGTGCAGGAAGATTGAATGGCGAGACTGGGGGAGAAACGAGTGGTAGCATCTTCCGGCAGAAAGAAGGGACTATTCTTTCGGGTACCCTGCGATATGGCTTGCAGGTCATGTAGAATGCCTGTGTCTTCTTGCATTATTTTTATAGTACAGTTGGACACCAATATACCCTCTTAAACTTATTTTGCTGGAAAGTGGTACCTTGAGTGTCAGAACGTGTTACCATTACAGGATTTTGAGTATACTGAATTTGCAACCCAAAAAAAGTGCTTTGACAGCTATGCTCGACAGTACTTATAACTCACATTAGAATACAAATAGCAAAAAAGGTCATCATGTGGGCCTTCATTGATGTTTCAACCTCTGCCTCCCCACCAAAGACTCGTTATAGCTGTACTGTTACACATCATTTGGAGAGTACTTATTGTTGTCACTACTTGTGTGTCTGGTATATCTTTCTGTTGAATCTGAGTGAAAGTTAAGCGAAATGTTTTCTAACTCCAGACTAAGACTAATACAAAGGAGTTACAAAAAAGTGAAATGTTTTGTTCGCTGTTTCATGTAGTTGAATGTGGGGGTCTCGTGGAGTTGTCAGCTTTCAGCTAGAATGGGACATATGTCGGTAAATTGCATTTTTCGAAAGCTAGTATTGGCTTTCACTCCAGTGACCTAAAAATTACCCAAAAGAGTTCAAAACAACGTGAATTTGTCTGCAAAGTCAACCAGAGGAACATTGAATCTTTAAATAACAATCCAAACTTTTCATTGGTCTTAATGCGGTTGGTTTTTCAACTCTGATTACCACCCTGAAAGACCTGTCCTCAAATGCAAAAACTGAAAAACTGAGAAATGTGTCAGAGGCCTCTCAGGGATCTCCCATATTGCAAAATGGTTTTCTCAAATGCCTGAAACGCACTTGTATCCCTATAGACCAGTATACTGTAGGCACATATGAAACTAATATTATTTCAAAACGTATTTCTTAATTTGATTCGATCTATTTGTTGAATTAAGATTTGTGCATCATTCTTGGATTTTTCTTGGAATTTACAGTTTTACACCCGGTGTCGCCACAGCACAATTATGTTTAAAAAATCATGAATTCCAGTGTTATATTAAACATCGTTGGTCATTATGGGGTACAAAGCCCACATTAACCATGTACCCTATGCGTGTGGACTGTATATCACATTAAACGTTTCCTTTATGGTGCATGACTACACCCCTGTGCTTAGTATCCACTCCATAACATCTATTTAAACAATCTATAGATGTGACAAAAGTGAGGACTGTTAAAGCATGTTTATTGACCTCACATTTCTAACAGTTAACTTTATATATCTTAAGAAAACAACAGTGAAAAAAAGTTTCTTAAGTGCCATACCTTGGAGGAGTGGTGAGGACAATTTTTCACATTTCCCGAAATGTATTGCTGATAAATTTTCAACCTACATGGAGGTCCAGCTACCTACTTGTCATTCCTCCCTTGTCCACTTCTTTTTTTTCCTGCTCTTGGTTGCATAAGAGATTCACAGTTTGCTTGACCCTTCATTTTCCGTCCTCTCTACCTCGCCACATGGAATTCTCCACGCTACCGCCAATCTACACAGCACATTGCTTTGTTAGTTTCCTTTTGTGCCCATTAAACCTTTCCATTTTTGCTTTAAAATCTGAAATGTCTTTTAATGACCCCCCTGCTTAGTTCTGATCTTTTTTCCAGTTTCTATCAGATTCTTGTCTTTTAAGGAAGATAATGATTATTTCCAGCTTCTCTGTGTGGAGGCTCATGTGGTGATATTTGCGGATGCATACAGAGAACTGAGCGTGTCATAAAAGTACATGTTTGCGCCTCGTTCAATGGCCGCCAATGGCCAGCTTTATTTGCTGTTCAGGTAGCATTTGACACCCGTCTTCTATTATGTCCAAGATTCTCCTAAGAGGTTAAACAATTTGATTTAAGATCATCAATTTGCTTTAGAGTGCATACCATGGCCTCTGACATCACATGTTCATAGGAAAAATAATTAAATGTCACCTGGGACTCTAACCCTGTCTGACATTTTTTTGTAAGATTTAAAGCTCCACTAATAGTCAAATGTTTACCTTCTTTTTTGTACTTACCTCTCTCTTCGTTTTAGGTATTTTGCGTCAGACTCCTTTCCCAGGTGATAAATAAACCTCACTTAAATTTTGGAATAAACATAAAGCATTTTACATGGGAGAAATCATAATTATTTTGAACACATTACTTTAAAGTTTACCATTCTCATTTTCTCATCCCCATTTCATCACTAACTGCATAAGTAAAGAATTAAATGAAAATATCAGCTCTTAAATATTTCTTTGCATATTACATACCGCAGAGTTAAGCTGATTTGCCCCGCGTTATCCTTGCCGAAGAAGGAGGGGTGAGGTTTGAGAGATTATGAGCTGTGACTGTGTGAACACATAGTAATTATTAATGCAAAGCAAGCACCCTTAATGCCATAAAAACACTTTTATAATCATTCCAATCAGAAAAATGTCCATATATTATGATTTAGTTGAATTTTCCATATGTAGCATGGGCCAATATGCAAGTAATTTGCAGGCATTCCCAGGTCATAACTTATTAAACCACAAATTATATTCCCTTCATTCACAATTTATTGCAAACTAATTGAGTTTTAAGTCCTACACCACAATAATGCGCCAATCAGGGTGCTACAAAAGGCACTCAGTGTACAGTACTAAGCATCACTGAGACTAGTAAGGTATGGTGCAAACTAAGAAGCTTTAATTAATTTTAAATGGCGCTTTTCAGTGCTGGAGCTCAGCCCATTGAAGTGGAAACAGGGCTGAAGTGTCTAGATCCTGGCAACACAGCTAATCCGGGCACTCCTGGGTGAACTCATTTCAGATGCTTACATCAGTGCATCAGCATGCCGAGGTGGAGCGGCCCGGAGACAAATGGGACCGCGGCGGGCACAAAAGAAGCGGAAAATATAAAGAGCGACTTTCAGGATCACAGTGATTGGGGGGTACATCATCAGAGCCAGATGACTAGCTCCGAAAAGCGGAATGAGATACGCTGGCCATGCGTTATTCCCTGACATACAATGCGAGTGTGGGTGTATGTGTGGTGTATGTGAATGTGTGTGTGTTTGTGTGTGTTGTGTGTGTGTGGTGTATGTGAATGTGTATGTGTTTGGGTGTGGAGTGTGTGTGTTTGTGTGTGTGGTGTGTGTGTGGTGTATGTGAATGTGTGTGTGTTTGGGTGTTGAGTGTGTGTGTGTTTGTGTGTGTGGTGTGTGTGTGGTGTATGTGAATGTGTGTGTGTTTGTGTGTGGTGTGTGTGTGCGTGTGGTGTGTCTTTGGTGTGTGTATGTATGTAAATGTGTGTTAATCTGTGTGTACATGTATGTGTGGTGTGTGTGCATATTTTCCCAGACTAAGGTATGAAAAAAGGCAAGGATGTGGAGACACAGATGTTACTTGTTCCCTAATTACCCTCTGCTTGAAAACCTACCAGCATTGTTGTACCAATCCTTTCGAAGAATTGTAAAAAAATGCATTCCCCCACACGCCACTTGCCCTCCCTCCAGACCTTATTCTCAAGTTTTCCCCCAGAGGCACAACATCGAACTCTGGAAACACACCCTTCATGCTGATATCTGGTGTATCTGTTTAATTTTAAAACTTTTATCTTCCCATCATTTTTCACGTATGAAGGTATGATATTCTTCTTTAGAAAAACAGGTGGCATTGACAAGGGAGAAAATAGTAGTCAAATTAAAATTTTCTAAAACTAGCTTATTAGCCACTTAGAGTAAGGCAGTAAATAGAATATTTACAAACAGAAAAGGGCAATCAATGGCTTGTGGACAATTCCAATTTCACGGGGAGATGATTACCAATGAAATACATTCTACCACAAACTATACTCCATTTTCCTACTTGAATACCTTCCTTCTGGCAAAGTCTAGCACTAGACACAGCACTGTAACACCCACATAGATTGAGAAAACACCTTTGCCAGGTAAATAATTACTTTTTTTTTGTAAACATATATGCCACCCTAAAAAAAATAACAACAAGTTGGGAATTTGAGTTACTCTTTCAACAAAAATCATCACAGCTGAACATCAAAGTCATATTTGAGCGAGACACGTGACTCTGGGATATAAGGAGAACTCAGAAACCTGGGGCTAGGCATTGCATCAAATATTCAAAACAGATAAAGGCAGACTGGAGATCTGAGAAACAACCATTTCCGGTTCAACAATAATACTCCCACCCACCAGTGATGGGCCATTCATTCTCCTACCGAAATGCCAGACTTCTGGCAAAGTATTTAAGAATTTAGATTAGTAAAATGCATCAATGCAGAGCCATAAACATCACAAGCATTCAATAAGCCAGGTCCATTATTGCAGCTTTTAAATCTATAAAATTGCAATTAGCATGTTGGCTAGTAAACACCCCGTTTAACATAGACGAAAATGCCTCAGTGATAGGAAGTCTTTAAGAAACTCTACTAGATAATGCTGACTAATGCTCGGTTGTGGGTAAATGATGACACAGCAAATATTTATCACAATTCTTTTCTTGGCACTACCGGAAGAGGGGTGCTTCAGTATTGCACACAAAAGCGTCCTGTTCTTATGAATGGATTCCCCTTTTATGGAGTGCGAACTATAAGGGTCGTTGTCTTAAACATTTTCTAATTCCACTAAACAACAAAAGTTCACTCAGGATGAAAAACAACCATAACGAATTTAACCTTTTTAAAAAAATGGAAACCTTTTACAGAGAAGCAGTATTAACTAAAGAAGTAACAGCACAGGAAAACAAGGGAAACTGTAGTAATGTGATTTTATTTGGTGTGTTTGGGAAATAGACTACCTGTTTTATGTAGCGCGAACAAGATCCCGAAAAGAGGAAGTAAAAATATATGACAAAAATTAGAACGTCAACATTAGAGAACTGAATTAACTAGAAGCTGAAACACAAATAAGCAAGTTGAGAACAAGAGTGTGATCAAGATAGGCAAAGAAACCAAAGGAAAAATTCGGACACGTAAAAGTAGAAGGAAAACGCACAAGCCCCAGGAACAACAGACTAAGGTAGAGAAGAATCTACCTGCTTCATCACACTTCGAAAAATAATAACCAGAGTTCATCTGGCCTCAGACAAAATCATAGCTCAGTGGGATAATGCATCTGCTGCACAAATCTTTTTGTGGCCGGAAGGCTGAAATGTAGATGCCCAGAAATTCTCCCTCAGCCTCACTTTCGTCTGAGGTGAGCACTTTTTGGTAATGACAATACCTATAATTTTAAAGTTTAAATTAAAATCTTTATTATTGCTTACTGCCAGTATGTACAAACAGGAGATATTTTAGGAGTATTAGAGGTGATTAGATGAAATTTACCACCATTTCTTTTTTTGTGTCTACCTTATGAATGTATTATATTACTAGGCAGGCAGGGTAGCTCAGCGAGTTGAACATTGGATCTAGATGGGGTTAAACCTAGGCATGGGCGAATTTTGCGGATCTCGCGTTCGCGAATTTTGCGGATTTGCGGATTCGCAATCCGCAAAATCCGCGAATTCCCGCGAATTTGCGGATTTTTTTTTTTTTTTGTGTTCGCCCGTGTTTCTGCCAGTTCGCGAGGGTTTTTACAATTTCGCAATTTGCGAACTTACCTGTCGGGTCGCAAGTTTTGCGAACTTGTTGTTTCTACATGTCCAGCCTGTTTGGGACACTCTTCTTCATCACTGCCACTCTCTGTCACCACTGCCACTCTCTGACTACTCATGCCACCCTCTGGCCCACCCATGCCACCCTCTGTTTCATCACCACACCCTCTGGTTGTCCAGTGTACATTATTTTCGGCAAAGCAAAGCACACCTTCCCTGCCTCAAGTGACCTGAATTAATTTGGGGCTGATTAATGTGTCACAGAATATTTTTTTAGCTGGCACCTGCTTCCTTAGTGCGCCCTGATTAGTGATCTTTTGCACTTGCTAAGTGCTTTCATTGTTGCAAAATTAGTTACAACACCTGCCCTGCCCCAACTGACAATAATGAATTAGGGGCTAATTAATGTGTCACTGAAAGAATTTAAAGTTCCAGCCTGGCACCTGCTTGTCTGCTCCTTTAGCTGTAAATCAGGACCTTTGTGGCATACAGTTAAGGTCAGAGCAGGGTCACACAATAGTTGCAAGCAGGCAACCGAATTCTGGAGGGCCCCCTCAGGAAGCAATACAAAGAATCGTTACAAATCATGAGGTTGACCTTTTGCACCTGCTCATTGCTTTTGCTTTTGCTGAAATCGTTTTGCGGTTTTTTTCGCGCTATTCGCGGGGCGCGGCGTCGTGCGAAACCGACCGCGGAAGCCGCCAATTCGTGCGAATGAGCATTTTATTTTTTTGCGGCTTGTTGTTTCGCGAGTTTTTTTGCAGTATTCGCGAGCCGCTTGCAGCGCAACACGCGAATTTACCCCAAGGTCGAGTACGGGCGCGGCCATTTTGTTTGCGTGACGTATTTCCGTTTCCGCCCGCTATGTATAATCTCGCGCAGTAAGCGCATTGCGAGTAGAGGTTCGCACGAGATCGCGCGGGAAATCTAGAGGTTCGCACGAGATCGCGAGGAAAATCTCGCGCGAACTGACTTTCGCGCTCGGAAACGGGCGCCGGCCATCTTGTTTTTCATTCATTTCCTGTGTCTGGGCATGGTGTTTAATCCTCTTGATATCTTTCCCATCCTTTGCTTGTTTTCAGTTTTTTTTTTACGATTTTGCTTCTTATCTATCCCTCTCTTTTCCTAGCTGTATATTTTTGTCTTTTCTGCTATTTTTCTTTACTTTTAAACTACTTTTGTAAACTCTTTTCTTTTCTTCTTCCCTATCCTATTCTTTCTTAATTTTCTACTTCTTCCTACCTTACCTGCCCAGACCATGGTCAAGCCAGGCGCCGTGAAGCTGCCCAGGCACTTGAGGGCCGCAGCGGCGGCGGGGAGTAGTGCTGGACCCAGTGGCAGGACAGCAGGCGTGAGATCGAGGGGGGAGCAGGTGACGCGCCGGGAGATATTCAGCCCGGAGGAAGTGGGCGCGCTGGTCTACTTCGTCCAGCGCCGCCTGCCCAGGACCATCGCGGGAGGCGGCAGGATCGCGGCCGGCGGCTATAACATGCGGGAGCGCCGGAAGCGGTGGGAGAAGGTGTGCTGGGCCATATCCCACCTCTACGGGGTCCAGCGCACCTACAGCCAGGTCACCCATCGCTGGACGGACCTCCTGGACCGCGAGCGCGACCTGCTGGACCAGCTCGGCTTGGAGATCCCCGGGCTTGGTGAGTAGTAGTAGCCATTGGCATTTAATCACTCACTACTATGATGTTTTCTCCTGCTCTGTGTTGTTGTATTGCAAATATTTGTTTTTTACATGGAGCAAGCCAATAATGCCGCTGATGACGATTACATTGTAGTTAAATTATATTTCAAAATCTTCTGTGCATTTCAGGTGCACTGCTCTCCTTCTCAGTGGGGTTGCTACTATGCTTATTTGTTTTCTATTTCGTGGTCTCATTGGCCTGAGTAACTATTATGTATGAGTGTACTTAACAGAACTGCGTAATGCTAGACACTAGGGGGCAGATTACATTTACAAGCCCCTTGCGCCACGTTTACGTTGCCTTGCGTGACGCAACAGCGGCGTAAACGTGCCGCATCCCTGCAAGTCATTTACAGCATGACGCATCTAGGGAGATGCGTCACGTTATAAAGCCATGGGCCTGCACCACAATGGGTGCGTTCCTAGTACGCAGGGTGGGCGGTCCAGCGGCTGTGCGCCTCGCAAAATTGCCTGCGTGAAATCTACAAGATTTAACGCAGGCACTTCTGCGACGCTGCTACGTCAATTCAATTCCTTATGTCTGCTCGAAGCAGGCGAAAGGACTGACACAGCATGTAAAGTATTGGGTGGCCCTGAGCATTACTGGAGTTGCATTGCGTTGGCGACGTGACTCCAGCGATGCGCCGCTCTTACGTGACGAGATGCGTCACGCAAGTGCCTACCCTTGCGCCAGGGCGCGCCGCATTGTAAATGAGGCACATCTGCCGTGTCGCAAGGGTAGTTTTGCGTGACGCATTTGATCTGGCGCATCTCTGGAGATGCGCCAGAACGCGTAAGTAAGTATGCCCCTAAGGGGCAGAATTGCAATTACCGTCGCATCCCTGCAAAGTAGCAGGGATGCGCCATTAATTGTGCGGCCCGCTACCACCACCAAACATGGTGCGCCGTATTTGCAATGCGGCTCCCCATGGGCCCAAAACGTCACCGAAGCTTTACTGCTGGAGTTGCGTCGCAACGATGGCGCAGCTCCATCAATGCTCTGGGGTACCCTATCTCCCCAATGCTGGGTCAAGCCGTACGTCTGCTTCAAGCAGGTGCAGGGTTTGTGTGACGCATCATTGTCCTAAAGGTGACTGATTGATATTTTGTAGATTTCCCTCAGCCACTATTAGGATGTGTTCCAGCGCAGGAATGCCCTCCCTTGCGCCGGAACGCCCCCTGATGGCGCAGGGCTTTATAACGGGATGCATCTCCCAAATGCGTCACGTTGTTATAATATTATACGCCGCACCATGGCGCCCTTTTTTGTTTAGCTGCTGCGTCACAAAAGTCACGCAAGAACGGCGCAAAAGAGCCGCAAGGGCTTAAATCTGCCCCTTCCTTTGTAACCCTGACAATAAGAAAAATAGTGGCGGTGGATTGATAGTTTGACTATTTAAATGACTGGTAATGTAGCAGGCAACTGTTAGTGTTGTCACTGATCTGACTGAAATCACAATGGAGTTTGTCTGTCACTTTGCGTCTTGCCTGCGGACTGCTGCCTGCCAGTCCTAGGTGAACGTTTCAGTACTTTGTTTAGTGAGTTACGTGACTTTCGAAGTCACAGGTCCGCAAATAAATAAAAAGTAACCATAATCAATATAATTTCGCGGAAATATTTTGTTATTGTTCTTTTGAAATGTTTGATTTGGTTGACATTGACAAGCAACAATCATCCATGTTTTCTGTTCTTTCTTTCATGTTGTACGTCAGCTCCCCCCAGGGGCGAGAGGAGGACACAGGAGCAGCAGGCGGCGGATGCTGTTCATCAACAGGGCCAGGATCGGGCAGGCGAGGGCTCCTCTGCTGGCCCCAGTAAGTTTTCATTTTAGACTAGTACCTATTTTTCCTAGCGTTCCTCATTTGAATTTTTTCAAAATTGTCTTTGCTCTTCTTGTAGACTGTATCTAAATTCTTATCCTGCCTCTACTATGACTCCCTGTGGTATTACTAGATTATTCTTATTAGTCTGTCTGTGTAGCTAACTAAGATTGCACGGTTGGCGAAACTCCCATGATTCTAGTCAGCAATAGCTCTATCAACTTAGTGCAGTCCTCTGGGATTGTCCATAATGTCTTTTGAAGTGTTCTATCTGGACTCATGCTTGCAAAAATTGCAAAACCTTTCGTTCAGTCACTCTAGTCTGGAGGACCAAAAAACACAGATTGTATTTAAATTTAAAAGCTTTATTAAAAGTAAACACATTTATTAAAATGAAGTCATAATAAAACTAAACGTTTAACTGATAATGGAAAAGTGGTTAGTGCTGACGATTAATTGAAGACATTTCTTGTGGTCGAGCCGAGCTCTCACCTGGTTTCAACTTGATCTTGTTGTTAGAAGTCCATCTTCTGTCTGTGTGGAGAAAAATGGTGCGTGTTAAAAAATCAGCCTTCATCAGTTGTGCCAAAAAGTGCAGCAAGACAACCTTCCCTGGAAAAAGGGACATTTTTTTTAACTTTAACGTAGACAGTCACAAATTACATTGTTTTCACATGTCTTCATTCCTAGACCAAATACTAGTGACTAGTGAGTGCTTTATTCTAAGATTCTTAAATGTACTTTGTAGGTGGAACATCTGGTGGCGGGGCCAGTGTGGTGGTGGTGCTCGACACGGAGGCGGAGGGCAATTCAACATCAGGGGAGGAGGCGGCGGCGCCGGATGTGAGAGTTGAGACGGTGGTGGCGGCCAGAGGTAAGCTCTTATATATTCCTTACTTATTGAGATTGAAGACTAGCTGGGAAGGCAAGAATATGAGATGCATGGCTGGGTGAATGATGAAGCAATGATGGGTGGAAGGACAACAGCCTGGGTGGGTGACACAGAAACTGTATGTGTCCATATACCTGGATCATGCTACTATCTGACTCTTAGATAGCATATGTGTATCTAGAGCAGGGGTACTCCTAGTACGGCCCGCGGGCCGGTGGTGGCCCGGCAAGCCTTCGTTGGCGGTGCGCTGACCTTGCAGACAATCACTGCTCCCCCGGCCCCCACAGAGCAGAGGCTTTTTTGTATTTCACCTGTTAGCGCCCCTGCATCTCCACTCTGACAATCACTGCTCCCCCGGCCCCCACAGAGCAGAGTGGAGATGCAAGGCCACAAAGAGGTGAAATAGAACTAAGCCTCTGCTCTGTGGGGCCGGGCAAGCAGTGATTGTCAGGGTGGAGAAGCAGGGGCGCTAAAACAAACAAAGCCTCAATAATATGTTAATGGTCTTTTAAAGACCTGTTAAGTACTTTGGTGTTGTTGTCTGTGTGTGCGCGTTGAGGAAGCGGTCTCAACCCGGGCTGAAGGCTGACACAGATAGACACACACACAGTGAGATGACAGAGGGAGAGGGAGGGCAGGAGGGAGAGAGAGATGGAGGGAGGGCAGGAGGGACAGCAGGAGGGAGAGAGATGTATGTAAATGCTGGGTCTGGTGGCTCAGTGGATGAGGGCATCTGCTGCAGGGACCTGTGTGCAACCTCATGGTCACAAGTTATCGTTTTGCTTTAGCCCCGCCCCCTCTGACTCCGCCCCCACCAGTGCGGCCCTCGGCCCCAAACTACACTGTAAATGTAGCCCCTGAGAGAAAGTTTGTGAGTACCCATGATCTAGAGAGAGTAGACGGTCAGTGGATGAACTAAGTGTAACTTTGAAGAGCATGTAACACTAACACTGCACCCGCACGTCCGTTCCAGTGTAGGAAAGGCAAGGAAAAGAACTTTTAATTTTGTCCAAATACTACCATAAATAGTAGCAGTAGTTTGTATTGCAAGCACTGCATAGATCCGGTTATTATGGTGGCCACTCCCTACCTCTCTTAATAAGTTTAGTAGTACTCAGTCATTCATGTGTGGGTGTATCACTGCCTGTCACTCAATAAAAAGCAAAGCACCTAAAGTCATCCCATATATAAGCAAAAACATCCCATGTGAAGTGATAGATAATCAGATTATTTATCTTCTTCAATTTTCCATTTCTAGTACTCATTTCCACTGTAGGGTGAAAGTTAAATTAATTAAGCAGTAGCCCTTGAGTTGTAACAGAGTATTCTCAGTGCCACCCGTAATAGAAAAGTAAGAGATTCACCACCTGCATGTACTGGACGGGTACAGTAACGCAACGGCAACGCAAGTCTAGGTCACTCCTCATGGCGTGCGTCTCTTTTTCTCGGGTGCAAGTTTACCGCGCTGGCATTATGCCGGCTTGCAGAAAATAACGTACCAATTTTCCAAAACAAGAGACAAGAAGAAGAATAAGACTGGTGTACTTTCATAGTCGACTCCAATGGAAGTCCACAGTGCTCATAGAATTTGTTCCTTAAACTCCCACTAATGTTAGAGCAAGGATGAAGAAGTGTGAGGTTAGATAGATACTGGCCTCAATAGTTATGTAATGCGCTTGCAAGTTGCTAGTTGTACTGCAGCACACATTTCTGCTGAATGATTGAGTTAATCTTAAAGAGCATTGGTTACAGACTATGTCTTTCTTTCTTCATATAGGTTCTCCTTCCAAACGAACAAGGAGGAAGGAGCTGGCTAGAGCGGCCCGGCAACGGAGAATCGAGGCCACTGTTGCGGAATATCGGCGGCTGGTGGCCCTGGAGGACGTGGAAAGTGTGCGGTCGACAACAACGACAACGTCGTCCTCCGTGGCCTCACCGGCTGCCACCGTGACCCAGCACAGTGGTCCACCGAGACTGAGCCGGGCTGCCAAAGGCAAACGCCACCGCCGAGCAGCAAGGCCAACAGCTGCTTCTCACAGGCCTTGCACCTGCAAGGCAGTGAAGGCACGCCTGCGCCGCACCACCCTGATGGTGTCCCGCCTTCAGCAGGAGCTCGCCTTGCTCCGCGAGGAGCATGATGCCCTGGCCCAAAAAGTGAACAGCATCCACCCATAGTGTCCCTTGCCCCTTTTTTAGAGACTTTTGGGGGGTGGGAATTGGGAGTTGGGTTTTTGGGGACTTTTGAAGGACAATCGTTGGGGTTAGGGAGGGTCTTGCGGGAGATTATTTTGTTAGGGATATAAATATACTTTTTCAAACTTTATCTGAGCATACCTGTTTTTTACTGCTTGCCTGGTGGGTGGGGGTTTAACGTTGACTGTTTTCCTGAAAGTTTAGTTCCATTTTCTTCCTTTAAGTGTAAATGCCCAAATGTTTTCAACACTAAGTGCCTCTCACAGACTAAGTGAAGTGAATCCAAGAGTCCTAGGACTTTAGTAGTACTACCTTCAGGCTCTCGTCTCTCGTACTAATACTCCATTATACCCCCAAACCACCAAACGCTTATCTTACCTGTAATTTGTGTTTGAAAGTAGGGCTAGGCCCAGGGCTGGCTCCACGGGAAACACCGAATAACGTTGGCAATCTTGGTCGGATAAAATTTCCTCATAGCGGTGGTAGTAGTGGTGTGACACAGTGGCAGTTGCATGCCTATGAAAAAAAAGAAAATGAAATCTGGTTTGTCCTCCTGAGCAATTCAACGGTACAACTGAGAATATAGCAGGTGACAGAAGTACAGTAGAGCAGTGCCACATTGTAGCCTAACAAATGGTAAAGTATAACTACTAATTCGGTTGAAGTTCTTTCACATTAGCAATGGTTCTTTGTCAAGCAGAGTAAGAATATATCATCGACAACTGTGGAAAGAAAGAATGCGACAGTACAGGGCCTGTGTGGAATTATTGATAACTATATTCAACATAAGGTCTCTGTAGCCAGATACCCGAGAGCCTTGCTGGTCACTATAAATCCATTCACAACAACACTCAATGGGGTTGGTCTGGAAGGTGTCACGTTTACTCCCCGTGATCCAGTCGATGCAAATATGGTTCCACCTCCAAATGTCACCAACACCCAGAAGTGTAAACACAGGGTGTTCGAGGCATTAGGCGAGGGAGAAAAATAACAAACTAAAATAAAAAATGTGGGATGGGTAAAGGTAGGGTCAGCAGGGAAAGGATACCTGTAAGAGAAGACAAGACAGGCATCAGTGAAGTGATGTCCTAACATACAAGGGTACTCTCATATAGTCTCACTAAATAGTCTGCAAGTCTCCCGCCTACTCATGGGAAATGTAGTTTCATAGTACGGTAGGCGCTTAGGGGCTGCGTAACCTGACAGAAGGTATAGTAGATAGAAAAGGAGAAATTGCTTTTTTTCTAGGTGTCCCCTCACTCACCAGGGTTGCCCCTTGGTGACATGCTTCATCATTGGGGCCATCCCAGTCCTCTACGGCCTGGGGCGTGCTGCGACTTGCGAATTACGTAGGAGCACTTACAAATGACTATGTGTGGTGCAGATAGTGGAGTGGACTAAGTGATGTGTTAAGGGATCAATGTAGAAGCCGAGAGAGAGCAAAGAAATGCAGTCACAGTCAGAGAAAAAGGCAAGGGATACTGTATCTATGTGGTTGTAGTGGTCCTGTTGGAAGTGGTAAGTAAGTTGCCCGCAGAAAAAAAATCCTCCTATTAGCGGCACTCCTCCATTGCAGCCGACGCTTCGTCCACCGATGTTGGTCACCAGAAGACACCCTGTCCACTGCCTGCCTGATGCTGAATTGTGGCTCGCTACTGTGAAGCCTGACTCCATCCTTTTTTCCCCATTGCAGAGACTGAAACCCGGCCTGTAATTATTCAACGAAAAACAGGAAGTGATATAATATTACAACACCACTGATAAATAAATATAAGGTATGTAGGCTGTGGAGTGCAAAAAGTCACAATTTGTTTTTCCTAGTAGACAGACAGTACAATGTTTTTGAAAGTGCGTACTCTGAGTCACCTTTTGAAGGATAAGTAAGTATGGGCAAATTAATGTAGCGGATCTTGCCCCTCAAGCTAGGTGTACTGTAAACTGTGTTTTAGAACAAAAATAGATCTTCCTAGCAGTGCTCCCACCCAAAAAACGAGGCCTAGCAGAAAACTGGAGACAAAACTTACTTTGAAAGTAAAAGTAGGCCGAAGTACCCTAATTACCCATTACCCCCCGTGGATTGTATTCAAACCACTTGCAAGCAACCAAGCAAAAGTAGCCATAGCCAGCATCGCTCCAAGACTCGAAATCCCCCCCACTCAAACACATGCAATAGAAATACTGCTAACCCTAACGAACCCTAAGTTAAGAATAGTGGCAAAGGCTTTCTTTAACTATGCCAAATCCCCCCTTTCCCACCATGGATTTTCTTCAAATGACTTGCAACCAAAATTACACATTCTCACGAGTGCTCTAAGACCCCAGAACTCAGTTTGAAAAATCTAGAACACCCCGATACACATGCAATCCTGCTGCTAGGGCTAACCCTAACGAACCCTAAGTTACAAAAAGTGCCAAAACTAAAGGCTTTTCCGCGCGGATTTTGTCCCAACCACTTCTACCCGGTATTAGACCTTCCCAGGAATGCCCCAAGACCCGGCAACCCACCCGCCAAGAAGCATAACACCCCCAAACAGGCCAAAAGCAAAATCTCATACTTGCAATATTTCTGGGCCTTCGGTCCAAACGCGCTGCGTAGCTAGGCCATAAGTCGGGGTTGGCACGACGGATTTCCTGAAAAGCAAATGCAATCAAGATTAGAGTGTCCCAGCAATGCTCTCAGACCATGAAACTCACCCACAAACAGACGGAACCCCCCCTAAGAGCACCTCAAAGGCAAGCAAGTCATCAAAAACACAAAAAAAATTCCGCCTGGGATTTGGTCCAAAACACTTTTATCCGGTATTAGAGCTTCCCAGCAATGGCCCCAGAGCCGTCAACCCAGGAGAAAACGAGTAGAAGACCCCCAAACAGCCAAAGAGCAAAAGTACAAAAATGGGGACTTAGTCACTTTTTCACAAATTTCCCAAATCACTCCGCGCGCGCTCTGCAGCTAGGCCCTAAGTCCCCTCAGCCACCATGGATTTGCTTCAAACCTCTTGCAAAGTAAAGTATATATAGCCAGCAGTGCTCCCACACCACGAAACTCACCCGCAAACACCAGGAAGCCCCCCAAACAGGCCCCCGAAAACGCTACATAGAGCAAAATGTCAGAAATAGCCCAAAAAAAAATCGGCCTGGATTTTGTCCCAACCACTTCTACCCGGTATTAGACCTTCCCAGGAATGCCCCAAGACCCGGCAACCCACCCGCCAAGAAGCATAACACCCCCAAACAGGCCAAAAGCAAAATCTCATACTTGCAATATTTCTGGGCCTTCGGTCCAAACGCGCTGCGTAGCTAGGCCATAAGTCGGGGTTGGCACGACGGATTTCCTGAAAAGCAAATGCAATCAAGATTAGAGTGTCCCAGCAGTGCTCCCAGACCACGAAACTCACCCGCAAACACCAGCAAGCCCCCCAAACAGGCCCCCGAAAACGCTACATAGAGCAAAATGTCTGAAATAGCCCAAAAAAAATCGGCCTGGATTTTGTCCCAACCACTTCTACCCGGTATTAGACCTTCCCAGGAATGCCCCAAGACCCGGCAACCCACCCGCCAAGAAGCATAACACCCCCAAACAGGCCAAAAGCAAAATCTCATACTTGCAATATTTCTGGGCCTTCGGTCCAAACGCGCTGCGTAGCTAGGCCATAAGTCGGGGTTGGCACGACGGATTTCCTGAAAAGCAAATGCAATCAAGATTAGAGTGTCCCAGCAGTGCTCCCAGACCACGAAACTCACCCGCAAACACCAGCAAGCCCCCCAAACAGGCCCCCGAAAACGCTACATAGAGCAAAATGTCTGAAATAGCCCAAAAAAAATCGGCCTGGATTTTGTCCCAACCACTTCTACCCGGTATTAGACCTTCCCAGGAATGCCCCAAGACCCGGCAACCCACCCGCCAAGAAGCATAACACCCCCAAACAGGCCAAAAGCAAAATCTCATACTTGCAATATTTCTGGGCCTTCGGTCCAAACGCGCTGCGTAGCTAGGCCATAAGTCGGGGTTGGCACGACGGATTTCCTGAAAAGCAAATGCAATCAAGATTAGAGTGTCCCAGCAATGCTCTCAGACCATGAAACTCACCCACAAACAGACGGAACCCCCCCTAAGAGCACCTCAAAGGCAAGCAAGTCATCAAAAACACAAAAAAATTTCCGCCTCGGATTTGGCACAAACCACTTTTAGTGCTTCCCAGCAATGGCCCCAGACCCGTCAACTCACCTGCAAAGAGGTAGAACAACACCCCCACAAGTGCTGAGTCTTTCTTCATTGGGCGTAAACCAGCCCTCTGCTTTGATGGAAATAGGAGTCTGGAGGAGGAGGATAGAGGAGCATGTTCTTCTGAACTTGTGAACCTGAGGAATGCAGACTGCGGCACCTTCAAATAAATTAGCAAACAAGTGAAGACAGTTCTGCTGATGGGCTTGTCTTTGTGATAATCTGATTAAAGTTTGAATTATATTAACTGTGCACAACAAAGAAAGACAGACACACAGGAATAAAAGTGAATAAGGATGAAAAAGAAAGTTATTGATTCGTTGTCTCATTTTCAGGGCTCGAAGTCGGAATCACGGTCCAGGAATAAGAATAAGGCTTCGTCATCATACTCTGCGAATTCAGCCCGGGTGAGGTCAGTGCCACCTGACAGAGTAGAAATTCCCTCATCTATGGTGCTGGCCACCTCCTCTTCATCCGGCACGCTCTCTCGTACTCTTATATCTGGTGGTATGAGGTGCTGATTCATCTTGATCATTGTTAACCTCTCCACATTTTTGGGCGAGAGGCGGCTCCGTTTGGGAGTTACAATCCCACCAGCCGCACTGAAAACCCGTTCAGAAGACACACTTGCGAGTGGGCAAGACAAGTAGTTTAAAGCCAGGTTGGTGAGCTGTGGCCACAATTCTTTTTTCCCATGCCAATACGCCAATGGGTCAGAATTAACATAGACCTCTGTGGAGTCATTCAGATAGTCCTTCACCATCGACTCAAGGTCCTCCTCCAAGGTTCCTCCACTTTGCGTAGCTCTTGCTGTGCCTCTGGCCTTTTGAGAACCAAACCCACGCAGAGCTAGCCAATCCTCTTCAGCCTCCAATGTTTCTGCTGTCTTTCGTGCAGATGATGCGGTTGCCGGTGTCTTTAACGGCTGAGAGGTCACTTGTGCCACAGCCACAGGTGCAGAAGTGGATTGTTTTGACTGGGGATGGCCTGCTGATGTACTGCCATTTCCTTCAATTTCCAGCCGTTCTGTTTCAAACTTCTTGGCTGACAAGGCTAGCCAACGTTTGTACTTTGTAACATCTTCATCAGCAAAAGAAAAGAATGCTCTGCCTGCCAGCGCCTTTTTGTAGCGTGGATCCAGAATAGTAGCACAAATGTAATGCTGTTCTGAGTGGATCTTTTGAAGACGTTCATCACCTTGTAGGAGCTCTAATAATTGCTCAGCCAGAAGCAAAGAAGAGCCTTTCTTTTTGTCATCTTTTCGAAACACAGAACACACCTCCTTCAGTTGGTCCTCCAGCATGTACAACAATGGGATAGCTTTTCCCAAATTAGAGTCCTCCTTGCTGACTGCACGCGTGAAGACCTCAAAAGGACGAAGCATGCGTGTTAGGCTTTCAACTATGTTCCATTGCGGCCCACCCATCCTCAGCTCCTCTATACCCTCTTTCAAGAAATATTGATCGAGTTGCGTATACTGCTCATACAGACGCTCAAGCATGTAGAAGGTTGAGTTCCAACGTGTTACCACCTCCTGGATGAGTGCTTTCACTGGCATTTGACATTGATATAGCATGCTCCTCAGCTGCTTGCGGGCCTTAAAAGAATGCCTGAAATGCTTGCAAATTTTTCGGCAGTTCTCCAATACACTGGACGCTGCACTGAGTTTATTACCCAAGAATTTTTGGACAACCAGGTTTATACAGTGCGCCAAACACGGCACTCTGAAATAGTAACCGTCCCTCATGGCCTTAACTATATTGGAGCCATTGTCCGTGGAAACATAACCAACCTTGCGTTTTAGTGGGGACAGACAGTTAAGGACCTTTGTGTTAAAGACATCCAAAATGTTTTCTGCTGTGTGACGTTTATCCAAACCAAACATGGCTAGTGTTGCATGTTTCCGAGCACCTTTAAAAACAATGTTAGTGTCAACACCTGAGTTTAGCTTTGCTTTAGCCCCTGAAAAAGAGACCCAGTGTGCAGTGATGCACATGTAATCAGCGCCTGCGCCACTGCTCCACATGTCTGTTGTCAGATGTATAGTGTGAACAGCACTCTTCTGCAAAGCTGCCCCAATCGCCTTCAGAACATCTTCATGTAGTGCTGGAACCGCAACTCGGGCAAAATAGAACCGGCTAGGAACCTTCCATTTAGGGCAGAGCGCTGCCACTAATTCTAGAAAACCAACCCCTTCGACAAAAGAAAAAGGGAGAAGGTCCAGAGCTAGCATTTTAGCCAGCTTAGTGTTATACAGACGGGTCATTGGGTGGTTGCGTTCATATTGCGCTTCTGTAAACAACATCTTTTTAATGTTGCCCTGGACCAATGATTTACGGGATGATGATCTCTTCGACCCAGTTACGCTCGCTGATGAACTTTTCCGCATTGATGTCTCACTCTCTCCCACACTCTTAGTGTGGCTCCCATGGGGTGTGCTGCTGACATGGGAACTGGGTGTAAGTGAAGTGTTTGGATCGTCTTCTTCTACCTCCTCGTCATCAGCAGATGACAAATCAACGTTTTCATTACGTGCAATTCCGGCTTTCTTGACCGCCTCTAGGTGCGGAAACCATTCGACAGGGTGCCTTCTCTCAAGATGACCTCTCTGGCCTCCGGTACCATAGTTAGAACCAAGCTTACCACGACTATATCGAAGCTTACAAAGGCTACAAATGGCTACGTTTTCCTTTTTTGGGCAAACACTAAAGAAGTCCCAAACTGGAGACTTGAAATGTCTTCGGGGGCCGCCGCCGGAGGAGGCGTCGATACTGGTGGTGGTGGTCCTGCTGCTAATGACAGATGAAGTGGAGGATGTGGATTGCCGAACTTCAGTACGTTTTGCACTTTCACCACCACGAATTGAGGTCGAGGACGAGGTGGGTACCTTCTTGCGAGGAAGAAATATGGAAGCGGTAGGTTTTGGTGTACTACTTAACTCCAAATCTAATGATTCCATTTCCATTGCCTCCTCGCCGACATCATCATCACGCTCAGCAGCTTCTCGGGATAGGGTCAAAATGTCTCTTTGCTGCATGCCCGGTGGGGCTGCAGTGACCTTTGTGATGACTGGCTCGTCGTCATCGTGAGAGGCTTCATCACCAGCAGTATCTGTCACTTCTTGTTGAGCCTCATCACACTCCATAGGTTTGAGTTTTTGGACGACCTTCCTTTTACGCTTAGGTACCGGTGGCAGATCATGGTGTGCCTCTGCCTCACTGTCAGACCGCAGTTGTCGTGGTTCCCAAGACAGATCACTTGCACCAGAACGAGGTGGGCTTGAAGAAGATGTAGACACCCCCCTTGATCTTTTCCTTGCTAGGGATGTGGAAGACAATGAATGATCATCAGGAGGAGTGGCTTCCAATGATACCTCAGCTTCATTGTCGATTTCCAAATGTGCCCCTACTTCGGGAGGAACAACTATTGTGGGCACTTGTGAACGTCCATGCACCTTTGCTTGCGCATCTCCTTTTGCTGCCTCTCCTTCCACATGTACTTGGGCGTGTACTTGCACATGGTGTTGTTGTTGCGGCTGTGGTTGTTCAACACTTGTCAGATGAGTTACAACAACCTGTGTTGATTCAGGGACATTGCTGCTACTTTCTTGCGATGAGCCAACATCACTGGTCGATGGTGATTGGAGAAGTACACTGACTGCCTCTGAAGCACTCAAGGGCTTTGACTTAAGTTGGCGTGGTGGTGGAGGCACTGAACCCAATGGAGCAGGGGTGCTGCTCTCAGGTTGGTCCCCAGCAGATCCTGCTGCTGCAGGCGTACTTTTTCTTTTGCTCCCAAAAAAAGTGGCGGGTGACACACCAGCCTCCTTGGTAACTTGCTTCTTCTGCTCCTTACTAGCAACTTTCTTGCTAGAGGAGCTACGGAGACCTTTCTTTGGGGCCATCTTCTTCAGAGCAGGTCAGACAGCAGGCCGCAGTTGCACGAATTGTAGAGTTGTCTGAGGCCAGACGTGACGTCGCGTGACGTTATGCTGCACACACACACCGCTGCAGGACTTCTTCCTGGCACTGGTGGTTCTCTTGAGTCTTGTGCACCTAAAAAAAATGGAAGACAGAGGAACATCAGTTCAGTTATAGAGCACAAAAAAATCGAAAAACACTGCAAAATCAGCACAATCCCAATCCATCCATGCCCTCCATAATGTTTAAATTCAAGACAACCCACAGAAAGACTAGGCCCATGCAAGACTCACTACCCCTGGCATAAATAAAGGTTGAAAAGTAGGCAAAATGGTTGGAGGCCTAACAACAAAGCCTGCATTCAAAATGGCCACTTGCCTGCCAGCACATGGCCAGTGCCTGTAGCTGCACTCAAAATGGCCACCAGCCACATGGCATGTCCCTCCCCATGAACACCCCCAAAAATCGAAAAACACTGCAAAATCAGCACAATCCCATTCCATCCATGATGTTTAAATTCAAGACAGCCCACAGAAAGACTAGGCCCCATGCACCACTCACTACCCCTGGTCAAGGCCCCAACAACAGGTCAAAAATCGAAAAACACAAAATTTTACAAAAAAAAAAAATCGAAAAACACAGAAAAATCAGCACAATCCCAATTCATCTATGGCCTCCATGATGTTTAAATTCAAGACAACCCACAGAAATACTAGGCCCATGCAAGACTCACTACCCCTGGCATAAATAAAGGTTGAAAAGTAGGCAAAATGGTTGGAGGCCTAACAACAAAGCCTGCATTCAAAATGGCCACTTGCCTGCCAGCACATGGCCAGTGCCTGTAGCTGCACTCAAAATGGCCACCAGCCACATGGCATGTCCCTCCCCATGAACACCCCCAAAAATCGAAAAACACTGCAAAATCAGCACAATCCCATTCCATCCATGATGTTTAAATTCAAGACAGCCCACAGAAAGACTAGGCCCCATGCACCACTCACTACCCCTGGTCAAGGCCCCAACAACAGGTCAAAAATCGAAAAACACAAAATTTTACAAAAAAAAAAAATCGAAAAACACAGAAAAATCAGCACAATCCCAATTCATCTATGGCCTCCATGATGTTTAAATTCAAGACAACCCACAGAAATACTAGGCCCATGCAAGACTCACTACCCCTGGCATAAATAAAGGTTGAAAAGTAGGCAAAATGGTTGGAGGCCTAACAACAAAGCCTGCATTCAAAATGGCCACTTGCCTGCCAGCACATGGCAAGTGCCTGTAGCTGCACTCAAAATGGCCACCAGCCACATGGCATGTCCCTCCCCATGAACACCCCCAAAAATCGAAAAACACTGCAAAATCAGCACAATCCCATTCCATCCATGATGTTTAAATTCAAGACAGCCCACAGAAAGACTAGGCCCCATGCACCACTCACTACCCCTGGTCAAGGCCCCAACAACAGGTCAAAAATCGAAAAACACAAAATTTTACAAAAAAAAAAAATCGAAAAACACAGAAAAATCAGCACAATCCCAATTCATCTATGGCCTCCATGATGTTTAAATTCAAGACAACCCACAGAAATACTAGGCCCATGCAAGACTCACTACCCCTGGCATAAATAAAGGTTGAAAAGTAGGCAAAATGGTTGGAGGCCTAACAACAAAGCCTGCATTCAAAATGGCCACTTGCCTGCCAGCACATGGCAAGTGCCTGTAGCTGCACTCAAAATGGCCACCAGCCACATGGCATGTCCCTCCCCATGAACACCCCCAAAAATCGAAAAACACTGCAAAATCAGCACAATCCCATTCCATCCATGATGTTTAAATTCAAGACAGCCCACAGAAAGACTAGGCCCCATGCACCACTCACTACCCCTGGTCAAGGCCCCAACAACAGGTCAAAAATCGAAAAACACAAAATTTTACAAAAAAAAAAAATCGAAAAACACAGAAAAATCAGCACAATCCCAATTCATCTATGGCCTCCATGATGTTTAAATTCAAGACAACCCACAGAAATACTAGGCCCATGCAAGACTCACTACCCCTGGCATAAATAAAGGTTGAAAAGTAGGCAAAATGGTTGGAGGCCTAACAACAAAGCCTGCATTCAAAATGGCCACTTGCCTGCCAGCACATGGCCAGTGCCTGTAGCTGCACTCAAAATGGCCACCAGCCACATGGCATGTCCCTCCCCATGAACACCCCCAAAAATCGAAAAACACTGCAAAATCAGCACAATCCCATTCCATCCATGATGTTTAAATTCAAGACAGCCCACAGAAAGACTAGGCCCCATGCACCACTCACTACCCCTGGTCAAGGCCCCAACAACAGGTCAAAAATCGAAAAACACAAAATTTTACAAAAAAAAAAAATCGAAAAACACAGAAAAATCAGCACAATCCCAATTCATCTATGGCCTCCATGATGTTTAAATTCAAGACAACCCACAGAAATACTAGGCCCATGCAAGACTCACTACCCCTGGCATAAATAAAGGTTGAAAAGTAGGCAAAATGGTTGGAGGCCTAACAACAAAGCCTGCATTCAAAATGGCCACTTGCCTGCCAGCACATGGCAAGTGCCTGTAGCTGCACTCAAAATGGCCACCAGCCACATGGCATGTCCCTCCCCATGAACACCCCCAAAAATCGAAAAACACTGCAAAATCAGCACAATCCCATTCCATCCATGATGTTTAAATTCAAGACAGCCCACAGAAAGACTAGGCCCCATGCACCACTCACTACCCCTGGTCAAGGCCCCAACAACAGGTCAAAAATCGAAAAACACAAAATTTTACAAAAAAAAAAAATCGAAAAACACAGAAAAATCAGCACAATCCCAATTCATCTATGGCCTCCATGATGTTTAAATTCAAGACAACCCACAGAAATACTAGGCCCATGCAAGACTCACTACCCCTGGCATAAATAAAGGTTGAAAAGTAGGCAAAATGGTTGGAGGCCTAACAACAAAGCCTGCATTCAAAATGGCCACTTGCCTGCCAGCACATGGCCAGTGCCTGTAGCTGCACTCAAAATGGCCACCAGCCACATGGCATGTCCCTCCCCATGAACACCCCCAAAAATCGAAAAACACTGCAAAATCAGCACAATCCCATCCCATCCATGATGTTTAAATTCAAGACAGCCCACAGAAAGACTAGGCCCCATGCACCACTCACTACCCCTGGTCAAGGCCCCAACAACAGGTCAAAAATCGAAAAACACAAAATTTTACAAAAAAAAAAAATCGAAAAACACAGAAAAATCAGCACAATCCCAATTCATCTATGGCCTCCATGATGTTTAAATTCAAGACAACCCACAGAAAGAATCAGTCCACCCACCACTGAGTACCCCTGGGAAAAGGCCCCAAAACAGCAAAAAAATCGAAAATCCCAAAATTTTAGTTGCAGCAACTGTAATGCCCCAAACAAACTTACTTGTAAAATTTCTAATCCAACAGTGATCCAAAGAAAGTCAAAAAGGCCTCAAATCCAAAGATCCAGCAGCATCCACAAAAGGTAATCCTTCCAGGTCCACATCCGAATGAAAAGTGACCAGGAGATGGACAAAGCACTGGGAGGAGCCTGCTGAACAGGAACAGGAAGTTGAAGACTATGGGGCACTTCCTTCCTCCCACCCCCCTGCCCCCCTCCCCAAAATGGACTCCTCGCTAAAAAAGTGCAGGCAAATGTCAAACTAAGGAGTTATTCACATAAAAATCATCATTTCTAGAAGGTTTATGCTGCTTGCTGGTGGATTTCTTGTGCAGAATTGCAAATTTATATTTTCGCGCGCCGCATCTCAAATCTCGCAATTTGCGAAGTACCGCGAGACGTGATCTCGCCGTACTCGCGTTGACAAACTCTCGCTGGCAAGCCGCGATGACGTAATCGCGCTCGCCAATTCCCGCGGGATCACACAGCAAGATCCAAAATGGCGCAGCACTCGCAAACTATCGAAAAAAACAACTCGGCAAACGATGATAAACGCCGCGCGCCGCAAAAATTGTATCACCAACGCCGCGCGCCGCCAAAAAAATCCGCTGCGTGCGAATTTGCGGATTTTGCGGGAAATCCGCAAATCTCGCGGATTGCGGATTTCCCGAAAATCTGCAAAATCCGCGAGCGGAACGGATTTTCCGCCCACGCCTAGTTAAACCCCGCTTCGCTGTGTGAGGAAGATTGCTTCCTGGATGTCTAGTGACTGTCTATGATTTAAAGGAGAAAAAAAGGGATATACTCCTATTTGGTAAAACTCAGGATTTATGGAAGCTTGGTTGGTGGCCTTCTGAATTGGGGGTCAGCCCCATCCCTAAAGCAAGTAGCAAAAACCAGAGCATTAAGTTGGATTCTTGAATATCCTTTTCTGTTTACTATGCATCGGTAAATGATTGCCTGAACGAAGAATTGTTTTTTGTAATTACCTTAATTTCTAAATAAACCTTTACTTGAACTTAAAAGTTGGATCTCATTCTCTCAATGAAAGAGCATGCATCTACTACTTGTAGAACCTACTTCTCCACCATGCGATTATTGAAAACAGTTTATCCTTGGCCCCTTCCAACTTCCAGGAAAACTCTTGGGCAAGTCTTAATCACAAGTTGGTTAGACTATGGCAATGCTTCATTGGTGGCTGCAAACATGACTTTGTTGTCCAAACTTCAATTAGTACAGGATATGGCAGACAGATTGGTTTGTAATCTTCCATCCAGATCCTCTCCTGCTCCAATTCTGAACTCATTGCATTGGTTACCCATCAGGAAAAGGCTCATCTTTAAGATACGGCGTCTTACACATAAGCCATCAAATGGGAATTCTTCCATCTTCCCTGCAAAATAGGCTCAGACAGCATAACCCGAACAGACAAAGCCTTTTTGCAAATTCCACGTATTTGCACTGCCAGATATGGCAGGAGATCGTTCTCCTATCTAGCTCCCTTACCCTGGAACAAAGTACCGCTGCATATTCGATTATGCTCGGAATATGCAAAGTTAAAAAAACTTTTAAATACATGGCTATTCTAGTCGTCCCAGTTGATGTTGCTTGTCTGTTTCAAACCTAGCACTGAGATATTCCTAAGGGGATGATTTGTGTTGCACTATATTAAATGTAGTTAACATAACATATAATTGAATCTGAAAGGCTGTATCCACCGTTCTGCCACTCAAATTCAAGACACCTCTTTGCAAGTCTCTGATCTCAATGAGCTATCAAACCAGCTTATCGGACGTGATTAAAAAATGTTAACAAAATATGCATGTGTGTATTGCCATTCTGAAAATGTCAACACACTTAATTATAAAAGTGCCCATATACAATACCAATAGTCTAGCTCCCCCTAAAAGCAAAGCTCTCTCACCAAAGAGATGTGAAATACCGGCTGGTAGGAAGCATAAGACTTCACTTCCTGATGTGGGGTAGGCCTGAAGATGCAGTTCCTCTGAATCAAAATGTAACAGAGTTTGGGCTAAAGCTCATTTACAAAGGTCTTCATCTGGATACATTTTTGAACACTTGTTGGGCCTGTGCAACACTAGGGGATTTATTCCATGTTCATTCAAAATGGCGTAAGATCATGCAAGGAGGCTCTAATGTTCATCTACACCACTACAGTGCCGATGGTGCTTGCACGAATTGGGAAGTTCTATGTGGAAGCTGGAATGACTCTGCGATCAACGCAAGAACTGATGATGACTGCAAAATAATACACAAGCCACAGATCATCAACTGCGTCATCAACCTTGGCATCATGACTTTGTACTTCACCCATTCGCACTATTATTCATCATTTAACACTGTATAGATCGCCTTGGGAGGTGCACTGTCCCTTAATTTATCCCACACGCCTATGTATATAAAAATCACATGCGTGCTTCTGTGACACTCAATCAATCAATCAGGGTTTATATTGCGTACTACTCACCCATGAGGGTCTCAATGCGCTTGGGGGGGGGGGGCAGCTCCGGATCAGTCGAAGAGTCAGGTCCTGAGGTCCTTCCTGAAGGTGTGCAGGGTTGGCGAGCATCTGATGTTCACGAGGAGCTTGTTCCAGGTCTTGGCTGAGATGTAGCAGACAGCTCTCCCGCCCGTTCTGTTCCTGGACCTCTGCCAGTGTGTGTGGAGCGGAGGTTCCTCTTGGGTATGTGGAAGGATACTCTCTCGTTGAGGTATTTGGGTGTCGTAGAGGGATTTGTAAGTGTGGGTGAGGAGTTTGAAGGTGACCCTTTTCTTGACGGGGAGCCAGTGGAGGTCTCGCAGGTGCTGGGTCATGTGTTCGTGATGCGGCGTTATGAAGATGAGTCTGGCAGCGGCGTTCTGGATGGTCTGTAGTCTGTGTAGTAGGGTTTTGTTGATTCTGGCATATAGGGCATTGCCGTAGTCCAGTCTGCTAGTAATGAGTGCGTGTGTGCTGGTCTTTCTGTAGTCGGGGGTCCACTTGATGGTTTTGCGGAGGATGCGCAGGCAGTTGAAGCTGGTGGAGGCGACGGTGTGGATCTGGCGGTGTATGGAGAGGGAGGAGTCGAGGATGATGCCAAGATTGCAGGCGTGGTAGGTGGGAGTGGGTGGATTCCCATCTGTGGAGGACTACCAGGTGTTGTCCCAGGTGGAGTTGTCGGATCAGAGGATGACCACCTTGGTCTTCTCTGAGTTGAGCTTCCGCATGATCATGCACTCATGCCTCTCATTCCTATTCGGTGACGTTCTTCTTAATCACACTTATGCCTGCATGACATCTTATTGCACGTTTGCACGTCTATGCTCCCATATCTTTCAGTCCCGATCCTTTTCTCCTGCTGCGTTTTTTTTCTCCATTTCAGATGTTTTTAAAAAATGTTAGACCTTTTAACTAACCAAATGTACTTATTTATGATGTAACGTGTATTGTATTTGTAAATGATTTTAGGTAATCATACAATAAAGAGTTACTTTACAGTCATTCCATGTGCACTGCAAATCCCGGCTCAGGCACAAATTGGAGTTTGCAACCAACCCAACATGATCACCGGCGTGGACATACCAGAGTGGACCATGCCGGTTTCTACACACGTGATTTTCTGTAGATAAAACCTTTTGTGGACCATGTGGTGGAGCACCTGACATTCTGCATGTGCATCATCTACAGGAGGTGGGGGGGTGGAGTTTTAGGTCTTTGCTACCGATTACCCGGTAACTACAGCACCAGCGATATAGGTATTTACTGTTTGCACCAATAATGTTCAGAATTACACCATACTGAAACCATAAATATGTGCTTTGTGCAGCGGGCACAAACAGGCCAGAGCCCACCATGTGGATGAAGGCTGAAGGGTTGTATTGTGAGTTCTAGAAGACAACTGGAGCATTTGAAAAAAGAAGTGAGAGGAAAACACGTATCTGGTTGAGGGAGTGAGACAGTTTTCATATATAGCACACACTAGAACCTGATTCACGTTCAGGTTTCTGGGAGAATCAGGGTGTCCTTTTGGCAGTTAGTAAATGTTTTGGAGTAAGAGCACTGGAGTCTGAAGCCTTCGACACCGGAAAACCCTGTTATAATCAAAATTAAAACATCTGTGTAACAGGCATTACATTTTTTGTTGGGTTTCTAAGCATGTGCATCCTTTACATGAGAGGTGTGTGAATTTTGCTTTTGCCTAATTATGGGAAATGTTGCGAAAATAATGTGAAATTACATGTCCTTTTGCAAGATGTAACTCTGTCATTTTCAGCTAGATTCATCAAAGAAAAATGGACTCACAAAGGGCCAGATTCTGGGAATCTGGCCCTTTGCAAGCGCAATTTTTGCATTTGGGATTCATCATCCCAAATGCAGAAATCGCTAATTGCGAAATCGCTAAATTGCGAGGAATTGCATTTAAGGAATCTCTATTTGAGATTCCTTAAATGCAATTCATTAACCATTTTTAAATTGCGAATTCGCTATTTTTGGCCGCTATTTACAGCGAAGTCAGACTTCGTGGTAAATAGCGAAAAGTTGCATGTTACACACACACATGTCCTTTGGACATGTGTGTGCGCAACATCAGTCTACATTGACATTTCAGGGGTGCTACAGGGTGTCCTTTCGACACCCCTGGCACCCTTGAAATCGCATCCTAATTTGCGATTAGCAAATTGCTAATCGCAAATAAGGAGGCTGTAGGAATCGCAATTTATTTTGCGATTTCTACATGAATTCCGATTTGCAAGTCCTTAATAGCGATTCCTTAATAATCGCTATTAAGGACTCGCAAATCGGGACATTGATGAATCTGGCCGTTTGTACTATATTTTAGCGAAAAATGTGTCCTCATGTGGATTTCTGAGCAATGGAAAACTTGAGGTGATAATCTTTAAGATTTATGTTGTCAAATCTAGAGCATTTAATATGTCGAAACGGTAACTTAATAATAGGGGTGGGCGGAACTCATGGAGTTTCCACCGCAGAATTCCGTGGAGTTACCCGAAAACTGTGCAGGATTCCATGGAGTTCCACCAGTGGGCGGAATTGGGATGCAATGCTGATTGTTAGCGCCGGGAGCTTGTTCCACGCTGTAACGTCAGTGCGAACAGCGAGCAGCATGCATGGGCCAGAGGGGGCTACTCTTTGCTACCACTCCAGGAGACTTTCTACTCGAGCGGCAGCTTTCTCACCGTGAACGGTCGCAACCACCCACGGCCGCCTGTGTTGAGAAAATGTACCGGGTGCCGCCATAGCACCAGAAAACCGCGCTAGGAGACGTCAATTCTCACCATTAGCCAGTTGCACATGAGAAAAAACTCTACCATGTGGCGGTTGGTGGAGTTTTGAACTGAGGTCCACATTATAAGCATAAAGCGGAGTGGAATTTATCACCCAACCCTACTTATTACCTGTTTGATCTGTTGCTACATTCTATTTCTATTTTTTTTTTTTATTGCACAAACTTAAATCACACAGCCTCAGGCCTACAACCTCACGGGCCGGCCGCGTCATAGATATACCAGACAAGTCTTAGACATTGTTTTACACTGCCCGTCAGCCGACAACCAGGGGGTCCGGCGGCGTTTTCCTAGTGGCAGTTAATCAGTATCCAGATGTCTTCCCCAGTAGTGCAAACTGCTACATTCTATTTCTGCTGAGCAATGACATCAGGGCTGACCATATGGAGTACAATGGTGGAAAATAACAGTTGTTCCTACTATTTCCTTTGGTGTAATTTAGTTTTTTCACTTATTAAAACTTTTTCCAGGTAACTGAACTGTGCTGACCGTAGACTCGTCAGGGTATAAACATTATTTGCATTTTACTTACACTTTAATTTGACACCCTGGAAAAGTAACTCCTACTACATTACATGTAAATAGGACATTCCGCTAACTTGTCTTGCGTATGAAATATAAGCACTGGCTACTTTAGGTAGTAACTCTGTTCACCAGAATGGGGTGACTACTTCAGCTACATCATGAACTACATATTTATTTCCAATACAAAAGTGGTGACTCAATAGATAAATGTATACAGGGGGTTTTCTGCATGTCCTGATCTTATTTCCTTCACACTCACCCTGCACCATACTTTCTGTCAAACCCTGGCCTTACTCCGATAATAGGCTCCACGAAGAAGAGAATTACTCAATTTGACCTCAATGCTCTTGAATGGTTGGAATCCAGGGAGTTCACCTTATTCACCTGAAATGCTATTTCTCTCAGGGTCTCACTGTCCTCAATAGATCTCTTTAATGAGGAAGGAAGGGTGGTTCACTGAAACACAAATATGGTCGGCGTAGTCAGGAACCTGTATCAGGAAAGTCTGAGAAAGGCCCTCGGGTAGCTTCTAAAATATAAGCTTCCCCTAGGTTTATCTGTATAAAGGCTTATATCAGAGTTTCCTGTAAAAACGGGTGGTTCCGGCTCTTACCCTCCTCGTGCACTCCTCATTCTTAGCCTCCCTCACACCCTTTTCACTGCAGCGCCAACATTCTATAGATGACGTCACGGGTGCTCCAGCACCAGCTGGTTCTCGACGCTTCTTCAGCACAGCACTCACACCCATATTTGTTTGTTGTACCAGCACACGAATATTGCATCTGGCAAACAATGCAACTTTGTAATAATGGCTCCTCGCACTAAATAAGGCTGACACATCAGTGTACCACTGTTGTAGCTTAAGTGACACTCTCTCACAGGCATTACAATTTTTTCCTCACCAAAATGTTGACTTCAAAAGTTACTATCTGATTAGTATTTGGCAGATGGGATAATCTGTCACAAACATGGCGGACATCCAGTGGCGGCCGGCACTGATCGGAGATAGCGGGGAGGGGGTGAGAGGACGTAGGAGGTCGGTGCAGGGGCCGAAGGGGGAGAGGATGCCGGGGAAGTGAGAAAGTTAAAAAAAATGTAAAAGTGTCTTCTCGCTGCTTCCTCGCCTCCATAGTCCTCCCTCGCTCGGCCTTACAGGAAGAACACACAGGCGACCAGTCAGCCAATCACAACGCTGCCTTAGCAGCATTGTGATTGGTCTGAGCATTGTGTTTCGGCGCTCAGACACTGACTGGGGGCCTGGGCATGTTCTCCATGTAGGCTGTAATGCAGCCTGCATGGAGAACACGAGAAGTGTGCAAGACTGTTTTAGGTGGCCTGAAAGGGCCGGCCAAGCAGTCACTGTGCACTCTATGAGGGTGCTATCACTCCTCCCCTGCTCCTGAACGCAAAGCGGGTGAAAGTAAAGAGAAAATAAATTGATAATAATGGAAGTTATTATCATTTTATTTTCCCTTTGTGTCACTGCAAAAAAGCAGTGGGGCGACACTCCTCTGCCTTAGAGGAGGAGCCGCCACTACGGACATCTTGTCCGCTTTGAGTGCATTATATCCTATGACACTTGTAATCAAGCTGACGGAACCTCTGTCATGTTTGTGGCAGTTTCTCATCCACCAAGCTCTAATTCAGACCCTTAGGGACAAATTTACAAAACAGTGACTCCGTGCATTCCGCAAGTCATTTGGCTGCACCCCACGTAGTTACTTTTGGAGCACAGGAATGGAACACATTTTACAATGATATGTCATATCCCTGGACTCTCCGCTGCGCTAGCACACAAACAGCTGACATTCGCCGGCGCAGCATGGTGCAAGAATGCCTGCGTCATAGGGAGATTGTTTTCCTGCAGAAAGGGGCACCTTCCTGCACGAAAACAATCACTACAGGCATTTTCCTCTTTCAATACGTGCTGTAGAATGCAGCACGCATTGAAAGATGAAAAAATTAGGAAAAATAAAACATTTCTTCTCGTTGCGCCTCCCTACGCCTTCCCTGGGGAGGCGTAGCATTCACACGCATTTCCAGATTCACGATTCCTCGTAAATTTGGAAACATGTCTCGTTCCATGGATGTTGCGTGGGAACACCCACAGCAACACCCATGGAACGCCCATTTCACGCAAAGTGCTTCTTGTAAAGGGGCCCTATGTACAAGGACAGGAAAAGCCACGCAGGGTGGCTTTTCCTGTCCTTGTAAATATGGAGCAGGAAAACTCACTTTGCCACTGGATTCAAGCAAGCCGGGCTGAAGACGGCTGGAATGCCAGAAACCGGTCCTCGGAAGCTTGTTTCCGGTCCAGGGAAGGCATGGCTTGGCAGTTCGGGCTGGACTGTTCCCATGAGGCACAGGGTCAGACTGATTTGCATATAGCCATGTCTGAACTGGGGTGGCAGAGTGGGCTGAAGAACGGTGATGGATTAAACCCAGATCTTTTGATTGGGTGTGAGTGTTTGATTGGTTCAGATGCTCCATCCATTACCACCCCCTTTTGTACCGCAGGAAAATAAGCCACCAGTACGTCACAAAAAGTGACGTACTGAAAATTGAAAATAAATTTGTTAAGCGCGGTTGCTGCCCACGGGCGTCCAAGCGCTGAGTTGAAGCAGAGACGTACTGGTGGCGCAGTGGGCTTGTAAATCTGCCCCTTAGTTTCTAAACAGCCAACATTTAAATTTTCATATAAGGAAACTTCTGCCGACTACTTTTTTCCTCCGCCAACAGCCTCTTTAGGAGAGAGCGCTACATTTAGCATAGCACTTAAAGTAGCAGAAAGAGGCTTCAAGAATAATAAAAACCCAAAGGTTCCCTTCTAAAAGCGTGATACGTTTTACTTGTCACGCATGGTGCGTCATGCTGGCTGCAAGATGCTCCTGAGGGGGCAGTTCCCTTGCCCCCCCTCACCCCTGAATGGCCGGCATGCAGGCAATGCATTGAAGAGACCTGATGGCATACCAGCCTTTGTGTCACTGGTCATTCCAGAGTCACTTCCGGCGTCGCGTGACAGGAGAGTCACTACTTTACGTATGGGTCAGTTCACCCCTTCAGCCCACACGTATTTTGGTTGCGTCCGAGTGACACATTTCAAGCGTCACAAAACTAATCCACTGGAAAGCGGAGTCGAGTTCGAGCTTGACACAATCAACGACCAGGGCCCGTCCAGTCGAGACGAGTGTGGCATTATATTTAAAAAACTTAGGCAGAGTGAGGTCCACACAGGACATCACTGTGAGCACTATTTCAGAGGCGGCCATGTTGTGGCCCATAGCCTCCCTTTCCAGGTCAAACTACTCTCGCCATGACATACCGAGAGATGCACTCTACTGTCTGTTGAGATAAATCTGAAGGCATTTCTATGCTTTGTAAATACACAAAATAGAATCATAAATAAGAGGAACTTGGGTACAGGAGGAAGATTTTTTTATGGAATTTTTTTTATACAAGTGCCATGGCTAAATGTTACCCCGCTTTTCAAAGCTGGTTTGTTTACCATTCAGTTTCTTCGGATGTCCATTGAAAAATATAGATACATATTCTTACTTTTTTGGGGTGGGGAGGGGGGGCTATATATATACCGCGACTCGAGGGTATCAGAGCGCTTTACATGAGCACCAGTTGTGTTACACAAGGTCACATTCGTTTTTAGGTCTCGCCTGTCGATGCGCATGCGCATCGAGCAAGGCGAGAGTATTGCGAGTTATCCACTCTTTATCCACACTGCAAGGAATCGTGGCGATTCCTTGCAGTGCCCGTGACTTTTAAGGTCAATGCGCATGCGCATTAAGCTTATGCGCATGCGCATTGACCTTAAAAGTCACGGGCGCGTGCATGTCCGTCTTTGTTTACCCGCTCCGCCCCCTCCCGCTGTGTCGCCTTGCCTACTCTCTTCCACAGCCTCCCCCAGCTCCGCCCCCTCACTACTTGATTGCACGGCCGCTAGGCCGTGCCTCCCCTACTCTCCTCCCCCCTCCTCCTCTCCTCCCTTATTGACTTTCCTGTATGAGAAACCGAGCCGCAGTCTCCACGCCTCCGTCTTGTTTGTTATTTTACCCGCTCCGCCCCCTCCCCTTCCCGCTGTGTCGCATTTCTCCTCCCCCTCCCCTCTCTTCCCTCCGTCTTGTTTTATTAAACACTCCCTTTCATCAGACTCGAGTCTTGCTCTAGTGCTGGCGCTGCCCCGTCGTGTCTGAAGTACTGATCTTGGCGTTTTAGTAGGCTCTCTACTGGTCTCACCACTCCTCCGGTTCTGTCCTTCCTCTGCTGCATTTTAAGAGTTCTTTCCAGGATCGCCACTGTTTCCCCTGCTCCGCTTTTACTCCCAGCCCCCCGTCTTCGTGTCCAGAGCACACAGGAGAGTTTAGCAGAGGCCGGTCTCACCCCACCCCTTCTTCCTCCTCTTGACCTGCTGGCAGGCGGCGCCTCTGGTGAGCTCATGGGGGAGGAGCAGCCAGGTTGGAGGTAAAGCCCCACCTCCTGCCGGGAGTACTTCTCTGAAACTCGACAGGACGCTTCCAGTAACCAGGAGACATCTTACGTGCAGGCAGTGAGGGAACTGCTCTCCTGCTTTCTTACAGTTGTTGCCCCCCAGGCAGGGCTGCTTTTCAGGACACAGCCAGTGTTTTTGCTGCCCCATGGCCGCCTTCAGCATGGCCGCAGTGTCTGCTGGGACGTGTCTCCTGAAGGTTACAGCAGGGCTGGAGGACCCCATGAATGCATGGACTGTACAGAGAGCCCCACCCTGGCTTCCGATAGACACCTCTCTCTGTGAGTACCCTCTTATTAAGTTGTGCCCCTCCTGTCACTTCACGTCGAGCCTTCATTTTACACCTCTGTTAGTGCCTCTCTGCCAGTACCCTCTTTTTGCCCCTACTCCTTGTGAATATCCTCTTGTATTTACATCATTTTACACCTTTGTCATTACTCGCTTGTTCATCCTCTCTGTGTATCAATGTCCCCGATCTGCCACTTCTTCTCTTCCACACGCTGCTAGTATTCTCATTTTACTTCTTCTCTTAACCCCTTCCTTTTCCACCCTGTGGTGATTACCCTTATTTTACACCAGTGTACGTGAGTACCCTAAACTTACACCCTCACTTTGCCTGTCCCCCATTACTCACTTTCTGTGAGTAACCTCTTCTCTCCCCTGTGTCATTTCCAGTTTATTTCTCCCTCCGAGAGTGTACTCGCATTTCACTCTTCTAGTCACCCCTATCTGCTTGTACCCATCTTTTAAACACGTCTGAGCACCCTTAGACCATACTTCTCCCTGAGACTCCCGCTTGCACTCTCCAAGTACACACTTTTCGCCGCTCCCGAAGAGTGCACCGGTGTTGCGCGTTTCTTGTCCTGGTTCTCACAGTCCTTTTGAGTCCTAGTGTGTTAACTTCTTTGTTTTGCACCCTATCTGCTGAAATCTTTCCCCATTTCCACCCTCTGTAAGTAGCATTTTTTTGATCTTCTAAGCGTTTTGTGGCAGTTTGTAACAAATGCATTTACTGAGAGCCATGACGTTTCTGAACCTAACCACTGAATAACCGTACTGGAGGGGAACCTGCTATAGTGTTTTAAAATTGTATTTGTTATCTAGTGGGTGTTTCTGGGTGTATCATGTACGTCTGCTTTTCGTGGGAGATGTTTATCTATGTGCTTTAAACTATCCCTGGCCTAACAGAAATTGGGGGGGGAGGGGGCAATGCATGCAGACAGAATTTAGAGGGTTTTGATAAGGGCATGTAGTAAGTCCTTCCACGCATTCCTCGCAGATATGTGGTACTTGGTATCATGTTCTGTTTTGTATGAGGGAGACTTATTACCATGTTCCACTCCTTAAAGTACTATAAAGCTGCCTCTCAGAAGAAGAGGAGGCCCCATTTCCCACGTGTGAGCGCAAACAGCTGCTGACCCTCTTGGGCTGAGGACGTTGAACAACCTGTCCCGTGGGATGCCTTCATCGTCCTCCAACGGCACATAAGAGGCTGCAATTGACCGGGGTCCCCACTTTTGGGACGCCCATGTCACCCTCAACCCCTCACCCTCAACCCCTCACCCTCAACCCCTCACCCTCAACCCCTCACCCTCACTCACCCTCACTCACCCTCAACCCCTCACCCTCACTCACCCTCACCCACACTCACCCTCACCCACACTCACCCTCACCCTCACTCACCCTCAACCCCTCACTCACCCTCAACCCCTCACTCACCCTTACTCACCCTCACCCTCACCCTCACTCACCCTCAACCCCTCACCTACCCTCACCCTCACTCACCCTCAACCCCTCACCCTCACCCTCACTCACCCTCAACACCTCACCCTCAACACCTCACCCTCACTCACCCTCAACCCCTCACCCTCACTCACCCTCAACCCCTCACCCTCAACCCCTCACTCACCCTCACTCTCACTCATCCTCACTCACCCTCAACCCCTCACCCTCACTCACCCTCACTCACCCTCAACCCCTCACCCTCACTCACCCTCAACCCCTCACCCTCACTCACCCTCAACCCCTCACCTTCACTCACCCTCAACCCCTCACCCTCACTCACCCTCAACGCCTCACCCTCAATCACCCTCAACCCCTCACCCTCACCCACCTTCACTCACCCTCACCCTCACTCACCCTCACTCACACTCACCCACCCTCAACCCCCCTCAACCCCTCATCCTCACTCACCCTCAACCCCTCACTCACCCTCAACCCCTCACCCTCACTCACCCTCAACCCCTCACCCTCAACCCCTCACCCTCACTCACCCTCACCCTCACTCACCCTCAACCCCTCACCCACCCTCAACCCCTCACCCTCAACCCCTCACCCTCAACCCCTCACCCTCAACCCCTCACCCTCAACCCCTCACCCTCACTCACCCTCACTCACCCTCACCCTCACTCACCCTCACCCTCACTCACCCTCAACCCCTCACCCTCACTCACCCCCACTCACCCTCAACCCCTCACCCTCAACCCCTCACCCTCAACCCCTCACCCTCCCTCACCCTCATTCACCCTCAACCCCTCACCCTCACTCACCCTCAACCCCTCACCCTCACTCACCCTCACCCTCACTCACTCTCACCCTCACTCACCCTCACTCTCACTCACCCTCACTCACCCTCACTCACCCTCACTCTCACTCACCCTCAACCCCTCACCCTCACTCACCCTCAACCCCTCACTCACCCTCACTCACCCTCACCCACCCTCACCCTCACTCACCCTCACTCACCCTCAACCCCTCACCCTCACACAGTGCAATAGGTCTCGGAGCATTTGAGTTAGAGCTTTTAGAAATGTTTATGGCTTTTTTTTAATTCTTTAGCATTGGCTACAGGAAACAAAAATGCTAAAGATTTACAAAAAAACCCATAAACAATTCTAAAAGCACTAACTCTAATGCTGCGAGACCTATTGCATTTCCAATGCTTGTTGTTAGGCAGGGGGATATTAAGTGATTTGCCCTTAACCACAGGACGTTGTGCTTCCCTACCTAGATTCGAACCCGGGTCCCCAGCTTCGAGATCGACAGCTCTAGCCCATAGGCCACATCCTCTCGACCTGCTTTTATCTAAGCAGTAAATTAACACGACCAGAGCCATAAAATCATTAAATACGCCTCCTCAGACACAAAATATAAGTGCCAAAAAGGTGGAGGTCAATGTTGTGTTTGAGTTTTTCGAAGTCGGTGTTGCAAAACTCATTGCAAAAAAAGAAACACTTGGTCTATCGGGCTGGCTCATCAAGCCTTGCCCAAGCTCACACAATAAAGAGTCATTCCGGTGCCGCTGTGCAGAAAAAATCAGATTTTTACTCCAACAGTGCACGAGGCTGCGGCGTGTCACCCACCCCTTCACCTTTCGTGCCGCTCTAACATGTGCGGGCCTGCAGAAATAATTATAATCATAATCTTTGGTGTGGAATTAATTTACATTTTAAGTGTTTCAAAAAACAGCATGTCATATGTTTCCAAACTATTAAATTGATTGATTTCTGTTAAAAAAAAAACGTATTTCAAATGCAAATTGAGATAAATTGAATTAATGTGAAGATGTGTCAAGGACCTCGGAAGAGCAATCTATATTGCAATTTTAATTGCTCGCCCCCTATACTGCAAAAACCGGGATATTCCTGGAAGTAGAAGCCTTTTTCTTTCCGTTGCCAGCCCTTGGAGCAAAAAAAAAAAAAAAAAAGGTAATAGGTTGTGTCTTATGTGCAGATGGGACTCGGATCATAATCTTTCATTCATTACCTAAATCAATTAGACATGAGGTGGAGCAGTGTTGTTGTTAAGCCGCATTACACCCAGGGGAGCCCAGGTGACTCAGACTGCCATAATATTCCCCCGGCTGATGGTCTTAAGCTATAAACACCGAGGTCCCAGGTGTGTTTCTTCTATAACAACACATTCTGAAGTGGCACAACTTCCCCCACACCAGCATCTAAATGTTTCCTGCATCCGTTTTAATCTGGGGGCTGGGCGGAACAGCGCTCAATTAGTTAAAAAAAATAGAAAATAAACCCACCCCAAGCCATCTAAAGAATCAGATTTAATAAGGAAGAGGGGGTTAAGAGGACTGTAGGTGAATCTTAGCCCTGGCTTTCCATTAGCGACACAGTGATGAGAGGGAGTATGAAAGGAAAGTAGTGGCTAGTGACAGCTAGTTACAGCTTCAAGGCGCTCCAAATGTACAAGTACAATACTTAGGTTCATGAAGAAAATGAATAAGTCAGGGTGGCAGATTTGAGGTCTAGATATTAAGGGCCTATTGTGTTGGTTGGTCTGTATTGATAGGGCACACACTTCACACCTTTAAACACCAGTACAGAGCAGAAACATCCTACCAGTACTGTGCAAGTATGAGTTAATCGCCATGGAATGGGGAGTAACTACGCTGACTCACTTAGGGGCCCATTAGGATGGTGGGCGGATTGCCCTCGCCAGGCTGGCGGTAGCAACCGCCAGCCCGGGGGGGAAATCCGCCCGCCATCCGTACCTTAATTCCCCCCGCCATATTAGGATGGCGAGGGGACCGCGGCGGACGGAAAGACCGTCCGCTGCTTTTCCGCCCCGGTTGCCTTGCAGCCGGGGCGGAAAAGGATTAATATGGTGGCGTGTCTATTAGACACCGCCAGCCATATTATGATGGGCTTTAAACAATGCCTTTCCGTGGCGGCGATGCCGCCACGGAAAGGCATGCGGTCTTCACTCTGGGGGCCCGCTGCAGGTCCCCAGAGTAAACGAGAGTTGGGGGGTGCACACGGGGGGTTCCTATGTTACCCCCCAGTATTTGCATACAAGAAACAGCAGGCACCGCAAGGTTGACTGCCGTTTCGTGTATGCAAATGCATACATGCATTTTTAACATTGTAGCGGGCGGTGCAGAGAGCACCACCTGCCACAATGTTAAAAATGAGGGATGCGCCTGCCACTGTGGCGGGCGCATCCTAATGCCACCATCGGGACCCCCGCCCTTATGGCGGGCGGTCCCTTTTTCCGATGGGATGGCGGGCGGACAAAGTCCGCCCGTCATCCTAATGGGGGACTAAATTCCCAATCCCATGAGAATTAAGAATCTCTTTTACTACCAGGTAGGTGGTAAATAAGAGGCGGGGGATCCACGGGCGATGGGGGGCAGCAGTGGCGGGTTTGTTGACAGAGTGGTGGGGTGAGGAGAGGTGAGGAACGGGGGGGACGGAAGGTGGAAACAAATAAAAAACTAAAACAAGCACTTACCTGCTCGTTGCGTCGTGCCCCTCTCTACTGCAGGCTCAGGCTTCCAGAGTGCACTGTGGCCAATCCTGATGCGGCTTTCATGCTGCTGAAAGCAGTCTCAGAATTGGCCTGAGCGCCGATGATTTGCGCTCCCAATTAGACTGGGAGCCTGTGCCTGCTCTCTTCAACCCGGCAACACAGCTGGGGTTGGAGAGAGCTTCAGTGCGCATGACGGTTTGGCCGGCCTGAGACGGACGGCCAGACCATCATGGTCACTGAATAGGGGTGCCCAACATTCTCCGTCCAGCCTGTCATCACCCTAGCCCTGCCTCCAAGCCTCGGCTCCAAGAGAAAAATAAAACAAGGGTTTATTATCGTTTTATTTTTATTTTTTTTCGGTTACTAGCAGTTGGGGCAACGCTCCCCTGCCATAGTGGTGGAGCCGCCACTAGGGAGGGTTGACGAGGATGTCAGAGGGCAAGACAGGTTGTTGGCTGGACGGAAGAGTGCTCCATGATCCACAGGTATACTGTAGAGGGGGATCCTGCCTGCACCTGCAGTCCTTGCCTGAACCACATGTCAATTTGTGGCTAGTAAAATCAGCCCGGTGTTCCACTCCCAGCAAGTCCAGGCGAGGAAACACTGGATCGGGTTCTGCCTGACTCACTATGTGTCTCACAGAATGTGGTTTGAACTCCAACCTATAGCAACAGTCTTCCCTCACTACATTAAGGTACACACAGTTCGGGTTACTCATATTTCAATATTTTTCATTTCAAATACACAGTCTACTGGATATGTGTGTTTCTTCCATTGTTTATAGAATATTCCCTTCCAATCCAGAAGTTTATATATTACTGCAGTGAAATACCAAACAAAGCATAGTGTGTGCCACTAACCTGAGCTGGCGAGGTAGGGTTTCCTTCCTGCTCAGGAAGAGCCCATTGTCCATTTCACAGAGCGTGGGTCACATTTACTTGTTGCACCAATCCTCCTGCGATATATTATGGTACATGCAGTTTAGTTTACTCATATTTGAGTTATTTTTCATTCAAATACTTGATCACTTTTGCTCGATATTTCTCTTGGTTTTTGCCAGACTCTTAGAGCTCGATTCACAAAGGTAAACTGAGCCAAAAATCGAACTTTGTGACTTTCGCTATTCACAAAGGGCATTCACAAGTAGTAAAGTCAGACTTTTGGTCTCAGTTAAACTTAAGATCAAAACTTAAGTGTAACTGAGATAAAAGTCTAAATCTACTACTCGTAAATGCCCTTTGTGAATACCGAAAGTCATAAAGTTAGACTTCCATATACCGATAGTTGTAAAGTTAGACTATTGTCTCAGTTTACCTTTGAGAATCGGACCCATAGTTCTGTGTCCCTGCAAGAAGCTTGAGTCTTACCCTAATTCTTCCACAGTTGAGTAATCTGTGCTGATGACAAATATTAACTGGGGAAAAGTCAAACATATGTAAATAGTGCTTAATAAAAAATACAAAAAAAAGAAATCAGGGCCATCGTCATTAGGCCACTGCTGCTTGCACCACCCATTGCCCCTACCTGCACTGCCAATGACAGCACCAACACAATTACTAACCCTTACGCTCCGACAAGTGTGAAAATTCGGACTATTCCAGGCCCCAAAAGCTATGAGAATGACTTGGGCGGCAGGTAGAAGTCATTTTAACGTATATTGAATTAATAAAGAACCGTTGTTGTACTAATTTCTAACTTTGACACACAGCGCCACCATGTGGCATACTGTCATAAGTGACGGTGTTGACAACTAAGTGCTGGTGCCTAGCACAGGAAACCACAGCTCAAAATAAGCACTGTTTCCAGACCCTTGATAATGAGGGTAACACTTCCATGGTTAGAGTTCCAAGATGTATGGTTGCTCATTTGGGAAATGCAACAAATCATTACACAAATTTGTTAACAAAATAAAAAAAAAAATTCACATTTCCATTATATCTTCAGGGTGCAGAGAGATATTGATGTAGATATTGCTCCAATTCCTAGGGCTGAATATGCTGAAAACCACAAATAATTTGTATGTATGCATACAAAGGCCAAAGAGTTACACATGTTTGAACTCCCAAACACTGTTTTGTTTTGTCTGGCTTAGAGTTGTGAAAACATATTAACAGTAATAGGATTATGTGGTCAAAACAAATATCACTGATATATCCTCATGGTCCACACTCATCTAAAGGCTTTTGTGGTTCAAATTGTCCTTTCTTCCCAGCTAGGGACAGCCACTCTACAGTGACAGGTAATGCCATTTCAAACCCCTGCACCCCCACAAAGTTCCTTTAGAAAAAGACAAGTCTCATTATCTGGGATTTACAGAAAAAATCTCTTTTAATACATCATCCTGTTGTTACACAACAGTGACTCCTTTGTTGAATCTTTTTATCTTGAGGAAAGTGACTTTGGTTTATACTCAGTTTCAGTTTTAGCTATTGATTTGGCTAACCCCCAGAATTCTGAATATGCTGTGGGACAAGCTTTCGATCCTTAACGGGAACCTTGTGTATACCTGTAGAGACGCCCATTGAGGCTTTAATGGTGTGCCCTTTTTCTCATTCTCCAATATTCTTACAATTAATGCTAACCAATCGTTAAGTTCCTGTACCTTAACCCCATTGGTGTCATGGTGATTCATTCCGATGCAGTCCATTACACAGGAGTGGTCATTTTGGGAGGGGGTGAAGTTTTGGTTAGAGGTGGCTCGCATCCTGCGCTGTACACTCTTTGGGGTGACAGTGTCGCTTCTTGATGGGCTTTTTGCAGATATTGTGTAAAACTATCATTTAGAGATATATTCAGTGCTTAATTTGAGCAGATGGTTACTGGTGGGGGTTCACCGGCACTCAATTTTACGATCATCACTTATTTGTCCTAATCAGATATTTCACGATAGCAAGAGAGGGAAATGCACACAAACAAGAAAAAGGAGGAAGAGAAAGATGGGAAAATCATCACAAGAGGAGAAACAACAACATGCACAAGTGAGATAAATGGGCAGAGGGTGGAATCAACATTATGTAGCCGTGGAGTTTGGTACGCTTGGGGCTTCTGAGAAGAGCTTTGGGTACTGGGAATCGCCCCTTTACAAATTGACCACAGAACATAATTTCAATTTGGATAATAGAAGGGGGGATCTGAGGGATTTCTGCACCCTGCCTTACTAACTGTAACCAGTCATCACCTCAGTCCCAAACAAGCATTTGCAATGCAATCAGTCTCGCCCTTGGGACCTTATATGTCTTTAGCTATGCAGCACATTAGCCAGGGTGCTGAAACATTTACTGTTCTTTAACATGGAGGGAAAGTAAGCACCAAACTGCGTGACACGCCAGGTATGGGAACACATGGAGATAAGTATTGCCTTTCAGCGGGAAATGGTATCGTCCAAAGCTCTGTTTTTAATATAAAATCAGGACCTTCTGTGGTCAAAGCACTGAAAATACAAAGTTTAAGAAAAATATATTATTGTCTACGGGTGCTCATGGAAGACAATTTCTATGGACTGGTATCTAGAGAATGCTAAAGTGATTCTGGTATTTTACTGACATCTGCTGGTCGTTTTCTACCAAGAAAGTTAAATTGAGGCAGTTGAACAGAAAAGAATCCCTAAGAGGAAGCAGACAAGTCCTAAGGCTGATCTCCAGAGCCCACAAAGTACATACATATATAAGTATATACTAAAGTATATACAAGAGGTCTTGAATGCCTGACCTAAAAAGGGCACATGGTCAGCGTAGTCGAAATTTCGAGTTCTCCCTCGCAAATTATCTCCTAATACCCTATGCTCTGGATTTTTTTTACAAACTGACAGCTGCCAGAAGATAAGCTTTTAAGAGATAAACTGTTGTATGAGTCTGATGTCTATGGTTTACGTACATTAAGTTGTATTTTTATCCATTTTGGCAGGGCCTCTAAAAGGATTGGGGCCCCTAGACGGGTGCTTACTTTGCCTATTTGGTAATCCGGAACTGCACATGACTAGTTTGCTCTGGATGATGCAATTCGGAGGCAATCACTGGTTTGAGCTTAAGCACAAAGACACTTGGCACTGCACCGCTGTAAAGGACCTATGTTGATTCTCATGCCATGATGAGTTAAGCAATGCCACTAGCCACTAAGGGCAAGGCACAAATGTGTCCATGATGGTTTAGCAAATCACAGGAACCTTGAGGATTTTTTTTGAGCCAGTCTCTCCCAGTGTGCATGTAATCTCCTGAGAGACCCTCCTGGATCATCCACTTCAGAGGTGTGTGTTCATAAGGATGGCTGACTTTGGGCCGGCTGCTCGGATTGAGGGCCATCACACTTATCCTATCAGAGCCCAATATTCATAGGACTACATGTACACTCAACCACGCAGCCTGGTTGTAGGGGAAGCAGTGTTATAAGGAGACTGCAGTCGCGGAAGAGCATAATGGAGACTATGGCCATTGTGGATGGTGGAAATCCACACGCAAAGGTGCTATCAGGTACACCAAGGCTATGCAGGGAAGTGAGATCTAGTCGCCCAAAAGGAAGGAAGGACTGATGGACGGTCGGACACATACACTCCCTCAACCCCGGCAAGCACACCAGAAACCGACTAGTAATTAGGGAAAGGCCTATATCAGGGCTCAGTGTTACACATGGCGGTTCTATTTGCCCAGCTCCTCTGTACTCCGTTCCACATTGGATTCAGTGGCATCCATCCTTAGGGTTCCCGCAGGCTAAAAATGTAATCCTGTGCATGTGTCTGTTTTCTGTGATTCCCGAGAGGTGTTGGTCCTCATTGATCAGACGCGGCTGCTGGGTATTCTGGTTATCAGCAGTTGTTCTTTCTGGAGAAGATGAAAGTCCATTGGTGAATTGGGGGGATACCAAGAACATTGTATCATAAGAACTTCTTACTACTTACCATCCTCATCTGGTTGCAACACCTTCTGTGTCGCTATTATCTGTTTCCATTCCTGGAGGGACATCTCTTGATACCCATTTCTGGATATTTTTGAGAGGGGCGGTCTCCTAATGGGTAGTGTGACACCTCATAAGATGCACTGAGGGTACAAGGTTATCAATTTGTCAGACCTGGATACGAGTAAAGAAAGTAAAGGACCCTGACCACATTCACCTTTGTTCGCGTTACTACTCTTAAGCTCCCTGGACCATACACATGCAGGTACTGGCTGTGGAGGGGTTCCCTTTTGATGTTCGATGCCAGATGTTGGAGTAAGCATCGGACAGGCAGGTGAGGTATTATAATGTGATGTAAGTGCCATTTATAAAGAACTTGGGTTGACAAATTAGTATACTTGTGGTGAGGATGAATGCACATTTTCACAGTGAATGTCGTAAAGGTGCAAGAGTGATATTTACAACTCCTTGAAAAAGCTGCTTGCATTCTAATTTCATTTGAGGGCACAGGACTGGATAGATGTCTTTATTTGCTAGGGATTACATACTAGGGTACCCTCTGCAGCACCACGTGGTTGGCGTGTGCCAATCATGCAGACTTTTGGCGAGAGAATAGGATTAGTGCAAAAAGAGCCAATCAGATCACCAGTGACGTGAGCGGAGGGCGCAAGTAGATTCCCCTGAGGTGAAAGTGACCGACTCTACTTCCTGCTGTAGCAATTATGAGCCTTTGTTGTGTACACAGGAAGAGGTGTGGCGCAGCGTCCAGGGCGACTGACGCTGGGATCACGGTTCGATCCCCGGCTCCGGTGGCAGGGGTCTGCCCAGCACCATGTGACTCTGGGCAATAGCTCGCTTAATCTTCCCAACTGCCCCCAGCATCGAGATACCCCTTCGGGGGTAATTTGTGCGCTATACAAGTACTGGATTTATACACGTGTAGGAATGATGTTTATTAACTTTAGTTTTCACAAACCTATCATACAGTTTCAGGTGTTACATATTTGCTTTTCTCTTCCTCATTTTTAAGATCAAATAAATGTTGACCTGTTCAAAAATCCAGAAAGGGAAAAAGGGAAAACAAGCATACGCCCAGTTGCAAATGCTCTCTGGGTGTTTGAGTTGTTGGCATGTTGGTGTTCATCTGAATTACTATTAACAAAACTTCATTTGATACTAATTGCTTGTTGTAACTTGTAATTAATGTATAATGTTGTCTACGGGCTCTAGGTGGTAATTTCATTTAATTTGTCTTATTCATATTTCTTTAAATGCATTGTGTATAGTCCACTGTCCAAAAACAAAATCACAACAAAATTGAATCCGACCCAGATCAATTGTTCCAGGTCAATTAGAATGTCCACCTGTCTGGTATTCACAAATAAGTCTACTGAGACCCTCAAATGCATTAAAATGCTTTGGAAGGTTGTTGTGGGGAGTAGGCACTGCCCTGACCTGCAGCCGGGGTCCATTGGGAAGCAGGGATTTTCCTTCACAATTCCCAGAAGCTGGCACCTTGTGAATACCCCATACCCCCTGGGATACTCTCTGACTGTGTGCTGTACATGACAAAGTTGCCACCAACGTTAGCTGACTATTGTTTATTTCTGTGAAACTTGAATACTGCAGCAATTACCACACCGCATGTTATTAATATTGATTTTAATGGCCAATATAACTACAATGTATTATAAATGTTGACATTTGATCTATGTTCAGCTCTTACTGTTGCACAATTTGCATAACAGGCTTGTTTGATTTAGGCTCAAGTCACTTTATGGTTTTAATCAGAAAATAGAGAATGATTAAATGATGTTTTAAGGAATGTTTTTATGCTCTGTATTCTTTTATGGTTTTTATCAACCGAATAATGATCAATTGATTGATTGATTGACCACACCTCCCAGAATGTTTCCTAGACAATTTACAGCCAGCCAAAACGGCTGATTTTAACCGGGGGAAATGTGCAGAAAAGTGCCAATCATGCAGAATTAAGTGCTTAAAACAATGATTCTGCATGTAATTGCCCTTTTCTAATGGAAAACCCAAACTCTGAGGCATTAGCTGCACCACTGGGTGTCAGTATTTAAAGTGGTGGCAAATAATTCACCCTTTACCAGCCAACTTAATATTAGAAACTCAGGGCCATATGTACCAACACCTTTCCCAATAGACACAGAATGGGCAAAACCCTTTGATACATCCGGCCCTCCGTGTGGAAGAAGCCACCCAAATAAAACAAGTGGAAACGTAGAATGGTGCCACTGCCGTCAATTAGATGCATGTCTAACTTGAGGATTTTAGGTTTATTGAAGCATCAACTTTTGAGTTGACCCTGAAATCTATACAGCTGTAAGGGAGCACATCGAACAGGAGGAAGCTGTGGCACTACACAGGAACACTTGCTGTCCAGTTGTGCTTCCAAACAATATTCTTTTGAAATCATGGAGATTTGGTAAAAATCAATTAGGGGAATTAAAATATTGTGCATTTCATCGCATTTTGTTCGTCAGCAGGTTTTCGTTGGAGGTAAGATTTCACAACATTGTAAAACTAACAGAAATATTTTAACCAAAACCAATTACAATCTCTTAGGGATCGAGGAAGGAGCCCTTTAAATATCTCACCCTCTAGACATGTTTCGAAAGCCACTGAAACCACCCATCTTTTAGTAAGCTGCAAGTGACTGAAGGTATGTACCTTTGCCAGGATCCTACAGTGCTTTCAGATGAGCCTACATTCTTCGCCATTAGGCCTGACCAAACCAAGGGGCATATTACCAAGGGGGGCGATAGGCAATTATCGCTGGTTTAGCGGACGTTTTCGGCCGCTAAGCAGCGATAATTTTATCGCTCTATTAGCAAGCTGTCGCTAACTGATGTTAACGACAGCTTTTAGGCGATAGCGAGCGGTTTGGGGCCTGCTTTGCATGTCAGCGATATTTATCGGTAATGACATGCAAAGTGGGCGTACCCAACCTGTTAGCCACTGAAAGCAGTCGCTAACGTCGCTATCGCCTATTAGCAAGGCAGGCGTAGCGATGGAAATATTCCCCCTATCGCCAAAAACTAACGCCTGCTCAGACCAGTTCTTAGCCATGTTATCCAATGGGAGGTGGATAACATGGCTAAGCGCATTTCGTCGCTAATGAGTGAATATCGCTGTATTCTCAGTGATATTCATGCATTTCTCCGCTATCACTGGATATTTCATCACTGGACGTTGCTAATAGCATGTTTTCTCCGCTAACATATCCAGCGATAGGCAGCGATAAAAAAATCGTCGCTAAGCCTATTTAGCGATAAATATCGCTACTTGTTGGTAATATGCCCCCCAGTCCTTCCTGTGTGCTTTCACCATCCTCAAGTGCCTCCCATGGCAGTGCCGGATTTCTGCAGATTTGTGGCCACATTTCTACGATTGGGCACTAGCTGAGGTACAAGTTTGCACTAACAAATAAGGGTGTGCGTAACTCGTGTAATTCCTTGTAGTATATTCACTCAGATTTACCTAAGAATTCCCAGAGAATATGCTTGAATTATGTAAGAAGAGTAATTCTGCATTCAGTGCTATTTCTTAGCGTAAAAAAGCCCCCTTGCTTCTAAATCGATACAAGGATGCCTTTTGCACTAAGAAATAGCACTAAATGCAACAGAACACAAATGGTAAGCAGTGCTCACTAAATGTGCTCATGGGGTAGGATTTTCCCTCAGTTTACTACCAGCATTCAGCTTAAAATGCACCCTTGCAACTAAAATTGACGCAAGAATGCATTTTGCTCTAAGAAACAGCCCTAAAGGCAGCAGAGCACAAACAGTGAGCGTCAGTGTCTGCTTGCACTTGCGAAATGTGCACTTGTTGTAGGATTTTCCCCCAAATTACTCTTAATTACATGAGCAGGAATAATCCCGTAATCATTGGTAAGTCCGCATCAGAGTACTACGGAATCACTGAAATTACTCCAGTGTAACCGAAATTCTGCTCAAGCCTATTAATAAATATTCTAGTGCACAGATAGCTACAGTGCAGCAGCTGCAGTGACACAGCATGGGTGTGACGTGTCCTTGTTGTGCCATGTGTATACAAACCAAAGGATGGGGGGGGGGGGTATATTCCTTGCATGAATTAGGGTACACCCCTATACCTTTTTGTGTCACTGCTAACATTTCCAAATTACTTTGATTTTTAGCAGTGCAGCATTTGAACTATCTGAAGAGTGCAAAAATGACATGCGCACTATCAGTCGGTGCAAACAGAGGGCCAGGGTTCTTTCACAAGTTCTGTGTTTCCTCAATTCTCTGGGGATGAGGGGACAAAACTATGAACTAAAACAATACACTGACAAGAGCTGGTGAGTGTTCCCTGAAGAAAAGAAGCTGAAAAACACACTCACCAACCGCAGTTGGTTCTAGACTTTGTTACTCTTAGTCTTAATTCGACTAAAAGCCGCCTTACCTACACATAGCTGGTTCTATAGGTTTTTCACCAACCTGAGGAGGGATGAGATCCTGTTAGATTCCCAACAATATTGGGGAGTCTGCTGAGGAAAGAAAATCATTTGGCCCTCTCTCTATGCCCTGAGGCTTCCTGACAAGTGACAGCCTATTGGAACGTGGTATTACCTGTTAAAGGGACTCCTGGCCCTTGCCTGTTATTAGTTACATATCCTTAGTAGGTCGGTGTTTGGATTAAAGCACAGTAGGATGTTAATTGACACACCCCTGGAATTACGCCATGAAAGTTCTCTAAAGTTCTCTAAAAAGAAGGTAACCAGATTTTTAAATGGAAAAACAGGGAAGGCCAGACATAAAAGTAGGACTAACGCCTTTAGTTTTCTATATTTGTCCTGTCCCGTTTTTTGCATAGTTCCATATATTAGTACACACTCATACACAACAGGCTTGTAAATGCTTGTGTGTTTGTATATATGTATGTGTGTGCGAGTATATATATATAAATATATATATATCTATACTACTATTATAAAGAGAGAAGTGTGTCCTTTGAGCCAGGTAAACTCGAAAACTACACCACCAATCCAAACACCCAATAGATCTTTGAAAACGGCAGGGCAAGCCGATGGACATAGGCTATATTAAAAAAACAAATATACGTTCTTTAAAAAATGTTATATAAAAAGAAAGTAGTCCCTTGGAAGAAGCGCCAGCCGCGACGTGCGTGCTGACATCAGGAGCGCGGGGAGGAGCAGCGTACAGGAGCAAGAGGAAGAGAGGGGGACGTGAGTGCGGGGAGGAGCGGCGGACAGGTGGGGAGGAGCGGTGAGGAGTGGCGGACAAGCGGGATGGAGCGGTGACGACCGGCGAGGAGCAGCAGAGCGGTGAACTCAGGAGCAGGTAAGAATGACTCCCACTGCTCATGCATCTTTGCGGGTACCGCAGTGACAACCGGCGAGGAGCGGCAGAGCCGTGAACTCAGGAGCAGGTAAGAAAGACTCCCAATGCTCATGCCTTTTTGCGGGTACCGCAGTGACAACCGGCGAGGAGCGGCAGAGCGGTGAACTCAGGAGCAGGTAAGAAAGACTCCCACTGCTCATGCCTTTTTGCGGGTACCGCAGCAGTGAAAGCCTTGCATGCTATGTTGGGTACATCCGGCTACCGAGTGATGCAATTCAGTGGCCTGACTTCCACCCACATCCTGAGGATACGCTAGACTTTCTGTTGCCAAAGCAGCTCAGGAGCCATGTCTAAGCTGCCGACAGAGGATCAGGAGGAAGCGAGCACCCGCGGGTACGCTCCGGGGGATGCAATGACAACACCGGGGCGAGCAGGGGCACTGAAGCAGCCTTAACGTCAGGGCGGGTGGGGGCCCTGGCCTGAAGCAGCCTTTTGCTCCCGGACAACGTCGGGACGGGCTGCTAGTATATATATATATATATATATATATATATATATATATATATATATATACACACAAATATTTACATACACCAACACACACACACGCTTGTAACTGTGTGTGTATATGTCTGTGGCAGGATCCCTCAACTCCTCAACCCTGATATCCCCTAGCCCCACTTACTTAACATTTTATTCTTCAGAGTCACCTGTGAATGGAGGTATAACTTTCGATTCTGCTTTGCAGAATGACCTGAATTTTGTCCCAAAAACCGAGACATTTACCTTAAATTAACAAATGTGTCTAAACACCGGGACAGTCCTTTAAAAACCAGGACTGTCCAGGGAAATCTGGGACGTCTGGTCACCCTATCTTAAAACCTTCGGTCAACAGCGTCATCGCTGGGAAACTCGCTCTGGGTAGCCATGCGCTATATAAGAACTGGAAATAAATTACCAAACAAACAAACAAATTCTCTAGCAAATAACAACAAACAAGTTAACTGATCAAACACACAAGAGTTTGTTCTTAGTCTCTTCAGAAACTTTGTGTGGCTGGCACATGGTGATCTCTCCAAAGGGTGAGGCAACCCTACTAACTTTGAAACAAATTCTTGAAAATGAAATGGTTAGGACAATACAATTGGAAAACTTTGCATACAAATACAAGTTTCAACACACCTTTGGCCTAGGCACTTGATCCGGAGTTCTACCATTGTCCCAGTACTTCGTACTATTAACAAGGATGTATGTCAGTACAACGCGATCTTTTAGATCGCAGTACTTGACAACGCAAGTCGTTACAACGACTTGCGTTGGAGGGCGTGGATTGTGGAATATTATAATTTTATATTCCAACACCAGTCCACTTAACAGTAGGGAAGGTGTTGGAATATAAAATTACAATATTCCTTAACCAACAGCGCCATCTAGCGCAAGTCGTAGTAACGTCTTGCGTCGTAATGGCAGCGTTGTTAAGGTAGTGCGGTGTAAACACTGCGTTGTAAATGATGTTCCCCATTCACAATGTACAGAAAGTTCTAAAGCTTTTTTCCTACAGTCGTAGAAAGTGCCCTTCTGGCACACCAAAGACCCAATCAACATTCTTAACAAACACCACCCTCTCTGGTCTCTTATCTGATTGTGATTTGGCTTGTTGGTGGTCTTCGATGGCAGAATCGACTTTTAGATTAAGGTTCTAACAAATGCTTAATTTGTAAAGAATTAAGTGCTGGGGCCCTCGTCAGGAGGCCACCACAGTTTGCACCACACATTGCCACTGTACTTACTCAACTACTAACCATCACACTGCTACAAGTGGGACAATTCAGACTGTTCGAGGCTGCCAAAGCTTTAAGAATGGCATGCCAGGCAGATATTAGTGTTTTTTAATGTATATTGAATTAACAAACAACAGTTTTTTAGCTCATCTTTAAATGACACAAACAGCAGCACCATGTGGCAGCTGTCATAAGTGCAGGTTCTGGCACTTAAGTGCCGGTGCCAGCAATTAAGTGCTGGAGCCGAGCACCAGAAACCACGGCTCAATTTAAGCACTGGTTCTAGTCTTCCAAACTGATCCCCTTGAATTTTTAATGTGCAGCATTGAGAGCTTGAGGGGCACAATATTTATACCTGTGGTTCCCAAGATGGCTGCCAAGACTTCCTGCTCTCGCGAGAGCCGGAACTCTCGCGAGAGCTCAATTGCAGAGGTCACTGGTAACATATAAAGTTCAGACTTCAGCTGCCAAAGTGCTGGCGTGCTCAATCCAAATCTGGGAGAGAAGGGAGCTAGAAAGGGGATAGTGAGGTTAAGGAAACCATAACAAGGAAAGACAATAGTTAGAATTGCTGTGATTCCTCCATGACAACCTGACAGCAAGAGTGGAAAAAAGGTTTAACAATAACGTGATTGTGTAGCACAAGCAGAAAAGGCAATCATTTGTGGCATGACCCTTCCCTGTTTCCAACTCCAGCGTTGGTGAGCATGCAGGTCTGCTTCATAAAACAGGAATTATGCAATTCTGCGGCTGCTGCATTTTCCGCATATCTATGGATTTTCTGTTTTTACCACATAATCCATCATCTGCTGCATAATTAGCAGATGTATGTTTGTAGCTCAAAAGGATCTAAAGTTACAAAAAATGTATCAATATATTCTCGCACTGTGGAAGGTCCTTTGCGAAGGTTGACTCATCACCTTTAAATTGCTTTATTTAGTTGATAAACTAGTATTCCTGAGGTGAAATCTTTGCAGAGACTGTAGAAAGTGCTAAACAATGAAGCAATACTATCACTAAGTGTGCTGCATGATGCCACATAATTTCCTTTAACTTGACACATAATTTGGTCCTCCCCTGCCGCATAATTTATTCCCCCCTGCCGCATAAATCAGTGGCCTTGGGTGTAGGTCGGTGCAAAACTGGAGCAGCACCAACGCAGTTCAAACAGTCCTGCCTTAGACGAATTGTGGTAACTTGGACAGTTTCTTTTTCAAGAAAAATCATTTTTTTGGAGGGAGTGGGGTAGAAAGAGATCGTGGAGTAAATTGTGGCCGTATAATTATCTTGTTGAACCCCCACACCAGATACCAATGAGGCAGCACACGAGGTCTGTAAAAGGAAATTAGTAGAAACTTTGAAAAAATACACTTTAGACAGCAATAAAACAGAGGAAAGCTTATTGCTATTGAAATATGCAGACAGCTAAGATTAGCGAAAACGAAAAACAGATTTTTTTTAAAGCAAAGTACAGGTTAACATGTGTACACTTAAAAAAAGATGCTATGCAAACAACTAGTATTGCTCTAGAAGAAGGGAGCGTGTGAAGTACACAAGTTTGGTGTTGATTAGATTAAGGCAGCCTTTGTGAGATGTTTGCCCACTCCAAAGGCAACTAGTTGATATCAGCCAGCCGCTTATGAAAAATGGCACAGAAACAAAAGACACTATTAGATTTAATAAAGTATCCGGGGAAAATTCTTAAAACGACACCCGCGCCTTGAAGGGGAAAAAAACCAAATTTGCTTAAAGCGAAGGGAATTTGTGTGTTGTCAGGAAAGGTCCCCCGGGCTTTGTTTGCAGGCCTTGATGTGTGACCACTGGGCCTGTAGGCTGCCCCTTCACCCCTGGCCTTTTCCTGAGCACCGCGGCTGCCCACCCATACCGACACCGCAGGGGGACGGGTTTCAGAGGAGGCCGAATCAAAAGCCCGGAGAGGAAACAAAAAGTGCTTTTCAGGGTCTGATGTGTGGGAATCAAATGAGAGGCCCGGCTCGAACCTGGTCGCCAGGCAACCATAGCGCTATGCCGGGCGGGTATCATTAAAGTTGGAAGCTAAGCAGCCCCTGTGAATTAGTCAGACCCAACCGCAGGAAGATGACGCACCCACGGCCACCTCAGCCCCGAGCCCGAGTTCTGCCTCATCGAGGGGGGAAAAAAAACGCAGCTGATTTGTAGGGTTTTTTTTTTTTTTTTTTTTTTTTAACCGTAAAAGGACAAAGGCTGTCCAGACACGGAGTTTGGTGGTGAAATATGGTAACTGCCACGGCTGCAGCTGGCCCTCTGACGCAAGATTAATAAGTCGCCGTTACCTAGCCGACCACAACCTAGTGGGAACGATCCGGCATTTTTTTTTCAACATGAGTTGTGGTGGGCAACAGCCGCACCGCAAGCTGGCCTACTTTACTGCGCTGTTATCCGCGCTCTCCCAAAGTGCAGTAAACATCTGTGACTGGAATGAGGTCACCTCGGAGGGTGCCCAGGGAGCAGGGCCTGAGAACTGACCTCGCCCCCTGCACGAGGACGCAGCCCCCACACTTTGCTTCCAGAGCAGGGAGCCATTGTTTTGGTAAAGGTGAGAGTTTGGGGAAAGTTAAGGGCTAACTGAAGACACCATGCCATCAAGGAAAAGTTTAGGAAGCTGCCCTGGTGCCAGTCATATGGCACAATGAACACTCATTTATCAAATTTGTTGTAACTGGTGGATCGGGCAAACACTGTTTGCACCTGGATATCCTATCGGGTGATTAGCCGCGCTTTATAAATATTGATTGATTGATCGACCTTAACATATTGCACATTTTGCCAGGTATTACGTGGCGGAATTCAAAAGATAAAAAATTTGAGGAAATTTGGCGCGGTTATTCTAAAGCCACATGGTATCCCTCGTTTCCACCACCACAATTAGGACTTGAATGTACATATCACTGTTTCGAAGAAACCTTAAAGAGCATTAGCTGGATTTCGCTGTGTGGTATGACATATAGACTTAGTGCCTGTCAATCCACCGTATCAAAAACCCTTTTTTTACAGTGCCACTATTACCTAAAACAAAAGAGAGGGTTTCCACACTTTAATGGCAGCCTTTGTACATAGAATAGTAGCTGTTTTTTAGGGTCTGCAGTAGTTGACAATCACTATCGCCATCACAGAGGGGAGAGACCACTTTTGTCGTGTGATTTTTGGGGTCGGGATGTTCAAGTTTTTATTACTCGAGCAAAGTTTTGAGTAGTTCCCAGTTATCTCACTTCAACACAGTCGGCTAGTAGCTAGCTTTTGTTTCAACTATGTCCGAATGTGGTTTTTTTTGCTTGCGAGTGTCAGTTCTGGAAACCAATACAGTCAGTCTGTTGAGTAGCCTTCTATATTGCCCCGGGAAAGGGTGACTCCTCCCAGTAGCAGCTATGCCACCCAGCACAGACTAAGATCTAGGAAAGATGCCAAGTCTCTTCTTCAGAGGGTCACGTTTAGGTGGAAAACACCACAAAGGGGCAAAAACTCTTCGGAAATATGAATTTGTGATTGAAAATTAAGATAGCGCTGGAGAAATCAGAAAGGCATCAAACTCCTCACATCGGGACAGTGAAAAGATCCAGGCGATGCCAAGAGTAGATTCCAAAAGGAAAACAATCTAACCCGTTTGAAGCAAACATGAAGGACAAAAATAGTACCAAGAAGCAAAAATCTCATGACAAAATCAAGGAGCGAAATGGATTGCGATGCATTTCTGCTCTTAAAGCCTCCTTTATATAGGCTTGAAAGAGGAACTGACAGCGCAAATAAACATCTGCAACATCTTGGATTGGGAGACAAAGACATCCTTCAATGAGGAGACCGCCATCTTGGAAAAGTTGTATAAGTTTGTATCCACCCCTTGTTTTCATGTGATGTTCATTTGACTTTAAAGAACAAACCCATGTTTGACATCTCACTTGCCATGCTGAATTCTGGAGACCCAGTTCTGGCCTTCGATCTCCATGCCCCCAGAAACTCATGGGAAGCCCTTATGGGTCATGGCGAGCGGGACAGGGCTAGAATGACCAGTGTGTCAAGGCCACCCTGCAGCAGTCTGAGACAGACACACACTGATGGAGTGTGCATGGAACACTTCTTATCCTTCTTAAGGCTCAGTGGTCTCTTGATACTGACCCTCTGCACAGACGCAGTATGAATGCAACAGTCGCATCAGTACATCACAAGTGTTTTATATACGCCTTGCATCGCTTTTCCATTTCAATGATTGGCTTCTCGGCGGTGAAGCATAATGAAAATTACACTTGCAGAAAAATAGTAAAATGGGGAACATGCAATAATGGTCAACATGTGGTTCCAGCTAGCAGTTGGTCCCATCCCTTAGCGCACACCTTCTTGTACTTGGGTGTGAATCCCAAGAACTCCACAATAAATGTTAATCCAACTCAATTCGGTAACGTTATTTATTTAATCAATTAGGTTCAAAGATTCTTATGTTCTATTCACATAATTTTGTTCATTCTCATATCTCTGGCGTTAATTTCTCCTATGCATTTCGGGCATAGTGCCCTTCTTCAGGGAACATTACTGAGGAAGAAGATAAATGACACGTGTTTACAATCTTCAAGCGACTCATGTACATGTTTGGCATGTTTATACTCTCATGTATGCCATAGTTAACACGAAAAAATCATACATTTCATCAAGTACAAAATTCAACATATTATCGATTGTAAACACATGTCATTTATCTTCTTCCTCAGTAATGTTCCTGAAGAAGGGCACTATGCCCGAAATGCATAGGAGAAATTAACGCCAGAGATATGAGAATGAACAAACTTATGTGAATAGAACATAAGAATCTTTGAACCTAATTGATGAAATAAATAAAGTTACCGAATTGAGTTGGATTAACATTTATTGTGGAGTCCTTGGGATTCACACCCAAGTACAAGAAGGTGTGCGCTAAGGGATGGGACCAACTGCTAGCTGGAACCACATGTTGACCTAATTCACATAACGCCCTGGACACGAGGCGTTACCTCAGTAGCACCCATAAGTTAAAGAACTATAGTATATCTTTTCATTAAAAAAAGAGGCTGTGCACTAATCAAACATTCACTTTTGAACATGCAATAATAACACACTGCAAAAGTCCTGCTTTTCACTTGAAAGTGCCACTCTCTTAGAACCTTAGGTATGATTTTTCCACTTTTTGTAAGGAATATGCAAAATGCCACACACATTTTGTTGCAGTACACAGTGTGTCAGGTAATTATGATGGGTCATATAGTCCAGAGACTTTGAACCCCAAACCCTGAACTTTAATCGAGCGTCCACATGTTCTGCCTGAAACCATAAGGCAGTGGCCTCCTTTGTGTTAACTGATAGATGCATTCAATAGCTGTAACAGTTATCTGATGGTTTTAGAGATAGACACGCCTTATCACATGGAACACTGATGCTTCTGCAGTTGCCATCACAATAGGGTACCCATTTGCCCCTTTTGTGTAGGCATGTCTCACTGTAACATCTGTGTTGTTTTTTAGCACAGGAATAGCCACAGAGGGGTTTGTAATATGTTTTAAGTCCTATCAACAAGCTGCCAGAAAATGTTAGCTCTTGCCACACAAGAAGAACACCCCTTTTTATCAGAAAATCTCACGCAAGATGTGCTCCTGAATTTAAATTGCCACTTTCTTAGTGACAGCGTAACTAAACATGTTTCTGGAATGAGGAATATTTTCCATAATCTTTTGAAGGGTGTGCGAAATTGACATCATTTACTTTGACTCAATTAAGCGAAATTTCAAGACAATGATCAGAAGTTACACTAAATTCCAATCCAGCATCGTTTGCTATATTTTAGTTCGAAATGTGTTCTTGGTTATATTTTGGACACGCAGGCGCATTTTACACTGAAAGTGGCAATAACACAAGTGGCGTGAATAGCAGCCATGGTCCCACCCTATAATTTTGCTGCAGTCATGGCGTAATTATGTGACATCGTATAACGCCATAATTTGTTGAATTTCACATATCAAACATAATACGAAATTCCCAAAAATATGCAAATTGCCCCACTGTAACTTAAACTTCACTTGTGCCTTATTCATTAATAATGAAAACATACAATACACCAGGAAGTTTGAGTACCCTTTGAATAGAATGAAACTTGTGTACCTTTCAGCCTGATTATCAATTTTGGATGGAATTCAGTGTGAACACATAGGGGTCTGATAAATGGAATTGAATGTGTGCATCTTAGAGTCTGATTATCATTTAAAATGGAATATAAAGTGTGCACACAGCAGTCTGATTATTCTTCAAATATGTGTATATTGAAGTCTGATTATACCTTCATATGGAATAAAATTATGTGCACCCTGAAGTCTGAATATCACTTGAATAAAATATGTTGTTTGCACATTGAATCTGATTGTCCCTTCGAATACAATCAATTGTATTCCCTTTTGAGCCTGGCTGTCCCTTAAATACAATACAAGGTATGCTCCATGGATTTAGATTATACTTTACTCAAGATAAAAGTTACCTTGGATTTCAATCAACTTCTTTCCTCAATGGGAGTGGCTGATTAATTGTGGCCTTAAATCTTTTAGTAGCAAAGGTGCATCTTGTATTTTGACAATCCCTACATGTAATCAAAGGATCACACCGTTATATTTTGATATCCCCACTAATGGCAAAACTGGTTAAAAATGTTGATTTTTGGATTTTTTCTTCTTGGCCCCAGGAATTGAAATTTCTAAGTCTACACGGTATTATTCAGATCAGTGCAGCATGTTTGTTAACCTTGGATAACTAGTATTCAATGACTAGTTGCATTCAGACCTGAAATATTTTTGTTAAAGAAATCACACAACTACCTTGGGTTGGTCCACTCATGAACACAAAGATGCCCGACTGATCAAGGCCTATTTGTGAGAAGGTATAAGAAACAGCATGAAAAAATGGAAAAGTTAATTTGCAGAACATAAAAAAGTAGGTGTGGACACACCCCTCCTTGCTAGTAGTAGGACATTCAAAAACTGTCCAATTCAAGCTGAGCTTGATAAAAGCATGTAGAAGGAAACCCTAGATACCAAAATAGAAGTTTTGAGCACAACGTGCAAGCACTCTGTAAGATCTGCTTTAACATCATCATTCCTACAATTCTACAACCGGTGCAATGTTCAATGGCTCAGAGGATTGAAAAAAATATGTTTACAAGACTGCATCTCCACCAATCAGCGAGAGTGAGCGATACCTGTGCGGACAATTCCCAGTGGCTTGGTGCTCTGGCACCTAGGGGTAACAGGTGAAGCATTACTGGCTTTGGTGTCACAGTTTGTGGGTCTGCACCCTATAAAATTACCTGGTCTTTGGTCCGGCAGTGAGGAGAAGCTGCTGGCGGGTCCCACTTCTCCCCAACATTGAGCAGTGGGGAACCATGCAATTCTCTTTTCATCAGCCCAGGAGCTTTCTGTCACTCACTACCTTCCCCACCCCATGGCTTACCGTCAGCAACACGCTGTGTCTCGCCCACCTGCCCCATCACTCCCATGTACCACCTGCTTACAACATGTCATGTGGTAAATGGGAGCGTTGCACTCCACGGATAGGGCACAACATGCACAAGACCTGGCAATTTTCCTGTTCCAACAGGTTGTTCCCCATTCTATGGAACTTTACTCATGATCCCTGTTAACTCATTTGGAGATACCCATCAGACTCAACAAATCTGGCTCATGTATTTCTCCACAAAGTTAACAGGGGCCCCTAAGAAGTGCATGCATATTTACAATTGTCCATGGATGTAGAAAAAGAACATAGTGGGCTCCATGTCCGCCTGCCCATGTTTGCTTAAGCAGGAGCGCACTAGATTCACAGAATACATTTATTTGGGGCTAATACACACACTTACATGCGAGTACTCTAAAGCGTGATTCTGCTAGGTACACATCAACGTCTGGAACGGTCATTCTCGCTACCACTAGAATCATTGCAGCATGGAGCGGACAATCAGACCTGCTGCTTCTTATTGTATATCCATTCACTGATAGCATTACTTAAAGAACACAGGCGCGTGCATTAGCCATAAAGAGCTAGCCACAAGGGCCAACACAATAACAGCAGAAAATACATCTAAATGTCAATGAACTCAGTGTTGGAATACACCTTAAGGAATGCAAGGTTCTGGGGAACACCCCATGTTTGTGATTTGCAGAGTGAAGCCCATAGAGGACCACAGACTGGAGTTTGGCTATAATGTTTATTTAATATGGTGGACTAGATGTTTACCATCTTTATAAAGGAGTATCCAATCTGTCAAACTCTAAGGAAGGCCCCGCATGCATTATACATCATGGTACATCAGCCCAATAATTTTCAAGGCTCACATTACTAAGCTGCTGCTAGGTAGGGTATTCAGCTATTGCAATACGCAACATCACTTAGATGGCACTTAGATGGCATTGCAGTTTGAGATATTTTTGATTGGCAAAAGGAATGAATTAAAATGTGAGGATGGCAGTCTTCAATTAGAGTTTTTCATTGGTTTCATAGGCATTCAAATAGTGACTCTTTGCAAGGTGCTTAACAATGCAACATTGTTTTGTGGTTCCTATTTATATATAGGATCTGCTCGTAGACAACATAAACTAAGGGACTGGGGTCCAGACTTATTCCAGACATCCTTCACAGGATGTGTTGGCCTTTAAACCAGTTAGCTCACAGTGCCACTATAAGCCCCCTTACTTTACCTAGGAGCAAATAGTTTATGGCAACAATCGAACATGACAACCCTCGATCCTTCAGGGATTGTGGAAACAGTGCTACTGCACTGTTTCCACAATCCCTGAAGGATCACTCAGTAAATCGTGCTCACTTAGTCTCAGAGATACACAGAGTAAACTATGGGGATGTTTTTAATAAGCATCTATTAAACCAGCGCCATTCAAGTATAAAACATGTTTGCTGCAACAATCATTAGACAGAAACAGTTATATAAGATTACAAGCACCGACAGAGTAAATAAAAGGTGGAATTCTACCATGGTGCTAAAACAGTTAATATATGCAGGCATATCGATACATGGCAGTAATTAGTCATACTCCTATGATGCACACCCTATCCTAGTGTACCTAAAAGTACCTAGCATGAATGTGGGTGTAAAGTCAAGAATCGCGTAGGAAAGGGCCAACCACATTACCTGATGGGAGAGAACGATGGACCCAGTCTTGGTCTTGAGTTGATAACCCCGCTAGGGATGTCAGACCACTGCATGCTGGAGTTTCTGCGCGCAGGAACTTCAGAGTCTTGTGCCATTGTGGAAGCTTCTCCTCTGGGTGCCCAGTGAAGATGTGGTTCTCTTATACCCGAAGAGTACCCTCAGGGGTTCAACCTAGATGTGTAATGGTACTGTGGGTCTGTAGTTCAAGGATGACGATAGCGGTGACTTTTGTACAGAGTTAATATACAGAAGATGGTAATCCTGCTGTGCATGCCTTAGGCAGGGGATTAAGACATGATATTAAGAATCTTCATGCATAATAAATGAGGCTAGTTTTCAAAGAAAACCACACAACATTTATTTGGGACATAACTAGGTAAGAGGTCAGGGCCAGAACCGTTATGTAGAGCAAGGTATGACGAATGTAGGTAAAAGGTTGTGCGGCATCCCAAGCCTATATTGGGGTACATTGGGGCTCATAACAACATATGTGTTGGCCCGTTGGCAGGTTCTCCATTGACTTATGTGCAGAATTTGCTGCACCTGTGTTGTTGGGTTCACTGTTTACTGATGGGACACCATGTTAGTTCTGGTCATAAAAGACTTACTGAGGGCTCATACCAAAGAAACAACAAATGAAGAACCAGTGAAGAGGAGAGTTAACACACCGCTGTGTTTCTGAAATGCAGCTTTTCTCATGCTGCCTGGTTTATTTGGGCAGCAGCTCCCAGAATGCATTGCGCAAGCTGCTGCACCTGATTAACTCAATCAGAATGGGCAATTTTCCATAGAAATAGAAAACCTGATGATTTAGTCATACTACAAAAAGCAACCAGGAGAGGTTTGTGCTCCTGCACATACATGAGACTGTAGAAAAGATGGAGAGAAGATATCTATGTTAAAATAATATGAAACAGACACAAAAACATGATTCTTCTTTTTTAGGCATGGAATATTCACAGAATAAAATTGTAAACATCATTTAGTAACCAGAAGCCCACTAGATGATAGACTTAGGTATATTTTATACAACTAAATACAATCAATACTATTTTAATTGATTTGTTGCAATTTTTATTACGACTTAATTTTACACTTACATGACAGAAAATACCTTTATTTTCAGGGAGAACCCATCAACACCATATAGAACACAATGCTTACACTTCCTCCTTAATACACACAGTTTTAAATATCCTTAGTCCACATTATACCCAGACTCATAATTCCTTGAAATAAACAACCCCTAGAAATCAAGTTTTACAGTTTGTGGAGCTCATGGCTAACAATTTGCTAATGTTGAACCAAAGGAAGTCACTTATTCACAGTCTTTTCTAATGATGTTTTTCCCCTGCATTCATGTCATGTTACTGCAATAACCAGATCCCCACAAACACTGACAAATGGCAGCACGCAATACTTCTCCAGGAACTGTGGGCAAACGACCCCTTGCCAGTGTACAAAGCCGACTTTGTAAATAGCACAAGCTGTCTGGTTGCGTAAGACCTATAGTGAACTTACAGAGACTTGCATCCCACCCACTGCTTTCTATTGGCTAGCTTTATTCTCCCTATTTTTTGTTCAATTTATTTGATGGTTTTTCTTATCCCATCTTGTCCATCTTCTGTTTTCCCTCTCCTATGCGACAGTTTCTTTACCATACTTTTGCTAGGCTGATTTGTATCCTTCCACTGCTCACTGTTAAAGAACTCCTTATTTTTCTTCTTTTTGGTTAAGCACTCCATGAGAGCACATGTGTTTTCCAGCTCGCTCCATTGTATGCTTTTCCACTGCCCTACTGGCTGCCCCACAACCATTGTTGCTCTCTCCCTCGAGTGCTTTCTCCAGCCCCCTCATTCTGTGTTGCTCTCTCCCTTATTTGCTTCTAAAGCTACGGGGAACATCCTTTACGATGCAACTTTTACCACGCAGTACCTTTACAACGCAGGTTTTTCAACGCAAGTCATTACAACGAATTGCGCTGGGGGGCGCTCTAGGATAGGTAATAGTTTAATTTACTATCCAACACCTTCCCTACTATCCACGGGGACTGGAGTTGGAATAGTAAATTAAACTATTCACTATCCAGCACCCCCCAACGCAAGTCGTTGTAACGACTTGCGTGGAAAAACCTGCGTTGTAAAGGCATGCGTGGTAAAAGCATGCGTTGTAACAACGTACATCCAAAGCTACAAAGGACCACCTAACCCATGCTCCGTGTTGCTCTTACTCGTGCACGTCCACTGCCTGCAACTTGTTGCTTTCTCTCTCGCCGGCTTCTCTACACCCACAAAACATCCCAACACCAGCTCCATGTTGCTCTCTCCCTCATGTGTTCCACCTTAAAAATCTCCACCTTGCTCTCCGCGCTGCTCTCTACCTCATGTGCTTCTCCTGCCCTCTGTGGCTCTCTCTCATGTGCTCCCACCCTGCAAACCCCCTTAAAACATCCCCATCAAATGTCTTTATTGTTTTCTTCATCGTGCACTTTCCCCTATGTAGTCTACCTCAAAAAGCCATAGCAAAGCCAACCGGCCAAAAGGCGAGCCCTTAATGGCTTTGCCAATGCTTGTTATTTTTTAAAACTATTTGTAATTATAGTTGTCACTATTGTTCTATGTGCAGCATGAAACTGTAGGTCTACCTTTTAACCCTTTGTTTCATGCAGTCCAGATGGTTGTTTGGTTACCCCTGATTAAGTAGTAGAGAAAGATATCAAATCCCAGCAGCCCCCTTGGGGATTTCTCAGTGCTGTGTGATCTGTGGCTATTTTTCACTTGAAACTATGCTTGCTTGCATGTTTTATGCCTCTTTCGCATGTGTGTATGTTGCTGTCCTTGCCCCTCCTGTGTTTTTGCTTGTGATGTTTTTGGTAAACATAATTTTTGCCTTTTTATTTTTTGTCAAGGAACTTTTTGTGCATCAACACCCTTGTGAGCTAGTGCTCTTTGTGTGTTCGTGTTCTAAGTTCAACAATTATTCACGTGTGTTTGTTGAATGTTAAACATGTAATTACTGTGTTTCTTCCTTTATCATGTACATTGCTAAAATAGAAAATCCTGTTTTTTTATCCCTCTCTTTCTACTGAGGTCTCTTTCACATTTGATTTAATTCTGATTGGGACAAGAATAGCAGTTACCAGTCCTACCGGAATTATGAGATCGGGAGGAGAGCATTGGATCCGTTTACTTTCCCCCTATGTTTTGGCTGCTGAAACAGCAATTCCAAGTAGATTCCTGAGAAGTCTTTAAGAAATGAGGAATAACCTGTGGAATGGAACCCAGAGCAGGGGCGGCCTTAGGCTTGTGCAAGCTGTGCACCTGCACAGGGCTACCAAACCCCAGGGGCCACCACGCCAATATATATCCCTAATATAATAATCCTCTGAGGATGGATACATATTTGCGTGGCAGCCCCTGGCAGGGATTTGGCGGCCTCCGGCTCTGTTCCACTTCTAAACATCCTGCCCCCCCCCCTCTTTACTGGCCTCCATGCTCCGCCCCGCCCGGACCCCCTCTTCCGGGGCCCATTACCAACGCTCCCTGCCCAGGGCCACCATCAGCCTAGAGCCGCCCCTGCCCTGAGTTTATTTAGTTTTTATTTATGAAGTTTTATATAGCAAAAACTCAACCCCAGGGTATTGGGGTGCTTTCCATAAGCACCAGTTACATTACAGAATGTCACTTTTTTTTTTTTGGCACTTGGAGATTGAGTTACTTCCCCAGAATCACAGACTATTGACCCAGCGCCGAGATTCAAACCTGGTTCTCCAGTTCCAAAGTCGACAGCACTGATCCTAATGTCACACTCTTGCCCCAATCGGAGTTACTGATTCTACCGGTAAATTCACATTTCTCAGGGAATTCTCAGAGTTCGACCAAGTTTTGCTGCACATTCTGCACCTCCTAAAATTAAGAGTTATCCTTAACTAAGGTGAAATAGACACCCCTGCATCCAGGCCACTTGTATTGAGGGCCACAAGTGTGTACTAACTTGATCCAGATTTTGAACTGTGCCATTTGGAAGGGTTGCCTTTCATTTCATATTGTTTTGTGGTTACAGGGATTATGATAGTACGTGCATATTCCATCACTCAGGTTTTTCCTATTGCGTCTGCTTTATAGTGTACCCTGATTTTAAGGGCTTTTTTCTCACTTTTTCATTGTAATAGAATTATCAATCACTCCGGTCACAAATGGATTTGAATTTACATTGAATTAATTAAAGTATTTATTTTAGATACTAGGGCATCGATTATGGGTTGCCCAATGCACGGGTGCCAGAATTGTCTTGTCCACAATTACAGATTCCAGCTGGCAATTGCACTCTTGCATCATGCAGTTATGGGATGTTGCCCCTGGAATGGGGAATAACCATGCAAATTGGAAATGCTATTCCTGTTCCGCATGATGATCCCCGATTCTCTGGTCAATTGCTCTCCTACTTACCACCTACTCTTAGTTGGTGGCAATTAGTAGAAGGGGTCTGGATAGGCTGTGACCTGGAAGAGGGAACACTGCTTGCTGGCCTTGTGGTGCTAGAGGATATGGGTGGGAGATGGTCCGAGCCCTGCCTGCTTTCCCTGACCCAGACCCAAACTCAATTTTACTGGATGTATTTTTGCCCCATAAAATCGGGCCTCGTGTTCCTCACTTCGTAATTCCTGGTACAGGAACCCCCGTCCAGCTGTAACCAAGCAATGAAATATACTATGTGGGCATACCACTCTGCCCAACTTGTAACCAGGCCCTTTAAGCCTTTCTAGGTGTGATATTTTCAAATTCCTTCCCCTCCCGCAATTTTGGCCACATAGGGTTCATTTAAGGACTGACAAATATTGTCCTGGAACTAGTGCTTAATTTGAGCCAATGGTTTCCAGTGGGTGGCACGAGCACTTAACTGTTAACACCAGCACTTATGACAGTGTTCCACATGGTGGCACTGTTTGTCTAGTTTGGAGATGAGAATACAACAGCTGTTTATCAATCAATGCATATTAAAAATAACTAATGCCTGTTGCCAAAGCCATTCTCCTCGCTTTGCGGGCCTGGAAAGGTCTGACAGGTCACACTTGTAGGAGTGTGATGGTTAGTAGGTAAGTTGGTACTGTCATTGGCAGAGCTGGTAGAGGCAATAGAGGCAGAAAACTGGAGTGGCCTCTTGAACGAGGGACCTGGCACTATTTATTTGACAAATTAGGCACTACCTGGAACAGAGCAATTTCTGGAAACCCAGCTTGCTACCCAAAATAACACTAGAATATTAATACTACAAATACAAATTGACTCATGAAGCAGCTTCCCTGAAACCACAATGCCATGACCTTCAACGCTTAACCTCCCGCTTCCCGCCTCCACTCACACTCCTCCTCGTATCACATGGGCTTGAGTTTCACTCAGGGACAATCTGTCAGAGTGAAGTCTGAGAAGCCGAAGTAACACAAAGTTTGGCCAGTTGTGTGTGCTTGCTGAATGTTTGCATAAGCCCAACACCCTGTGTCAATGTTTTGGGTGCAAACCTTCCTCAAGCCGCTCCGACCCACCTTGGAATGATTGAGCAAGGGTGATGCAAACATTTGCTAGTATGCTAGAAGGCAGCAAACACCATGTCCTAGTTCTCAAGAACGTAGCCAAACTACTTAAATAACCCAGGTCAACGCTTATGGGTCACATCACACTGCTTAGAAATAATTCAAAAATAATAAAGTATTGACTCGAGTGAACACAGATCTGCTAGAAAACACATTCTTCTATCTAATCTAGGAAATTGTTCGAACCACTTGCTGAAAAACAAAGTGTATGAAAAATGTAGTACGAATAAAATTGTAAAATAAACAAAAAGTTTGAAAGTCGATAACCAGCCGGTTTCACAATCTAACATTACCACGTGTTTAATCTAGCACCCAAATTGGTTAAGGCTAGCGTTAGATTCGTACATTTGTTCTAACAAGGTAATGGCAGAGACATGAGTTATAACAAGGTACGGCCTGTGAAAAAGATGCCATTTGTAAATATTTGTGTCCAAGTTTTTTCAAACCAAACGTTTTGAGACAAAATCTAAAATGTTTAACAGTTAACAAGTTCGAAAAAAATGTTTCTCACTGAGGTCCTGGTTCACAGAAGGTGCAGATAAACTACTCTGTCCATACTTCTACCTTTCAGGTAAATCCTTGAATTCACAAAGGTTTCAGAACTCCTCACATAAATTCCTCACAGTCGCACTTTCCCAGTTGTATTTAAGGAACTATAAGTACATGCAGTGTTACATGCAGAACAATTACCCATGCATAAATATAGAAACTATACATTTATCTTTGCCAAATAGGTGCCAAAAAACTGCATTTCTTCATTGAAGTTTTCTTATGTTTTTATATGGGGACTTTTTTTTATTTCACACAGAGGACCACCTTCCACTGCACCCTCCCCATGTTGGGGGTCTTCCTTTCCGTGTTCATTCCTGTATAAGGACGTATTCCACCCTCGAACAAAGTACATTTCCAAATTAATCCAAGGTTGTAATGCGCCTGCTAAAGTTTTTTGAATACCCCTAAACTTGCAAGTTTGTGGACGTAAACCTAATTAGCGAAACATCCATCCCGCATCTGGAATGCCCAAAACATGCCTCTGTGAACAGATTGGCTCATGCACAAATTACACCATAGTGTTATATTTGTCTGTGTGTGTATATTTCAGTTCGTGGGTATACATTTGTGTTTTGCAAAAAGCAAACACAACTTACACTCATAAAAGTAGGTGTTTCAGAATATAAGTCAACCTTGGGCTCAACTCATTATGTAGAATTGAGTCCTAAATATTTCAAACGAAATGTATTTAGACAATAAGGTAACACACATTTCATCTAGATTGCTTTTGTCTGGTATATTCTTTTAATGCAACCCTGTGCTTTACAAAAGACAGTGTTATTTTCTTTATTCACTTATTTAATCAGAGTTTTTACACAGAGAAAATCTGTCCCAAAATGATATGGTACCTCGAATACGCACCGAGTTTGAATTTTTATTAAGAATGTTCAAAGTAATTTACATATTTCTGAGGTTACATGACAACAATAAAATATCCTAAATATTGTATTCAAAATATCTCACCACAAGAGTTGATAATGGATTCTCTACATCCAACTGGATAATATTTTTGTAAACCATATGAAGCAGACAATATTTATGATAGATCGTTACACCTCGCATCCTTGGCCTGGTTTTCCCCCTAACTTTTTGCCTTATGACCTCCTGTTTTTGCTGACTCCATTTTTGCTTGGGCTTATGTCTCTGCACACTTTCCACTGCTAACCACTGCTAAAGTGTTTGTGCTCTCTCCTTCAAACATGTTAGATTGGTTTATACCCAATTGGCATATTTAATGTTACTTATAAATCCATTTTAAAGTGCCACTACCTGCGCCCAGGGCATGTACATTAAATTCTACTAGTGGGCCTGCAGGACTGATTGTGCCACTCACTTAAGTAGCACTTTAAACATGTCTCAGGGATGCCATTGTAGCCTGTGTGTGTGTGCAGTTTAAACTGCCATTTTGATCTGTCAACATAGACCCTCTACCAGATCCAAACCTTTCTTTTTAATACATATATGTCACCAATAGTGTAGGCCCTGGACCAACCAGCAAAAAGTAGGTTGTGTACTTTTAAATTTTACATGTCCTTGTAGTGAAAAGCTCTCAAATTTGTTTTTCACTACTGCAAGATCCACTTCACCCATAGGATAATATTGGAGTTACCTTATTACAGTGTAATTACCAAATGGGAAAACATAAGCAATTCATGTTTGGTGTCCCTGGAATTGTAAGGAAAAATCCAAACTTATGGTTAAGTCTGATTTTAAAGTGAAAATCTGAATATGCCACTTTAGAAAGCTGCAACATACACACAATCCCAAAACTGACTGATCCTTCTTCAACCTCATTTCATTCATGACTATACTCAATAAAATCGATCATCATTTATTTTTTCACCATTATAAAAGTACTTTGGTTTTTTGTCACACACAGAAGACCAATGCAAAACAAATGTTGAATGTTCTTCCCTCCCACCTACATAAATTAATACATGACAGTGGATGCACACAAAAAAATACACAAACAAGTATTTACATAATGCACCAAAGAAAACATAATATACAGTAATAAATCAGTTCATATTTTTCAATGTCCAGAGCAAGAGATGAAAATAAGTATAATATACACAATACTACAATGAATTCATAAGCTCTTTTTCCACCCCTTACAAAACAAGACTACTGTAACCAGGTGGTTTTTTTTCTCATCACTTTACAATCGTTAATTCCCGGGTTCACAGTGTTACTCTTTTTTTGCTCATTGGGCGCACAGATGCTTGTCAACGTATTTCGAATGTGACTCAAACTTCAGGATCACTCCCCAAATTGGAATGTCCAATCTAAACCATTGAAACCCTTTTAAGCGCCCTCATAGTAGTACACCATTAGGGATCTGACACAGTGAAATCTGGATCCACAACATGCATTTTTCTCTCAATTAGGGCGACTTCTTTAGGCTGCAAACAAAAACTACCTAAGAGTACCTGAATTAATCTGGAACTCATGGTAATGACTGTGCACACTTCAATTTTCATAGTTTGTCTGTGTGTTTACAGACAAGGATCTGTCTTGAGTGGATCACCCTTGCGGTCATATCAAAAGCGATTGCTATGCCTAAACCATTACCCTCCCATCCTCTCTGAACAGACAAGCAATTCCAGCCAAGTGTGAGCTTTGGTGATGTTTATCAGTAAGATACAACTTTCAAACTTCTCCTCAACAACTATAATCTAACATAATTTTCTAAATTACCCACCCACACCAAAGATAAGAATCTAATCCTAGTTCTCACTGATAATATCTCTCTTACTTGCTTAAACCTAATAGAAGGGTGCTGGTCCTATCATTTCATCCCCGATAAATATTCACATCATCACAATTTATAAATTACTTCAAAATATACTAAGTCATCACAAAAAGACTCCTTTTCAGTACCAATGTTAACAAGCTAGCCTCACAGCATCATGAAACCCTCACCACTGAAATGGACAAAATGTCATCATTAAAGCCAAGAAAATCTCAGCCAACTGCAGCCACTCATGGTTTTCAGACGGCCTCTTTCTGAAAAAAAGATTTGAGTAAACATGAAAGAAAATGAGGACTGACAAAACTCCCTTTACCTCAAAAGCCCTTTTCATCCAAACCAAAACCACACCTCTGTAAACAAAGCAAAATAACTATTCCAACCAGCCAATCATAAACTCAGACTGCACTCCAAACCTCTCCTAACCAAGCCAATTCTAAACGTGAAGCAGCACAATAATGTTTCCTCAACAATTTTAGCCCATTTATAATATCAATCCCACCATCACACAACAGTCATTCGATCATCCCTCCTTCTACATACTGCAATGTATGGCCAAAATTTAATCCAGTCTCCAAAGACAATCTAGTCAAAATCACTAAAAGTTTAAAGGGATTCCACTATTATAATGACATAATCCGAGTCAATACATTAAATCGTGCATCCAACTTTTCAATAAGATTTGTTAGATAATCAACACATTCCTGAAAAAAGGCATCTTTTCTGATAGATTAAAGATAGGCAAAATGACCCCTCTCCTGAAGAAACTGAATGCCAAACTCTAATGTCCTGTCACACTACAGACTCATTATCAACAGCCCTGAATGGACAAATTCATTGAAAATGTATCACACAACAGCTGCACTAAGTTCATATTACTTTAATGGTCTCCTATCCCTCTAGCAAGCCGGTTTGCGAAAAAGCTGTAATACTGAAACTGCCAACCTAAAATAGACAAACACAGAATACTTGACCAAGGTGGTGCCTGTCTACTCATCTTCCTTGGTCTCTCAGTGGTATTTGACCCTATTGACCACCCAAGTCTTCTCAAGATCCTGGAGGGCTCTGCAGGTTGCCCTAGAAAAGTCTTTAATTTGTACACCTCCTTCGTCACCGGATCTAAAAACTCCAGCCCATCGAATATTGACTGTGCAGTTCTACAAAGATTTATCCTCGCAAGCTTTCCATTCAATCTTTACATTGGGCCACTAACAATGCCTAATTGAGCGGATAGGTGTCAGAATTCAGCAATATGTTGATGACACCCAGGTTTTCTTAGAAACGAATTGCCTACAAGATTACCGCATACTGAATACCTACTTAGAAAATCAGATGGCTGCAAAAATCCTCTAACTCAATCCAGAGAAATCCAAAATCATACTCCTACAAGAAGAGTTCTATTACAAACTGACCAAAAATGGCTAAAGGGATTTCACTTTGCTAGCCTAAATCCACTCTTTTAATTTGAAGCAAAATCTCTGGGCATCTGGATCAACCACTCACTACCTATGACAGCACACCTCAGTCACATCGCAAACTCTGTCTAAAAATCCCTCTACCACCTCCTTTCTTCCGCCTTGTGGTACTTTGTAATCTACTGATTTAATTATAGGAACACATCTATTATCTGAGTTTCAAAATCCTCTTACCGCTTTCAAAGCCATCCTCCACTCAGCTTTGTTCACTTTGTGAATCCCATCCTCTGAGGGGCAATAAGAAAATGTTTACATCATGAAACCTATCTGCTGACAAGCATGACTCAGCTCACATCATTACTAGGGTGGGCGTAACTCGCATAATTACATGTAGCGGAATTGTTCATAGTTACCACAAAAGTATGTACAATTACGCAGGGGGCGTAATCCAGAATTTAGCACTATTTTCTTGGCTCAAAATGCATCCTTGTGTCCAAAATTGACCAGAGGATGCAGTTTGCACTAACACAATAGACCTACATGCAACAGGACCAGAACAGCAGTCAGTAGCCTCTTGTGCTTTCTAAGTTTGTGGTTTCAAGTCCACCTGTGGTAGGATTTTTGCCCCACATTACTCTTAATTACTCGAGGAGGCATAATCACCTAATTTTAGATTCTTTGCATCACAAGAGTAATGCGTAATTACCAAATTTACTCCAATTACTCCAGCGTAAATAAAACTTTGCCCAGGCCCAATCATTACTGGAGCCTGCTTGCTGATCGAAGGTGGGGGAGTACAGCGGCTCAATACTGTGCTAGATCCCTGTGCACTTAATTGGCCCCACACACAGTGAGAATGTGGCACAAACTCTCTCACAGCTCCTCAGAAATGTTTGCACCTGGAACAGGTTGTATGACAGAGGCACGCATGGCTGAACCAGACATGCTTCTACAATGCGGTCCTAACCACGAATGTGTCTAAACCAAGCATTCTCTTACCACACATACCTTTACCACCCAATTCTGTGGTAAAGGCATGATTGGTAAAGGGATATACATGGTAAATATCACCACTACGTTGACTGCCCCCGCCTTAAGTGCTAAAATCCTATTTCTCTACCCCCCACTCGAGCCCTAAAACGTACCCTTTTTTTTAAAAACAACAACGGTCCTATGCAACACAGGATAAATCATACAAATGAATACAGACACAATGGATTCTGTATTTAAGTGACTTGTCCAGCCGGACAGTGGTCAGCAAGTATATTTACTTTATAGCACAAATTACAGAAAGAATATCCTTCAACAATCTCACGGTGTGGGGCACAAGCCTGTACCTCAATTACACATAGACACTTTAGTACACTCAAAGTGAACAGGAAAGGGCTTTTAGGCAAAAAGCTTAAATTGTTCTTTAAATTATAGTGTGAACAAATATTCTAAGATGCGCCATTACATCAACATAGTACATGGTATACACACTGTATATGGCACATAAATTGGTCGACGGCGTTTCGATCCCACATTTAAGTCACAGGTATCATCATCAGGACATTTCATAAATGCCTAACAGTTACAAGCCTCTAAAACCATGTAAATTCCATGGCTTGATTCCGTATGGGAATTAGATTACGGAAGTCACCAGAGTCGGGACCGGTCAGCGGGAATCCGATTGTTGTATTAAAAACTAGGAGTACCGGATAAGTCGGTATCAGGTCCTCCTCCTCAATGCGTTCAGTGATAGGCTGGGGTGTCCCCTGGTGCTGTCCTTAAAACTACCCCCACCCCTTCCACTGCGCTGAGACCTAAAACCCTGCCCCCCATTAAAGTACCCCAACCGCTCCCTGCCCTGAGTCCTACAAACAGCCCCCTGCCCTGAAAACTAAGCATGGGCGAATTTTGCGGATCTCGCGTTCGCGAATTTTGCGGATTTGCGAACTCGCAATCCGCAAAATCCTGCGAATTCCCGCGAATTTGCGGATTTTTTTTTTGTGTGTTCGCAAGGGTTTCTGCCAGTTTGCGGGGATTTGGTACTAGTTCGCAATTGCGAACTTACTTGTCGGCTCGCAACGGTCGCGACTATGTTGTTTCTACGTCTGGTTCATCATCACAGCCTCCCAGCACCCTCTGTTTCACCACTGGCACCCTCTCTTTGACCCATGCCACCCTCTGTTACATCAATGCCACCCTCTGGTTCATCATCACTGTAGAAGATGGGGGGGGAAAGCAAGCCCACCTGCCCTGCTTGAACTGACATGAATTAATTTGGGGTTAGTTTATTAACAACACCTGCCCTGCCCCAACTGACAATAATTAATTAGGGGCTAATTAATGTGTCACTGAAAGAATTTCAAGTTCCAGCCTGGCACCTGCTTGTCTGCTCCTTTAGCTGTAAATCAGGACCTTTGTGGCATACAGTTAAGGTCAGAGCAGGGTCACACAATAGTTGCAAGCAGGCAACCGAATTCTGGAGGGCCCCCTCAGGAAGCACTACAGAGAATCGTTACAAATCATGAGGTTGACCTTTTGCACCTGCTCATTGCTTTTGCTTTTGCTGAAATCGTTTTTCGGTTTTTTCGCACTATTCGCGGGGCGCGGCGTCGTGCGAAACCGACCGCGGAAGCCGCCAATTCGTGCGAATGAGCATTTTATTTTTTTGCGGCTTGTTGTTTCGCAAGTTTTTTTGCAGTATTCGCGAGCCGCTTGCAGCGCAACACGCGAATTTACCCCAAGGTCGAGTACGGGCGCGGCCATTTTGTTTGCGTGACGTATTTCCGTTTCCGCCCGCTATGTATAATCTCGCGCAGTAAGCGCATTGCGAGTAGAGGTTCGCACGAGATCGCGCGGGAAATCTAGAGGTTCGCACGAGATCGCGAGGAAAATCTTGCGCGAACTTACTTTCGCGCTCGTGAACGGGCGCCGGCCATCTTGTTTTTCATTCATTTCCTGTGTCTGGGCATGGTGTTTAATCCTCTTGGTATCTTTGCCATCCTTTGCTTGTTTTCAGTTTTTTTTTTACGATTTTGCTTCTTATCTATCCCTCTCTTTTCCTAGCTGTATATTTTTGTCTTTTCTGCTATTTTTCTTTACTTTTAAACTACTTTTTTAAACTCTTTTCTTTTCTTCTTCCCTATCCTATTCTTTCTTAATTTTCTACTTCTTCCTACCTTACCTGCCCAGACCATGGTCAAGCCAGGCGCCGTGAAGCTGCCCAGGCACTTGAGGGCCGCAGCGGCGGCGGGGAGTAGTGCTGGACCCAGTGCCAGGACAGCATGCGGGAGATTGAGGGGGGAGCAGGTGACGCGACGGGAGATATTCAGCCCGGAGGAAGTGGGCGCGCTGGTCTACTTCGTCCAGCGCCGCCTGCCCAGGACCATCGCGGGAGGCGGCAGGATCGCGGCCGGCGGCTACAACATGCGGGAGCGCCGGAAGCGGTGGGAGAAGGTGTGCTGGGCCATATCCCACCTCTACGGGGTCCAGCGCACCTACAGCCAGGTCACCCATCGCTGGACGGACCTCCTGGACCGCGAGCGCGACCTGCTGGACCAGCTCGGCTTGGAGATCCCCGGGCTTGGTGAGTAGTAGTAGCCATTTAATCACTCACTACTATGATGTTTTCTCCTGCTCTGTGTTGTTGTATTGCAAATATTTGTTTTTTACATGGAGCAAGCCAATAATGCCGCTGATGACTATTACATTGTAGTTAAATTATATTTCAAAATCTTCTGTGCATTTCAGGTGCACTGCTCTCCTTCTCAGTGGCGTTGCTACTATGCTTATTTGTTTTCTATTTCGTGGTCTCATTGGCCTGAGTAACTATTATGTATGAGTGTACTTTACAGAACTGCGTAATGCTAGACACTAAGGGGCAGATTACATTTACAAGCCCCTTGCGCCACGTTTACGTTGCCTTGCGTGACGCAACAGCGGCGTAAACGTGCCGCATCCCTGCGAGTCATTTACAGCATGACGCATCTAGGGAGATGCGTCACGTTATAAAGCCATGGGCCTGCACCACAATGGGTGCGTTCCTAGTACGCAGGGTGGGCGGTCCGGCGGCTGTGCGCCTCGCAAAATTGCCTGCGTGAAATCTACAAGATTTAACGCAGGCACTTCTGCGACGCTGCTACGTCAATTCAATTCCTTATGTCTGCTCGAAGCAGGCGAAAGGACTGACACAGCATGTTAAGTATTGGGTGGCCCTGAGCATTACTGGAGTTGCATTGCGTTGGCGACGTGACTCCAGCGATGCGCCGCTCTTACGTGACGAGATGCGTCACGCAAGTGCCTACCCTTGCGCCAGGGCATGCCGCATTGTAAATGAGGCGCATCTGCCGTGTCGCAAGGGTAGTTTTGCGTGACGCATTTGATCTGGCGCATCTCTGGAGATGCGCCAGAACGCGTAAGTAAGTATGCCCCTAAGGGGCAGAATTGCAATTACCGTCGCATCCCTGCAAAGTAGCAGGGATGCGCCATTAATTGTGCGGCCCGCTACCACCACCAAACATGGTGCGCCGTATTTGCAATGCGGCGCACCATGGGCCCAAAACGTCACCGAAGCTTTACTGCTGGAGTTGCGTCGCAACGATGGCGCAGCTCCAGCAATGCTCTGGGGTACCCTATCTCCCCAATGCTGGGTCAAGCCGTACGTCTGCTTCAAGCAGGTGCAGGGTTTGTGTGACGCATCATTGTCCTAAAGGTGACTGATTGAAATTTTGTAGATTTCCCTCAGCCACTATTAGGATGTGTTCCAGCGCAGGAATGCCCTCCCTTGCGCCGGAACGCCCCCTGATGGCGCAGGGCTTTATAACGGGATGCATCTCCCAAATGCGTCACGTAGTTATAATATTATACGCCGCACCATGGCGCCCTTTTTTGTTTAGCTGCTGCGTCACAAAAGTCACGCAAGAACGGCGCAAAAGAGCCGCAAGGGGCTTAAATCTGCCCCTTCCTTTGTACCCCTGACAATAAGAAAAATAGTGGCGGTGGATTGATAGTTAGACTATTTAAATGACTGGTAATGTAGCAGGCAACTGTTAGTGTTGTCACTGATCTGACTGAAATCACAATGGAGTTTGTCTGTCACTTTGCGTCTTGCCTGCGGACTGCTGCCTGCCAGTCCTAGGTGAACGTTTCAGTACTTTGTTTAGTGAGTTACGTGACTTTCGAAGTCACAGGTCCGCAAATAAATGAAAACTAACCCTAATCAATATAATTTCGCGGAAATATTTTGTTATTGTTCTTTTGAAATGTTTGATTTGGTTGACATTGACAAGCAACAATCATCCATGTTTTCTGTTCTTTCTTTCATGTTGTACGTCAGCTCCCCCCAGGGGCGAGAGGAGGACACAGGAGCAGCAGGCGGCGGATGCTGTTCAACAGGGCCAGGATCGGGCAGGCGAGGGCTCCTCTGCTGGCCCCAGTAAGTTTTCATTTTAGACTAGTACCTATTTTTCCTAGCGTTCCTCATTTGACTTTTTTCAAAATTGTCTTTGCTCTTCTTGTAGACTGTATCTAAATTCTTATCCTGCCTCTACTATGACTCCCTGTGGTATTACTAGATTATTCTTATTAGTAACCCTGGGCGGAGTTCGCGGAGTGGGGCTTCGCGGAGCTACGCGAAGTGGGCGAGAAACTACGCCCACCTCCGCACTCCGCGTAGCCCCACTCCGCAAACACCACTGGCCGCCAGCCCCGCCACCCGCCTCCCTCCCGCCCTCCCTAAATACTTTGAAATAAAAGAATCAAATAATTTAAAAGCACTTACCTTGCCGCCGCTGCCCGCCGCGTCCCCGGGGCTCGCGATCTTCCGTCTTCCGTACTAATGCGCATGCGCGGGCGGCCGCGCATGCGCATTTTCTCGTGAAAATGCGCATGCGCGCCCGCCCGCGCATGCGCATTAGTACGGAAGACGGAAGACGGAAGATAGTGAGCCCCGGGGACGCGGCGGGCAGCGGCGGCAAGGTAAGTGCTTTTTAAATTATTTCATTTCTTTATTTCAAAGTATTTAGGGAGGGCGGGAGGGAGGCGGGTGGCGGCCAGCTACGCTCCGTCTGCGGAGTGCCGCCTGGCTCCGCCAGCTCCGCAAAATGCGGAGTAGGCAGCACTACGCACACTCCGCAGACGGAGCGTAGCTGGCCGCCCACCGTTACTTATTAGTCTGTCTGTGTAGCTAACTAAGATTGCACGGTTGGCGAAACTCCCATGATTCTAGTCATTAATAGCTCTATCAACTTAGTGCAGTCCTCTGGGATTGTCCATAATGTCTTTTGAAGTGTTCTATCTGGACTCATGCTTGCAAAAATTGCAAAACCTTTCGCTCAGTCACTCTAGTCTGGACCAAAATACACAGATTGTATTTAAGTTTAAAAGCTTTATTAAAAGTAAACACATTTATTAAAATGAAGTCATAATAAAACTAAACGTTTAACTGATAATGGAAAAGTGGTTAGTGCTGACGATTAATTGAAGACATTTCTTGTGGTCGAGCCGAGCTCTCACCTGGTTTCAACTTGATCTTGTTGTTAGAAGTCCATCTTCTGTCTGTGTGGAGAAAAATGGTGCGTGTTAAAAAAACAGCCTTCATCAGTTGTGCCAAAAAGTGCAGCAAGACAACCTTCCCTGGAAAAAGGGACATTTTTTTTAACTTTAACGTAGACAGTCACAAATTACATTGTTTTCACATGTCTTCATTCCTAGACCAAAGACTAGTGAGTGCTTTATTCTAACATTCTTAAATGTACTTTGTAGGTGGAACATCTGGTGGCGGGGCCAGTGTGGAGGTGGTGGTGCTCGACACAGAGGCGGAGGGCGATTCTTCAGGGGAGGAGGCGGCGGCTGTGAGAGTTGAGACGGTGGTGGTGGCGGCCAGAGGTAAGCTCTTATATATTCCTTACTTATTGAGATTGAAGACTAGCTGGGAAGGCAAGAATATGAGATGCATGGCTGGGTGAATGATGAAGCAATGATGGGTGGAAGGACAACAGCCTGGGTGGGTGACACAGAAACTGTATGTGTCCATATACCTGGATTATGCTACTATCTGACTCTTAGATAGCATATGTGTATCTAGAGCAGGGGTACTCATAGTACGGCCCGCGGGCCGGTGGTGGCCCGGCAAGCCTTCCTTGGCGGTGCGCAGACCTTGCAGACAATCACTGCTCCCCCGGCCCCCACAGAGCAGAGGCTTTTTTGTATTTCACCTGTTAGCGCCCCTGCATCTCCACTCTGACAATCACTGCTCCCCCGGCCCCCACAGAGCAGAGTGGAGATGCAAGGCCACAAAGAGGTGAAATAGAACAAAGCCTCTGCTCTGTGGGGCCGGGCAAGCAGTGATTGTCAGGGTGGAGAAGCAGGGGCGCTACAACAAACAAAGCCTCAATAATATGTTAATGGTCTTTTAAAGACCTGTTAAGTACTTTGGTGTTGTTGTCTGTGTGTGCGCGTTGAGGAAGCGGTCTCAACCCGGGCTGAAGGCTGACACAGATAGACACACACACAGTGAGATGACAGAGGGGGAGGGAGAGGGAGGGCAGGAGGGAGAGAGAGATGGAGAGGGAGGGCAGGAGGGAGAGCAGGAGGGAGAGAGATGTATGTAAATGCTGGGTCTGGTGGCTCAGTGGATGAGGGCATCTGCTGCAGGGACCTGTGTGCAACCTCATGGTCACAAGTTATCGTTTTGCTTTAGCCCCGCCCCCTCTGACTCCGCCCCCACCAGTGCGGCCCTCGGCCCCAAACTACACTGTAAATGTAGCCCCTGAGAGAAAGTTTGTGAGTACCCATGATCTAGAGAGAGTAGACGGTCAGTGGATGAACTAAGTGTAACTTTGAAGAGCATGTAACACTGCACCCGCACGTCCGTTCCAGTGTAGGAAAGGCAAGGAAAAGAACTTTTAATTTTGTCCAAATACTACCATCATAAGTAGCAGTAGTTTGTATTGCAAGCACTGCATAGATCCGGTTATTACGGTGGCCACTCCCTACCTCTCTTAATACGTTTAGTAGTACTCAGTCATTCATGTGTGGATGTATCACTGGTCACTCAATAAAAAGCAAAGCACCTAAAGTCATCCCATATATAAGCAAAAACATCCCATGTGAAGTGATAGATAATCAGATTATTTATCTTCTTCAATTTTCCATTTCTAGTACTCATTTCCACTGTAGGGTGAAAGTTAAATTAATTAAGCAGTAGCCCTTGAGTTGTAACAGAGTATTCTCAGTGCCACCCGTAATAGAAAAGTAAGAGCTTCACCACCTGCATGTACTGGACGGGTACAGTAACGCAACGCAAGTCTAGGTCACTCCTCATGGCGTGCGTCTCTTTTTCTCGGGTGCAAGTTTACTGCGCTGGCATTATGCCGGCTTGCAGAAGATAACGTACCAATTTTCCAAAACAAGAGACAAGAAGAAGAATAAGACTGGTGTACTTTCATAGTCGACTCCAATGGAAGTCCATAGTGCTCGTAGAATTTGTTCCTTAAACTCCCACTAATGTTAGAGCAAGGATGAAGAAGTGTGAGGTTAGATAGATACTGGCCTCAATAGTTATGTAATGCGTTTGCAAGTTGCTAGTTGTAGTGCAACACAAATTTCTGCTGAATGATTGAGTTAATATTAAAGAGCATTGGTTACAGACTATGTCTTTCTTTCTTCATATAGGTTCTCCTTCCAAACGAACAAGGAGGAAGGAGCTGGCTAGAGCGGCCCGGCAACGGAGGATCGATGCCACTGTGGCCGAATATCGGTGGCTGGTGGCCCTGGAGGACGAAGAAAGTGTGCAGTCGACCACAACAACTACGTCGTCTGCATCGGCCTCCGTTCCCCCACGGGCTGCCAGTGCCACCCAGCACAGTGGTCCACCCAGACTGAGCCGGGCTGCCAAAGCCAAACGCCACCACCGAGTAGCAAGGACAACAGCTACAGCTTCCTCTCACAGCCGTTGCACCTACAAGGCATTGAAGGCACGCCTGCGCCGCAGTACCCTGATGGTGTCCCGCCTCCAGCAGGAGCTCCACCACTTTTCCAACCAGTTGGAGGGGCTCCGCGTAGAGCACGCCTTGCTCCGCCAGGAGCATGATGCCCTGGCCCAAAAAGTTGACAGCATCCACCCATAGTGTCCCTTGCCCCTTTTTTAGAGACTTTTGGGGGGTGGGAATTGGGAGTTGGGTTTTTGGGGACTTTTGAAGGACAATCGTTGGGGTTAGGGAGGGTCTTGCGGGAGATTATTTTGTTAGGGATATAAATATACTTTTTCAAACTTTATCTGAGCATACCCGTTTCTTACTGCTTGCCTGGTGGGTGGGGGTTTAACGTTGACTTTGTTTTCCTGAAAGTTTAGTTCCATTTTCTTCCTTTAAGTGTAAATGCCCAAATGTTTTCAACACTAAGTGCCTCTCACAGACTAAGTGAAGTGAATCCAAGAGTCCTAGGACTTTAGTAGTACTACCTTCAGTCTCTTGTCTCTCGTACTAATACTCCATTATACCCCCAAACCACCAAACGCTTATCTTACCTGTAATTTGTGTTTGAAAGTAGGGCTAGACCCAGGGCTGGCTCCATGGGAAACAGCGAATAAGGTTGGCAAATTGGTCGGATAAAATTTCCTCATAGCGGTGGTACTAGTGGTGTGACACAGTGGCAGTTGCATGCCTATGAAAAAAAAGAAAATGAAATCTGGTTTGTCCTCCTGAGCAATTCAACGGTACAACTGAGAATATAGCAGGTGACAGAAGTACAGTAGAACAGTGCCACATTGTAGCCTAACAAATGGTAAAGTATAACTACTAATTCGGTTGAAGTTCTTTCACATTAGCAATGGTTCTTTGTCAAGCAGAGTAAGAAAATATCCTCGGATTTCTTCACCAGCCTGTTGCTATCACCTTATCCTCCCCAGCAAGTGTGTGGATTTATTGCTGTCATTTAGTCACACATCAATCAAAACCACACAGCCCGGGGGAAGAGGGTTAGGGTTTGAAAAATGGATGGGTACGGGGGTTTTTGGGAAAGGTTTTGGGAGACAAGAAAAAATAGCACAGCATAGACAAACAATTGTGAACATAAACAAATCTTTGGGTACAAAACCTATCCATCAATCTTTGAAAGTGCATGCACTACTGCATACATGTCAGTGAAAAGTAAGTAGTACATTCGACAACTGTGGAAGAAAGAATGCGACAGTACAGGGCCTGTGTGGAATAAATTATTGATAACGATATTCAACATAAGGTCTCTGTAGCCAGATACCCGAGAGCCTTGCTGGTCACTATAAATCCATTCACAACAACACTCAGTGGGGTTGGTCTGGAAGGTATAGTAGATAGAAAAGGAGAAATTGCTTTTTATCTAGGTGTCCCCTCACTCACCAGGGTTGCCCCTTGGTGACATGCTTCATCATTGGGGCCATCCCAGTCCTATACGGCCTGGGGCGTGCTGCGACTTGCGAATTACGTAGGAGCACTTACAAATGACTATGTGTGGTGCAGATGTGATAGTGGAGTGGACTAAGTGATGAGTTAAGGGATCAATTTAGAAGCAGAGAGAGATCCAAGAAATGCAGTCACAGTCAGAGAAAAAGGCAAGGGATACTGTATCTATGTGGTTGTAGTGGTCCTGTTGGAAGTGGTAAGTAAGTTGCCTGCAGAAAAAAAATCCTCCTATTAGCGGCACTCCTCCATTGCAGCCGACGCTTCGTCCATCGATGTTGGTCACCAGAAGACACCCTGTAAAAAAAAGCACAGCATAGACAAACAATTGAACATAAACAATTCTTTGGGTACAAACCTATCCATCAATCTTTGAAAGTGCATGCACTACTGCATGCATGTCAGTGAAAAGTAAGTAGTACATTCGACAACTGTGGAAGAAAGAATGCGACAGTACAGGGCCTGTGTGGAATAAATTATTGATAACGATATTCAACATAAGGTCTCTGTAGCCAGATACCCGAGAGCCTTGCTGGTCACTATAAATCCATTCACAACAACACTCAGTGGGGTTGGTCTGGAAGGTATAGTAGATAGAAAAGGAGAAATGGCTTTTTTTCTAGGTGTCCCCTCACTCACCAGGGTTGCCCCTTGGTGACATGCTTCATCATTGGGGCCATCCCAGTCCTCTACGGCCTGGGGCGTGCTGCGACTTGCGAATTACGTAGGAGCACTTACAAATGACTATGTGTGGTGCAGATGTGATAGTGGAGTGGACTAAGTGATGTGTTAAGGGATCAATTTAGAAGCAGAGAGAGATCCAAGAAATGCAGTCACAGTCAGAGAAAAAGGCAAGGGATACTGTATCTATGTAGTTGTAGTGGTCCTGTTGGAAGTGGTAAGTAAGTTGCCTGCAGAAAAAAAATCCTCTTATTAGCGGCACTCCTCCATTGCAGCCGACGCTTCGTCCATCGATGTTGGTCACCAGAAGACACCCTGTCCACTGCCTGCCTGATGCTGAATTGTGGCTCGCTACTGTGAAGCCTGACTCCATCCTTTTTTCCCCATTGCAGAGACTGAAACCCGGCCTGTAATTATTCAACGAAAAACAGGAAGTGATATAATATTACAACACCACTGATAAATAAATATAAGGTATGTAGGCTGTGGAGTGCAAAAAGTCACAATTTGATTTTCCTAGTAGACAGTACAATATTTTTGAAAGTGCGTACTCTGAGTCACCTTTTGAAGGATAAATAAGTATGGGCAAATTAATGTAGCGGATCTTGCCCCTCAAGCTAGGTGTACTGTAAACTGTGTTTTAGAACAAAATTAGATCTTCCTAGCAGTGCTCCCACCCAGACCCTTACTAAAGCCAGTCGCAAAAATGTAGAAGACCCCCAATCAAATCTCAAAAAACGAGGCCTAGCAGAAAACTGGTGACAAAACTTACTTTGAAAGTAAAAGTAGGCCGAAGTACCCCCTTCCTAATTACCCCTTACCCACCGTGGATTGCATTCAAACCACTTGCAAGCAACCAAGCAAAAGTAGCCATAGCCAGCATCGCTCCAAGACTTGAAATCCCCCCCACTCAAACACATGCAATAGAAATACTGCTAACCCTAACGAATCCTAAGTTAAGAATAGTGGCAAAGGCTTTCTTTAACTATGCCAAATCCCCCCTTTCCCACCATGGATTTTCTTCAAATGACTTGCAACCAAAATTACACATTCTCACGAGTGCTCTAAGACCCCAGAACTCAGTTGCAAAAATTTAGAACACCCCGAAACACATGCAATCCTGCTGCTAGGGCTAACCCTAACGAACCCTAAGTTACAAAAAGTGCCAAAAGGCTTTTCCGCGAGGATTTTGTCCCAACCACTTCTACCCGGTATTAGACCTTCCCAGGAATGCCCCAAGACCCGCCAACCCACCCGCCAAGAAGCATAACACCCCCAAACAGGCCAAAAGCATAATCTCATACTTGCAATATTTCTCGGCCTTCGGTCCAAACGCGCTGCGTAGCTAGGCCATAAGTCGGGGTTGCCACAACGGATTTCCTGAAAAGCAAATGCAATCAAGATTAGAGTGTCCCAGCAGTGCTCCCAGACCACGAAACTCACCCACAAACAGACGGAACCCCCCCTAAGAGCACCTCAAAGGCAAGCAAGTCATCAAAAACACAAAAAAAATTCCGCCTGGGATTTGGTCCAAAACACTTTTATCCGGTATTAGAGCTTCCCAGCAATGGCCCCAGAGCCGTCAACCCAGGAGAAAACGAGTAGAAGACCCCCAAACAGCCAAAGAGCAAAAGTACAAAAATGGGGACTTAGTCAATTTTTCACAAATTTCCCAAATCACTCTGCGCGCGCTCTGCAGCTAGGCCCTAACTCCCCTCTGCCAGCATGGATTTGCTTCAAACCTCTTGCAAAGTAAAGTATATATAGCCAGCAGTGCGCCCAGACCCCGAAACCCACCCACAAACACCAGGAAGCCCCCCAAACAGGCCCCCGAAAACGCTACATTGAGCAAAATGTCAGAAATAGCCAAAAAAAAAATCGGCCTGGATTTTGTCCCAACCACTTCTACCCGGTATTAGACCTTCCCAGGAATGCCCCAAGACCCGCCAACCCACCCGCCAAGAAGCATAACACCCCCAAACAGGCCAAAAGCAAAATCTCATACTTGCAATATTTCTCGGCCTTCGGTCCAAACGCGCTGCGTAGCTAGGCCATAAGTCGGGGTTGCCACGACGGATTTCCTGAAAAGCAAATGCAATCAAGATTAGAGTGTCCCAGCAGTGCTCCCAGACCACGAAACTCACGGAACCCCCCCTAAGAGCACCTCAAAGGCAAGCAAGTCATCAAAAACACAAAAAAAATTCCGCCTGGGATTTGGTCCAAAACACTTTTATCCGGTATTAGAGCTTCCCAGCAATGGCCCCAGAGCCGTCAACCCAGGAGAAAACGAGTAGAAGACCCCCAAACAGCCAAAGAGCAAAAGTACAAAAATGGGGACTTAGTCAATTTTTCACAAATTTCCCAAATCACTCCGTGCACGCTCTGCAGCTAGGCCCTAACTCCCCTCTGCCACCATGGATTTGCTTCAAACCTCTTGCAAAGTAAAGTATATATAGCCAGCAGTGCGCCCAGACCCCGAAACCCACCCACAAACACCAGGAAGCCCCCCAAACAGGCCCCCAAAAACGCTACATTGAGCAAAATGTCAGAAATAGCCAAAAAAAAAATCGGCCTGGATTTTGTCCCAACCACTTCTATCCGGTATTAGACCTTCCCAGGAATGCCCCAAGACCCGCCAACCCACCCGCCAAGAAGCATAACACCCCCAAACAGGCCAAAAGCAAAATCTCATACTTGCAATATTTCTCGGCCTTCGGTCCAAACGCGCTGCGTAGCTAGGCCATAAGTCGGGGTTGCCACGACGGATTTCCTGAAAAGCAAATGCAATCAAGATTAGAGTGTCCCAGCAGTGCTCCCAGACCACGAAACTCACCCACAAACACCAGGAAGCCCCCCAAACAGGCCCCCGAAAACGCTACATTGAGCAAAATGTCAGAAATAGCCAAAAAAAAATCGGCCTGGATTTTGTCCCAACCACTTCTACCCGGTATTAGACCTTCCCTGGAATGCCCCAAGACCCGCCAACCCACCCGCCAAGAAGCATAACACCCCCAAACAGGCCAAAAGCAAAATCTCATACTTGCAATATTTCTCGGCCTTCGGTCCAAACGCGCTGCGTAGCTAGGCCATAAGTCGGGGTTGCCACGACGGATTTCCTGAAAAGCAAATGCAATCAAGATTAGAGTGTCCCAGCAGTGCTCCCAGACCACGAAACTCACCCACAAACACCAGGAAGCCCCCCAAACAGGCCCCCGAAAACGCTACATTGAGCAAAATGTCAGAAATAGCCAAAAAAAAATCGGCCTGGATTTTGTCCCAACCACTTCTACCCGGTATTAGACCTTCCCAGGAATGCCCCAAGACCCGCCAACCCACCCGCCAAGAAGCATAACACCCCCAAACAGGCCAAAAGCAAAATCTCATACTTGCAATATTTCTCGGCCTTCGGTCCAAACGCGCTGCGTAGCTAGGCCATAAGTCGGGGTTGCCACGACGGATTTCCTGAAAAGCAAATGCAATCAAGATTAGAGTGTCCCAGCAGTGCTCCCAGACCACGAAACTCACCCACAAACAGACGGAACCCCCCCTAAGAGCACCTCAAAGGCAAGCAAGTCATCAAAAACACAAAAAAAATTCCGCCTGGGATTTGGTCCAAAACACTTTTATCCGGTATTAGAGCTTCCCAACAATGGTCCCAGAGCCGTCAACTCACCTGCAAAGAGGTACAACAACACCCCCACAAGTGCTGAGTCTTTCTTCATTGGGCGTAAACCAGCCCTCTGGTTTGATGGAAATAGGAGTCTGGAGGAGGAGGATAGAGGAGCATGTTCTTCTGAACTTGTGAACCTGAGGAATGCAGACTGCGGCAACTTCAAATCAATTAGCAAACCAGCGAAGACAGTTCTGCTGATGGGCTTGATTTTGTGATTATCTGATTAAAGTTTGAAATATATTAACTGTGCACAACAAAGAAAGACAGACACACAGGAATAAAAGTGAATAGGGACGAAAAAGAAAGTTATTGATTCGTTGTCTCATTTTCAGGGCTCGGTATCACGGTCCAGGAATAAGAATAAGGCTTCGTCATCATACTCTGCGAATTCAGGCAGGGTCAGCTCAGTGTCACCTGACAGAGTAGAAATTCCCTCATCTATGTTGCTGGCCACCTCCTCTTCATCCGGCACGCTCTCTCGTACTCTGAAATCTGGTGGTATGAGGTGCTGATTCATCTTGATCATTGTTAACCTCTCCACATTTTTGGGCGAGAGGCGGCTCCGTTTGGGAGTTACAATGCCACCAGCAGCACTGAAAACGCGTTCAGAAGACACGCTTGCGAGTGGGCAAGACAAGTAGTTTAAAGCCAGGTTGGTGAGCTGTGGCCACAATTCTTTTTTCCCATGCCAATACGCCAATGGGTCAGAATTAACATAGACCTCTGTTGAGTCATTCAGATAGTCCTTCACCATCGACTCAAGGTCCTCATCCAAGGTTCCTCCACTTTGCTTAGCTCTTGCTGTGCCTCTGAACTTTTGAGAACCAAACCCACGCAGAGCTAGCCAATCCTCTTCAGCCTCCAATGTTTCTGTTGTGTTTCGTGCAGATGATCCGGTTGCCGGTGTCTTTAACGGCTGAGAGGTCACTTGTGCCACAGCCACAGGTGCAGAAGTGGATTGTTTTGACTGGGGATGGCCTGCTGATGTACTGCCATTTCCTTCAATTTCCAGCCGTTCTGTTTCAAACCTCTTGGCTGACAAGGCTAGCCAACGTTTGTACTTTGGAACATGTTCATCATCAAAAGGAAAGAATGCTTGGCCTGCCAGCGCCTTTTTGTAGCGTGGATCCAGAATAGTAGCACAAATGTAATGCTGTTCTGAGTGGATCTTTTTAAGACGTTCATCACCTTGTAGGAGCTCTAATAATTGCTCAGCCAGAAGCAAAGAGTCTTGGTTTTTGTCATCTTTTTCAAACACAGAACACACCTCCTTCAGTTGGTCCTCCAGCATGTACAACAATGGGATAGCTTTTCCCAAATTAGAGTCCTCCTTGCTGACTGCACGCGTGAAGAACTCAAAAGGACGAAGCATGCGTGTCAGGCTTTGAACTATGTTCCATTGCGGCCCACCCATCCTCAGCTCCTCTGTACCCTCTGTAAGGAAATATTGATCGAGTTCCGTATACTGCTCATACAGACGCTCAAGCATGTAGAAGGTTGAGTTCCAACGTGTTACCACCTCCTGGATGAGTGCTTTCACTGGCATTTGACGTTGATATAGCAGGCTCCTCAGCTGCTTCCGGGCCTTAAAAGAATGGCTGAAATGCTTGCACATTTTTCGGCAGGTGTCCAATACACTGTACGCTGCACTGCCTTTATTACCCAAGAATTTTTGGACAACCAGGTTTATACAGTGCGCCAAACACGGCACTCTGAAATAGTAACCGTCCCTCATGGCCTTAACTATATTGGCGCCATTGTCCGTGGAAACATAACCAACCTTGCGTTTTAGTGGGGACAGCCAGTTAAGGACCTTTGTGTTAAAGACATCCAAAATGTTTTCTGCTGTGTGACGTTTCTCCAAACCAAACATGGCTAGTGTTGCATGTTTCCGAGCAGCTTTAAAAACAATGTCCGTGTCAACACCTGTGTTTAGCTTTGCTTTAGCCCCTGAAAAAGAGACCCAGTGTGCAGTGATGCACATGTAATCAGCGCCTGCGCCACTGGTCCACATGTCTGTTGTCAGATGTATAGTGTGAACAGCACTCTTCTGCAAAGCTGCCCCAATCACCTTCAGAACATCTTCATGTAGTGCTGGAACCGCAACTCGGGCAAAATAGAACCGGCTAGGAACCTTCCATTTAGGGCAGAGCGCTGCCACTAATTCTAGAAAACCAACCCCTTCTACAAAAGAAAAAGGGAGAAGGTCCAGAGCTAGCATTTTAGCCAGCTTAGTGTTATACAGACGCGTCATTGGGTGGTTGTGTTCATATTGCGCTTCTGTAAACAACATCTTTTTAATGTTGCCCTGGACCAAGGATTTACGGGATGATGATGATATCTTCGACCCACTTACGCTCGCTGATGAACTTTTCCGCATTGATGTCTCACTCTCTCCCACACTCTTAGTGTGGCTCACATGGGGTGTGCTGCTGACAGGGGTACTGGGTGTAAGTGAAGTGTTTGAATCGTCTTCTTCCTCCTCGTCATCATCAGATGAAAACTCAATGTTTTGATTACGTGCAATTCTGGCTTGCATAAACGCCTCTAGGTGCGGAAGTCATTGGACAGGGTGCGCTCTCTCAAGATGACCTCTCTGGCCTCCGGTACCATAGTTAGAACCAAGCTTACCACGACCAACTCGAACCTTACAAAGGCTACAAATGGCTACGTTTTCCATTTTTGGGCAAACACTAAAGAAGTCCCAAACTGGAGACTTGAAATGTCTTTGGGGGCCGGAGGAGGCGGCGATACTGGTGGTGGTGGTCCTGCTGCTAATGCCAGATGAAGTGGAGGATGTGGATTGCCGAACTTCAGTACGTTTTGCACTTTCACCACCACGAATTGAGGTCGAGGACGAGGTGGGTACCTTCTTGCGAGGAAGAAATATGGAAGCGGTAGGTTTTGGTGTACTACTTAACTCCAAATCTAATGATTCCATTTCCATTACCTCCTCGCCGACATCATCATCACGCTCAGCAGCTTCTCGGGATAGGGTCAAAATGTCTCTTTGCTGCATGCCCGGTGGGGCTGCAGTGACCTTTGTGATGACTGGCTCGTCGTCATCGTGAGAGGCTTCATCACCAGCAGTATCTGTCACTTCTTGTTGAGCCTCATCACACTCCATAGGTATGAGTTTTTTGACGACCTTCCTTTTACGCTTAGGTACCTGTGTCAGATCATGGTGTGCCTCACTGTCAGACCGCAGTTGTGGTTCCCAAGACAGATCACTTGCATCAGAACGAGGTGGGCTTGAAGAAGATGTAGACACCCCCCTTGATCTTTTCCTTGCTAGGGATGTGGAAGACAATGAATGATCATCAGGAGGAGTGGCTTCCAATGATACCTCGGCTTCATTGTCGATTTCCTGATGTGCCCCTACTTCGGGAGGAACAACTATTGTGGGCACTTGTGAACCTCCATGCACCTTTGCTTGCGCATCTCCTTTTGCTGCCTCTCCTTCCACATGTACTTGGGCGTGTACTTGCACATGGTGTTGTTGTTGCGGCTGTGGTTGTTCAACACTTGTCAGATGAGTTACAACAACCTGTGTTGATTCAGGGACATTGCTGCTACTTTCTTGCGATGAGCCAACATCACTGGTCGATGGTGATTGGAGAAGTACACTGACTGCCTCTGAAGCACTCAAGGGCTTTGACTTAAGTTGGCGTGGTGGTGGAGGCACTGAACCCAATGGAGCAGGGGTGCTGCTCCCAGCTTGGTCCCCAGCAGATCCTGCTGCTGCAGGCGTACTTTTTTTTTTCTCCCAAAAAACGTGGCGGGTGGCACACCAGCCTCCTTGGTAACTTGCTTCTTCTGCTCCTTACTAGCAACTTTCTTGCTAGAGGAGCTACGGAGACCTTTTTTTGGGGCCATCTTCTTCAGAGCAGGTCAGACAGCAGGCCGCAGTTGCACGAATTGTAGAGTTGTCTGAGGCCAGACGTGACGTCGCGTGACGTTATGCTGCACACACACACCGCTGCAGGACTTCTTCCTGGCACTGGTGGTTCTCTTGAGTCTTGTGCACCTAAAAAAAATGGAAGACAGAGGAACATCAGTTCAGTTATACAGCACAAAAAAATCGAAAAACACTGCAAAATCAGCACAATCCCAATCCATCCATGCCCTCCATAATGTTTAAATTCAAGACAACCCACAGAAAGACTAGGCCCATGCAAGACTCACTACCCCTGGGCATAAATAAAGGTTGAAAAGTAGGCAAAATGGTTGCAGGCCTAACAACAAAGCCTGCATTCAAAATGGCCACTTGCCTGCCAGCACATGGCCAGTGCCTGTAGCTGCACTCAAAATGGCCTCCAGCCACATGGCCTGTCCCTCCCCATGAACACCCCCAAAAATCGAAAAACACTGCAAAATCAGCACAATCCCATTCCATCCATGCCCTCCATGATGTTTAAGTTCAAGACAACCCACAGAAAGACTAGGCCCATGCAAGACTCACTACCCCTGGGCATAAATAAAGGTTGAAAAGTAGGCAAAATGGTTGGAGGCCTAACAACAAAGCCTGCATTCAAAATGGCCACTTGCCTGCCAGCACATGGCCAGTGCCTGTAGCTGCACTCAAAATGGCCACCAGCCACATGGCCTGTCCCTCCCCATGAACACCCCCAAAAATCGAAAAACACTGCAAAATCAGCACAATCCCATTCCATCCATGCCCTCCATGATGTTTAAGTTCAAGACAACCCACAGAAAGACTAGGCCCATGCAAGACTCACTACCCCTGGGCATAAATAAAGGTTGAAAAGTAGGCAAAATGGTTGCAGGCCTAACAACAAAGCCTGCATTCAAAATGGCCACTTGCCTGCCAGCACATGGCCAGTGCCTGTAGCTGCACTCAAAATGGCCACCAGCCACATGGCCTGTCCCTCCCCATGAACACCCCCAAAAATCGAAAAACACTGCAAAATCAGCACAATCCCATTCCATCCATGCCCTCCATGATGTTTAAGTTCAAGACAACCCACAGAAAGACTAGGCCCATGCAAGACTCACTACCCCTGGGCATAAATAAAGGTTGAAAAGTAGGCAAAATGGTTGGAGGCCTAACAACAAAGCCTGCATTCAAAATGGCCACTTGCCTCCCAGCACATGGCCAGTGCCTGTAGCTGCACTCAAAATGGCCACCAGCCACATGGCCTGTCCCTCCCCATGAACACCCCCAAAAATCGAAAAACACTGCAAAATCAGCACAATCCCAATCCATCCATGCCCTCCATGATGTTTAAATTCAAGACAACCCACAGAAAGACTAGGCCCATGCAAGACTCACTACCCCTGGGCATAAATAAAGGTTGAAAAGTAGGCAAAATGGTTGCAGGCCTAACAACAAAGCCTGCATTCAAAATGGCCACTTGCCTGCCAGCACATGGCCAGTGCCTGTAGCTGCACTCAAAATGGCCACCAGCCACATGGCCTGTCCCTCCCCATGAACACCCCCAAAAATCGAAAAACACTGCAAAATCAGCACAATCCCATTCCATCCATGGCCTCCATGATGTTTAAGTTCAAGACAGCCCACAGAAAGACTAGGCCCATGCTAGACTCAAATACCCCTGGTGAAAAGGCCACAAGTACAGGCCCAAAAAACGAAAATCACTGAAAAATCAGCACAATCCCATTCCATCCATGGCCTCCATGATGTTTAAATTCAAGACAACCCACAGAAAGACTAGGCCCATGCAAGACTCACTACCCCTGGGCATAAATAAAGGTTGAAAAGTAGGCAAAATGGTTGCAGGCCTAACAACAAAGCCTGCATTCAAAATGGCCACTTGCCTGCCAGCACATGGCCAGTGCCTGTAGCTGCACTCAAAATGGCCACCAGCCACATGGCCTGTCCCTCCCCATGAACACCCCCAAAAATCGAAAAACACTGCAAAATCAGCACAATCCCATTCCATCCATGGCCTCCATGATGTTTAAGTTCAAGACAGCCCACAGAAAGACTAGGCCCATGCTAGACTCAAATACCCCTGGTGAAAAGGCCACAAGTACAGCCCCAAAAAACGAAAATCACTGAAAAATCAGCACAATCCCATTCCATCCATGGCCTCCATGATGTTTAAATTCAAGACAACCCACAGAAAGACTAGGCCCATGCAAGACTCACTACCCCTGGGCATAAATAAAGGTTGAAAAGTAGGCAAAATGGTTGCAGGCCTAACAACAAAGCCTGCATTCAAAATGGCCACTTGCCTGCCAGCACATGGCCAGTGCCTGTAGCTGCACTCAAAATGGACACCAGCCACATGGCCTGTCCCTCCCCATGAACACCCCCAAAAATCGAAAAACACTGCAAAATCAGCACAATCCCATTCCATCCATGGCCTCAATGATATTTAAATTCAAGACAGCCCACAGAAAGACTAGGCCCATGCTAGACTCAAATACCCCTGGTGAAAAGGCCACAAGTACAGGCCCAAAAAACGAAAATCACTGAAAAATCAGCACAATCCCATTCCATCCATGGCCTCCATGATGTTTAAATTCAAGACAACCCACAGAAAGACTAGGCCCATGCAAGACTCACTACCCCTGGGCATAAATAAAGGTTGAAAAGTAGGCAAAATGGTTGCAGGCCTAACAACAAAGCCTGCATTCAAAATGGCCACTTGCCTGCCAGCACATGGCCAGTGCCTGTAGCTGCACTCAAAATGGCCACCAGGCACATGGCCTGTCCCTCCCCATGAACACCCCCAAAAATCGAAAAACACTGCAAAATCAGCACAATCCCATTCCATCCATGGCCTCAATGATGTTTAAATTCAAGACAGCCCACAGAAAGACTAGGCCCATGCTAGACTCAAATACCCCTGGTGAAAAGGCCACAAGTACAGGCCCAAAAAACGAAAATCACTGAAAAATCAGCACAATCCCATTCCATCCATGGCCTCCATGATGTTTAAATTCAAGACAACCCACAGAAAGACTAGGCCCATGCAAGACTCACTACCCCTGGGCATAAATAAAGGTTGAAAAGTAGGCTAAATGGTTGCAGGCCTAACAACAAAGCCTGCATTCAAAATGGCCACTTGCCTGCCAGCACATGGCCAGTGCCTGTAGCTGCACTCAAAATGGCCCCCAGCCACATGGCCTGTCCCTCCCCATGAACACCCCCAAAAATCGAAAAACACTGCAAAATCAGCACAATCCCATTCCATCCATGGCCTCCATGATGTTTAAGTTCAAGACAGCCCACAGAAAGACTAGGCCCATGCTAGACTCAAATACCCCTGGTGAAAAGGCCACAAGTACAGGCCCAAAAAACGAAAATCACTGAAAAATCAGCACAATCCCATTCCATCCATGGCCTCCATGATGTTTAAATTCAAGACAACCCACAGAAAGACTAGGCCCATGCTAGACTCAAATACCCCTGGTGAAAAGGCCACAAGTACAGCCCCAAAAAACGAAAATCACTGAAAAATCAGCACAATCCCAATCCATCCATGGCCTCCATGATGTTTAAGTTCAAGACAACCCACAGAAAGACTCAGTCCACCCACCACTGAGTACCCCTGGGCAAAAGGCCCCAAAACAGCCCAAAAATCGAAAATTCCAAAATTTTAGTTGCAGCAACTGTAATGCCCCAAACAAACTTACTTGTAAAATTTCTAATCCAACAGTGATCCAAAGAAAGTCAAAAAGGCCTCAAATCCAAATATCCAGCAGCATCCACAAAAAGTAATCCTTCCAGCTCCAGATCCAAATGAAAAGTGACCAGGAGATGGACAAAGCACTGGGAGGAGCCTGCTGAACAGGAACAGGAAGTTGAAGACTGTGGGGCACTTCCTTCCTCCCACCCCTCCCCCCCTCCCCAAAATGGACTCCTCGCTAAAAAAGTGCAGGCAAATGTCAACCTAAGGAGTTATTCAGATAAAAATCATCATTTCTAGAAGGTTTATGCTGCTTGCTGGTGGATTTCTTGTGCAGAATTGCAAATTTTATATTTTCGCTCGCCGCATCTCAAATCTCGCAATTGCGAAGTACCGCGAGACGTGATCTCGCCGTACTCGCGTTGACAAACTCTCGCTGGCAATCCGCGATGACGTTGCGCGCTCGCCAATTCCCGCGGGATCACACAGCAAGATCCAAAATGGCGCAGCACTCGCAAACTATCGAGAAAAACAACCCGGCAAACGATGACAAACGCCGCGCGCCGCAAAAATTGTATCACCAACGCCGCGCGCCGCAAAAAAAATCCGCTGCGTGCGAATTTGCGGATTTTGCGGGAAATTCGCAAATCTCGCGGATTGCGAATTTCCCAAAAATCCGCAAAATCCGCGAGCGAAACGGATTTTCCGCCCATGCTTACTGAAAACTGCCTCTTAGTAATTCTTTCAAGGAAGCTTCTTATTTTGTTTACAAAACTCAAACAATATTTTGTAATAATTTGTTTTGTATTTCCGGTTCTTATATGTAAAAACCGAACAAGCCTACCAATTAAGTCAACTTTTATTTGGTAGAGCAACATTCCCCTATTTATTGTACACTTGTGAAACTTTATGATTACGTTGGAAAATGTGCAGCAAATTGCAAACTGGTGAATTTGTGCTTCACGCTTGCTTTCACGCAGGCATGCTGTTTTGATAAGTGGCTGTATTCTTATATAATGTAGGCAAAAATATGCATGATGCAACACACTCTGCTGCTTGCAGAACTCCAACTAGCGTGGCAGAGTTCTATGGCCACATCGCGAAGTTTCGCGGAGTTCCGCGTAGTGGAACTCCGCGAACTCGGCCCAGGCCTAGATAAAACCAAACTTCTAAAAATATTTCACAACGTTTCCGTTGCATATATATTAAAATTGTGTAAATTTGTTCCACATATAGTCATATTTGGGATTAGCAGACTGGTTTACATGAAATGCCAGGATTGTCCTAGTTATTCAACAAGAGCCTGCTTTGCTCCTTTTATTTTTCCTCAAGTCTGTGCTGTTTTGTGGCAACAAAAATAAATATTTGTTTATTGATATGTTTATTTTTTCCTGCTTCAGAACAACACATTCGGTGGTAAACAGCACACTATTTCCATGTATAATTCCGTGAAATAATGTCCTTGTGCGCTATTTTGTTCAATTTCTTTTTGCATTGGTCAGTGATGTACTGCAAAAACCTATGTAAGTTTTTCGTTTACGTCAATTAAATTTAATGAATGTTTTTGCAGCTGTCAACCAATTCTGACAGTAGTAAAAATAATCGTGAAAAATAGTGCATCCTTGCATCATACATTTTGGTCCTGGGTGAGATTTTGCTCCATTTACCTTAAGAGGTAGTGACTGCTTTTTGATAAAAGTTAAAAATTTAACTAAATTGAAGCCGCATTAGCAAAATCGATGCAAAGTTTTTTGTGTCCGTTAACGTAAAATCGCACACCCTTGCAATATGTTGTCTGGTGCTAAATAATACATGTGGTGCTAAATTTACCACTGGCCTCCAACGTTGAGATCCATTGTAGAAATGTAACACATATTAGTTAGTACGTATGTCAGCCAGCACAACGCCTAAGCACATTTCACACTTCTTATTTTCTTAGAAATATATTTCTTTTTATACAAACATAAGCACACTTGGCTTTGTGTGGTATCCTCTGCCCACTGTTCTCTGCAACAATCACCCCATTCTGATTCAGCCTGAAATCACTCACAGAGACCCTTACCTTCTGATAAAAAAGAAAAGCAGGCAGGAAGTAGACTGAAAAGCAAAAGAAAGGACTAGATATAGACACATTAGACTAACTAAAAGTAGTCTACGTCACTCAAAGCTGGCTAACCAGTATGCTTCAGACTGTGAGGTATTCACTGTTTGAGAATTTGAGCCCGATTTAGATCGCAGCGGACGGGTTACTCCATCACAACGGTGACTTATATCCTGTCCGGCAAAATATAAATCCTATAGGATATAAAGGGGCTTATATATATATATATATATATATATATATATTCCACAAAATTTCTCCCTCTCGAGGCAGAAAAAGTCGGAGTCGCATTCAAAACAAAATCCAGCACAGCGCAGCAGTTAAGTTTCCTTCGTGATTTTTATTAATCCATGGGGTCAAAAAAACAAAAAAACAACGCGTTTCGACAGCGTCCGCTGTCTTGCTCACGGTTAGTTTGTGTGTGAGACTCACATTGTTTCGAAACATTTCCAGATACTGCAGGCACCGCCCACTTGGGTATATCACAACAGGCATTATGGGAATTGTAGTTTTTTGAAATTTTACACAATTAAGGCATTTCCAAGGCTTAACAAATACTAGTCCTTTCCCAAAATTTACAATTACCAATTTCATGCCTCATTGATAATTTGTATATCATTTAAACTGTTCTCACAATTTAACCATTTTCTAAAACAAAGTCCTGCCCTCCAGTGGGCTATGTATCAATCTACCTCATGTTGTCGGCATTGTGGGATTTGTAGTTTGGGATGTATTTACCTCATTAGAGCCTGAAACCTTGAATCAACATTTCCATAATTATATAAATACCCATGGTACCGCCATTATCAGACTTTTATCACTACATGATTATTACATGTTTAGAATATAAGGATCCCGCCCTCCGGTGGGCTAATTCACAATTTGCTTCAATTATATTATGTGAGTTACTGTGCCAAAAAGGTAAGGGAAAGTGATGTGCAGGGATAAAACATAAGACAAAAGGTTTTAAAATTAACTGGATAAGAGAGAGGAGGCGGAGCATTTATAGCATAGAGATTTGGTACTTTTCAGTCCGCTACAGGTGAATGTAAAGTTCCTCTGACTGGTTGAGGCCCAGCGGGGTCATCGTTCTGAAGGATAGGATATGTCTGGATTCTTTGCGTCTCAAAAGTTTTTCCATATGGCCGCCCCTGTCCGAGAGAGCCATTGTTTCCAGACCCCAGAAGCGCAATTGCTTCCAGTCTCCATTGTGTTGTGCCTCCATGTGTTTGGCAACAGCGTTGCTTCTATCCTTGTGGATTGTTGCCCGCACATGCTCCAGAATTCTTTTTTTTAATTCACAGATGGTGCTGCCAATGTACCTCATGTTGCAAGGGCACTCAATCATATATATTGTGTACTTGCTGTTGCAGGTTATGCATTCTTGGATTTTCCAAATTTTTTTATTTGGCATTGTGAGTTCTGTGGTGGGTTTTGCAATCTCGCATACCTTACAATTGTAGCACTTGATGAAGCCCCGCGTTTGTAACCAATTTGTCTTTTTCTTTGAAGGTTGGAAATGACTATGGACCAGCTGGTCCTGTAGGTTTTTTGCCCTCCTATATGTGATTACTGGGTGGTTTCCCATTTTGTGACCGATTGTTTGGTCTAGTTGAAGAATTTTCCACTGGAACTGGAAAATTCTTCAACTAGACCAAACAATCGCTCACAAAATGGGCAACCACCCAGTAATCACATATAGGAGGGCAAAAAACCTACAGGACCAGCTGGTCCATAGTCATTTCCAACCTTCAAAGAAAAAGACAAATTGGTTACAAACGCGGGGCTTCATCAAGTGCTACAATTGTAAGGTATGCGAGATTGCAAAACCCACCACAGAACTCACAATGCCAAATAAAAACATTTGGAAAATCCAAGAATGCATAAACTGCAACAGCAAGTACATCATATATATGATTGAGTGCCCTTGCAACATGAGGTACATTGGCAGCACCATCTGTGAATTAAAAAAAAGAATTCTGGAGCATGTGCGGGCAACAATCCACAAGGATAGAAGCAACGCTGTTGCCAAACACATGGAGGCACAACACAATGGAGACTGGAAGCAATTGCGCTTCTGGGGTCTGGAAACAATGGCTCTCTCGGACAGGGGCGGCCATATGGAAAATCTTTTGAGACGCAAAGAATCCAGACATATCCTATCCCTAAGAACGATGACCCCGCTGGGCCTCAACCAGTCGGACGAACTTTACATTCACCTGTAGCGGACTGAAAAGTACCAAATCTCTATGCTATAAATGCTCCGCCTCCTCTCTCTTATCCAGTTAATTTTAAAACCTTTTGTCTTATGTTTTATCCCTGCACATCACTTTCCCTTACCTTTTTGGCACAGTAACTCACATAATATAATTGAAGCAAATTGTGAATTAGCCCACCGGAGGGCGGGATCCTTATATTCTAAACATGTAATAATCATGTAGTGATAAAAGTCTGATAATGGCGGTACCATGGGTATTTATATAATTATGGAAATGTTGATTCAAGGTTTCAGGCTCTAATGAGGTAAATACATCCCAAACTACAAATCCCACAATGCCGACAACATGAGGTAGATTGATACATAGCCCACTGGAGGGCAGGACTTTGTTTTAGAAAATGGTTAAATTGTGAGAACAGTTTAAATGATATACAAATTATCAATGAGGCATGAAATTGGTAATTGTAAATTTTGGGAAAGGACTGGTATTTGTTAAGCCTTGGAAATGCCTTAATTGTGTAAAATTTCAAAAAACTACAATTCCCATAATGCCTGTTGTGATATACCCAAGTGGGCGGTGCCTGCAGTATCTGGAAATGTTTCAAAACAATGTGAGTCTCACACACAAACTAACCGTGAGCAAGACAGCGGACGCTGTCGAAACGCGTTGGTTTTTTGTTTTTTTGACCCCATGGATTAATAAAAATCACGAAGGAAACTTAACTGCTGCGCTGTGCTGGATTTTGTTTTGAATGCGACTCCGACTTTTTCTGCCTCAAGAGGGAGAAATTTTGTGGAATAGAAAGCAGTTGGGCTCAACTGCGGGAGCGACGCGACCACGATTGTAGCGCCAACCTGGGAAAGGAGGGAGCCACAAGGAGGTGATATATATATATATATATATATATATATATATATATATATATATATATATATATATAATCATGTAGCATCATACCATAAAACATGACGCTCACTGTAACAATTGCTCTGCTTGCAGATAATGGGATATACAATATTCACAAAAAGTTGCATAAACCATCCCAGACTCATTTGCCGGCTGGAACCCTAGCACCCCAATTGCTTATCAGTTTTTCCGGCATATCCACCATGAGATCAGAACTACGGCGTGCAAATACGATTCTAGAGAAATTCCCAAAAGGTCCACCATCCAACCCAGCAGTAGCGTCACTAACCCACCCCGGCAGGGACAAGGCCAATGGGGCTTATATTTTTTCTGGAGCCCCCAGTAGCACTGCCTATGACAGTACTATCACAACTAACCATCACACTCACAGAAGGGTGACAATTCAAACTTTAAATGTATATTAAAATGACTAATACATTCCTCCTAAGCTATTCTTATGGCTTTGCGTGGCAGGTTTAACCCCTTCGATGCTGATGACGGAGCGGTTCCGTCATCAGCATCGGTTGGGCTGTGCTGATGACGGAACTGCTCCGTCATCAGCACAGCCCGGGGGGGGGAGCGCTGGCGCTCCCCCCTTGTGCAGGGATCTTCGTTGTTTTTGCAGGGGTGGCAGCGGAAGACCTTCCGCTGCCACCCCCTGGCCCCCCCACGCTTCCTGGTGACGTCAGCGCGCACAGCGCGCGCCGACATCATCAGGAAGCGCTGGACGCGCTGGAAGCCATTTGTTTCCAGCGCGTCCAGGAGCAAGGTGCGTGTTTGGTGCTCCGGTGGGGCGGGGGGGCCGGTTTTCGGTGCCTTGAGGCATCGGGGGGGAGGAAACTGTGTTTCCTCTCCCCTGATGTCCCAATGCAGGGCATTCCTGGTGCACGATCGCGCACAGCGTCGCGATCGTGCACCAGGAATGCCCCACTAGACACCAGGGAGTGATTTTGGAGATGTATAACTGTGCAGGAAGCGACCCCTTGGGCAAGGGTCGCTTCCTTTTGGGGCCAAAATATTTCTCAGACTTTTCTGCCCCCCCCTGGGGCAGATCGGCCGTTTTTTTGGCCGATCTACACCCAGGGTGGGCAGAAAAGCCCACTAGAGCCAGGGATTACTTTGTTTTTGAAATCGGAAGCGACCCCTTGGGCAAGGGTCGCTTCCTTTTGGGGGCAAATAATTTTTCAGACTTTTCTGCCCCCCCCTGGGGCAGATCGGCCGTTTTTTGGGCCGCATCTGGACCCGGGGGGGGGGGGGGGGGCAGAAAAGCCCACTAGACACCAGGGATTGATTTTTATTTATAAAGGAAGCGACCTCTTGGGCAAGGGTCGCTTCCTTAGGGGCATACAATATTTTTCAGACTTTTCTGCCCCCCCTGGGGCAGATCGGCCGTTTTTTCGGCCGATCTGCACCCAGGGGGAGCAGAAAAGCCCACTAGTCACCAGGGATTTGTTTTTATTTGAAAAGGAAGCGACCCCTTGGGGAAGGGTCGCTTCCTAGTGGCCATAATATTTTTTTTAGACTTTTCGGCCCCCCCTGGGGGCAGATTGGCCGTTTTTTGGGCCGCATCTGGACCCAGGGGGGGCAGAAAAGCCCACTAGACACCAGGGAATAATGTATATTTATAAAGGAAGCGACCCCTTGGGCAAGGGTCGCTTCCTTAGGGGGATAAATAATTTTTCAGACTTTTCTGCCCCCCCTGGGGCAGATTGGCCATTTTTTGGCCGATCTGCACCCAGGGGGGGGCAGAAAAGCCCACTAGTCACCAGGGATTTGTTTGTATTTTGAAAAGGAAGCGACCCCTTGGGGAAGGGTTGCTTCCAGGGGGCATTATAAATATTGTAGACTGTTCTGCCCCCCCTCAACTTTTTTTACCGTTTATGGATCCAGGGGGGGATAGAAAAGCCCACTAGACTTCAGTTTTTTTTTTTATAGGGAGCGACCCCTTGGCCAAGGGTTGCTTCCTTGTGCCCATTTCAAAAGTATGTTCTGCCGTGTCTTTATTTGAGCTCTCTGCCCTCCGTAGGGTTGCTTCCAGGGGGCCCACGTTTATAATGATTTATAATCTCCCCCCCTTGGGGACAGACCCCCCATTTGTGACATAGCCTGTTGTAATGTGTGTTGTTTTTGTTTCTTCTAATGTGTATTGTTTTTTTTTCTCTTTAGAGTGTTGCAGTGTGCGGTTCCGTTACTGGTGGTTCTGTTGTTCTGCTGTTTCTGTAGTTGTATGTGTTTGGTAAGAGATCTCTTTTTTGTTCAATTGTACTGTGATTGTATTTTTTTGCAAAGTGTGTAGTAAAATACGAGTATGTTTGGTTTCTGTTTGTTGTGATTGTAAAACATGTTTTGCATTTGTTTTTGATGTGTCCTTCTGTAGATGTAAGTTTTTTTTCTTCTTCTTTCTAGTGGGATATCGTTGCCTCTTTGCTGTGTCTTTGCAGAGTAGGTGCTGGTGAGTGTAGTTGTGTCTTGTAAGTGAATTGTATATATTTTCTAAATTAGTTTTTTTTTAAAAAGGCTTACATTTTTTATCTTACTTTGCGCAGTGTTGGGGTTGTTGAGTTGTTTGTGCAGACTCCTTTATTTGTAAGGATAATGGCTAGCCGCCGGATTACTGCTCAGCAAGTTGTTGGATTGCTTTATGATTCTTCCTCTGACTATGGTCCAGAGTCTGACTCTGATTCTGAACCAGAGGTGGGAGGTGAAGATTCAGGTAGTGAGTTTTCTCTACACATGGCTTCATCTGATGATGAAGACACTCTGAGTGCTGATGAAGCTACTTTTGGTGTGGATGATGTGCCTGTGGTTGCAGAGGACGTTGCTGCGCCTGTGGTTGCAGAGGACATTGTTGTGTCTGTGGTTGCGGAGGACATTCCTGTGCCAATAGTGCGGCAAGAGACATCTGGGCTGCAGCCTGGGGTTGCTAGTATTCCAGTTGGTGCAGTGAGACGAGAGGCAGCTGGGAAAGAAATTGCAGTGGACGAGTCTTTGCTGTTGTTCAAAGGCCGCTTGGTATTTCGGCAATACATTCCTAGTAAGAGGGCACGCTATGGAATCAAACTGTATATGCTGTGTGACAGTGAGACTGGATATGTCTCTAATTTCAGGGTGTACACTGGTAAGGAATCCAGGATTAACCCCCCTGGTTGTCCGTCGACTTTTGGAGTGACTGAGAAAATTGTTTGGGAACTTGGTCGTGGATTTTTTAACAAAGGCCATCATTTGTATGTCGATAACTTCTACACTGGTGTGCGGTTGTTCAGGGAATTGGGCAAAGTGGACACTGTTGCTTGTGGCACAATCCGCTCAAACCGTAAAGGTTTCCCAAAAGAACTTGTGTGTCAGAAGCTTGCTCGGGGACAGTGTAGTGCATTGCGTTGTGAGGAGCTTCTAGCTGTGAAGTTTTCAGACAGGAGAGATGTCTACATGTTGACTACAATACATGATGAAAGCACTGAACCGGTGACTGTTTGGGGTCAGGTTGCAGAAGTGCGCAAACCTGTGTGCATAATGCACTACAATAAGTACATGGGTGGTGTTGACAGAGTAGATCAGAGGTTGGAACCGTATGCTGCTCTTCGTAAGGCTTACATTTGGTACAAGAAGTTGGCTATCCATCTTTTCCACTTGGCAACCTTTAATGCTTTTGTTGTGTTCTAGAAATCTTGTCCCCAGTCAAAGATTACTTTTGAAAAGTTTCAGGAGTCTGTAATAGGCAGCCTTGTTTTAGTTGAACAGGCAAGTGTTCCTAGAGTTGGAGTGGTGGAGGATATTGCCAGATTGAAAGATCGCCATTTTCTTGGTCAAATTCCTCCTACAACCTCAAAAGACTTTCCCAGTCGGAGATGTAGAGTCTGTTGGCGAAGAGGTTTGCGGAAGGAGGTTAGTATGTACTGCCCTGACTGCCCTTCAAACCCCGGGCTGTGTGTACCTGCTTGTTATAGATTGTACCACACGCAAAAGAATTTTTGGGAGTATCAATGAGTGGTAAAGTGAACTGGTTGGTCTTATTGTTCAGTTTCAAAGTTTGCATTTGTGTAGTCTTTTTAGTGTAGTTGTTGAGTTAGTAGATTTGTATCAATTTGCAATTTGTTTTTGTTTTTCTTTTATTTTCAAAAAAAACTAAAGTATGATGTTGGTTTGCGTGTAGTGTCCATTGTCTGACGGTGTGCATGGTTTGGCGCTTGGCTGCCGGTGTCTGTGGACTGGTGCTTGTCTGGCGGTGTCTGTGGACTGGTGCTTGGCTGGCGGTGTGCGTGGTCTGGTGTTTTGTTGGCCGTGTGCGTGCTCTTGCGCTTGCCTGGTGTTGTGTTTGGATTTGTCCTTGGCTGGTGGTGTGCGTGGAGTGGCGCTTGGCTGGTGGTGTGGGTGGAGTGATACTTGGCTGTCTGTGCACGAAGTGGTGCTTGGCTGGTGGTGTGTGTGGAGTTGCGCTTGGCTGGTGGTGTGTGTGGAGTGGCGCTTGGCTGGTGGTGTGTGTGGAGTGGCGCTTGGCTGGTGGTGTGCGTGGAGTGCTACTTGGCTGTCTGTGCACGGAGTGGTGCTTGCCTGGCGGTGTTTGTGGAGTGGCACTTGGCTTGGGGTGTGCGTGGAGTGGTGCTTGGCTGGTGGTGTGTGTGGAGTGGTACTTGCCTGTCGGTGTGCGCTGAGTGGTGTTTGGCTGGCGGTGTGCATGGTCCGGTGCTTGGATGGTGGTGCGCGTGGAGTGTTGCTTGGCTGGTGGTGTGTGTGGAGTGGTACTTGGCTGTCGGTGTGCGCTGAGTGGTGTTTGGCTAGTGGTGTGCATGGTCTGGTGCTTGGGTGGTGGTGTCGGTGGACTGGCGCTCGGCTGGCGGTGGGTGAGTAGTTACTTTGGTCACTACACACACTGCTAGGTGAGTGACACTCCACGCAGTCCATCATTTTGTGTTGTTGAAATGTCAGAAATGTGGGCGTGTGAAAGTGATGGGCCCTTGAATGGCGCTGTCTGCTGGTGTGAGTGTTGAAATGTGATGGGTCCGCGGCTGGCGGTGTGAATGTTTTGTATGTGTCACACGTACGAAAGGTGTATGAATGGCCTGTAAAGAGGTTGGTGCCTTGACGTGGCTTTACAGCTCACGAGCTGTGAGTCAGTGGTTCAGTTTATCATACTTTCAATTATACACAGTGTATTTCATTTTTTTGAAATTACTTGCGAATACAATTGTATGTACAGAATCATCACTCACCCTCGTGCCAAATCCAACCAGAATGTGTGTGTGCTTGCGGATTTGATGGCTGTGCAGTAATGTTTGTCTTTTATCTCTTTCTGAAGTAGGGTGTACCTTGTCCCTTATTGTGATTGTTGTAATGTGTTGCTTTTCTTTCCGGATGGTGTCAATGGTCTGGTTTGTATCAGGTATGAAAGGCGCGTGAATGGCCTGTAAAACGGTTGGTGCCTTGTCGTGGCTTTACAGCTCACGAGTTGCGAGTCACTGGTTCGGTATTTATGCATTTATTTATTGACAGAGCATTTCATTTTTTGAAATATCTTGTTAATACAATTTTATGTACTGAACAATCACTCGCCCTCGTGCCAAATCCAACCTGTATGTGTGTGTCTTTGAGGAATAGTTAGCCGTGCCTTGAATGTTTGACTTTTGAGTAACTCTGTTACGGTGTACATTATAGCCATAAATAACGTACTAAATTTAGTTATTATTGTTAAACCATGGAAGTATATGGTCATGTCTTTCTGGTGAATTCTATTGTTGATTTTTATCCAGAATCTCCTGCAAACTTGAAATTGTCTGTCACAATTTCCTTGAATCACACGCTCTCAAATTGAAAACTTAATTCTCCACTGTACGATTTGGACCGTTTCCTGTTGCAGCCACTATGCCTACCCACGCAAGTGAGGTACCATTTTTATCGGGAGACCTGGGGGAACGCTGGGTGGAAGGAAATTTGTGTGAGCCCAGTGATGCCACGCTTTCCCATCCAAAAACCCAGGTAACCCCTCTTGCAAAAGCTGGTTGTATTGAATGTCAATACCGCCAGTTTTTGCAAGAGGGGTTACCTGGGTTTTTGGCCCCGTGCTAGACGGCCATCTAGGGAAACCTACCAAACCCATACATTTCTGAAAAGTAGACACCCGGGGGCTTCCAAGGAGGTATGGCTTGCGTGGATCCTCCAACGTTCCTTTACCCAGAATCCCTTGCAAACCTCAATTTTTGCTGGAAAAATCAGTTTTTTCACAATTTTTATGCGTGGGAAAGCGTGGCGTCACTGGGCTCACACCAATTTCCTCCCACCCAGCGTTCCCCCAGGTCTCCCGATAAAAATGGTACCTCACTTGCGTGGGTAGGCATAGTGGCTGCAACAGGAAACGGTCCAAATCGTACGGTGGAGAAATTACAATACCCAAATGCAAAACAACCTTGATTTTTGGGGGGGGGGGCACCTGAGTCTTTGGCCCGGGGCTCGGTGGTATTCTTTGGAAACTACCAAACCCAAACAGTTCTGAAAAGTAGACACCCGGGGGAGTCCAGGGAGGTATGGCATGCGTAGGTCCCCCAATGTTTTCCTACCCAGAACTCCTTGCAAACCTTAAAATTAGGTAAAAATATCACTTTTCTAAACTTTTTTGCGTGGGATCTCCGTGCCGGCAAAAATGTCCTACCACCAGGGCGTTCCCCTTGTTCTCCCGAGTAAAAGGATACCTCACTTGTGTGGGTGGGCCAAAGGCCTGTGTCTAAGGCAGGGGGCTTAATTTGTAAAGCTCAAATACTACTTTTTCAAAATTTATTTTCGGACTGTTCTGCTTTGGGGCACCCACACAAGTGAGGTATCCTTTTACTCGGGAGAACAAGGGGAACGCTGGGTGGTAGGACATTTTTGCCGGCACGGAGATCCCACGCGAAAAAGTTTGGAAAAGTGATATTTTTACCTAATTTTAAGGTTTGCAAGGAGTTCTGGGTAGGAAAACATTGGGGGACCTACGCATGCCATACCTCCCTGGACTCCCCCGGGTGTCTACTTTTCAGAACTGTTTGGGTTTGGTAGTTTCCAAAGAATACCACCGAGCCCCGGGGCAAAGACTCAGGTGCCCCCCCCCAAAAATCAAGGTTGTTTTGTAATTGGGTATTGTAAATTCACCACCATACAATTTGAACCGTTTCCTGTTGCAGCCACTATGCCTACCCACGCAAGTGAGGTACCATTTTTTCCGGGAGACCTGGGGGAACGCTGGGTGGGTGGAAATTTGTTGATCCACGCAGATTCCAGAACTTTCCACCACAGAAATGTTAGGAAAATTTGTTTTTTTTGTCAAAATATTAGCTTTGCAAGGGATTCTGGGTAACAAAACCTGAGGGTAGGCAGAGGAGTCACCCCGTCCTGAATTCCCCTGGGTGTCTACTTTTCAAAAATGTATAGGTTTGCTAGGTTTCCTTAGGTGCTGGCAGAGCTAGGGCGCAAAAACAAAAGGTAGTCTTTTTGTCCAAAAAGTGCAACATTTTACTGGGAAATTGAGGTGCGACCATGTTGCGTTTTGCGCTGTTTCATGTCGCAGCCACTATGCCTACCAACGCAAGTGAGGTACCATTATTTTCGGGAGACCTGGGGGAACGCTGGGTGGGTGGAAATTTGTTGATCCACGCAGATTCCAGAACTTTCCACCACAGAAATGTTAGGGAAATGTGTTTTTTTGTCAAAATCTTAGCTTTGCAAGGGATTCTGGGTAACAAAACCTGAGGGTAGGCAGAGGAGTCACCCCATCCTGAATTCCCATGGGTGTCTACTTTTCAAAAATGTATAGGTTTGCTAGGTTTCCTTAGGTGCTGGCAGAGCTAGGGCGCAAAAACAAAAGGTAGTCTTTTTGTCCAAAAAGTGAAACTATTTACTGGGAAATCGAGGTGCGACCGTGTTGCGTTTTGCGCTGTTTCATGTCGCAGCCACTATGCCTACCCATGCAAGTGAGGTACCATTTTTTTCGGGAGACCTAGGGAAACGCTGGGTGGGTGGAAATTTGTTGATCCATGCAGATTCCAAAACTTTCCACCACAGAAATGTTAGGGAAATGTGTTTTTTTTGTCAAAATCTTAGCTTTGCAGGGGATTCTGGGTAACAAAACCTGAGGGTAGGCAGAGGAGTCACACCATCCTGAATTCCCCCGGGTGTCTACTTTTCAAAAATGTATAGGTTTGCTAGGTTTCCTTAGGTGCTGGCAGAGCTAGGGCGCAAAAACAAAAGGTAGTCTTTTTGTCCAAAAAGTGCAAAATTTTACTGGGAAATTGAGGTGCGACCATGTTGTGTTTTGCGCTGTTTCATGTCGCAGCCACTATGCCTACCCACGCAAGTGAGGTACCATTTTTTCCGGGAGACCTGGGGGAACGCTGGGTGGGTGAAAATTTATTGATCCACGCAGATTCCAGAACTTTCCACCACAGAAATGTTAGGGAAATGTGTTTTTTTTGTCAGAATCTTAGCTTTGCAAGGGATTCTGGGTAACAAAACCTGAGGGTAGGCAGAGGAGTCACCCCATCCTGAATTTCCCTGGGTGTCTACTTTTCAAAAATGAATAGGTTTGCTAGGTTTCCTTAGGTGCTGGCAGAGCTAGGGCGCAAAAACAAAAGGTAGTCTTTTTGTCCAAAAAGTGCAAAATTTTACTGGGAAATTGAGGTGAGACCATGTTGCGTTTTGCGCTGTTTCATGTCGCAGCCACTATGCCTACCCACGCAAGTGAGGTACCATTTTTTTCGGGAGACCTGGGGAAACGCTGGGTGGGTGGAAATTTGTTGATCCACGCAGATTCCAGAACTTTCCACCACAGAAATTTTAGGAAAATGTGTTTTTTTTGTCAAAATCTTAGCTTTGCAAGGGATTCTGGGTAACAAAACCTGAGGGTAGGCAGAGGAGTCACCCCATCCTGAATTCCCCTGGGTGTCTACTTTTAAAAAATGTATAGGTTTGCTAGGTTTCCTTAGGTGCTGGCAGAGCTAGGGCGCAAAAACAAAAGGTAGTCTTTTTGTCCAAAAAGTGCAATATTTTACTGGGAAATTGAGGTGCGACCATGTTGTGTTTTGCGCTGTTTCATGTCGCAGCCACTATGCCTACCCACGCAAGTGAGGTACCATTTTTTCCGGGAGACCTGGGGGAACGCTGGGTAGGTGGAAATTTGTTGATCCACGCAGATTCCAGAACTTTCCACCACAGAAATGTTAGGAAAATGTGTTTTTTTTGTTAAAATCTTAGCTTTGCAAGGGATTCTGGGTAACAAAACCTGAGGGTAGGCAGAGGAGTCACCCCATCCTGAATTCCCCTGGGTGTCTACTTTTCAAAAATGTATAGGTTTGCTAGGTTTCCTCAGGTGCTGGCAGAGCTAGGGCGCAAAAACAAAAGGTAGTCTTTTTGTCCAAAAAGTGCAAAATTTTACTGGGAAATTGAGGTGCGACCATGTTGCGTTTTGCGCTGTTTCATTTCGCAGCCACTATGCCTACCCACGCAAGTGAGGTACCATTTATTTTGGGAGACCTGGGGGAACGCTGGGTGGGTGGAAATTTGTTGATCCACGCAGATTCCAGAACTTTCCACAACAGAAATGTTAGGAAAATGTGTTTTTTTGTCAAAATCTTAGCTTTGCAAGGGATTCTGGGTAACAAAACCTGAGGGTAGGCAGAGGAGTCACCCCATCCTGAATTCCCCTGGGTGTCTCCTTTTCAAAAATGTATAGGTTTGCTAGGTTTCCTTAGGTGCTGGCAGAGCTAGGGCGCAAAAACAAAAGGTAGTCTTTTTGTCCAAAAAGTGCAAAATTTTACTGGGAAATTGAGGTGCGACCATGTTGTGTTTTGCGCTGTTTCATGTCGCAGCCACTATGCCTACCCACGCAAGTGAGGTACCATTTTTTCCGGGAGACCTGGGGGAACGCTGGGTGGGTGGAAATTTGTTGATCCACGCAGATTCCAGAACTTTCCACCACAGAAATGTTAGGAAAATGTGTTTTTTTTGTTAAAATCTTAGCTTTGCAAGGGATTCTGGGTAACAAAACCTGAGGGTAGGCAGAGGAGTCACCCCATCATGAATTTCCCTGGGTGTCTACTTTTCAAAAAGGTATAGGTTTGCTAGGTTTCCTTAGGTGCTGGCAGAGCTAGGGCGCAAAAACAAAAGGTAGTCTTTTTGTCCAAAAACTGAAAAATTTTACTGGGAAATCGAGGTGCGACCATGTTGCGTTTTGCGCTGTTTCATGTCGCAGCCACTATGCCTACCCACGCAAGTGAGGTACCATTGTTTTGGGGAGACCTGGGGGAACGCTTGGTGGGTGGAAATTTGTTGATCCACGCAGATTCCAGAACTTTCCACCACAGAAATGTTAGGGAAATGTGTTTTTTTTGTCAAAATCTTACCTTTGCTAGGGATTCTGGGTAACAAAACCTGAGGGTAGGCAGAGGAGTCACCCCATCCTGAATTCCCCTGGGTGTCTACTTTTCAAAAATGTATAGGTTTGCTAGGTTTCCTCAGTTGCTGGCAGAGCTAGGGCGCAAAAACAAAAGGTAGTCTTTTTGTCCAAAAAGTGCAAAATTTTACTGGGAAATTGAGGTGCGACCATGTTGCGTTTTGCGCTGTTTCATTTCGCAGCCACTATGCCTACCCACGCAAGTGAGGTACCATTTTTTCTGGGAGACCTGGGGGAACGCTGGGTGGGTGGAAATTTGTTGATCCACGCAGATTCCAGAACTTTCCACCACAGAAATGTTTGGAAAATGTGTTTTTTTTGTCAAAATCTTACCTTTGCTAGGGATTCTGGGTAACAAAACCTGAGGGTAGGCAGAGGAGTCACCCCATCCTGAATTCCCCTGGGTGTCTACTTTTCAAAAATGTATAGGTTTGCTAGGTTTCCTCATGTGCTGGCAGAGCTAGGGCGCAAAAACAAAAGGTAGTCTTTTTGTCCAAAAAGTGCAAAATTTTACTGGGAAATTGAGGTGCGACCATGTTGCGTTTTGCGCTGTTTCATTTCACAGCCACTATGCCTACCCACGCAAGTGAGGTACCATTTATTTTGGGAGACCTGGGGGGAACGCTGGGTGGGTGGAAATTTGTTGATCCACGCAGATTCCAGAACTTTCCACCACAGAAATGTTAGGAAAATGTGTTTTTTTTGTCAAAATCTTAGCTTTGCAAGGGATTCTGGGTAACAAAACCTGAGGGTAGGCAGAGGAGTCACCCCATCCTGAATTCCCCTGGGTGTCTACTTTTCAAAAATGTATAGGTTTGCTAGGTTTCCTTAGGTGCTGGCAGAGCTAGGGCGCAAAAACAAAAGGTAGTCTTTTTGTCCAAAAAGTGCAAAATTTTACTGGGAAATTGAGGTGCGACCATGTTGTGTTTTGCGCTGTTTCATGTCGCAGCCACTATGCCTACCCACGCAAGTGAGGTACCATTTTTTCCGGGAGACCTGGGGGAACGCTGGGTGGGTGGAAATTTGTTGATCCACGCAGATTCCAGAACTTTCCACCACAGAAATGTTAGGAAAATGTGTTTTTTTTGTTAAAATCTTAGCTTTGCAAGGGATTCTGGGTAACAAAACCTGAGGGTAGGCAGAGGAGTCACCCCATCATGAATTTCCCTGGGTGTCTACTTTTCAAAAAGGTATAGGTTTGCTAGGTTTCCTTAGGTGCTGGCAGAGCTAGGGCGCAAAAACAAAAGGTAGTCTTTTTGTCCAAAAACTGAAAAATTTTACTGGGAAATCGAGGTGCGACCATGTTGCGTTTTGCGCTGTTTCATGTCGCAGCCACTATGCCTACCCACGCAAGTGAGGTACCATTTTTTTTGGGAGACCTGGGGGAACGCTTGGTGGGTGGAAATTTGTTGATCCACGCAGATTCCAGAGTTTTCCACCACAGAAATGCTAGGGAAATGTGTTTTTTTTGTCAAAATCTTACCTTTGCTAGGGATTCTGGGTAACAAAACCTGAGGGTAGGCAGAGGAGTCACCCCATCCTGAATTCCCCTGGGTGTCTACTTTTCAAAAATGTATACGTTTGCTAGGTTTCCTTAGGTGCTGGCAGAGCTAGGGCGCAAAAACAAAAGGTAGTCTTTTTGTCCAAAAAGGGAAAAATTTTACTGGGAAATTGAGGTGCGACCATGTTGCGTTTTGCGCTGTTTCATGTCGCAGCCACTATGCCTACCCACGCAAGTGAGGTACCATTTTTTTCGGGAGACCACGGGGAACGCTGGGTGGGTGGAAATTTGTTGATCCACGCAGATTCCAGAACTTTCCACCACAGAAATTGTAGGGAAATGTGTTTTTTTTTGTCAAAATCTTAGCTTTGCAGGGGATTCTGGGTAACAAAACCTGAGGGTAGGCAGAGGAGTCACCCCATCCTCAATTCCCCTGGTTGTCTACTTTTCAAAAATGTATAGGTTTGCTAGGTTTCCTTAGGTGCTGGCAGAGCTAGGGCGCAAAAACAAAAGGTAGTCTTTTTGTCCAAAAAGTGCAAAATTTACTGGGAAATTGAGGTGCGACCATGTTGTGTTTTGCGCTGTTTCATGTCGCAGCCACTATGCCTACCCACGCAAGTGAGGTACCATTTTTTCCGAGAGACCTGGGGGAACGCTGGGTGGGTGGAAATTTGTTGATCCACGCAGATTCCCGAACTTTCCACCACAGAAATGTTAGGGAAATGTGTTTTTTTTGTCAAAATCTTAGATTTGCAAGGGATTCTGGGTAACAAAACCTGAGGGTAGGCAGAGGAGTCACCCCATCCTGAATTCCCCTGGGTGTCTACTTTTCAAAAATGTATAGGTTTTCTAGGTTTCCTTAGGTGCTGGCAGAGCTAGGGCGCAAAAACAAAAGGTAGTCTTTTTGTCCAAAAAGTGCAAAATTTTACTGGGAAATCGAGGTGCGACCATGTTGTGTTTTGCGCTGTTTCATGTCGCAGCCACTATGCCTACCCATGCAAGTGAGGTACCATTTTTTCCGGGAGACCAGGGGGAACGCTGGGTGGGTGGAAATTTGTTGATCCACGCAGATTCCAGAACTTTCCACCACAGAAATTTTAGGGAAATGTGTTTTTTTTGTCAAAATCTTAGCTTTGCAGGGGATTCTGGGTAACAAAACCTGAGGGTAGGCAGAGGAGTCACCCCATCCTCAATTTCCCTGGGTGTCTACTTTTCAAAAATGTATAGGTTTGCTAGGTTTCCTTAGGTGCTGGCAGAGCTAGGGCGCAAAAACAAAAGGTAGTCTTTTTGTCCAAAAAGTGCAAAATTTTACTGGGAAATTGAGGTGCGACCATGTTGCGTTTTGCGCTGTTTCATGTCGCAGCCACTATGCCTACCAACGCAAGTGAGGTACCATTTTTTTCGGGAGACCTGGGGGAACGCTGGGTGGGTGGAAATTTGTTGATCCACGCAGATTCCAGAACTTTCCACCACAGAAATGTTAGGGAAATGTGTTTTTTTGTCAAAATCTTAGCTTTGCAAGGGATTCTGGGTAACAAAACCTGAGGGTAGGCAGAGGAGTCAACCCATCCTGAATTCCCATGGGTGTCTACTTTTCAAAAATGTATAGGTTTGCTAGGTTTCCTTAGGTGCTGGCAGAGCTAGGGCGCAAAAACAAAAGGTAGTCTTTTTGTCCAAAAAGTGAAACTTTTTACTGGGAAATCGAGGTGCGACCATGTTGCGTTTTGCGCTGTTTCATGTCGCAGCCACTATGCCTACCCATGCAAGTGAGGTACCATTTTTTTCGGGAGACCTGGGGAAACGCTGGGTGGGTGGAAATTTGTTGATCCATGCAGATTCCAAAACTTTCCACCACAGAAATGTTAGGGAAATGTGTTTTTTTTGTCAAAATCTTAGCTTTGCAGGGGATTCTGGGTAACAAAACCTGAGGGTAGGCAGAGGAGTCACCCCATCCTGAATTCCCCTGGGTGTCTACTTTTCAAAAATGTATAGGTTTGCTAGGTTTCCTTAGGTGCTGGCAGATCTAGGGCGTAAAAACAAAAGGTAGTCTTTTTGTCCAAAAAGTGCAAAATTTTACTGGGAAATTGAGGTGCGACCATGTTGTGTTTTGCGCTGTTTCATGTCGCAGCCACTATGCCTACCCACGCAAGTGAGGTACCATTTTTTCCGGGAGACCTGGGGGAACGCTGGGTGGGTGGAAATTTGTTGATCCACGCAGATTCCAGAACTTTCCACCACAGAAAAGTTAGGGAAATGTGGTTTTTTTGTCAAAATCGTAGCTTTGCAAAAATTTTACTGGGAAATCGAGGTGCGACCATGTTGCGTTTTGCGCTGTTTCATGTCGCAGCCACTATGCCTACCCACGCAAGTGAGGTACCATTTTTTTTGGGAGACCTGGGGGAACGCTTGGTGGGTGGAAATTTGTTGATCCACGCAGATTCCAGAACTTTCCACCACAGAAATGTTAGGGAAATGTGTTTTTTTTGTCAAAATCTTACCTTTGCTAGGGATTCTGGGTAACAAAACCTGAGGGTAGGCAGAGGAGTCACCCCATCCTGAATTCCCCTGGGTGTCTACTTTTCAAAAATGTATACGTTTGCTAGGTTTCCTTAGGTGCTGGCAGAGCTAGGGCGCAAAAACAAAAGGTAGTCTTTTTGTCCAAAAAGTGAAAAATTTTACTGGGAAATTGAGGTGCGACCATGTTGCGTTTTGCGCTGTTTCATGTCGCAGCCACTATGCCTACCCACGCAAGTGAGGTACCATTTTTTTTGGGAGACCACGGGGAACGCTGGGTGGGTGGAAATTTGTTGATCCACGCAGATTCCAGAACTTTCCACCACAGAAATTGTAGGGAAATGTGTTTTTTTTTTCAAAATCTTAGCTTTGCAGGGGATTCTGGGTAACAAAACCTGAGGGTAGGCAGAGGAGTCACCCCATCCTCAATTCCCCTGGTTGTCTACTTTTCAAAAATGTATAGGTTTGCTAGGTTTCCTTAGGTGCTGGCAGAGCTAGGGCGCAAAAACAAAAGGTAGTCTTTTTGTCCAAAAAGTGCAAAATTTACTGGGAAATTGAGGTGCGAACATGTTGTGTTTTGCGCTGTTTCATGTCGCAGCCACTATGCCTACCCACGCAAGTGAGGTACCATTTTTTCCGGGAGACCTGGGGGAACGCTGGGTGGGTGGAAATTTGTTGATCCACGCAGATTCCCGAACTTTCCACCACAGAAATGTTAGGGAAATGTGTTTTTTTTGTCAAAATCTTAGATTTGCAAGGGATTCTGGGTAACAAAACCTGAGGGTAGGCAGAGGAGTCACCCCATCCTGAATTCCCCTGGGTGTCTACTTTTCAAAAATGTATAGGTTTTCTAGGTTTCCTTAGGTGCTGGCAGAGCTAGGGCGCAAAAACAAAAGGTAGTCTTTTTGTCCAAAAAGTGCAAAATTTTACTGGGAAATTGAGGTGCGACCATGTTGTGTTTTGCGCTGTTTCATGTCGCAGCCACTATGCCTACCCATGCAAGTGAGGTACCATTTTTTCCGGGAGACCTGGGGGAACGCTGGGTGGGTGGAAATTTGTTGATCCACGCAGATTCCAGAACTTTCCACCACAGAAATGTTAGGAAAATGTGTTTGTTTTGTTAAAATCTTAGATTTGCAAGGGATTCTGGGTAACAAAACCTGAGGGTAGGCAGAGGAGTCACCCCATCCTGAATTCCCCTGGGTGTCTACTTTTCAAAAATGTATAGGTTTGCTAGGTTTCCTTAGGTGCTGGCAGAGCTAGGGCGCAAAAACAAAAGGTAGTCTTTTTGTCCAAAAAGTGCAAAATTTTACTGGGAAATTGAGGTGCGACCATGTTGCGTTTTGCGCTGTTTCATGTCGCAGCCACTATGCCTACCCACGCAAGTGAGGTACCATTTTTTCCGGGAGACCTGGGGGAACGCTGGGTGGGTGGAAATTTGTTGATCCACGCAGATTCCAGAACTTTCCACCACAGAAATGTTAGGAAAATGTGTTTTTTTTGTTAAAATCTTAGCTTTGCAAGGGATTCTGGGTAACAAAACCTGAGGGTAGGCAGAGGAGTCACCCCATCATGAATTTCCCTGGGTGTCTACTTTTCAAAAAGGTATAGGTTTGCTAGGTTTCCTTAGGTGCTGGCAGAGCTAGGGCGCAAAAACAAAAGGTAGTCTTTTTGTCCAAAAACTGAAAAATTTTACTGGGAAATCGAGGTGCGACCATGTTGCGTTTTGCGCTGTTTCATGTCGCAGCCACTATGCCTACCCACGCAAGTGAGGTACCATTTTTTTGGGGAGACCTGGGGGAACGCTTGGTGGGTGGAAATTTGTTGATCCACGCAGATTCCAGAACTTTCCACCACAGAAATGTTAGGGAAATGTGTTTTTTTTGTCAAAATCTTACCTTTGCTAGGGATTCTGGGTAACAAAACCTGAGGGTAGGCAGAGGAGTCACCCCATCCTGAATTCCCCTGGGTGTCTACTTTTCAAAAATGTATAGGTTTGCTAGGTTTCCTCAGGTGCTGGCAGAGCTAGGGCGCAAAAACAAAAGGTAGTCTTTTTGTCCAAAAAGTGCAAAATTTTACTGGGAAATTGAGGTGCGACCATGTTGCGTTTTGCGCTGTTTCATTTCGCAGCCACTATGCCTACCCACGCAAGTGAGGTACCATTTTTTCCGGGAGACCTGGGGGAACGCTGGGTGGGTGGAAATTTGTTGATCCACGCAGATTCCAGAACTTTCCACCACAGAAATGTTTGGAAAATGTGTTTTTTTGTCAAAATCTTACCTTTGCTAGGGATTCTGGGTAACAAAACCTGAGGGTAGGCAGAGGAGTCACCCCATCCTGAATTCCCCTGGGTGTCTACTTTTCAAAAATGTATAGGTTTGCTAGGTTTCCTCATGTGCTGGCAGAGCTAGGGCGCAAAAACAAAAGGTAGTCTTTTTGTCCAAAAAGTGCAAAATTTTACTGGGAAATTGAGGTGCGACCATGTTGCGTTTTGCGCTGTTTCATTTCGCAGCCACTATGCCTACCCACGCAAGTGAGGTACCATTTATTTTGGGAGACCTGGGGGAACGCTGGGTGGGTGGAAATTTGTTGATCCACGCAGATTCCAGAACTTTCCACCACAGAAATGTTAGGAAAATGTGTTTTTTTTGTCAAAATCTTAGCTTTGCAAGGGATTCTGGGTAACAAAACCTGAGGGTAGGCAGAGGAGTCACCCCATCCTGAATTCCCCTGGGTGTCTACTTTTCAAAAATGTATAGGTTTGCTAGGTTTCCTTAGGTGCTGGCAGAGCTAGGGCGCAAAAACAAAAGGTAGTCTTTTTGTCCAAAAAGTGCAAAATTTTACTGGGAAATTGAGGTGCGACCATGTTGTGTTTTGCGCTGTTTCATGTCGCAGCCACTATGCCTACCCACGCAAGTGAGGTACCATTTTTTCCGGGAGACCTGGGGGAACGCTGGGTGGGTGGAAATTTGTTGATCCACGCAGATTCCAGAACTTTCCACCACAGAAATGTTAGGAAAATGTGTTTTTTTTGTTAAAATCTTAGCTTTGCAAGGGATTCTGGGTAACAAAACCTGAGGGTAGGCAGAGGAGTCACCCCATCATGAATTTCCCTGGGTGTCTACTTTTCAAAAAGGTATAGGTTTGCTAGGTTTCCTTAGGTGCTGGCAGAGCTAGGGCGCAAAAACAAAAGGTAGTCTTTTTGTCCAAAAACTGAAAAATTTTACTGGGAAATTGAGGTGCGACCATGTTGTGTTTTGCGCTGTTTCATGTCGCAGCCACTATGCCTACCCATGCAAGTGAGGTACCATTTTTTCCGGGAGACCAGGGGGAACGCTGGGTGGGTGGAAATTTGTTGATCCACGCAGATTCCAGAACTTTCCACCACAGAAATTTTAGGGAAATGTGTTTTTTTTGTCAAAATCTTAGATTTGCAGGGGATTCTGGGTAACAAAACCTGAGGGTAGGCAGAGGAGTCACCCCATCCTCAATTCCCCTGGGTGTCTACTTTTCAAAAATGTATAGGTTTGATAGGTTTCCTTAGGTGCTGGCAGAGCTAGGGCGCAAAAACAAAAGGTAGTCTTTTTGTCCAAAAAGTGCAAAATTTTACTGGGAAATTGAGGTGCGACCATGTTGCGTTTTGCGCTGTTTCATGTCGCAGCCACTATGCCTACCAACGCAAGTGAGGTACCATTTTTTTCGGGAGACCTGGGGGAACGCTGGGTGGGTGGAAATTTGTTGATCCACGCAGATTCCAGAACTTTCCACCACAGAAATGTTCGGGAAATGTGTTTTTTTGTCAAAATCTTAGCTTTGCAAGGGATTCTGGGTAACAAAACCTGAGGGTAGGCAGAGGAGTCAACCCATCCTGAATTCCCATGGGTGTCTACTTTTCAAAAATGTATAGGTTTGCTAGGTTTCCTTAGGTGCTGGCAGAGCTAGGGCGCAAAAACAAAAGGTAGTCTTTTTGTCCAAAAAGTGAAACTTTTTACTGGGAAATCGAGGTGCGACCATGTTGCGTTTTGCGCTGTTTCATGTCGCAGCCACTATGCCTACCCACGCAAGTGAGGTACCATTTTTTCCGGGAGACCTGGGGGAACGCTGGGTGGGTGGAAATTTGTTGATCCACGCAGATTCCAGAACTTTCCACCACAGAAAAGTTAGGGAAATGTGGGTTTTTTGTCAAAATCTTAGCTTTGCAAAAATTTTACTGGGAAATCGAGGTGCGACCATGTTGCGTTCTGCGCTGTTTCATGTCGCAGCCACTATGCCTACCCACGCAAGTGAGGTACCATTTTTTTTGGGAGACCTGGGGGAACGCTTGGTGGGTGGAAATTTGTTGATCCACGCAGATTCCAGAACTTTCCACCACAGAAATGTTAGGGAAATGTGTTTTTTTTTGTCAAAATCTTACCTTTGCTAGGGATTCTGGGTAACAAAACCTGAGGGTAGGCAGAGGAGTCACCCCATCCTGAATTCCCCTGGGTGTCTACTTTTCAAAAATGTATACGTTTGCTAGGTTTCCTTAGGTGCTGGCAGAGCTAGGGCGCAAAAACTAAAGGTAGTCTTTTTGTCCAAAAAGTGAAAAATTTTACTGGGAAATTGAGGTGCGACCATGTTGCGTTTTGCGCTGTTTCATGTCGCAGCCACTATGCCTACCCACGCAAGTGAGGTACCATTTTTTTCGGGAGACCACGGGGAACGCTGGGTGGGTGGAAATTTGTTGATCCACGCAGATTCCAGAACTTTCCACCACAGAAATTGTAGGGAAATGTGTTTTTTTTGTCAAAATCTTAGCTTTGCAGGGGATTCTGGGTAACAAAACCTGAGGGTAGGCAGAGGAGTCACCCCATCCTCAATTCCCCTGGTTGTCTACTTTTCAAAAATGTATAGGTTTGCTAGGTTTCCTTAGGTGCTGGCAGAGCTAGGGCGCAAAAACAAAAGGTAGTCTTTTTGTCCAAAAAGTGCAAAATTTACTGGGAAATTGAGGTGCGACCATGTTGTGTTTTGCGCTGTTTCATGTCGCAGCCACTATGCCTACCCACGCAAGTGAGGTACCATTTTTTCCGGGAGACCTGGGGGAACGCTGGGTGGGTGGAAATTTGTTGATCCACGCAGATTCCCGAACTTTCCACCACAGAAATGTTAGGGAAATGTGTTTTTTTTGTCAAAATCTTAGATTTGCAAGGGATTCTGGGTAACAAAACCTGAGGGTAGGCAGAGGAGTCACCCCATCCTGAATTCCCCTGGGTGTCTACTTTTCAAAAATGTATAGGTTTTTTAGGTTTCCTTAGGTGCTGGCAGAGCTAGGGCGCAAAAACAAAAGGTAGTCTTTTTGTCCAAAAACTGAAAAATTTTACTGGGAAATCGAGGTGCGACCATGTTGCGTTTTGCGCTGTTTCATGTCGCAGCCACTATGCCTACCCACGCAAGTGAGGTACCATTTTTTTGGGGAGACCTGGGGGAACGCTTGGTGGGTGGAAATTTGTTGATCCACGCAGATTCCAGAACTTTCCACCACAGAAATGTTAGGGAAATGTGTTTTTTTTGTCAAAATCTTACCTTTGCTAGGGATTCTGGGTAACAAAACCTGAGGGTAGGCAGAGGAGTCACCCCATCCTGAATTCCCCTGGGTGTCTACTTTTCAAAAATGTATAGGTTTGCTAGGTTTCCTCAGGTGCTGGCAGAGCTAGGGCGCAAAAACAAAAGGTAGTCTTTTTGTCCAAAAAGTGCAAAATTTTACTGCGAAATTGAGGTGCGACCATGTTGCGTTTTGCGCTGTTTCATGTCGCAGCCACTATGCCTACCCACGCAAGTGAGGTACCATTTTTTCCGGGAGACCTGGGGGAACGCTGGGTGGGTGGAAATTTGTTGATCCACGCAGATTCCAGAACTTTCCACCACAGAAATGTTTGGAAAATGTGTTTTTTTTGTCAAAATCTTACCTTTGCTAGGGATTCTGGGTAACAAAACCTGAGGGTAGGCAGAGGAGTCACCCCATCCTGAATTCCCCTGGGTGTCTACTTTTCAAAAATGTATAGGTTTGCTAGGTTTCCTCATGTGCTGGCAGAGCTAGGGCGCAAAAACAAAAGGTAGTCTTTTTGTCCAAAAAGTGCAAAATTTTACTGGGAAATTGAGGTGCGACCATGTTGCGTTTTGCGCTGTTTCATTTCGCAGCCACTATGCCTACCCACGCAAGTGAGGTACCATTTATTTTGGGAGACCTGGGGGAACGCTGGGTGGGTGGAAATTTGTTGATCCACGCAGATTCCAGAACTTTCCACCACAGAAATGTTAGGAAAATGTGTTTTTTTTTGTCAAAATCTTAGCTTTGCAAGGGATTCTGGGTAACAAAACCTGAGGGTAGGCAGAGGATTCACCCCATCCTGAATTCCCCTGGGTGTCTACTTTTCAAAAATGTATAGGTTTGCTAGGTTTCCTTAGGTGCTGGCAGAGCTAGGGCGCAAAAACAAAAGGTAGTCTTTTTGTCCAAAAAGTGCAAAATTTTACTGGGAAATTGAGATGCGACCATGTTGTGTTTTGCGCTGTTTCATGTCGCAGCCACTATGCCTACCCACGCAAGTGAGGTACCATTTTTTCCGGGAGACCTGGGGGAACGCTGGGTGGGTGGAAATTTGTTGATCCACGCAGATTCCAGAACTTTCCACCACAGAAATGTTAGGAAAATGTGTTTTTTTTGTTAAAATCTTAGCTTTGCAAGGGATTCTGGGTAACAAAACCTGAGAGTAGGCAGAGGAGTCACCCCATCATGAATTTCCCTGGGTGTCTACTTTTCAAAAAGGTATAGGTTTGCTAGGTTTCCTTAGGTGCTGGCAGAGCTAGGGCGCAAAAACAAAAGGTAGTCTTTTTGTCCAAAAACTGAAAAATTTTACTGGGAAATTGAGGTGCGACCATGTTGTGTTTTGCGCTGTTTCATGTCGCAGCCACTATGCCTACCCATGCAAGTGAGGTACCATTTTTTCCGGGAGACCAGGGGGAACGCTGGGTGGGTGGAAATTTGTTGATCCACGCAGATTCCAGAACTTTCCACCACAGAAATTTTAGGGAAATGTGTTTTTTACTGTCAAAATCTTAGCTTTGCAGGGGATTCTGGGTAACAAAACCTGAGGGTAGGCAGAGGAGTCACCCCATCCTCAATTCCCCTGGGTGTCTACTTTTCAAAAATGTATAGGTTTGCTAGGTTTCCTTAGGTGCTGGCAGAGCTAGGGCGCAAAAACAAAAGGTAGTCTTTTTGTCCAAAAAGTGCAAAATTTTACTGGGAAATTGAGGTGCGACCATGTTGCGTTTTGCGCTGTTTCATGTCGCAGCCACTATGCCTACCAACGCAAGTGAGGTACCATTTTTTTCGGGAGACCTGGGGGAACGCTGGGTGGGTGGAAATTTGTTGATCCACGCAGATTCCAGAACTTTCCACCACAGAAATGTTAGGGAAATGTGTTTTTTTGTCAAAATCTTAGCTTTGCAAGGGATTCTGGGTAACAAAACCTGAGGGTAGGCAGAGGAGTCAACCCATTCTGAATTCCCATGGGTGTCTACTTTTCAAAAATGTATAGGTTTGCTAGGTTTCCTTAGGTGCTGGCAGAGCTAGGGCGCAAAAACAAAAGGTAGTCTTTTTGTCCAAAAAGTGAAACTTTTTACTGGGAAATCGAGGTGCGACCATGTTGCGTTTTGCGCTGTTTCATGTCGCAGCCACTATGCCTACCCATGCAAGTGAGGTACCATTTTTTTCGGGAGACCTGGGGAAACGCTGGGTGGGTGGAAATTTGTTGATCCATGCAGATTCCAAAACTTTCCACCACAGAAATGTTAGGGAAATGTGTTTTTTTTGTCAAAATCTTAGCTTTGCAGGGGATTCTGGGTAACAAAACCTGAGGGTAGACAGAGGAGTCACCCCATCCTGAATTCCCCTGGGTGTCTACTTTTCAAAAATGTATAGGTTTGCTAGGTTTCCTTAGGTGCTGGCAGAGCTAGGGCGCAAAAACAAAAGGTAGTCTTTTTGTCCAAAAAGTGCAAAATTTTACTGGGAAATTGAGGTGCGACCATGTTGTGTTTTGCGCTGTTTCATGTCGCAGCCACTATGCCTACCCACGCAAGTGAGGTACCATTTTTTCCGGGAGACCTGGGGGAACGCTGGGTGGGTGGAAATTTGTTGATCCACGCAGATTCCAGAACTTTCCACCACAGAAATGTTAGGGAAATGTGTTTTTTTTGTCAAAATCTTACCTTTGCTAGGGATTCTGGGTAACAAAACCTGAGGGTAGGCAGAGGAGTCACCCCATCCTGAATTCCCCTGGGTGTCTACTTTTCAAAAATGTATACGTTTGCTAGGTTTCCTTAGGTGCTGGCAGAGCTAGGGCGCAAAAACAAAAGGTAGTCTTTTTGTCCAAAAAGTGAAAAATTTTACTGGGAAATTGAGGTGCGACCATGTTGCGTTTTGCGCTGTTTCATGTCGCAGCCACTATGCCTACCCACGCAAGTGAGGTACCATTTTTTTCGGGAGACCACGGGGAACGCTGGGTGGGTGGAAATTTGTTGATCCACGCAGATTCCAGAACTTTCCACCACAGAAATTGTAGGGAAATGTGTTTTTTTTGTCAAAATCTTAGCTTTGCAGGGGATTCTGGGTAACAAAACCTGAGGGTAGGCAGAGGAGTCACCCCATCCTCAATTCCCCTGGTTGTCTACTTTTCAAAAATGTATAGGTTTGCTAGGTTTCCTTAGGTGCTGGCAGAGCTAGGGCGCAAAAACAAAAGGTAGTCTTTTTGTCCAAAAAGTGCAAAATTTACTGGGAAATTGAGGTGCGACCATGTTGTGTTTTGCGCTGTTTCATGTCGCAGCCACTATGCCTACCCACGCAAGTGAGGTACCATTTTTTCCGGGAGACCTGGGGGAACGCTGGGTGGGTGGAAATTTGTTGATCCACGCAGATTCCCGAACTTTCCACCACAGAAATGTTAGGGAAATGTGTTTTTTTTGTCAAAATCTTAGATTTGCAAGGGATTCTGGGTAACAAAACCTGAGGGTAGGCAGAGGAGTCACCCCATCCTGAATTTCCCTGGGTGTCTACTTTTCAAAAATGTATAGGTTTTTTAGGTTTCCTTAGGTGCTGGCAGAGCTAGGGCACAAAAACAAAAGGTAGTCTTTTTGTCCAAAAAGTGCAAAATTTTACTGGGAAATTGAGGTGCGACCATGTTGTGTTTTGCGCTGTTTCATGTCGCAGCCACTATGCCTACCCATGCAAGTGAGGTACCATTTTTTCCGGGAGACCTGGGGGAACGCTGGGTGTGTGGAAATTTGTTGATCCACGCAGATTCCAGAACTTTCCACCACAGAAATGTTAGGAAAATGTGTTTGTTTTGTTAAAATCTTAGCTTTGCAAGGGATTCTGGGTAACAAAACCTGAGGGTAGGCAGAGGAGTCAACCCATCCTGAATTCCCATGGGTGTCTACTTTTCAAAAATGTATAGGTTTGCTAGGTTTCCTTAGGTGCTGGCAGAGCTAGGGCGCAAAAACAAAAGGTAGTCTTTTTGTCCAAAAAGTGAAACTTTTTACTGGGAAATCGAGGTGCGACCATGTTGCGTTTTGCGCTGTTTCATGTCGCAGCCACTATGCCTACCCACGCAAGTGAGGTACCATTTTTTTCGGGAGACCTGGGGAAACGCTGGGTGGGTGGAAATTTGTTGATCCATGCAGATTCCAAAACTTTCCACCACAGAAATGTTAGGGAAATGTGTTTTTTTTGTCAAAATCTTAGCTTTGCAGGGGATTCTGGGTAACAAAACCTGAGGTTAGGCAGAGGAGTCACCCATCCTAAATTCCCCTGGGTGTCTACTTTTCAAAAATGTATAGGTTTGCTAGGTTTCCTTAGGTGCTGGCAGAGCTAGGGCGCAAAAACAAAAGGTAGTCTTTTTGTCCAAAAAGTGCAAAATTTTACTGGGAAATTGAGGTGCGACCATGTTGTGTTTTGCGCTGTTTCATGTCGCAGCCACTATGCCTACCCACGCAAGTGAGGTACCATTTTTTCCGGGAGACCTGGGGGAACGCTGGGTGGGTGGAAATTTGTTGATCCACGCAGATTCCAGAACTTTCCACCACAGAAAAGTTAGGGAAATGTGGGTTTTTTGTCAAAATCTTAGCTTTGCAAAAATTTTACTGGGAAATCGAGGTGCGACCATGTTGCGTTTTGCGCTGTTTCATGTCGCAGCCACTATGCCTACCCACGCAAGTGAGGTACCATTTTTTTTGGGAGACCTGGGGGAACGCTTGGTGGGTGGAAATTTGTTGATCCACGCAGATTCCAGAACTTTCCACCACAGAAATGTTAGGGAAATGTGTTTTTTTTGTCAAAATCTTACCTTTGCTAGGGATTCTGGGTAACAAAACCTGAGGGTAGGCAGAGGAGTCACCCCATCCTGAATTCCCCTGGGTGTCTACTTTTCAAAAATGTATACGTTTGCTAGGTTTCCTTAGGTGCTGGCAGAGCTAGGGCGCAAAAACAAAAGGTAGTCTTTTTGTCCAAAAAGTGAAAAATTTTACTGGGAAATTGAGGTGCGACCATGTTGCGTTTTGCGCTGTTTCATGTCGCAGCCACTATGCCTACCCACGCAAGTGAGGTACCATTTTTTTCGGGAGACCACGGGGAACGCTGGGTGGGTGGAAATTTGTTGATCCACGCAGATTCCAGAACTTTCCACCACAGAAATTGTAGGGAAATGTGTTTTTTTTGTCAAAATCTTAGCTTTGCAGGGGATTCTGGGTAACAAAACCTGAGGGTAGGCAGAGGAGTCACCCCATCCTCAATTCCCCTGGTTGTCTACTTTTCAAAAATGTATAGGTTTGCTAGGTTTCCTTAGGTGCTGGCAGAGCTAGGGCGCAAAAACAAAAGGTAGTCTTTTTGTCCAAAAAGTGCAAAATTTACTGGGAAATTGAGGTGCGACCATGTTGTGTTTTGCGCTGTTTCATGTCGCAGCCACTATGCCTACCCACGCAAGTGAGGTACCATTTTTTCCGGGAGACCTGGGGGAACGCTGGGTGGGTGGAAATTTGTTGATCCACGCAGATTCCCGAACTTTCCACCACAGAAATGTTAGGGAAATGTGTTTTTTTGTCAAAATCTTAGATTTGCAAGGGATTCTGGGTAACAAAACCTGAGGGTAGGCAGAGGAGTCACCCCATCCTGAATTCCCCTGGGTGTCTACTTTTCAAAAATGTATAGGTTTTTTAGGTTTCCTTAGGTGCTGGCAGAGCTAGGGCGCAAAAACAAAAGGTAGTCTTTTTGTCCAAAAAGTGCAAAATTTTACTGGGAAATTGACGTGCGACCATGTTGTGTTTTGCGCTGTTTCATGTCGCAGCCACTATGCCTACCCATGCAAGTGAGGTACCATTTTTTCCGGGAGACCTGGGGGAACGCTGGGTGTGTGGAAATTTGTTGATCCACGCAGATTCCAGAACTTTCCACCACAGAAATGTTAGGAAAATGTGTTTGTTTTGTTAAAATCTTAGCTTTGCAAGGGATTCTGGGTAACAAAACCTGAGGGTAGGCAGAGGAGTCACCCCATCCTGAATTCCCCTGGGTGTCTACTTTTCAAAAATGTATAGGTTTGCTAGGTTTCCTTAGGTGCTGGCAGAGCTAGGGCGCAAAAACAAAAGGTAGTCTTTTTGTCCAAAAAGTGCAAAATTTTACTGGGAAATTGAGGTGCGACCATGTTGCGTTTTGCGCTGTTTCATGTCGCAGCCACTATGCCTACCCACGCAAGTGAGGTACCATTTTTTTCGGGAGACCAGGGGGAACGCTGGGTGGGTGGAAATTTGTTGATCCACGCAGATTCCAGAACTTTCCACCACAGAAAGTTTAGGGAAATGTGTTTTTTTTGTCAAAATCTTAGCTTTGCAGGGGATTCTGGGTAACAAAACCTGAGGGTAGGCAGAGGAGTCACCCCATCCTCAATTCCCCTGGGTGTCTACTTTTCAAAAATGTATAGGTTTGCTAGGTTTCCTTAGGTGCTGGCAGAGCTAGGGCGCAAAAACAAAAGGTAGTCTTTTTGTCCAAAAAGTGCAAAATTTACTGGGAAATTGAGGTGCGACCATGTTGTGTTTTGCGCTGTTTCATGTCGCAGCCACTATGCCTACCCACGCAAGTGAGGTACCATTTTTTCCGGGAGACCTGGGGGAACGCTGGGTGGCTGGAAATTTGTTGATCCACGCAGATTCCCGAACTTTCCACCCCAGAAATGTTAGGGAAATGTGTTTTTTTGTCAAAATCTTAGATTTGCAAGGGATTCTGGGTAACAAAACCTGAGGGTAGGCAGAGGAGTCACCCCATCCTGAATTCCCCTGGGTGTCTACTTTTCAAAAATGTGTAGGTTTTCTAGGTTTCCTTAGGTGCTGGCAGAGCTAGGGCGCAAAAACAAAAGGTAGTCTTTTTGTCCAAAAAGTGCAAAATTTTACTGGGAAATTGAGGTGCGACCATGTTGTGTTTTGCGCTGTTTCATGTCGCAGCCACTATGCCTACCCATGCAAGTGAGGTACCATTTTTTCCGGGAGACCTGGGGGAACGCTGGGTGGGTGGAAATTTGTTGATCCACGCAGATTCCAGAACTTTCCACCACAGAAATGTTAGGAAAATGTGTTTGTTTTGTTAAAATCTTAGCTTTGCAAGGGATTCTGGGTAACAAAACCTGAGGGTAGGCAGAGGAGTCACCCCATCCTGAATTCCCCTGGGTGTCTACTTTTCAAAAATGTATAGGTTTGCTAGGTTTCCTTAGGTGCTGGCAGAGCTAGGGCGCAAAAACAAAAGGTAGTCTTTTTGTCCAAAAAGTGAAAAATTTTACTGGGAAATTGAGGTGCGACCATGTTGCGTTTTGCGCTGTTTCATGTCGCAGCCACTATGCCTACCCACGCAAGTGAGGTACCATTTTTTTCGGGAGACCAGGGGGAACGCTGGGTGGGTGGAAATGTGTTGATCCACGCAGATTCCAGAACTTTCCACCACAGAAATTTTAGGGAAATGTGTTTTTTTTGTCAAAATCTTAGCTTTGCAGGGGATTCTGGGTAACAAAACCTGAGGGTAGGCAGAGGAGTCACCCCATCCTCAATTCCCCTGGGTGTCTACTTTTCAAAGATGTATAGGTTTGCTAGGTTTCCTTAGGTGCTGGCAGAGCTAGGGCGCAAAAACAAAAGGTAGTCTTTTTGTCCAAAAAGTGCAAAATTTTACTGGGAAATTGAGGTGCGACCATGTTGCGTTTTGCGCTGTTTCATGTCGCAGCCACTATGCCTACCAACGCAAGTGAGGTACCATTTTTTTCGGGAGACCTGGGGGAACGCTGGGTGGGTGGAAATGTGTTGATACACGCAGATTCCAGAACTTTCCACCACAGAAATGTTAGGGAAATGTGTTTTTTTGTCAAAATCTTAGCTTTGCAAGGGATTCTGGGTAACAAAACCTGAGGGTAGGCAGAGGAGTCAACCCATCCTGAATTCCCATGGGTGTCTACTTTTCAAAAATGTATAGGTTTGCTAGGTTTCCTTAGGTGCTGGCAGAGCTAGGGCGCAAAAACAAAAGGTAGTCTTTTTGTCCAAAAAGTGAAACTTTTTACTGGGAAATCGAGGTGCGACCATGTTGCGTTTTGCGCTGTTTCATGTCGCAGCCACTATGCCTACCCATGCAAGTGAGGTACCATTTTTTTCGGGAGACCTGGGGAAACGCTGGGTGGGTGGAAATTTGTTGATCCATGCAGATTCCAAAACTTTCCACCACAGAAATGTTAGGGAAATGTGTTTTTTTGTCAAAATCTTAGCTTTGCAGGGCATTCTGGGTAACAAAACCTGAGGGTAGGCAGAGGAGTCACCCCATCCTGAATTCCCCTGGGTGTCTACTTTTCAAAAATGTATAGGTTTGCTAGGTTTCCTTAGGTGCTGGCAGAGCTAGGGCGCAAAAACAAAAGGTAGTCTTTTTATCCAAAAAGTGCAAAATTTTACTGGGAAATTGAGGTGCGACCATGTTGCGTTTTGCGCTGTTTCATTTCGCAGCCACTATGCCTACCCACGCAAGTGAGGTACCATTTTTTCCGGGAGACCTGGGGGAACGCTGGGTGGGTGGAAATTTGTTGATCCACGCAGATTCCAGAACTTTCCACCACAGAAATGTTTGGAAAATGTGTTTTTTTTGTCAAAATCTTACATTTGCTAGGGATTCTGGGTAACAAAACCTGAGGGTAGGCAGAGGAGTCACCCCATCCTGAATTCCCCTGGGTGTCTACTTTTCAAAAATGTATAGGTTTGCTAGGTTTCCTCATGTGCTGGCAGAGCTAGGGCGCAAAAACAAAAGGTAGTCTTTTTGTCCAAAAAGTGCAAAATTTTACTGGGAAATTGAGGTGCGACCATGTTGCGTTTTGCGCTGTTTCATTTCGCAGCCACTATGCCTACCCACGCAAGTGAGGTACCATTTTTTTTGGGAGACCTGGGGGAACGCTGGGTGGGTGGAAATTTGTTGATCCACGCAGATTCCAGAACTTTCCACCACAGAAATGTTAGGAAAATGTGTTTTTTTTGTCAAAATCTTAGCTTTGCAAGGGATTCTGGGTAACAAAACCTGAGGGTAGGCAGAGGAGTCACCCCATCCTGAATTCCCCTGGGTGTCTACTTTTCAAAAATGTATAGGTTTGCTAGGTTTCCTTAGGTGCTGGCAGAGCTAGGGCGCAAAAACAAAAGGTAGTCTTTTTGTCCAAAAAGTGCAAAATTTTACTGGGAAATTGAGGTGCGACCATGTTGTGTTTTGCGCTGTTTCATGTCGCAGCCACTATGCCTACCCACGCAAGTGAGGTACCATTTTTTCCGGGAGACCTGGGGGAACGCTGGGTGGGTGGAAATTTGTTGATCCACGCAGATTCCAGAACTTTCCACCACAGAAATTTTAGGGAAATGTGTTTTTTTTGTCAAAATCTTAGCTTTGCAGGGGATTCTGGGTAACAAAACCTGAGGGTAGGCAGAGGAGTCACCCCATCCTCAATTCCCCTGGGTGTCTACTTTTCAAAAATGTATAGGTTTGCTAGGTTTCCTTAGGTGCTGGCAGAGCTAGGGCGCAAAAACAAAAGGTAGTCTTTTTGTCCAAAAAGTGCAAAATTTTACTGGGAAATTGAGGTGCGACCATGTTGCGTTTTGCGCTGTTTCATGTCGCAGCCACTATGCCTACCAACGCAAGTGAGGTACCATTTTTTCCGGGAGACCTGGGGGAACGCTGGGTGGGTGGAAATTTGTTGATCCACGCAGATTCCAGAACTTTCCACCACAGAAATGTTCGGGAAATGTGTTTTTTTGTCAAAATCTTAGCTTTGCAAGGGATTCTGGGTAACAAAACCTGAGGGTAGGCAGAGGAGTCAACCCATCCTGAATTCCCATGGGTGTCTACTTTTCAAAAATGTATAGGTTTGCTAGGTTTCCTTAGGTGCTGGCAGAGCTAGGGCGCAAAAACAAAAGGTAGTCTTTTTGTCCAAAAAGTGAAACTTTTTACTGGGAAATCGAGGTGCGACCATGTTGCGTTTTGCGCTGTTTCATGTCGCAGCCACTATGCCTACCCACGCAAGTGAGGTACCATTTTTTCCGGGAGACCTGGGGGAACGCTGGGTGGGTGGAAATTTGTTGATCCACGCAGATTCCAGAACTTTCCACCACAGAAAAGTTAGGGAAATGTGGGTTTTTTGTCAAAATCTTAGCTTTGCAAAAATTTTACTGGGAAATCGAGGTGCGACCATGTTGCGTTTTGCGCTGTTTCATGTCGCAGCCACTATGCCTACCCACGCAAGTGAGGTACCATTTTTTTTGGGAGACCTGGGGGAACGCTTGGTGGGTGGAAATTTGTTGATCCACGCAGATTCCAGAACTTTCCACCACAGAAATGTTAGGGAAATGTGTTTTTTTTGTCAAAATCTTACCTTTGCTAGGGATTCTGGGTAACAAAACCTGAGGGTAGGCAGAGGAGTCACCCCATCCTGAATTCCCCTGGGTGTCTACTTTTCAAAAATGTATACGTTTGCTAGGTTTCCTTAGGTGCCGGCAGAGCTAGGGCGCAAAAACAAAAGGTAGTCTTTTTGTCCAAAAAGTGAAAAATTTTACTGGGAAATTGAGGTGCGACCATGTTGCGTTTTGCGCTGTTTCATGTCGCAGCCACTATGCCTACCCACGCAAGTGAGGTACCATTTTTTTCGGGAGACCACGGGGAACGCTGGGTGGGTGGAAATTTGTTGATCCACGCAGATTCCAGAACTTTCCACCACAGAAATTGTAGGGAAATGTGGTTTTTTTGTCAAAATCTTAGCTTTGCAGGGGATTCTGGGTAACAAAACCTGAGGGTAGGCAGAGGAGTCACCCCATCCTCAATTCCCCTGGTTGTCTACTTTTCAAAAATGTATAGGTTTGCTAGGTTTCCTTAGGTGCTGGCAGAGCTAGGGCGCAAAAACAAAAGGTAGTCTTTTTGTCCAAAAAGTGCAAAATTTACTGGGAAATTGAGGTGCGACCATGTTGTGTTTTGCGCTGTTTCATGTCGCAGCCACTATGCCTACCCACGCAAGTGAGGTACCATTTTTTCCGGGAGACCTGGGGGAACGCTGGGTGGGTGGAAATTTGTTGATCCACGCAGATTCCCGAACTTTCCACCACAGAAATGTTAGGGAAATGTGTTTTTTTTGTCAAAATCTTAGATTTGCAAGGGATTCTGGGTAACAAAACCTGAGGGTAGGCAGAGGAGTCACCCCATCCTGAATTCCCCTGGGTGTCTACTTTTCAAAAATGTATAGGTTTTTTAGGTTTCCTTAGGTGCTGGCAGAGCTAGGGCGCAAAAACAAAAGGTAGTCTTTTTGTCCAAAAACTGAAAAATTTTACTGGGAAATCGAGGTGCGACCATGTTGCGTTTTGCGCTGTTTCATGTCGCAGCCACTATGCCTACCCACGCAAGTGAGGTACCATTTTTTTGGGGAGACCTGGGGGAACGCTTGGTGGGTGGAAATTTGTTGATCCACGCAGATTCCAGAACTTTCCACCACAGAAATGTTAGGGAAATGTGTTTTTTTTGTCAAAATCTTACCTTTGCTAGGGATTCTGGGTAACAAAACCTGAGGGTAGGCAGAGGAGTCACCCCATCCTGAATTCCCCTGGGTGTCTACTTTTCAAAAATGTATAGGTTTGCTAGGTTTCCTCAGGTGCTGGCAGAGCTAGGGCGCAAAAACAAAAGGTAGTCTTTTTGTCCAAAAAGTGCAAAATTTTACTGGGAAATTGAGGTGCGACCATGTTGCGTTTTGCGCTGTTTCATTTCGCAGCCACTATGCCTACCCACGCAAGTGAGGTACCATTTTTTCCGGGAGACCTGGGGGAACGCTGGGTGGGTGGAAATTTGTTGATCCACGCAGATTCCAGAACTTTCCACCACAGAAATGTTTGGAAAATGTGTTTTTTTTGTCAAAATCTTACCTTTGCTAGGGATTCTGGGTAACAAAACCTGAGGGTAGGCAGAGGAGTCACCCCATCCTGAATTCCCCTGGGTGTCTACTTTTCAAAAATGTATAGGTTTGCTAGGTTTCCTCATGTGCTGGCAGAGCTAGGGCGCAAAAACAAAAGGTAGTCTTTTTGTCCAAAAAGTGCAAAATTTTACTGGGAAATTGAGGTGCGACCATGTTGCGTTTTGCGCTGTTTCATTTCGCAGCCACTATGCCTACCCACGCAAGTGAGGTACCATTTATTTTGGGAGACCTGGGGGAACGCTGGGTGGGTGGAAATTTGTTGATCCACGCAGATTCCAGAACTTTCCACCACAGAAATGTTAGGAAAATGTGTTTTTTTTGTCAAAATCTTAGCTTTGCAAGGGATTCTGGGTAACAAAACCTGAGGGTAGGCAGAGGAGTCACCCCATCCTGAATTCCCCTGGGTGTCTACTTTTCAAAAATGTATAGGTTTGCTAGGTTTCCTTAGGTGCTGGCAGAGCTAGGGCGCAAAAACAAAAGGTAGTCTTTTTGTCCAAAAAGTGCAAAATTTTACTGGGAAATTGAGGTGCGACCATGTTGTGTTTTGCGCTGTTTCATGTCGCAGCCACTATGCCTACCCACGCAAGTGAGGTACCATTTTTTCCGGGAGACCTGGGGGAACGCTGGGTGGGTGGAAATTTGTTGATCCACGCAGATTCCAGAACTTTCCACCACAGAAATGTTAGGAAAATGTGTTTTTTTTGTTAAAATCTTAGCTTTGCAAGGGATTCTGGGTAACAAAACCTGAGAGTAGGCAGAGGAGTCACCCCATCATGAATTTCCCTGGGTGTCTACTTTTCAAAAAGGTATAGGTTTGCTAGGTTTCCTTAGGTGCTGGCAGAGCTAGGGCGCAAAAACAAAAGGTAGTCTTTTTGTCCAAAAACTGAAAAATTTTACTGGGAAATTGAGGTGCGACCATGTTGCGTTTTGCGCTGTTTCATGTCGCAGCCACTATGCCTACCCACGCAAGTGAGGTACCATTTTTTTCGGGAGACCAGGGGGAACGCTGGGTGGGTAGAAATTTGTTGATCCACGCAGATTCCAGAACTTTCCACCACAGAAATTTTAGGGAAATGTGTTTTTTTTGTCAAAATCTTAGCTTTGCAGGGGATTCTGGGTAACAAAACCTGAGGGTAGGCAGAGGAGTCAACCCATTCTGAATTCCCATGGGTGTCTACTTTTCAAAAATGTATAGGTTTGCTAGGTTTCCTTAGGTGCTGGCAGAGCTAGGGCGCAAAAACAAAAGGTAGTCTTTTTGTCCAAAAAGTGAAACTTTTTACTGGGAAATCGAGGTGCGACCATGTTGCGTTTTGCGCTGTTTCATGTCGCAGCCACTATGCCTACCCATGCAAGTGAGGTACCATTTTTTTCGGGAGACCTGGGGAAACGCTGGGTGGGTGGAAATTTGTTGATCCATGCAGATTCCAAAACTTTCCACCACAGAAATGTTAGGGAAATGTGTTTTTTTTGTCAAAATCTTAGCTTTGCAGGGGATTCTGGGTAACAAAACCTGAGGGTAGGCAGAGGAGTCACCCCATCCTGAATTCCCCTGGGTGTCTACTTTTCAAAAATGTATAGGTTTGCTAGGTTTCCTTAGGTGCTGGCAGAGCTAGGGCGCAAAAACAAAAGGTAGTCTTTTTGTCCAAAAAGTGCAAAATTTTACTGGGAAATTGAGGTGCGACCATGTTGTGTTTTGCGCTGTTTCATGTCGCAGCCACTATGCCTACCCACGCAAGTGAGGTACCATTTTTTCCGGGAGACCTGGGGGAACGCTGGGTGGGTGGAAATTTGTTGATCCACGCATATTCCAGAACTTTCCACCACAGAAAAGTTAGGGAAATGTGGGTTTTTTGTCAAAATCTTAGCTTTGCAAAAATTTTACTGGGAAATCGAGGTGCGACCATGTTGCGTTTTGCGCTGTTTCATGTCGCAGCCACTATGCCTACCCACGCAAGTGAGGTACCATTTTTTTTGGGAGACCTGGGGGAACGCTTGGTGGGTGGAAATTTGTTGATCCACGCAGATTCCAGAACTTTCCACCACAGAAATGTTAGGGAAATGTGTTTTTTTTGTCAAAATCTTACCTTTGCTAGGGATTCTGGGTAACAAAACCTGAGGGTAGGCAGAGGAGTCACCCCATCCTGAATTCCCCTGGGTGTCTACTTTTCAAAAATGTATACGTTTGCTAGGTTTCCTTAGGTGCTGGCAGAGCTAGGGCGCAAAAACAAAAGGTAGTCTTTTTGTCCAAAAAGTGAAAAATTTTACTGGGAAATTGAGGTGCGACCATGTTGCGTTTTGCGCTGTTTCATGTCGCAGCCACTATGCCTACCCACGCAAGTGAGGTACCATTTTTTTCGGGAGACCACGGGGAACGCTGGGTGGGTGGAAATTTGTTGATCCACGCAGATTCCAGAACTTTCCACCACAGAAATTTTAGGGAAATGTGTTTTTTTTGTCAAAATCTTAGCTTTGCAGGGGATTCTGGGTAACAAAACCTGAGGGTAGGCAGAGGAGTCACCCCATCCTCAATTCCCCTGGTTGTCTACTTTTCAAAAATGTATAGGTTTGCTAGGTTTCCTTAGGTGCTGGCAGAGCTAGGGCGCAAAAACAAAAGGTAGTCTTTTTGTCCAAAAAGTGCAAAATTTACTGGGAAATTGAGGTGCGACCATGTTGTGTTTTGCGCTGTTTCATGTCGCAGCCACTATGCCTACCCACGCAAGTGAGGTACCATTTTTTCCGGGAGACCTGGGGGAACGCTGAGTGGGTGGAAATTTGTTGATCCACGCAGATTCCCGAACTTTCCACCACAGAAATGTTAGGGAAATGTGTTTTTTTTGTCAAAATCTTAGATTTGCAAGGGATTCTGGGTAACAAAACCTGAGGGTAGGCAGAGGAGTCACCCCATCCTGAATTCCCCTGGGTGTCTACTTTTCAAAAATGTATAGGTTTTTTAGGTTTCCTTAGGTGCTGGCAGAGCTAGGGCGCAAAAACAAAAGGTAGTCTTTTTGTCCAAAAAGTGAAACTTTTTACTGGGAAATCGAGGTGCGACCATGTTGCGTTTTGCGCTGTTTCATGTCGCAGCCACTATGCCTACCCATGCAAGTGAGGTACCATTTTTTTCGGGAGACCTGGGGAAACGCTGGGTGGGTGGAAATTTGTTGATCCATGCAGATTCCAAAACTTTCCACCACAGAAATGTTAGGGAAATGTGTTTTTTTTGTCAAAATCTTAGCTTTGCAGGGGATTCTGGGTAACAAAACCTGAGGGTAGGCAGAGGAGTCACCCCATCCTGAATTCCCCTGGGTGTCTACTTTTCAAAAATGTATAGGTTTGCTAGGTTTCCTTAGGTGCTGGCAGAGCTAGGGCGCAAAAACAAAAGGTAGTCTTTTTGTCCAAAAAGTGAAAAATTTTACTGGGAAATTGAGGTGCGACCATGTTGTGTTTTGCGCTGTTTCATGTCGCAGCCACTATGCCTACCCACGCAAGTGAGGTACCATTTTTTCCGGGAGACCTGGGGGAACGCTGGGTGGGTGGAAATTTGTTGATCCACGCAGATTCCAGAACTTTCCACCACAGAAAAGTTAGGGAAATGTGGGTTTTTTGTCAAAATCTTAGCTTTGCAAAAATTTTACTGGGAAATCGAGGTGCGACCATGTTGCGTTTTGCGCTGTTTCATGTCGCAGCCACTATGCCTACCCACGCAAGTGAGGTACCATTTTTTTTGGGAGACCTGGGGGAACGCTTGGTGGGTGGAAATTTGTTGATCCACGCAGATTCCAGAACTTTCCACCACAGAAATGTTAGGGAAATGTGTTTTTTTTCGTCAAAATCTTACCTTTGCTAGGGATTCTGGGTAACAAAACCTGAGGGTAGGCAGAGGAGTCACCCCATCCTGAATTCCCCTGGGTGTCTACTTTTCAAAAATGTATACGTTTGCTAGGTTTCCTTAGGTGCTGGCAGAGCTAGGGCGCAAAAACAAAAGGTAGTCTTTTTGTCCAAAAAGTGAAAAATTTTACTGGGAAATTGAGGTGCGACCATGTTGCGTTTTGCGCTGTTTCATGTCGCAGCCACTATGCCTACCCACGCAAGTGAGGTACCATTTTTTTCGGGAGACCACGGGGAACGCTGGGTGGGTGGAAATTTGTTGATCCACGCAGATTCCAGAACTTTCCACCACAGAAATTGTAGGGAAATGTGTTTTTTTTGTCAAAATCTTAGCTTTGCAGGGGATTCTGGGTAACAAAACCTGAGGGTAGGCAGAGGAGTCACCCCATCCTCAATTCCCCTGGTTGTCTACTTTTCAAAAATGTATAGGTTTGCTAGGTTTCCTTAGGTGCTGGCAGAGCTAGGGCGCAAAAACAAAAGGTAGTCTTTTTGTCCAAAAAGTGCAAAATTTACTGGGAAATTGAGGTGCGACCATGTTGTGTTTTGCGCTGTTTCATGTCGCAGCCACTATGCCTACCCACGCAAGTGAGGTACCATTTTTTCCGGGAGACCTGGGGGAACGCTGGGTGGGTGGAAATTTGTTGATCCACGCAGATTCCAGAACTTTCCACCACAGAAATTTTAGGGAAATGTGTTTTTTTTGTCAAAATCTTAGCTTTGCAGGGGATTCTGGGTAACAAAACCTGAGGGTAGGCAGAGGAGTCACCCCATCCTCAATTCCCCTGGGTGTCTACTTTTCAAAAATGTATAGGTTTGCTAGGTTTCCTTAGGTGCTGGCAGAGCTAGGGCGCAAAAACAAAAGGTAGTCTTTTTGTCCAAAAAGTGCAAAATTTACTGGGAAATTGAGGTGCGACCATGTTGTGTTTTGCGCTGTTTCATGTCGCAGCCACTATGCCTACCCACGCAAGTGAGGTACCATTTTTTCCGGGAGACCTGGGGGAACGCTGGGTGGCTGGAAATTTGTTGATCCACGCAGATTCCCGAACTTTCCACCACAGAAATGTTAGGGAAATGTGTTTTTTTGTCAAAATCTTAGATTTGCAAGGGATTCTGGGTAACAAAACCTGAGGGTAGGCAGAGGAGTCACCCCATCCTGAATTCCCCTGGGTGTCTACTTTTCAAAAATGTATAGGTTTTCTAGGTTTCCTTAGGTGCTGGCAGAGCTAGGGCGCAAAAACAAAAGGTAGTCTTTTTGTCCAAAAAGTGCAAAATTTTACTGGGAAATTGAGGTGCGACCATGTTGTGTTTTGCGCTGTTTCATGTCGCAGCCACTATGCCTACCCATGCAAGTGAGGTACCATTTTTTCCGGGAGACCTGGGGGAACGCTGGGTGGGTGGAAATTTGTTGATCCACGCAGATTCCAGAACTTTCCACCACAGAAATGTTAGGAAAATGTGTTTGTTTTGTTAAAATCTTAGCTTTGCAAGGGATTCTGGGTAACAAAACCTGAGGGTAGGCAGAGGAGTCACCCCATCCTGAATTCCCCTGGGTGTCTACTTTTCAAAAATGTATAGGTTTGCTAGGTTTCCTTAGGTGCTGGCAGAGCTAGGGCGCAAAAACAAAAGGTAGTCTTTTTGTCCAAAAAGTGAAAAATTTTACTGGGAAATTGAGGTGCGACCATGTTGCGTTTTGCGCTGTTTCATGTCGCAGCCACTATGCCTACCCACGCAAGTGAGGTACCATTTTTTTCGGGAGACCAGGGGGAACGCTGGGTGGGTGGAAATGTGTTGATCCACGCAGATTCCAGAACTTTCCACCACAGAAATTTTAGGGAAATGTGTTTTTTTTGTCAAAATCTTAGCTTTGCAGGGGATTCTGGGTAACAAAACCTGAGGGTAGGCAGAGGAGTCACCCCATCCTCAATTCCCCTGGGTGTCTACTTTTCAAAGATGTATAGGTTTGCTAGGTTTCCTTAGGTGCTGGCAGAGCTAGGGCGCAAAAACAAAAGGTAGTCTTTTTGTCCAAAAAGTGCAAAATTTTACTGGGAAATTGAGGTGCGACCATGTTGCGTTTTGCGCTGTTTCATGTCGCAGCCACTATGCCTACCAACGCAAGTGAGGTACCATTTTTTTCAGGAGACCTGGGGGAACGCTGGGTGGGTGGAAATTTGTTGATACACGCAGATTCCAGAACTTTCCACCACAGAAATGTTAGGGAAATGTGTTTTTTTGTCAAAATCTTAGCTTTGCAAGGGATTCTGGGTAACAAAACCTGAGGGTAGGCAGAGGAGTCAACCCATCCTGAATTCCCATGGGTGTCTACTTTTCAAAAATGTATAGGTTTGCTAGGTTTCCTTAGGTGCTGGCAGAGCTAGGGCGCAAAAACAAAAGGTAGTCTTTTTGTCCAAAAAGTGAAACTTTTTACTGGGAAATCGAGGTGCGACCATGTTGCGTTTTGCGCTGTTTCATGTCGCAGCCACTATGCCTACCCATGCAAGTGAGGTACCATTTTTTTCGGGAGACCTGGGGAAACGCTGGGTGGGTGGAAATTTGTTGATCCATGCAGATTCCAAAACTTTCCACCACAGAAATGTTAGGGAAATGTGTTTTTTTGTCAAAATCTTAGCTTTGCAGGGCATTCTGGGTAACAAAACCTGAGGGTAGGCAGAGGAGTCACCCCATCCTGAATTCCCCTGGGTGTCTACTTTTCAAAAATGTATAGGTTTGCTAGGTTTCCTTAGGTGCTGGCAGAGCTAGGGCGCAAAAACAAAAGGTAGTCTTTTTGTCCAAAAAGTGCAAAATTTTACTGGGAAATTGAGGTGCGACCATGTTGTGTTTTGCGCTGTTTCATGTCGCAGCCACTATGCCTACCCACGCAAGTGAGGTACCATTTTTTTTGGGAGACCTGGGGGAACGCTTGGTGGGTGGAAATTTGTTGATCCACGCAGATTCCAGAACTTTCCACCACAGAAATGTTAGGGAAATGTGTTTTTTTTGTCAAAATCTTACCTTTGCTAGGGATTCTGGGTAACAAAACCTGAGGGTAGGCAGAGGAGTCACCCCATCCTGAATTCCCCTGGGTGTCTACTTTTCAAAAATTTATACGTTTGCTAGGTTTCCTTAGGTGCTGGCAGAGCTAGGGCGCAAAAACAAAAGGTAGTCTTTTTGTCCAAAAAGTGAAAAATTTTACTGGGAAATTGAGGTGCGACTATGTTGCGTTTTGCGCTGTTTCATGTCGCAGCCACTATGCCTACCCACGCAAGTGAGGTACCATTTTTTTCGGGAGACCACGGGGAACGCTGGGTGGGTGGAAATTTGTTGATCCACGCAGATTCCAGAACTTTTCACCACAGAAATTGTAGGGAAATGTGTTTTTTTTGTCACAATCTTAGCTTTGCAGGGGATTCTGGGTAACAAAACCTGAGGGTAGGCAGAGGAGTCACCCCATCCTCAATTTCCCTGGGTGTCTACTTTTCAAAAATGTATAGGTTTGCTAGGTTTCCTTAGGTGCTGGCAGAGCTAGGGCGCAAAAACAAAAGGTAGTCTTTTTGTCCAAAAAGTGAAAAATTTTACTGGGAAATTGAGGTGCGACCATGTTGCGTTTTGCGCTGTTTCATGTCGCAGCCACTATGCCTACCCACGCAAGTGAGGTACCATTTTTTTCGGGAGACCAGGGGGAACGCTGGGTGGGTGGAAATTTGTTGATCCACGCAGATTCCAGAACTTTCCACCACAGAAATTTTAGGGAAATGTGTTTTTTTTGTCAAAATCTTAGCTTTGCAGGAAATTCTGGGTAACAAAACCTGAGGGTAGGCAGAGGAGTCACCCCATCCTCAATTCCCCTGGGTGTCTACTTTTCAAAAATGTATAGGTTTGCTAGGTTTCCTTAGGTGCTGGCAGAGCTAGGGCGCAAAAACAAAAGGTAGTCTTTTTGTCCAAAAAGTGCAAAATTTTACTGGGAAATTGAGGTGCGACCATGTTGTGTTTTGCGCTGTTTCATGTCGCAGCCACTATGCCTACCCACGCAAGTGAGGTACCATTTTTTCCGGGAGACCTGGGGGAACGCTGGGTGGGTGGAAATTTGTTGATCCACGCAGATTCCCGAACTTTCCACCACAGAAATGTTAGGGAAATGTGTTTTTTTTGTCAAAATCTTAGATTTGCAAGGGATTCTGGGTAACAAAACCTGAGGGTAGGCAGAGGAGTCACCCCATCCTGAATTCCCCTGGGTGTCTACTTTTCAAAAATGTATAGGTTTTCTAGGTTTCCTTCGGTGCTGGCAGAGCTAGGGCGCAAAAACAAAAGGTAGTCTTTTTGTCCAAAAAGTGCAAAATTTTACTGGGAAATTGAGGTGCGACCATGTTGTGTTTTGCGCTGTTTCATGTCGCAGCCACTATGCCTACCCATGCAAGTGAGGTACCATTTTTTCCGGGAGACCTGGGGGAACGCTGGGTGGGTGGAAATTTGTTGATCCACGCAGATTCCAGAACTTTCCACCACAGAAATGTTAGGAAAATGTGTTTGTTTTGTTAAAATCTTAGCTTTGCAAGGGATTCTGGGTAACAAAACCTGAGGGTAGGCAGAGGAGTCACCCCATCCTGAATTCCCCTAGGTGTCTACATTTCAAAAATGTATAGGTTTGCTAGGTTTCCTTAGGTGCTGGCAGAGCTAGGGTGCAAAAACAAAAGGTAGTCTTTTTGTCCAAAAAGTGCAAAATTTTACTGGGAAATTGAGGTGCGACCATGTTGCGTTTTGCGCTGTTTCATATCGCAGCCACTATGCCTACCCACGCAAGTGAGGTACCATTTTTTTTCAGGAGACCTTGGGGAACGCTGGGTGGGTGGAAATTTGTTGATCCACGCAGATTCCAGAACTTTCCACCACAGAAATGTTAGGGAAATGTGTTTTTTTTGTCAAAATCTTACCTTTGCTAGGGATTCTGGGTAACAAAACCTGAGGGTAGGCAGAGGAGTCACCCCATCCTGAATTCCCCTGGGTGTCTACTTTTCAAAAATGTATAGGTTTGCTAGGTTTCCTCAGGTGCTGGCAGAGCTAGGGCGCAAAAACAAAAGGTAGTCTTTTTGTCCAAAAAGTGCAAAATTTTACTGGGAAATTGAGGTGCGACCATGTTGCGTTTTGCGCTGTTTCATGTCGCAGCCACTATGCCTACCAACGCAAGTGAGGTACCATTTTTTTCAGGAGACCTGGGGGAACGCTGGGTGGGTGGAAATTTGTTGATACACGCAGATTCCAGAACTTTCCACCACAGAAATGTTAGGGAAATGTGTTTTTTTGTCAAAATCTTAGCTTTGCAAGGGATTCTGGGTAACAAAACCTGAGGGTAGGCAGAGGAGTCAACCCATCCTGAATTCCCATGGGTGTCTACTTTTCAAAAATGTATAGGTTTGCTAGGTTTCCTTAGGTGCTGGCAGAGCTAGGGCGCAAAAACAAAAGGTAGTCTTTTTGTCCAAAAAGTGAAACTTTTTACTGGGAAATCGAGGTGCGACCATGTTGCGTTTTGCGCTGTTTCATGTCGCAGCCACTATGCCTACCCATGCAAGTGAGGTACCATTTTTTTCGGGAGACCTGGGGAAACGCTGGGTGGGTGGAAATTTGTTGATCCATGCAGATTCCAAAACTTTCCACCACAGAAATGTTAGGGAAATGTGTTTTTTTGTCAAAATCTTAGCTTTGCAGGGCATTCTGGGTAACAAAACCTGAGGGTAGGCAGAGGAGTCACCCCATCCTGAATTCCCCTGGGTGTCTACTTTTCAAAAATGTATAGGTTTGCTAGGTTTCCTTAGGTGCTGGCAGAGCTAGGGCGCAAAAACAAAAGGTAGTCTTTTTGTCCAAAAAGTGCAAAATTTTACTGGGAAATTGAGGTGCGACCATGTTGTGTTTTGCGCTGTTTCATGTCGCAGCCACTATGCCTACCCACGCAAGTGAGGTACCATTTTTTTTGGGAGACCTGGGGGAACGCTTGGTGGGTGGAAATTTGTTGATCCACGCAGATTCCAGAACTTTCCACCACAGAAATGTTAGGGAAATGTGTTTTTTTTGTCAAAATCTTACCTTTGCTAGGGATTCTGGGTAACAAAACCTGAGGGTAGGCAGAGGAGTCACCCCATCCTGAATTCCCCTGGGTGTCTACTTTTCAAAAATTTATACGTTTGCTAGGTTTCCTTAGGTGCTGGCAGAGCTAGGGCGCAAAAACAAAAGGTAGTCTTTTTGTCCAAAAAGTGAAAAATTTTACTGGGAAATTGAGGTGCGACTATGTTGCGTTTTGCGCTGTTTCATGTCGCAGCCACTATGCCTACCCACGCAAGTGAGGTACCATTTTTTTCGGGAGACCACGGGGAACGCTGGGTGGGTGGAAATTTGTTGATCCACGCAGATTCCAGAACTTTTCACCACAGAAATTGTAGGGAAATGTGTTTTTTTTGTCACAATCTTAGCTTTGCAGGGGATTCTGGGTAACAAAACCTGAGGGTAGGCAGAGGAGTCACCCCATCCTCAATTTCCCTGGGTGTCTACTTTTCAAAAATGTATAGGTTTGCTAGGTTTCCTTAGGTGCTGGCAGAGCTAGGGCGCAAAAACAAAAGGTAGTCTTTTTGTCCAAAAAGTGAAAAATTTTACTGGGAAATTGAGGTGCGACCATGTTGCGTTTTGCGCTGTTTCATGTCGCAGCCACTATGCCTACCCACGCAAGTGAGGTACCATTTTTTTCGGGAGACCAGGGGGAACGCTGGGTGGGTGGAAATTTGTTGATCCACGCAGATTCCAGAACTTTCCACCACAGAAATTTTAGGGAAATGTGTTTTTTTTGTCAAAATCTTAGCTTTGCAGGAAATTCTGGGTAACAAAACCTGAGGGTAGGCAGAGGAGTCACCCCATCCTCAATTCCCCTGGGTGTCTACTTTTCAAAAATGTATAGGTTTGCTAGGTTTCCTTAGGTGCTGGCAGAGCTAGGGCGCAAAAACAAAAGGTAGTCTTTTTGTCCAAAAAGTGCAAAATTTTACTGGGAAATTGAGGTGCGACCATGTTGTGTTTTGCGCTGTTTCATGTCGCAGCCACTATGCCTACCCACGCAAGTGAGGTACCATTTTTTCCGGGAGACCTGGGGGAACGCTGGGTGGGTGGAAATTTGTTGATCCACGCAGATTCCCGAACTTTCCACCACAGAAATGTTAGGGAAATGTGTTTTTTTTGTCAAAATCTTAGATTTGCAAGGGATTCTGGGTAACAAAACCTGAGGGTAGGCAGAGGAGTCACCCCATCCTGAATTCCCCTGGGTGTCTACTTTTCAAAAATGTATAGGTTTTCTAGGTTTCCTTCGGTGCTGGCAGAGCTAGGGCGCAAAAACAAAAGGTAGTCTTTTTGTCCAAAAAGTGCAAAATTTTACTGGGAAATTGAGGTGCGACCATGTTGTGTTTTGCGCTGTTTCATGTCGCAGCCACTATGCCTACCCATGCAAGTGAGGTACCATTTTTTCCGGGAGACCTGGGGGAACGCTGGGTGGGTGGAAATTTGTTGATCCACGCAGATTCCAGAACTTTCCACCACAGAAATGTTAGGAAAATGTGTTTGTTTTGTTAAAATCTTAGCTTTGCAAGGGATTCTGGGTAACAAAACCTGAGGGTAGGCAGAGGAGTCACCCCATCCTGAATTCCCCTAGGTGTCTACATTTCAAAAATGTATAGGTTTGCTAGGTTTCCTTAGGTGCTGGCAGAGCTAGGGTGCAAAAACAAAAGGTAGTCTTTTTGTCCAAAAAGTGCAAAATTTTACTGGGAAATTGAGGTGCGACCATGTTGCGTTTTGCGCTGTTTCATGTCGCAGCCACTATGCCTACCCACGCAAGTGAGGTACCATTTTTTTTCAGGAGACCTTGGGGAACGCTGGGTGGGTGGAAATTTGTTGATCCACGCAGATTCCAGAACTTTCCACCACAGAAATGTTAGGGAAATGTGTTTTTTTTGTCAAAATCTTACCTTTGCTAGGGATTCTGGGTAACAAAACCTGAGGGTAGGCAGAGGAGTCACCCCATCCTGAATTCCCCTGGGTGTCTACTTTTCAAAAATGTATAGGTTTGCTAGGTTTCCTCAGGTGCTGGCAGAGCTAGGGCGCAAAAACAAAAGGTAGTCTTTTTGTCCAAAAAGTGCAAAATTTTACTGGGAAATTGAGGTGCGACCATGTTGCGTTTTGCGCTGTTTCATTTCGCAGCCACTATGCCTACCCACGCAAGTGAGGTACCATTTTTTCCGGGAGACCTGGGGGAACGCTGGGTGGGTGGAAATTTGTTGATCCACGCAGATTCCAGAACTTTCCACCACAGAAATGTTTGGAAAATGTGTTTTTTTTGTCAAAATCTTACCTTTGCTAGGGATTCTGGGTAACAAAACCTGAGGGTAGGCAGAGGAGTCACCCCATCCTGAATTCCCCTGGGTGTCTACTTTTCAAAAATGTATAGGTTTGCTAGGTTTCCTCATGTGCTGGCAGAGCTAGGGCGCAAAAACAAAAGGTAGTCTTTTTGTCCAAAAAGTGCAAAATTTTACTGGGAAATTGAGGTGCGACCATGTTGCGTTTTGCGCTGTTTCATTTCGCAGCCACTATGCCTACCCACGCAAGTGAGGTACCATTTATTTTGGGAGACCTGGGGGAACGCTGGGTGGGTGGAAATTTGTTGATTCACGCAGATTCCAGAACTTTCCACCACAGAAATGTTAGGAAAATGTGTTTTTTTTGTCAAAATCTTAGCTTTGCAAGGGATTCTGGGTAACAAAACCTGAGGGTAGGCAGAGGAGTCACCCCATCCTGAATTGCCCTGGGTGTCTACTTTTCAAAAATGTATAGGTTTGCTAGGTTTCCTTAGGTGCTGGCAGAGCTAGGGCGCAAAAACAAAAGGTAGTCTTTTTGTCCAAAAAGTGCAAAATTTTACTGGGAAATTGAGGTGCGACCATGTTGTGTTTTGCGCTGTTTCATGTCGCAGCCACTATGCCTACCCACGCAAGTGAGGTACCATTTTTTCCGGGAGACCTGGGGGAACGCTGGGTGGGTGGAAATTTGTTGATCCACGCAGATTCCAGAACTTTCCACCACAGAAATGTTAGAAAAATGTGTTTTTTTTGTTAAAATCTTAGCTTTGCAAGGGATTCTGGGTAACAAAACCTGAGGGTAGGCAGAGGAGTCACCCCATCATGAATTTCCCTGGGTGTCTACTTTTCAAAAAGGTATAGGTTTGCTAGGTTTCCTTAGGTGCTGGCAGAGCTAGGGCGCAAAAACAAAAGGTAGTCTTTTTGTCCAAAAACTGAAAAATTTTACAGGGAAATTGAGGTGCGACCATGTTGTGTTTTGCGCTGTTTCATGTCGCAGCCACTATCCCTACCCATGCAAGTGAGGTACCATTTTTTCCGGGAGACCAGGGGGAAGGCTGGGTGGGTGGAAATTTGTTGATCCACGCAGATTCCAGAACTTTCCACCACAGAAATTTTAGGGAAATGTGTTTTTTTTGTCAAAATCTTAGCTTTGCAGGGGATTCTGGGTAACAAAACCTGAGGGTAGGCAGAGGAGTCACCCCATCCTCAATTCCCCTGGGTGTCTACTTTTCAAAAATGTATAGGTTTGCTAGGTTTCCTTAGGTGCTGGCAGAGCTAGGGCGCAAAAACAAAAGGTAGTCTTTTTGTCCAAAAAGTGCAAAATTTTACTGGGAAATTGAGGTGCGACCATGTTGCGTTTTGCGCTGTTTCATGTCGCAGCCACTATGCCTACCAACGCAAGTGAGGTACCATTTTTTTCGGGAGACCTGGGGGAACGCTGGGTGGGTGGAAATTTGTTGATCCACGCAGATTCCAGAACTTTCCACCACAGAAATGTTAGGGAAATGTGTTTTTTTGTCAAAATCTTAGCTTTGCAAGGGATTCTGGGTAACAAAACCTGAGGGTAGGCAGAGGAGTCAACCCATCCTGAATTCCCATGGGTGTCTACTTTTCAAAAATGTATAGGTTTGCTAGGTTTCCTTAGGTGCTGGCAGAGCTAGGGCGCAAAAACAAAAGGTAGTCTTTTTGTCCAAAAAGTGAAACTTTTTACTGGGAAATCGAGGTGCGACCATGTTGCGTTTTGCGCTGTTTCATGTCGCAGCCACTATGCCTACCCATGCAAGTGAGGTACCATTTTTTTCGGGAGACCTGGGGAAACGCTGGGTGGGTGGAAATTTGTTGATCCATGCAGATTCCAAAACTTTCCACCACAGAAATGTTAGGGAAATGTGTTTTTTTTGTCAAAATCTTAGCTTTGCAGGGGATTCTGGGTAACAAAACCTGAGGGTAGGCAGAGGAGTCACCCCATCCTGAATTCCCCTGGGTGTCTACTTTTCAAAAATGTATACGTTTGCTAGGTTTCCTTAGGTGCTGGCAGAGCTAGGGCGCAAAAACAAAAGGTAGTCTTTTTGTCCAAAAAGTGCAAAATTTACTGGGAAATTGAGGTGCGACCATGTTGCGTTTTGCGCTGTTTCATGTCGCAGCCACTATGCCTACCCACGCAAGTGAGGTACCATTTTTTTGGGAGACCTGGGGGAACGCTTGGTGGGTGGAAATTTGTTGATCCACGCAGATTCCAGAACTTTCCACCACAGAAAAGTTAGGGAAATGTGGTTTTTTTGTCAAAATCTTAGCTTTGCAAAAATTTTACTGGGAAATCGAGGTGCGACCATGTTGCGTTTTGCGCTGTTTCATGTCGCAGCCACTATGCCTACCCACGCAAGTGAGGTACCATTTTTTTGGGAGACCTGGGGGAACGCTTGGTGGGTGGAAATTTGTTGATCCACGCAGATTCCAGAACTTTCCACCACAGAAATGTTAGGGAAATGTGTTTTTTTTGTCAAAATCTTACCTTTGCTAGGGATTCTGGGTAACAAAACCTGAGGGTAGGCAGAGGAGTCACCCCATCCTGAATTCCCCTGGGTGTCTACTTTTCAAAAATGTATACGTTTGCTAGGTTTCCTTAGGTGCTGGCAGAGCTAGGGCGCAAAAACAAAAGGTAGTCTTTTTGTCCAAAAAGTGAAAAATTTTACTGGGAAATTGAGGTGCGACCATGTTGCGTTTTGCGCTGTTTCATGTCGCAGCCACTATGCCTACCCACGCAAGTGAGGTACCATTTTTTTCGGGAGACCACGGGGAACGCTGGGTGGGTGGAAATTTGTTGATCCACGCAGATTCCAGAACTTTCCACCACAGAAATTGTAGGGAAATGTGTTTTTTTTGTCAAAATCTTAGCTTTGCAGGGGATTCTGGGTAACAAAACCTGAGGGTAGGCAGAGGAGTCACCCCATCCTGAATTCCCCTGGGTGTCTACTTTTCAGAAATGTATTGGTTTTTTAGGTTTCCTTAGGTGCTGGCAGAGCTAGGGTGCAAAAACAAAAGGTAGTCTTTTTGTCCAAAAAGTGCAAAATTTTACTGGGAAATTGAGGTGCGACCATGTTGTGTTTTGCGCTGTTTCATGTCGCAGCCACTATGCCTACCCATGCAAGTGAGGTACCATTTTTTCCGGGAGACCTGGGGGAACGCTGGGTGTGTGGAAATTTGTTGATCCACGCAGATTCCAGAACTTTCCACCACAGAAATGTTAGGAAAATGTGTTTGTTTTGTTAAAATCTTAGCTTTGCAAGGGATTCTGGGTAACAAAACCTGAGGGTAGGCAGAGGAGTCACCCCATCCTGAATTCCCCTGGGTGTCTACTTTTCAAAAATGTATAGGTTTGCTAGGTTTCCTTAGGTGCTGGCAGAGCTAGGGCGCAAAAACAAAAGGTAGTCTTTTTGTCCAAAAAGTGCAAAATTTTACTGGGAAATTGAGGTGCGACCATGTTGCGTTTTGCGCTGTTTCATGTCGCAGCCACTATGCCTACCCACGCAAGTGAGGTACCATTTTTTTCGGGAGACCACGGGGAACGCTGGGTGGGTGGAAATTTGTTGATCCACGCAGATTCCAGAACTTTCCACCACAGAAATTTTAGGGAAATGTGTTTTTTTTGTCAAAATCTTAGCTTTGCAGGGGATTCTGGGTAACAAAACCTGAGGGTAGGCAGAGGAGTCACCCCATCCTCAATTTCCCTGGGTGTCTACTTTTCAAAAATGTATAGGTTTGCTAGGTTTCCTTAGGTGCTGGCAGAGCTAGGGCGCAAAAACAAAAGGTAGTCTTTTTGTCCAAAAAGTGAAAAATTTTACTGGGAAATTGAGGTGCGACCATGTTGCGTTTTGCGCTGTTTCATGTCGCAGCCACTATGCCTACCCACGCAAGTGAGGTACCATTTTTTTCGGGAGACCAGGGGGAACGCTGGGTGGGTGGAAATTTGTTGATCCACGCAGATTCCAGAACTTTCCACCACAGAAATTTTAGGGAAATGTGTTTTTTTTGTCAAAATCTTAGCTTTGCAGGGGATTCTGGGTAACAAAACCTGAGGGTAGGCAGAGGAGTCACCCCATCCTCAATTCCCCTGGGTGTCTACTTTTCAAAAATGTATAGGTTTGCTAGGTTTCCTTAGGTGCTGGCAGAGCTAGGGCGCAAAAACAAAAGGTAGTCTTTTTGTCCAAAAAGTGCAAAATTTACTGGGAAATTGAGGTGCGACCATGTTGTGTTTCGCGCTGTTTCATGTCGCAGCCACTATGCCTACCCACGCAAGTGAGGTACCATTTTTTCCGGGAGACCTGGGGGAACGCTGGGTGGGTGGAAATTTGTTGATCCACGCAGATTCCTGAACTTTCCACCACAGAAATGTTAGGGAAATGTGTTTTTTTTGTCAAAATCTTAGATTTGCAAGGGATTCTGGGTAACAAAACCTGAGGGTAGGCAGAGGAGTCACCCCATCCTGAATTCCCCTGGGTGTCTACTTTTCAAAAATGTATAGGTTTTCTAGGTTTCCTTAGGTGCTGGCAGAGCTAGGGCGCAAAAACAAAAGATAGTCTTTTTGTCCAAAAAGTGCAAAAATTTACTGGGAAATTGAGGTGCGACCATGTTGTGTTTTGCGCTGTTTCATGTCGCAGCCACTATGCCTACCCACGCAAGTGAGGTACCATTTTTTTCGGGAGACCAGGGGGAACGCTGGGTGGGTGGAAATTTGTTGATCCACGCAGATTCCAGAACTTTCCACCACAGAAATTTTAGGGAAATGTGTTTTTTTTGTCAAAATCTTAGATTTGCAGGGGATTCTGGGTAACAAAACCTGAGGGTAGGCAGAGGAGTCACCCCATCCTCAATTCCCCTGGGTGTCTACTTTTCAAAAATGTATAGGTTTGCTAGGTTTCCTTAGGTGCTGGCAGAGCTAGGGCGCAAAAACAAAAGGTAGTCTTTTTGTCCAAAAAGTGCAAAATTTTACTGGGAAATTGAGGTGCGACCATGTTGTGTTTTGCGCTGTTTCATGTCGCAGCCACTATGCCTACCCACGCAAGTGAGGTACCATTTTTTCCGGGAGACCTGGGGGAACGCTGGGTGGGTGGAAATTTGTTGATGCACGCAGATTCCAGAACTTTCCACCACAGAAATGTTAGGGAAATGTGGTTTTTTTGTCAAAATCTTAGCTTTGCAAAAATTTTACTGGGAAATCGAGGTGCGACCATGTTGCGTTTTGCGCTGTTTCATGTCGCAGCCACTATGCCTACCCACGCAAGTGAGGTACCATTTTTTTGGGGAGACCTGGGGGAACGTTTGGTGGGTGGAAATTTGTTGATCCACGCAGATTCCAGAACTTTCCACCACAGAAATGTTAGGGAAATGTGTTTTTTTTGTCAAAATCTTACCTTTGCTAGGGATTCTGGGTAACAAAACCTGAGGGTAGGCAGAGGAGTCACCCCATCCTGAATTCCCCTGGGTGTCTACTTTTCAAAAATTTATACGTTTGCTAGGTTTCCTTAGGTGCTGGCAGAGCTAGGGTGCAAAAACAAAAGGTAGTCTTTTTGTCCAAAAAGTGCAAACTTTTACTGGGAAATTGAGGTGCGACCATGTTGCGTTTTGCGCTGTTTCATGTCGCAGCCACTATGCCTACCCACGCAAGTGAGGTACCATTTTTTTCGGGAGACCACGGGGAACGCTGGGTGGGTGGAAATTTGTTGATCCACGCAGATTCCAGAACTTTCCACCACAGAAATTTTAGGGAAATGTGTTTTTTTTGTCAAAATCTTAGCTTTGCAGGGGATTCTGGGTAACAAAACCTGAGGGTAGGCAGAGGAGTCACCCCATCCTCAATTTCCCTGGGTGTCTACTTTTCAAAAATGTATAGGTTTGCTAGGTTTCCTTAGGTGCTGGCAGAGCTAGGGCGCAAAAACAAAAGGTAGTCTTTTTGTCCAAAAAGTGAAAAATTTTACTGGGAAATTGAGGTGCGACCATGTTGCGTTTTGCGCTGTTTCATGTCGCAGCCACTATGCCTACCCACGCAAGTGAGGTACCATTTTTTTCGGGAGACCAGGGGGAACGCTGGGTGGGTGGAAATTTGTTGATCCACGCAGATTCCAGAACTTTCCACCACAGAAATTTTAGGGAAATGTGTTTTTTTTGTCAAAATCTTAGCTTTGCAGGGAATTCTGGGTAACAAAACCTGAGGGTAGGCAGAGGAGTCACCCCATCCTCAATTCCCCTGGGTGTCTACTTTTCAAAAATGTATAGGTTTGCTAGGTTTCCTTAGGTGCTGGCAGAGCTAGGGCGCAAAAACAAAAGGTAGTCTTTTTGTCCAAAAAGTGCAAAATTTTACTGGGAAATTGAGGTGCGACCATGTTGTGTTTTGCGCTGTTTCATGTCGCAGCCACTATGCCTACCCATGCAAGTGAGGTACCATTTTTTCCGGGAGACCTGGGGGAACGCTGGGTGGGTGGAAATTTGTTGATCCACGCAGATTCCAGAACTTTCCACCACAGAAATGTTAGGAAAATGTGTTTGTTTTGTTAAAATCTTAGCTTTGCAAGGGATTCTGGGTAACAAAACCTGAGGGTAGGCAGAGGAGTCACCCCATCCTGAATTCCCCTAGGTATCTACATTTCAAAAATGTATAGGTTTGCTAGGTTTCCTTAGGTGCTGGCAGAGCTAGGGTGCAAAAACAAAAGGTAGTCTTTTTGTCCAAAAAGTGCAAAATTTTACTGGGAAATTGAGGTGCGACCATGTTGCGTTTTGCGCTGTTTCATGTCGCAGCCACTATGCCTACCCACGCAAGTGAGGTACCATTTTTTTTCAGGAGACCTTGGGGAACGCTGGGTGGGTGGAAATTTGTTGATCCACGCAATTTCCAGAACTTTCCACCACAGAAATGTTAGGAAAATTTGTTTTTTTTGTCAAAATCTTAGCTTTGCAAGGGATTCTGGGTAACAAAACCTGGGGGTAGGCAGACGAGTCACCCCATCCTGAATTCCCCTGTGTGTCTAGTTTTCAAAAATGTATAGGTTTGCTAGGTGTCCCTAGGTGCTGGCAGAGGTAGGGCGCAAAAACAAAAGGTAGTCTCTTTGTCCAAAGAGCGCAAGATTTCTCTGGGAAATTGAGGTGCAACCACGTTGCGTTTTGCGCTGTTTCGTGTCACAGCCACTATGCCTACCCAGGCAAGTGAGGTACCATTTTTTTTGGGAGACTTGGGGAAACACTGGGTGGGTAGAAATTTGTTGATCCACGCAGATTCCAGAACTTTCCTCCACAGAAATGTGAGGAAAATGTGTTTTTTTATGTCAAAATCTTAGCTTTGCAAGGGATTCTGGGTAACAAAACCTGGGGGTAGGCAGACGAGTCACCCCATCCTGAATTCCCCTGTGTGTCTAGTTTTCAAAAATGTATAGGTTTGCTAGGTTTCCCTAGGTGCTGGCAGAGCTAGGGCACAAAAACAAAAGGTAGTCTCTTTGTCCAAAGAGCGCAAGATTTCACTGGGAAATTGAGGTGCAACCACGTTGCGTTTTGCGCTGTTTCGTGTCGCAGCCACTATGCCTACCCAGGCAAGTGAGGTACCATTTTTTTCGGGAGACCTGGGGAAACACTGGGTGGGTGGAAATTTGTTGATCCTCGCAGATTCCAGAACTTTCCTCCACAGAAATGTGAGGAAAATGTGTTTTTTTTGTCAAAATCTTAGCTTTGCAAGGGATTCCGGGTAACAAAACCTGGGGGTAGGCAGACGAGTCACCCCATCCTGAATTCCCCTGTGTGTCTAGTTTTAAAAATGTATAGGTTTGCTAGGTTTCCCTAGGTGCTGGCAGAGCTAGGGCACAAAAACAAAAGGTAGTCTCTTTGTCCAAAGAGTGCCAGATTTTACTGGGAAATTGAGGTGCAACCACGTTGCCTTTTGCGCTGTTTCGTGTCGCAGCCACTATGCCTACCCAGGCAAGTGAGGTACCATTTTTTCCGGGAGACCTGGGGAAACACTGGGTGGGTGGAAATTTGTTGATCCACGCAGATTCCAGAACTTTCCTCCACAGAAATGTGAGGAAAATGTGTTTTTTTTGTCAAATTCTTAGCTTTGCAAGGGATTCTGGGTAACAAGACCTGGTGGTAGGCAGTCGAGTCACCCCATCCTGAATTCCCCTGGGTGTCTACTTTTCAAAAATGTATAGGTTTGCTAGGTTTCCCTAGGTGCCGGCAGAGCTAGGGTGCAAAAACTACAGGTAGGCACTTTGCTAAAAAAGGGTCAATTTGTAACTGCAAAATTTAGGTGTCACCACGTTGCAGTTTGCGCCGTGTCCTGTCGCAGGCACAAGGCCGACCCACACAAGTGAGGTACCGTTTTTATTGGGAGACTTGGGGTAATTCAGATTTGTAAATCATCTGTTATTACCAATTGAGCTTTCGCGCATTTCTCCCTTTCAATGAAAGACATTGTGTAAAAAAAAAAAAAAACATTGAAAAATTACCAATAATTCTCATGCTAGTATGAGTATTCCCAATTTTGAAAATTAGCAATTATATACTGTTTCTGAACTCTATAATTTGTACCCAATTTAGAAATACATAGGTGTCTTTCATACAGATTTTTCCATGTATACATTTTCCAAGACAAAGTGCTCTATACCCAGTAAATGAAAAAATACCATTGCAAGTTGCTGCTCAGTTTTTGGATCTGGGTTCGTCGGGTTCTTGATAAAACTACAAGTCCTATATATCCCCACAACCAGGAAGGTCTAACGGATGTAACGGTATATTGCTTTCCAAGAGCTGTCAAAATTAGAAAAAGTTATAGGTGAAAACGTTGAGACAAAAGGCTATTTTTTTCAACAATTTTTCAATTATTCCAATATTTAACTGTTAGTTTCTATAAAGAAACCTTCATGGATTTAGACAAATGACCCCTTTCTGAATTCAGAATTTTGTCTACGTTTCGGAAATGTACAGCTGTCTAGGATCCATTATTGCTTTCAAACTCATTTCTACCATTAACTGGAAGAAGGTGGAAAGCTCTAAAAATAGCAAAAATAGGCTATGTCCCAGAAAAATGCCAAAACTGTGTGAAAATGTCGGTTCTCTGACAAAAGACTGTCATTTCCTAAAAGCTGAGAAAATGGAGATTTCAGCCCCACAAACCCTTTTTTGATAACATTTTCAGGGAAAAACCCAGAGGCTTTCATTTGCAGCCCGTTTTCCCCATTTTTCTGAAAAAAAACAAAAAAACACTATATTTTGGTTAATTTCCGGGACCCCTCCAAGGGAATCCACAAACCCTGGGCGCCTTTAGAATCCACATGATGTTGGAAGAAAAGGACGCAAATTTGGCGTGGATACCTTATGTGGTCAAAAAGTTACAAGGGCCTAAGCGCGCACTACCCCAAATCGCCAAAAAAGGGCTTAGCACAGGAGGGGAAAAGGCCTAGCAGCGAAGGGGTTAACTGATTTTAATGTATATTTAATTATTAAACAACTGTTATTGTGCTTCTCACAAATCATGTGGCAGCAGTTATAGAAGATGGTGTTGACAATAAAGTGCATGTGCTGGGCACCGGAACCCACCAGCTCAAATTAAGCACTACCCAGACCTTTGCAGTGTGGTGGAATAAAACATTGCATACATGCATTAAGAGACCCTATTGCAGTTATGTTATTAACCACTAGGGATTGATTAAATCATCTCTGATGAAGATCACTATTTTCAACTGATTTCACATTCCGCCTTAGCTTGAAGTTTCGAATTAACATTCAGGTTCTCTTCGTATATATATATATTTTTTTTTTGCAGAGTTTTATATAGCGCGAACTTGATCCAAATCGGGTATCAGAGTGCTTTACATAGCACCAGTTACGTTACATGAGGACACACATTCATTTTTGCTAGGCACGGGGAGATTAAGGGCCATATGTAAGTAGGTGTTTTTCAATCGCAAACCCTGTGATTCGCAGAATCCAGGGTGTTTGCGATCGCAAAAGTGTGTGCTGCGATGTAGGTATTATGCCATGCAAAATTGGTATTCGCAAAAATTGCGATTAGCAATTTTGCATGTCAAGGATTCTGCGAATAAAATTGCGAATTCGCAATCTGCGTCCCAGTAATTGCAAAAATCGCAAAAAGCATCCCGCAAATTGCAAATTCGCAATTTTCTATGTAGGAAAAAAATCGCAAATTGCGATTTTACGAGATTTGCAAAAGTGCACTTCTCAAATAGCACCAACTCAGAACAGGTGGTAACCAGGTGCAACCTATTTAAACGGGCCCACAATGCCACAGGAGTGCAAAAAAACGATGGATTTAGGCCCAGATCTCTGTACTGGGGTGAATGTATGACATTGTTCTGCATTCTGTCCATCAACTGTGGTTTTTGCAGTGAGCACAACACCTGTATGTGGGTGGGAATGGTGTGTGCCCTGTATGTGGGGTGCTCCAGAATGGGGGTCAGCTCCTTTATCAGCTCCAGGATAGGGAGTTTTTAGGGGTAATAGCCGCATCAGGAGGGGCTTCCCAGAGTGCACTTTCAGGCTTTTTTCACACTTTCCTTAATGCTATGATGCAGAGGATGCATCAAATTCCCAAACACACAGCAGGAACTTGACCAGACCAAACGAGATTTTTATCAAATAGCACAATTCCCCCACGTGATTGGCTGCGTAGACGGAACCTATGTCGCACTGTCCCCCATCACACAATGAGTATGTGTTCAGAAACCGAAAATCCTATCATTCTTTAAACATCCAGTTAGTCTGCAATGCTAAACATGTAAACACAGATATAGTAGCAAAATTCCCAGGAAGCACTCATGATTCCTTCATTTTCAGACACTACGGTTTACATCCCAGACTCAAAAATGGCGAGTTTGGCGAGAGATACCTGCTAGGTAATTGTATGGCACACACAAACACTAGTATGAAATGTCTGAACTGGCAGTATATCACTAAACATCAACATACTTTATCCCTGCAGGAGAAAGTTCATATGCTGTGCGGGACTACATCCTCACACCCTACCTCAATCCAGCAACAGCAGCAGAGCGGAGGTACAACAGTGCCCACAGACCCACAAGTTCCACCATTGAGAGGACCTTTGGAATTCTCAAAAGCTGTTTCCGGTGCCTCTATAAGAGTGGAGGTACCATACAGTACAGCCCTGAGACGTGTTGCAAAATTGTGGTGGCCTGCGCAATGCTACACAACATCGCTACCAAGAAGGGCACCCCAGTGGATCTGACAGATGCAGACACATCAGATGAGGAGGATCCAGCTACCCAACACAGACGTGTAGGTGGAGTCGGGGCAGCTGCCGGGCGCTTGAGACGTGATAACATCACACAGAACTACTTCTAGGTGAGAAATAATAACACAATGCCAAATGATGATGCAAAGAAAATAGGTTTATTCCCTTAACAGCAGGATAACTAATGTCACACAGTGTGACTGTAGGTATGTTGGTTGCACATGTTATTGTCCTCACAGTGCCATCATAGTTGTGAGTCAGTTAGTCCTCATGGCATGTGTTGCCTCATAAGATGCCATGGGTGCATGCAGCCCCTTCACCTCCGGCGAGCATGCCCTGTTGCCCCTCCTTCTGGCTGCGCACTTGCCTCACTGTTGTCTTCCCTGCTCTGGCCTGACGCCCACTCTGGCGCCTTTGAGCAGTGGTTGGTGGAGTCGGGGTGCTCCTGATGGACTGGCCATCAGTGTCCAAGCTCCCTGATGTTCCAATGCCACCGGTGACTACAGCATGCAGTTGAAATAGCGCATGCGTGACCCGCACCAGGCCCCTAGCCACATCCTTACAGCAGTGTGCCATCTCATGTTGCATGCTTATGCATCTCCGAGTTAGCATGGAGATTGCAGTAGATTGGCGGGTCATAGCCTTAGTGAAGTGGTCCAGGAGGTGTGTAGGCGATGTTGTTCCCTGCGCCTGTCCAGCTTATCTCTTCTGTTCTCCCTCAAATTAGCCTCCAAAGCTTGTGACATGGTAGTCACCCCAAGCCTCAGCTCTGACATGTGGCGGTTATGTTGTGCTAGTTGGCGCTGAATTGACATGATGCCTTTGCCTTGCAGGTGCTGTGCAAACAACATGCTGATCTCCAGGCCTGCAAAAACCGAGTCTGTTCCCGAGGAGGCATTGCTAGTGGTGGCCCATGCCCTGTGTCTTGTCCACTGCTGATTGATGTTGGTGCGCTGGATTGTGGTGTGCTCTGCCTTGGAACTTGGGTTGGAGCAGCCTGTGAGTCCTCATCAGCATCTGTTGACTCAGACGCCATTGGTTGTAGAGCTGGAACGAGTCTGCGCAGTTTGGGTGGCGCTGATCGTGTGCACCTTGCCCCTCCTGCCCTGTCCTGCCCTGCCCGGTCCTCATCTGTAGGTGTCTTCACCACTTCAGCCACTGTGTCCAGTGTTGTTGGTCCAGCTGTAAATTGAATAGCACACAGGAGTTGTGTGTCATGTTTTTTTTTTAAAAAAAAACATTAAAGTTCTTTATAAAACTAATGACATGACTACTTGTCTATTTTGCACATTGCTAGTATGACTCTTCCCTAAGTACCCTTTGTATGTGTCACAGGACCAAGTTTCAGTACATGAGACTACATTTCCCATAATGCAATTCTGGGTGACCCTGAACACATGGACTGCGTTTCTACTCATGCATGGGTGTTTGGGACTGTGAGTGGGATGGGTATGTTTTGGGGATATTGGCAAGCATCTTACCCTGTCTGGTGTCTCTATTTTCTGAGCTGTGAAGATCAGCCACGCCCGTACCTGACTCAGGCATGAGTGTGCCCTCCACCAACTCCTCTAGGGGCGCGTGCTCTGGTGCAGTTGAGGTCCCACCTCCAGTCGCGTTTGCCTCTGCCAATCTGGTGGCCACCCTCTCCTTTGATCTCTGCCTCATATTGTATCACCTCTTCCTTAAGTCCTCAGTGGAGCGATGGGTTACGCCTATGGCATTGACTTTTTCTTGGATGCCAATCCAAATTTTCCTCTTCCTGGCCTTAGGAACACGGAGTGAGCATTTCCCAAACAGGAAGTCATGTTGTCTCACAACCTCCTCTGTCAACACCCAAGCTCCCTCTCAGAGAACTTTTGCTTTCTCTTCCTGCTGTGTTCCTCTGCCTGCTTGTCACCACCCGGGGAATCCATTTCAGCTCCTATGAGATGCAGAGACAAAACCACACTCCCTCCTTACAGTCTCTCAGGCAGCAAAGGAGTCAGGAACAGGTGCAGGCAATCAGATGCAGCATGGGCAGTCACACTTCCTGGTTGTGATGTCATCATTCTGCACCTGAATTGCTTTTTCCCGTTTTTGCGATTCCTTAATAGCGAATTCGATAATAAGGAATCGCTATTTGAGTAATCGCTCTTTAATTCTGCAATTTTTTTGGTAATCGCTTTTTTTTTAGATTTTTTATCAACATCGCGTTTTGCGATTCCGAAAATGTGATTCGCAGAAAATCGCATTTTCAGAATTGCAAAATTGAAATTACCTACATATGCCCCTAAGTTATTTGCACAGAATCACAGTGTGTTTAGCGACATTACCGAGACTCGAACTCAGTTCCCCGTGTCCGAGGTCAAGCGCCCTAGCTGTTAGGTCAACTCCTCCCCCCTATCCCTATTATATCTTGTATTATTCCTGATCCTGTTTGCATAGGAATCAGAATTATAAATTGTGTGGAAAAAACCTCAGATCCAGTAATTTCCTGTCATCTCAATTTGCCAGGAATATCCAGGTGAAATGTGAATATGGAGATCTGCTCAAAAAGGAGGCAACACCGATCAGGACCCTGAGGGGTCCATCGATGCCTGATAATTGTTGCATTTTACTACTCCAACAACAGTCAAGGAGACCATGGCCTCCTCGCTACGCTATTGTTTTGAGTCCCTATTTTATTCTGCTATGTTGGTTTAGGGGGAAATTAAATTACATCAAGAAAAACTTGTGGAATGAAAAGAAGGCTTTAGACTTCATTGAGTACACTCATATTTGTTCCTGAATTAGCTTGCGAATAATGTTTACACCCCTTTTTAAGGTATTTAGCATAAAGGGGCAGACTAGAAACCTACACAGTTTTACAATGTTTTAGGGCCTGCCTAAACTGTCTGCAATTATATTGGATAGGGGCTATATAAGTGAAGAAATAATCGCTTTAGATGCTTTCAGCCAGCCCTCTTAATTCATTTGTCTGCTATTGTGTCAGTCACATTTTTCTTCCACCCACTACAGCACACAGCATGAACAATGGGTCAGCCCACTTCAGTCAATGACTATCTTCACTGCAAGTGATGGCATTCTGCTGTTTAACAAGAAGCACATAGACACACAGAGTAGTTTGTATATGTGCTAGGGACCACTGTGGCAATGTGTGCTTTTTAGAGATTGATGTGGACCTGGCAGCTTTCCCAACAATCACTTTTTAAATAGACCATGACTCAAAACATAAGCATAGACAAAGCCCAAAGGCCACTGCTATCGACTTTGCCAATGCTTGTTGTGAATTGTTATCCCACATTGCGACTGCAGGCAAGCTTTGCTTATCCGGAAACATTGCATTCACTCTGCACTATCAATATCCTGGAAGAAGCTGTTTGTTGCATATAGAATATTATCAGGAGATGAGTAGTGGCTCTAAGGGCCATAAAATATAGATTACGAGTATTGAACATAAAGGAAAACAGAATAAGATCTTTACAAATTTCTACTCACAAATCCAAATACCATTTACAACAAACTATGATACAGTTGGAGCTGGGAAATAAGGTGTTCTTCACAAATTTTAGACAGTGATGAGAAAATGTTGAAAGAGAGATAAAACAATGGCATTTGTTCTTATTTTTTCTAACAATGACAATGCCAGAACGAGTATGGCGTGGGAAGTTGAGGGAAAATAATTTCTAAAGTGAAACATCATAAAACAACTATTCCCTTCAGAGGACTGGGTACTATTGAACTGGTGCCTTTCTATTCAGCCTGCTAGGTTTATCAATATCTGGTCGTGCAGGAATCTGCTAAATTGCATGTTACGCCACGCGGCGGCTGCTGTGAGTGTCGGGAGGTGCTTCGACAAAGGGTGGTGGTAGCTAGTTCGGATTTCAGGGCCATGGAGGACAGAAAGCACAAAGGGAGTGTATGCCAACTTCAAATAACAAATGGGGGCTCTTCGACCATCTTCATCCTACACCATTCGACCCAGATTATTGCCTCCTCCCATTGTGGATGCCAAAAACAACCCCTATTGAACCACTTGCTGCCCATCCACATGCCCAACATTGTCTCATTGAGTGTCTGAGTCCCATAACCTCTAGGGTTCAAAATATGCCCACACTACACACCCACTCACAGGAAGTGTCATAAGAAGCCAACAGAAAGAAATATGGAGTGGTAAGAACCCAAATCCCACCATCACAGAGATGTCTGTAAACTGAAGCCTGAATATTTTATAAACCAGAAGGAGATTATCCCCTTGACCAGAGAATATGTTTTCAATGCGCAATAATTAACAATAAATGAAATTGTTTAAATAATGATGAGAATGCACAAACTGTGCATATTGAAATATTGATTGTATATATTTGCTTTATACAGGGGAGTGAAACCAGGATTGACATTTGAGAGAACATAATCATTGTGTCTTGATAAAGATGGGAATATAAATTTAAAGCATCGAAACACGTTGACGCATCTTAAGGCACAATCTAAGGACCAACATAGACGTGTGGATACAGATTAAATCAATGTATCACGAGCTGTGTTTTAAAGTAATAGTTCCATACGATGTGCAATAGTAAATGACAAGGTGTTGTGTCTTACACATGTTGTTGTCTCGGTTATGCTGGTCATAACGGTATTTGTACTTTGAGCCAATTCATTTCCCTCTGTATTATATGAACTGTATTTTAAAGTGGGTTTTTTTGGTTATAATTGTGATTTCATATGTGCTTTTTAAGTTTTTATCTCACAATTCTTTTTTTAAATAAAATACTATTAATTATTGCGCATTGAAAACATATTGTCTGGTCAAGGGGATTAACTCTTTTCTTGTTGAAAGTACCTCATTTCCCTTGATACTTGTAAGGGGTCCCTCTCTGTTTTTTTACATATCTTATAAACCAGGACAAAAGTTATTAACCATGCAATGTCCTTTCAATATGCATTTGGAAGAGAGCCCACACACTGCTCAACACAGCTTTCACTCTTTTGCTTTCACAGTTTTCTTCTTTTTTGGACAAATAATACTTTAGTGTGAAGAGAAAAATGGCACATAGCCATGGGATCATTAATGTTATCAGCATTGATCTAACTAGGCAAATGATCTTTGACCTTGCCCAATTGTATTATAATCATTTTATTTTAATTGCCATTGGAGAACAACCTTTATGCGGACGGAAAAGCAATCTATTATGACCACTAAACAAATTCTTTTTTTTTTTGCGGTCTGGCACAATGCCTGTCTTGCTAACGCTTACAAAGTTGTTGTTTTTTAAAGGGTGGTAGCAAACAGCACACCTCATGTAATTTGGGATGTCCCTTCAGCACTTTATTGGTCTTTCCTCAGTGGCACCTTCCAACACCAACTTGAGACAGATCTAGTGTGGTTTGTTTTCCAAAAGGCCCCAACAAACGTTATCAGTGAAAAACTAAACACCTTTGGCAGGTTTAAGGAACCTTCCCTCTGCAAAGCTAAAGAAAAAAAAACAGGCGTTCTCCCCCTACGGGTTTCGTCTGGATTTTGGCAGAGCAGTAGTCAAACAGGCCTTTGGCTAACATTATATGTAGAGCCTTCAAGTTCTAACCATTGGCTTTGTTCGACTAGCCTATTTCAGCCATTGGCTTGACACTTGATCACATCTTGGATTAGCCGTGTGGAGAAGACCCGTTTCGCCTAATGCTATTGGCTATTAGGGTGTACCCTTCCATCGTCACTCACTAGAGTGCTTGCATTGAACTGTGTGAGGGATTATTTTACAACTGTAGGCCTCTTTCTGTCCACTCCTGCTGACTCCCTCCCTTGTGTCTCACTAAATACAATACCATATTAAACTAGACTTATTGGGCTTGTCTCTATTTGTTTTCTAGAAGTGAGAAAAATATAAAAAGGAATACTACCACTGCACATGAACGTGGCTACAGAGCAGAAGCTTCTCACTGCAGTGAAAATAATGGCGATCCCTACCAGAAAGCACCCACGACTGCCCAATGGCCGCCTCTGCTCCCATGCGCACAAGCACACTTAATGCCACCACTGAACAAGACGATCATTTTCCCCCTCCTGGGTCCCTAATTTTCCCCTCCCAGGCCAATGCAATCCTGCTTGTAATGCCCCCTCCTATTTGAAGCACCACCTCTTCCGCTGCCCCCCTAACCTGAGATCATTTGCATGCCCCTTCCACCTCCGCCACTAGAGCCCACCTCTTCCTCAGGCCACCTGGGCGCTCCCAAGCAGCAGCCAGGCCAGGAGCACCCGAGGAGTTAGGAAGACAGCTTAGCAGCACAATGTACTTGTAAGCAAAGGTTGATGAGGTGTGTGTGTCTGCAAGTGTATATGCATGCATTTGTGTCTGTGAGAGTGTGTGTGTATGTGTGAGAGTGTGAGTGTGTGTATGTGTGAGGGAGTGTGTGTGTATGTGAGTGTGAGAGTGTGTGTGTAGGTGTGAGAGTGAGTGTGTGTGTGTGTGTGCATGAGCATGTGTGTGTATGTGTGAGAGGGTGTGTGTGTGTATGAGGGAGTGTATGTGTATGTGAGTGTGAGAGTGTATGTGTGAGAGTGCGTTTGTGAGTGTAAGTGTGTGCGTATGTGAGTGTGTGTGTGTGTGAGTGAGTGTGTGATTGTAGGTGTGTGTGTGCGCGAGCGTGTGTGTGTATGTGTGAGAGTGTGTGTATGTGTGAGGGAGTGTGTGTGTATGTGAGTGTGAGAGTTTATGTGTGAGAGAGTGTGTGAGAGTGAGTGTGTGAGTGTAAGTTTGTGTGTATGTGAGTGTAAGTGTGTGTGTGTGTTGTGCGCTCAGCCCACCATGGTGAAATGCTGGCCCTTGCACAGTGATGGTAATTCATGGCAGCTTGTTGGTTTTCATGGGGTGATACCTGCTTCCCACAGTGTTAAAATGCTACCAAAACATAGAGGTCACACGTCAAAGCAAATTACGACCATCCATTGGATCATGCTCCTTGTTCAGCTCTTTTAAAATGCTGGCCCTTTCACAGTAGTGGTATTTTTGGGGCAAGTTATGGGCATCCTTTGGATCATTACCATAGCTTTAATGCTGTCCATCAAGTAATGGAGATATTTCTTGGTCCCGTGAGGGAATCCAAGGCATGGTGCTCACCTCTGTAGAGTGGTAGGCTGGGCACAATGCTTATTATTTTAAATACCCTTCTGTAAGCTATTAAATTCTGAACAAACTGACTTGACATAACAGTTCTAAATCTTGAAATATTGTACGTATCTACAGCCCGGTGCTGACCATACATGCCAAAATGGCAGTTTGTTGGCAATTTTGAACATATTGTGCGCATTGATTGTACAGTGATTCTCAACTGTGGCCTGGCACCATGGTGGTAATTCCTGGCATATTGTTGGAATCCATGCCATGTCAATTGTCTTGCAATTCCTGTCAGCATACACACACAGTCAACCACAAGTTGTTGGTCGACCCTGTGGCGGAGGCAGGAAATGAGGACATGGCCCTGCAGTGGCCGAAATCATGTCGTATCGCACGCAATTGGTCAGACTGGGATCTTTTTCTTCGTCGGCAAAAATACTGAGATGTGGGGTCTGCCAAGGGTCTTCCCTGTCTCCCCTTCTTTTTAACCTGTACATCAAACCCTTGGTGAAGGAATTGGGCAACAGAGGGTGCAATATCTACAACTACTCTGATGACTCCCAACTAATTTTTCATCTAGATGGTACTTTTCTCACACAAATACACTTTGGGGAGACACAAGGAGATTTATTGCTCAATGGATGGAATTAAATCAACTAAAATTAAATACTCTTAAGACTGAAGTTGTCCTTTTTAATAATAATGTCAAGGCCTGGAGTTTAGGGTGTTTAGACAAACAGATGTTACCCCTTCATTAAAAGAACTAGACTGGCTCCCAGCTAAACCAAGAATACAGCCTAAACTCTGTTACATGGTTTTTAAGAGCTTAAACAACTCAGTTCTGGAAATTATTTGAGACCAAATAACAAAATATGTTCCGTCACAAAATCTGAGGTCACATGCTCCAATTTGCTAAATATTCCAAGATATAGAAAGTGTAGATATGGGGGCCAAAGCTTTTTGGTTACAGCCTCAACCAGTTAGAATCTTTAAACAAGCGTATGCGGCTTATCGAATTACTTTATGGCCTGCCGATAAGAGACCTATGGTTGGCGTATTTTCTCTCTCTCTCTCTCTCTCTCTCTCTCTGTATATATATATATATATATATATATATATATATATATATATATTCACAGAAAAAACCATAGGTTATAGTGGATATATAGTTAGGAATTTGCATTTACAAAACCTTGAAAATTCAATGAAAAAACCATTGGTTTTAGGCCATATATAGTTAGGGATTTGCATTTACAAAACCTTATTTTACTCGCATAAAACCATTGAAATTCCATATATAGTTATAAGCGCTAACTATATATCGCGCACCCGCAATCCACTGCTGATGATGTCACATATTACATCATTCATGACATGGTTAGTGACATCACTGATGACATCTCAAATGACATCACTGATGACATCACTGATGACAACATGCAGTGACTGTATGTTTCTGTAAAGTTAAAATATCTCTTACATATTGAAGAATGAGTGGATATATAAGTGTCTGGATGAAGGATTTAGTAGGTGCATGACTGACTGTATGAGTGAGTGATTAAATGTGTCTCACTGAGTGCATGGGTTAGTGACTAAACTGTCTTAATTTGTGCATCATTATGTCTGTTGTTCTGTAAACTGTTGCATGTGTTGATAAGTAGCTATATGAGTAACTATATGGGTTATTGATTGGTTGCCCAAGTATTTGTATGGGATACTGAGTGTGTGTGTAGGTGGCTGGGAGGTGTATGACTCTGTGCATAGATGTGTGAGCAGTTGATTCACTAGATGTATGGTTTCAAAAGTGCATGTGGAAACAGCTGTATGGGCGGTTGACTGTGTGCATGAGTGCATTGGTGAGTGAATGGATATCTCAGTGCTACATGTCAAAGTAAGTACATATGTAAAACACAGTACATGTGAGAGTTGACATATATAAATAACTGTGCATAAGAGCCAGTGAATGTGTGAGTGGCTGTATGGATCATTGTGAACTTGTATCAGGGATTGTATAATAGAGTAAATACGTGTTAGTATATGTTTGAATAAGTAAATTTTGTATAACTGTATAGTTGAGGAAATGGAGGTGTGATTGATTCTTTGCATGACTGACTAGGTGTGTGAGTAACTCCATGGATGAGTGACAGTCTGTGAGTGTCTGTTTACACTGATTGTATCTAAGGTTATATTAGAGTCTGAAGAGGTTCATCGTATTATCACATGAATGATATCATCAGTGATGTTATCAGTCATGTCAAATGAGATGTTTTCAGTGATGTCATCAGTGATGTCATTTGAGATGTCATCAGTGATGTCATCAGTGATGTCACTAACCATGTCATGAATGATGTAATATGTGACATCATCAGCAGTGGATTGCGGGTGCGCGATATATAGTTAGCGCTTATAACTATATATGGAATTTCAATGGTTTTATGCGAGTAAAATAAGGTTTTGTAAATGCAAATCCCTAACTATATATGGCCTAAAACCAATGGTTTTTTCATTGAATTTTCAAGGTTTTGTAAATGCAAATTCCTAACTATATATCCACTATAACCTATGGTTTTTTCTGTGAATTTCATTGGTTTTTTAATAGCAAATATGAAAAGCTTTAAAATGTCAAGTACGTGATAGATAAAAACATTTTCGTATTTATGCACGCTGATGTGCTTTGAACGCTGCACCCCCCCCTCCCCTCTTTTGTCTTAGTAGTACTCTCTCTTTGCAGATAGTGAACGGTAGTTAACGCAAGCCTTTGCCCCCGTTGTAATCCGTCGTGCCTGCTTGTCTCTCCATTTGATTGATTGTTGTCCAAGCATTTACTGTTTTAGAATTGGTTCTCTTTGGATCATTCTCTATTTACAAACAAGCACAAAGTCGCAATACTCTGTTTAGTCTTTGCAGATAGTGAAAAATCGTGTAAAAAAAATAAAAGTAATCGAGCAAAATCAGTAGGCCACTAATTGGATCTCTTTTTGACCTCGCTAAAATAGAAATATTAGGAACAACCCTTCATGAGAAATACGAAAATAGTGAGATGAACTGAGCTCCACACCATGAGGGCTGCAAGACAGCTCGGCTCCATCACCCATCCCGCACAAAATAACGACAAACCCTATGCAAATATTAAAAATATAGACAACACACCAGCAAAGAAACAGGGTAAAACATTTTATTAAAAAACTATTTACATAACGTTGGTTTATAAGATGATGTCAGTAGTGGACCGATGTGTGAATAGATCGAAAGCAGCACAAGGCTCCAAGATCCGGATGGCAAGCTCCTGGATGTTGGGTGCCATAGTTTAGAGTTCTGAATTTGAGCCTTTTTCAATGCCTGTGCTTTGTTGAATCAAAATGGCGGCTTGACACAAAGCTGACTCAAGCGTTGCTACTGATGCTATGCAGACCAAAACTGGTTTTCAGTTTGTACATTTTTCTAGATTTTTCAATCCAAGTTTGGTTGACTTTGTAGAACGATGGCTTCAAATTTTCAACATACGGTGTGGTGGCGCTGACTGGGAGGGGGCGCTTCGCTCCTGCCCCCTCCCCAAGTAAGATTTTCATACGTGAAAGTACGTTAATGGTTTTGGTCCCTGAGATGCTTCGATGTCACTGCCATTCTCAAATAGCATAAGTTCTGGATGTTGGGTGCCATAGTTAAGAGTTCTGAGCAGTGCTTGTAACACTGTCTGAAGCTTATTTCCACCTACTGCAGCTTCACTATTCTCAAAGTAAGTGAGTGTCGTTTGTGGACCTAACTGCATTAGAAAACATTGTGATATGTTAGCTTCCTAAACAGCTTGACGGAGGCCCCTGAGGGGCGGTGTGATGGCCATGGACTCGGAGAAGACGCTTGGCTCCGACACCCTCCCCAAGTCTTATAGCACTGGTGTAGCCTGAGATCGCCCCCGACATAGGCGGCCGGCTCCCGGGGTCCGGCGGAACTTTTTGCCTTTTGATGACTCTTCAATTCTGGACCTTGTCCCACAATCCGTTTGACCTGAAGACAAGCTGTAGTGGGGCGCCCCTTTACCGTTTTAGTTGCCATTCCGCCCGCTTTTGCTACACTGTGCCTCTTCCGCCATTCAGCTGTTTACCGCCCGCTCTTGCGACTACAGCGTCTCGCTCATCATGTAGTTGAGTTGCTCCCGCTCTTGCGGTGCAGCGATAGACGGCTGCCACAGGACTCTCAAAATGGCGGCCGGCTCTTCGGTTTTGGGCCTGGTCCACTAAAATGGCCCTGGGACACCTTGGAACTCGGACGCTTCCCTGATAGGGCTTGGGTCCCATTCTCGAAAAGCGTCCCCTCAGCCGTGAAGATTCTACAAAAGTCTTGGGGGCCTCCGACTCCCGCAGGCTTCTGGTGGGGAGCGGCTGCCATGATTGCTCGTGGAATGGCCACGACGGAGCTACGAGATGGTAGTGGTCTCATGCTGACGCCAGCTTTAGTCTGAAACATCCAGAAACACTGTAGACTACCAATTCGATCAGTTCCGGTAGCGCCCCAACATGACCCGGAAGAGAAGAACTTGCCCTCCCCTCTTTGACTGATGGTTCTTGTTGCCTGTCCCCTCTGTTGTCATTTAACAGAACTTTTTGGACTGCTGAAAGGGGTTGTGTTCTGAACGCTGGTTGGTGGAGACATTTTGACTATATTCTTGACCTACGTTGTCGCGTAATGCGTTATATGACACGCCGCGTTAGCGCACCCGGAAGTGATCCGAGGCGCGGCGCGCAGCGCGTAACGTAAGCATAACAGGTCATGTGACTTGTTAATAAAACTTTTCATTGGTTCATTTTACTTTTGTTAATTTAATGATGAAAAGCTTGGTCATATGACCTAAAAATTACGCTTTTTATTGTTTTCGAACAATATTTTTTTTTCAAACATATGTTATAATATTCCAGGCTAATGTACTTTCCCGGAAAATTTACAACTGTCTTGCAAGTAAAATATATTCCTTTTTCGAGAAAAAGGGCGTTTCTTCCTTCCATGACGGAGCCGTTGAGTAAAAGAGATTCGGCCTGCTGTCTTAGTCGCCGATACGCCTGATTATCAGATTCTTATCGATCACTTTATGTTGCAGACATGAAAAACACAACTGCCCTTGACCATTTATCTTTACTGCGTTCCTACATATTATACCTTTTATCCGTCATGTAATTGGACTGCTTTATTTCACTTGCCTTTTACTGATTCGAAAACAGTGACTAAAAGTAAAAACTTTACCAATGTAAATACTACTACCGTGTTTTGTTTTAAAAACCTTTATTGTGAAAATGTCAGTATACAAATACGGGCCTATAACCACGTGGGCCGGCCACGGAGCAAACTGAAATCGTATATGATGAGGAGACATTTACACTGTAGAGGAACGTAACGAGCGGGCCATTAGGTTGCAAGAACTAAGGTGTCTAACAGTTGCGGAATCGGTGGACATACATTTTGTAATTAAAATAGGACAGGGCCACTTACAATAACATTTTCTAGATATACATTTGCGGGCAAGGAGTTACGAGTCCCATTTATACCGGCGCCATTTTGGGCGAGGCCGGGCAGGTCCAATATATAGTCAAAATGTCTCCACCAACCATCGGCCAGACCAGAACCCCTTTCGGCCCTTTATGCTACAAGATGGTGTCTTCCATTCAGAAAATATTGTTGGCAGCATTTTGAAAGGAAACAGAAACAGCCGTTCTCCTAGTGAGTTTCACATTGTTACATTTAGGAAGAATGTTGAAGAGTAGTATGTGGAAAATCTGAAGCCATTTTTCTACAAACTCTCAATCAGACTTGGATGGAAAAAAAAAACCTGAAGAATGTACAAACTGAAAACCAATTTTTGTCTGTATAGCATCAACAGTAACGCTTGAGTCAGCTTTGTGTCAAGCCGCCATTTTCATTCAATCAATAGCGTCCCCCTGCACACATTTAGGGACCTGGTCGTGTCTTCAGATGAAACGGATTGTAGGAAAAGAAGCAGAAAGGAAAAGGAAAAAAGTTCCGCCGGACCTCGGGAGCCGGCCGCCCATGTCATGTGCGACCTTTGGCCACACCAGGGCAATAGTGAAGCTGCAGCAGGTGCAAATAAGCTTCAGACAGTCTTACAAGCACTGCTCAGAACTCTCAACTGAGGCACTCAACATCCAGGACTTGCCATTCGGATCTTGGCGCCTTGTGCTGGTTCCGACCTATTCACACATCGGTCCACTACTGACATCACCTCATAAGCCAACGGGGCACCCCACGCCGACTTTCGGCGCAGCATTGTAGGATGGCCACACCAGTGCGGCAACTTGCTGGACACAACATCGGGGCCATCCAGATCTCGGCGCGTTCGACTCACTGTACCGCAACAGTGACCGCAACTCAGCTGGACACGCCGTCTTTCGGCGCAGCATTGTAGGATGGCCACACCAGTGCGGCAATTTGCTGGACACCACCTCGGTGCCATCCGGATCTCGGCGCGTTCGAGTCACTGTACCGCAACAGTGACCGCAACTCAGCTGGACACGCCGTCTTTCGGCGCAGCATTGTAGGATGGCCACACCAGTGCGGCAATTTGCTGGACACCACCTCGGTGCCATCCGGATCTCGGCGCGTTCGAGTCACTGTACCGCAACAGTGACCGCAACTCAGCTGGACACGCCATCTTTCGGCGCAGCATTGTAGGATGGCCACACCAGTGCGGCAATTTGCTGGACACCACCTCGGTGCCATCCGGATCTCGGCGCGTTCGAGTCACTGTACCGCAACAGTGACCGCAACTCAGCTGGACACGCCGTCTTTCGGCGCAGCATTGTAGGATGGCCACACCAGTGTGGCAATTTGCTGGACACCACCTCGGTACCATCCGGATCTCGGCCCGTTGTGCTGCCTTCGGCCTATTCGCACATCGGTCCGCTACTGACGCCGCCTCACGTGCCAACGGATTTTCTACGCTTTTTGTAGCCCTATGCCGCATAACAGGTCATGTGACTTGTTTATAAAACTTTTCATTGGTTCATTTTACTTTTGGTTTCCTAAAGATGGAAGGCTTGGTCATATGACCTAAAAATAACACTTTTCATTGGTTTAGAAAATTTTTTTTTCCCAAACGATGAAAGCCCCACCTTGTTTCTGGATCATTCAGACTGAAGCTGGCGTCAGCATGAGAGCACCACCATCTCGTGGCTCCGTCGTGGTCATTCCGCGAGCAATCATGGCAGCCGCTCCCCACCGGAAGCCTGCGGGAGTCGGGGGCCCCCAAGACTTTTGTAGAATCTTCACGGCTGAGGGGACGCTTTTTCGAGAATGGAGCCCAAGCCCTAGCAGGCAAGCGTCCGAGTTCCAAGGTGTCCCAGGGCCATTTCAGTGGACCAGGCCCAAAACCGAGGAGCCGTCCGCCATTTTAAGAGCCATGTGGCAGCCGCCTATCGCTGCACTGCAAGAGTGGGAGCAACTCAACAACATGGTGAGCGAGACGCTGTAGCCGCAAGAGCGGGCGCAACTCAGCTAGATGGCCGCCACCTGGGGAGGCCCGTTCACGCCGCCTCCCCCACCCTCGGGCCGCCGCACGCCAATTTTCGGAGCAGCATTGTAGGATACCAAAACCAGTGCGGCAGTTTACTGGACATCACCTGGGTGCCTGTCGTACATGTTGTGTCAGCCATGTGACACTGGACACAGTCCCATCAACATCTCAACGCGTTCTGCTGCCTTGGGACTATTCGCACAACAGACCGCTACTGACGAGGCCTCCCCCCGCACCACCCGGGACGCCCCACGCTGTTTTTCTGTGCTGCATTGTAGGATCCCAAAACCAGTGCGGCACCCAGGCGACATCACCTGGGTGCCGTCCAGAACTCTGCACGTTGTGCTGCCTTGGGACTATTCGCACAAAAGACAGCTTCTAACCATTGTTGCTTTTTGTGTTGAAAAATGTTTAAATGTTTTTAGTTTTTGTTCCGTTCGTTATAGTTAATAGTTAATAAAGTTTTATAATCTTACTTTGTTGGAGTGTTATCTATTTTTTTAAAAACGGGTGAATGGGGCCTTGAATCGGGTTATTGTCATGTGTGGGCTTTGGAAGTGTGCTGCTGCAGGATCGGACATTTCAAACTCAAATGCACGTTCTTTTTCTTACCTTTCCGAAGCATGGAGCGCAATAGCAGGCAGAGAAAGGGTGATGCACGTGTTGAACACTACCTGACCTGGCAAGTTGCTGGCAGTGCCCCCCCGCCCGCTCCTGAAAGAGGGCACACACACACCGCCGCCCCGAGTACTTCACAAATCTTTAAAAGACCATGCGCTTGTTCATGAGGCTTAAATGGTTTATCACCTCTTCTAGAACCCCTGCATCGACCCTCTGACGTTTCCTGGAAAAATTACCATGTAACACAATACCAAGCCCTGTCAGCTGAAACCCCCAAGGAATCGTGGGGCATATTATCAAGGGGGTTTATCTCCGCTTTTTTGGCTTTAAAAGCCATGAAAGCGGAGATAAAATTATCTCCCTATTACCAAGCTGTCGCTAACACCAGTTAGTGACAGCTAAAAGGAGATAGCGACCATCTTGGGCCCCGCTTTGCATGTCAGTGATACTTATCACTAATGACATGCAAAGTGACGTGCCAAGATGTTAGCGACTGGAAACAGTCCCTAACATCGCTATCTTCTATTACCAACTTTTGGAGATTTTCGCGCTAAGCGCGAATATCTCCAAAATCTAACACCTGCCCTGAGCAGTTCTTAGCCATGTTATCCAATGGGAGGTGGATAACATGGCTAAGAGCATTTGCTCGATAATACATGAATATCGCTGACTTTTCTGCGATAATAGCAAGGTTTATCTGCGATAAAAATCGCCGATGTGCGGCGATAATTTTTGTCTCTAAACAAGTTAGAGACAAAAATGATCGCTAGTTGTTCGTAATATGCCCCCGGGTTTTTGCTTGCAGAAATCGGGAGGCGGGAGACTAGCACTGAAATCAGTAGTCACACGCCTGAATCGGGAGGGTTGGCATGTCTGAATTCTCTACAGCTGGGGCCATAAACTACATCCGCAGGGGTAGGTGATAGCCTGGGACCAGCCTGGCATCTAAAATGGCTGCCGTGCACGACAAAATTGTGGCATTGGAAAAAAGGCAAGATGGCGCAGCCGCTGGAAGAGATGTATCAACATATATCAGCCTCCTCAGCCACCCTCAGGAAACATAGGGGATTAGGATACGTCTCCCGCACCCCCTTATACCTAGTAATTTAATTAACGAAGCACAAAATGGCGAATTCCCGTTTCGCTACCAGTTTGCGGCCCAGTTCGCGGCCCGTGAAGCGCTTCTACCGTGAAAAATCATTTTTTTTTCTTTTCCCCACGGGACCCTTTAATAACCCCAACAACATTCCTAGGGGGTCAAGAGGGGGATACCTTGCCCCCTTTCATTAAATTCCCCCTTAGTTTTTCACCTCTTCTTCTCTCTCGATCCTACCGAGAGACAAGATGGCGGCCGCTCCGGACTGTCACGCAGCAAAAAAAAAAAAAGCTCACGCACAGCCGCTGGAAGAGATGTATCAACATATATCAGCCTCCTCAGCCACCCTCAGGAAACATAGGGGATTAGGATACGTCTCCCGCACCCCCTTATACCTAGTAATTTAATTAACGAAGCACAAAATGGCGAATTCCCGTTTCGCTACCAGTTTGCGGCCCAGTTCGCGGCCCGTGAAGCGCTTCTACCGTGAAAAATCATTTTTTTTTTCTTTTCCCCACGGGACCCTTTAATAACCCCAACAACATTCCTAGGGGGTCAAGAGGGGGATACCTTGCCCCCTTTCATTAAATTCCCCTTTCGTTTTTCACCTCTTCTTCTCTCTCGATCCTACCGAGAGACAAGATGGCGGCCGCTCCGGACTGTTTAGAATGTTGACAGACACCGGAGAGCCAATCAGCTTTCTGCGCGCAAAGTTCCGAAACGCGAAAAGTAAGCGGACCGGATCGCTGCCCAGAGCGCTGTTACAGATATATATCTTGATTTAAACGTTAATTTCTCAAAATCCACTGAAGCACATATATTGAGACCTAGCAAAGGCACATCGGGTTAACAGTCCCTACAATTTTGCCAAGTTTCGTGCAAATCCATTCAGCCGTTCGAGCTAAAAGTGAGTCCAACCGCCCTATGGAAAACTCAATGTAAAAAACGCGTTTTGGGACCCCCCTTTTTTCTCAGCCCCCCCTTGACGAAACCCCACCAAATTTTCAGGGGCTGCTCAGAAACAAAATGTGCCATTTTCCTGAAAATTTCAGCCGATTCCGTCCACAAACGCCAAAGTTATTAGACATAGAATTTTCAGAAATCCCATAGGGAATTAATCCTAACTATATATACCTACTGGCGATAGCCAGTAGGTAATATATATATATATATATATATATATATATATATATATATATATATATATATATATATATATATATATATATATATATATATATATATATATATATATATATATATATATATACATATATACTTTATGCCCTCTATAGCTTAATATTGGCTCTGGCAGCCAGTGTATTTTGAATATATTCATGTACATACCAGGCAGAGACGTTTTAAGGCATGGGCAAAGTGGGCTCAGGCCCAAGGCCCCAGCCTTCCAGGGGGCCCCTCATAGATATGGCTCTGTTCTTCACTCAGTCCTGCCCTGATGTCCTTGAATGATTTTTAAACATAGATTTTTCTCAACACCATTTTCCTGTAATTTACTTTTCATACGGGTAATTTGTGGGAGTCTATGACAGACATTTTGCAGAGAAATGTTATGTTTGTTTTTCATTGTTCGTGCTCTCCATGCCACTGGAGTCAGGCTATCCTGGCTGATGAGGGCTGAAAGCCCGAAACCGGTCCTAGGATGATGTTTCCAGTCCAGGGAGGACCTGACCTGGTAGTTCGGGCTGGACTGTTCCCATTGGGCGCAGGGTCAAGACTGATTTGCAAATGGCTGGGTCCAAACTGGAATGGCATGGTGAGCAAAAACACAATGGATTTAGGCCCATATCTCTGTACTTGCGTGAATGTATGACATTGTTCTGCATTCTGTCCATCAATTGTTCTTTTTGTATTTGTCACCCCGAGTGGGACGGGTATGCCCAGACGTGGGTCCCCTGCTCTCCATGCCACTGGAGTCAAGCTATCCTGGCTGATGAGGGCTGAACACCCGAAACTGGTCCTAGGATGCTGGTTTCCCGTCCAGGGAATATCTGGCCTGGCAATTCGGGCTGGACTGTTCCCATTTGTCGCATGGTCAAGATTGATTTGCATATGGTTGGGTCCAAACTGGAATGGCATGGTGAGCAAAAAAGCGATGGATTTAGGCCCAGATCTCTGTACTGGGGTGAATGTATGACATTGTTCTGCATTCTGTCTATCAATTGTTCTTTTTGCATTTGTTTTTCAAAACCATGCAACATCCATAAAAAAAGTTCCTTTTAGATCAAAACAGGACCTCACATATAACAAATTGCAGTGGGTCGAAGACATTATTAGTGAGAAGCTTCTGTATTACAATATTGAAAAAACTCATCACATTTGGACCAGCCTGCCTGTACATTGTCAGGGACCCGGCCAAAGAGGGCATGAAAAAGCTGAAAATGGATCATAAATTCATAGCTATTCCGAATAGGGACCCCCAAATGTGTTTGCTTCAGGGTCCCGAAACTCCTTTAGATGTCCCCGGCACCAGGCTTAAAGCAGAGAGACACTAGTGCAAGCAAACGCGCGTGACGTGTTCATTTTGGAGGGAGCGTTTGGCAAGAGTCAAACGCCTGTCGCTTCAGTTTCCAGCCCTTCCGTTTGCATCACGTTGTGACCTACACGTTTAGTTACGTGTTTTGTGGTCGAACAACAGGTTTTGTTGTGCTTTTAGACCAAATACTCTCTCCCCCGCTCCGAAACTACAGTACAGGTGGACAGGGTTTCAGAAACAATATCCCTGGGTTGGCGGAAGCCTCCGGGCCATGGTGAACGCCCGTCGACGTGTTTCCTGTCTGAGTTTCCTACAGTTTGTTCAAGCACTGCGATCAGAAAGAGATGTTCTTACCACAAATGTATGCTTGCAAGTTAAACAGAGTTAAGAAGGGAAGAAGCGAGGAATTTAAATGAGCGAGTCACTGTGGCCTTTTGTCCTTCCAGCTATAAATTGGCCATGAAGTTACACCGCCCTCTAGCGAACGGCCGCAGTATCTACTTGGCATTTTTTTACTGAGTGCACACAAACAAACCCACTGAATGAATCGCTTGACTGCTGACGTTCGGAGCTATTTATTTTTACATCACTGCTTAGGAGCACAGCTTGCATCTTTAGAAATAACGCTCAATTAAATAGTTTTATTTCACAAAAGATTGAAGTACTGTAGAGTCCCTGTTATTTAGAATAAAGTGGGACATTGGCACATTCACAATGCACAAATACTTAGTGCAGAAATTGAGTAGGAGCGAGAGACTTGGGCCAATACGCCTTGGTTGTGTAAAAAAAGAATGTTTAACTTTTCGTTGTATTTATAGCTGTTTTTGTAGCGTCCAGAAACAAAACAGCTGTGTCTAGGCGAGTTCAGATATTGAATGATAATCATTTCTTGATTCTCAGAGGGATGAAAGGTGGAGTTTGTCATGTCAGGTTTTGAACCTGTGCTATGCACAGCTTTAGGGACTGAAGTTAGCCGCACACAATTGCACGTGACTGAACTGTTTATGTCGCGACTGCACATTGGTCCACAACTTAAAGGTGGAGACAATGGTGGGAATCACTATATAATGTTTGAATAGGCTCGGGCTGAATAACAAAATGAGCATTCTTCTCATAAAGCATAACTTTATCCGACTTTCATGGGCAAATGCCTTGTTCTCCAAGTTGGCACACTTGTTCCAATAAAGAGGCAGCCAGTAAGAAAACTGATCTAGAATAGTTTTTTTAAAGGCAAACTTTAAGCTATCTTGAAAACACTGTCTAATATATGGACTCAAGAGATATTTTCATTTCCAAGATTCGTAATTATATACGACCCTTTTTCAAGTGGTGCTGCAGAAAGGACGCTTGAGGAGACAGCTGACATTCATATACAAGGCCCAATTCAAAAAAAAAAAAAAAGTTTCTGCATGAAGTTAAACTCAGATGCACAAAAATCCATCTGAGATTGGGAAATTTCCAAACTTGACTCAAAGAAGCAGAATTTGTAGATTTGCACCCTCCCAATGGCATTTGCCAAAGGGAAAAAATTCACGAGTAGAGAGTTTTCACAATCACGGATTTAGAATTGGGGCCGGTTTGGGGCCATTCCTTGGTGGGCGTATCTGCAAAAGTAAGTTTGCAACTATTCTCATATCCCATGCTGGTAGTTTACTCACTTAAAACACTTCGGATTTCTTCTGTCAGTGGCTCGAGTAAGTGCATTCCTAGGGTGGGGAAGTGGAGGCAACACCAACATATTTAATGCAGGTGTTAGGTAAGAGCTTTCTCCACAGGAAAATCTATTTGCCCTTTGGAGAAACAAAAAATAGACATTCAGAACTGTTTCCAAGGGTTGCAGTCTAGTATATCGAGTAGGGACTATTGTGATAACTAATATCATAGATAAAATATCAAGGACCAACCAGTGCTTAATTTGAGCCGGAGCTTTCAGGTGCTGAGCACCTGCACTTAATTGGTGTCCGGTGCTCGGCACCGGCACCTAATCGTCAACACTACATTTAGGGCAGGCTGCCACAAGGTGGCGCTGCTCATGTAATTTAGAGATGAGCAGTTTATCAGTTGTTTAGGAAAACAATGTACTTTAAAAAATAACTAATACCTGCCTCCCCAGCCATTCCTTTAGCTGTGGGGACCTGGAATAATCTGAACTGTCGCATTTACATGCGAGAGATGGTTAGTAGAAGTTTTGGCAGTGATGACAGGGGCAATGAGTGGTGCAAGCTGCAGTGGCTTCCTGGTCAGAGACCTGGCACTTAATATTTTACAAATTAAGCACTGGGACCAACATACTGAAATGTAAGAGGACATAGGGAAGTACAGGTTTGAACTTCTTTACTCCACCTTTATGTACCTTGATGACATATATGTATAAAAAAAAATCTACATATACTTACCTGACCCTGTTGAAGGCTATGGCTGAAACGTGTTGGTCTCATGTCTGCAACCGATGGTAAAAATTTTAATTTAATGTAATCATAATAGTGAGGCAATAGGGTATTACTGTAAAACAAATGCAGTACTTCCACTTGTAATGTGTTAAAATACCTTCATGCGATCGCCTCCCCTTCGCCAGGGAAGAAAGCACAAAGGAGATAGCCTTCCTCACACAACCAGACTCCAAATACCACGCCCCTCTTCAAAAGTGTAACATGTGTAAACATGCACTTCAAAAACACATTTTACAAAACCAAAGGCACTGATTCGCAAAGCAGAGAACCCAAAGTATAACTCAAGTCAAAATAACTGTATTAGATTTGACAAAGCAAATCATAAAAGTACAATAAAACAATTCAGTATCATTAAAATCATTTCACAATATTACAGGAAAAAACAAATATCATGAATGAGAGTAAAACACCCCTGCTAAAAACCATGATAAATAACAAAAGTAGAACTCATTTACTACACTTTTTTGTACTCTTACATTCCATTATAAATTGGCCACAAAAATCTAATGGGAATGAAATGAGAATATTCAAGTAATATTTGTATACAGCTGGTACAAATAGAAGGGACTGTGCCCTCTAAGTACCTTTACTAACATTTCGGGGATGGTTTACTAAGGCGTGTGAGAGTATGTAAAATAGTACTCCCATGCTATGACTTTCTGTACCCGTAAATGCTTTTGTGAATTGGCCCCATAGACTACAAACAAATTGTCTACCAGCATCTCAAAATACCCCAAACAAAAGGTTTGAGTTAGGGCTAAAACAACTGTAAATTGATTGCTCCATAAATGCTAGTACCGTAGAAAAATAATGAATTAACCTAGTCCTAAAATATGTGGGGTCATTCTGGTTTGATGTTGGAATCAAGTCAGAACCATTTTTGTGGGTAAATATTTATTTAAGACCGATATTTTGATCGACTTGGAAAATATTGTATTCCACTGTACAATCTTAGATGGAGCCCTTCAAAAGGACACTGTTGGTTTCCAATTATCTGAGATTTTTTAGAATCCCTGCCCTTGCCAGCATGCAGTACTCGGACAACGCAACTTGAAATGCTCCTGTCTGCTCTGTATAGTGCACATACGCTGTATTTGTGTAAGCGAAACTAGACAAAAGGCCATCGACAGGGACCTGCAGGGTCTCTGCAGAGGTTTGGTTGAGGTGTGGACAGAGGTGGGTGGTGGGCTTCGAGAGGGGAAGCGTATACTATTTACTGAGGGCCTGATTCATAAAGGGGCTCCAAATTCGTGGTGTAGGCTTTGCAGTCGTGGCAGGGGTCCCACACTCATGGTGGGACCTCTGCATTGCAGTTTCTCACTCACTGTGGCGGTCCAGCCACGAGTGCGGGCCCGCCGCCACCACTGCAAGTTCTCTGCCATTAGTGCGGCGCCCAGTGTTTATAAAAAAATAAGTGCCAGCGCTCTCGTTAGGAGGCAGCCTGCATCAGCCCATTTCTCCTGTTAGCGCCGCCTAAAACAGAACCAACTACTAACTGTGAAAGTGGTAGAGGATGTGGAGAAATGGCCATTGCTGCAAACTTCGGAGCTGTGGAGCCAGCTTTGACTCTTGGCGTCGACTCAAAATCCTGTATTTCTGGGCAAATCTTTAAATCTCCCTGTAAATGAATGCGTCCTTAACTGGCGCCCATCAAAAGTGCCATTGTTGATGATTAAGTGCCGGTGCTAAGCACTGGAAACCACTGGCTCAAATTAAGCACTAGCAGCACCACCACCAGGAGTGCAGAGGCCCTTTGTGAATCAGGTCCTGTGTTCTGATGTAGTGTTCTTTAAAGAGGTGTGTTTTCTGCTAAACTGAAGAAGGGTATGGGGCAGCCCTAAAGTACACGGGATGTACTCTCTGCACGCCCCTGTTGGTAACACTCCTCTCTTTCCTAGGCCCTGGTGACATTTCTAATGTTTTTTGTTTAGTGTGAGTAGAGGATCCATATCCCCACAATGCAGATAAACACATATCTAAATGAAATACTTCATGGATGATATTCATTTTTTATGCCTTGGATTTCCAGTGTCTGCTGGGTGGAATAAGGGGTAGCTAATGTATTGAATAGATAAGGATGGATGAAAGATATGTGGCTCGGTTCCTAGGAGTGTTGCCATGGGAAGAAAGATCACATTGTTCAGCGTGATAAACAGTGGTGTGATTGGCAGAATCCTCCAGTTACCGTGGAGCATCACTGTTAAATGAGTGATGAATACTACAACAAGGATACATCATTTCCTTATCATTTCAGTCTAGTGGTGTTCCAGTAGCATCTTTATCTTTTCTTACAAATCTGTGCTGTACGGGTTCTATCTGATAGTCAAGGGGATGTTACGAGAAAATAATGTTTGTTCATCATAAGCTTTGTGAAAATGTACTTTATAAGGCTTCCCTCTAGTTGTAGCATTTGGAGGAGTGGGTGGCGTTCAATCTCTTATTTCCCAGTTCCAGAGGTCACCTTTCAGTCCTTTTCCCATGTTCTTTAAATGTTTGGGGACCCTCTCTCCCTTCTATTTTGACTCTTGATAGTATGTTGCTTCCTAATTATGCACCCTTCCTCCTGTCCCACTCTTTTGTCATTTTGCCATAGTCGAATTTCAAAACAATGTTTCTAGTTTTAAAATAAACTTTTTATTGCACACTGGAAACATAAGCTAACAAAATATTGATTGATATAATTTTCGTGTTTTTGTCACTCAATGCCTGTCAATCACTAAATTTAGATTATAACTGACATACCATGTATTCAGTGAATGTCTGACGTTTGGGATTTTTTTTAAAACATCTCAGAATCTTCATTTGATCATTATTATTCCTCTTAAGCTGCTACAGGAGGCCTAAGAGCAAGGAGGACTCATCTCCCTCCTTCAGGCAGCACCGGACAGGCCATTTATGCCACCAGGCATTTCCCCAGGTGGGCTGCAGATCAGATTAGATTAGTGACTACTAAGGCGGAGGAGCGTCGCAGCTTTGCTAGGCGGGCGGGCTGCTCTGCTCTCAGTTGCCCACTCCAAGTGCGCAATGACTGTTTGGCCAGCTCTATAGGGCCGGTCAAACAGTCATGCGCACTTCGCATGTGCTGAATGCCGGCTGCGTTATAGCCTGCATGGAGAACATGGCAAGCCCCCCATTCCACGGCGCTCAGACCATTCACAACGCTGCATTGCAGTGCTGTGATTGGCTTAGGGGAGGGAGCCTGGCAGCTTCCTGTTCTGGCCCGGAGAGACTAGGACGACATGGGAGAGAGCGGGAGAGCTACCAGGAGGTACGTTGTTTTCTTTTTAGAGATATCAGCCGCCAGTTATAGTGACTCCAAAATATTAACTGCTACTATATAGTCATCGTAAGTATATGTAGAGAATTATAGATTTACTATTCTAACTCCAGATCTACTGATCTTGATGATATAGTGCAGGTCTGTATTGTGGAGTCATTTATGTGCAGCACAATTAAAAAAATTCTATTTATTGGTAGCACACCTCCATGCCCATCTCCATAGTCTAAATGCATAATATCATTCTTCCACTAGCCCAAGCTACTAAAAATTGATGCAAGAGGTTTAGGACAGTAGCTGCAGTGAAATGCTCTGCTAAAAGCATCTAAGAATAACTAGAACAACAACACAACTTAACTCATATATAGAAATGGAAGAAGCACTGGGATGGCAGGTCCTCAGAATCACTCAATTATAAACATGTGAGAAACACTAGATTGCCATCACCACTTGAGGCATAAACTCTACAAAAAGAAGGCAAGTATTTTCAGCACCCCAGAATCCCTTCTTTATGAAAATAGAAAAACGACTTTAGTGGTGGCTTCCTACAAACCTTGGACCAAATCAGGAAAAGAACAATCAGATTGCATTATATATCACTTGTCACTGAAGCTCAAAAGTACAAACCAAAACAGCCACATAGTAAGAATGAACCCTGTGTCTTTGCTATCCATTGGTTTTATTTATGGTCAGTATCATCAGAGCAAAGAAGGATTTAAACATCACCCTAAACAACGCGCCCTGATGCTAGCCATTTATGACTACTGTGTTTGTGTGTTGGCATATGTAGAGCGCAAACCTAGCCCAAGATCAACGAATCGCTGAACAGGGGGCAGGGCCAATGGGAAGATGCAATTGTTGGGAGAAGGTCAAGGATAAACTGACATGGTGCTTCATGAAGAGGTGTGCCTTTTATTATTTTCTAAATTTTAGGATCATTGGTGCTGATTTGAGGTTGATAGGGATGCTATTACAGATCCTAGGAGCATGGACGCCGAGACGCCCACGGGCATTTGTTCGCGCTTAATTAAATGTCATAAAATAAATAAAATGGACAAAGAAGGCTTGCATTCTGGTATTTTCCTTCATGCAATGTTTTGTCTCCTGTCCAGAAATATCCAGGCTTTTGTACTGCCATTGTCCACCAGATGGTAAGCTGTTGTCTTGTTCTTGAGGGCGTTTTAATGAATGCACCTCATCCTGAGGATGATCTGAGTTGGGATTGTGAGTCTAGTACGTTTAACATAGGCGCTAAAGCACACAGAGAGGCAACACAATATATTACAAAAATACACAAGTATGCAACAGGTAACTCAATCCAGACTTTTCAATAATGTGAAATATGTTCTGTTTAATAGATTCTTGCATCATTCATTGCATTAGATGATTGGATAAAGCAGCAAACAATACAGCCAATGCGTTTCGCCCCAATGGGTCTTCCTCAGGGCAGTTATTAGAATCCTCCAGTCTTATGGTGATCACCAATGTTACAGGATCACTAAATCTTATACTTAACGCCAGTATATAATCTCTGTTCTGAAACCAGCAGTAATCACGGAAAAATCATCAGTTTCTCCCACACTTTCATTTAGTAGTCCACAATTGCTTAAGAAGCCTCGAATCCTTAGATTGTATATCATAATCCAAATTCAATTATCTCTTGTTCACTTTGATAGGTGACTCTCCATGTATTGAAAGTTACTTCATTTAGGGCCCCAGTGCGACGCTGTGCTTCTCAGCCAGCCGCCAGGCTTTGAAAATTCCACGGGCTTAAAGTCCACCACCCTGACAGAAGTTCTTCCTTCCTATGTAGAGATGGCCACCATCATAGCAGTCACCTCTGTCCATTGAAAGGAACTGCTGTCATAGTGGTTCCACGCAAGATCCAAAAATGTGAGGGACGACTGTTGTTGGTTTTAATGGCCACCCACCAAAGTTTTAAAAATTTTCTTGTTTTTTTTTAACCATAAACCTCCAAAAGTAGGAGTTTGTTATTGAAAAAAAAGGAAAAACAATGACTCCTGAACCCTGTGAGTTTTCTCCTAGGAGAAATAGCTACAATTTCTGGTGCCAAGCTGTCTTGTTCTTCCTTGTAAAATGTTGCTTAAATGTGAGCTCTGCACCGAGGGTGAATCCCAGTGATTTTGCATAGTCGATCAGCGGGGGCGAAGCCTGGTAGGTTTAAGTTGGAGAGACAGGCTTGAGTCTGTGGTTGTTCGGTGCTGTTGGCAAACAGGAAAAATTCAATCTTTGTGGGGTTTACACCCAGGAAATTAGTGAACACCCAAAACTGATTGAGTAATGGCAGGATTTCAGTCTCTGTAGGTCATTGGTTTGGGAATTCTGGAAATGTTTCTTGGCAGTGGGGAAGTGAAGGAGGATGGATGAAAGTGAGGGGACCATGGAAGAGGTAATAATGCTGGATCTGATTTTGTTGATCTTCTTGGCGAAGAAAAGGTTGATGGCATTGCCTTTGTCAACTGAATCACGGACGGTGAGTTTTGAGATACGATTGGTGCAATTTTTTACATCTTTGAAGAAGGCTTCGCTTCTGTTTGTTGCCTCACTGATAGTGGTCTTGCAGCAAGAGACTTTAGCTGTGATAGTAAAGGATTGGTGTTTAGAGTGGAGTGTTTTGAGTAGGGTGAGGTCATCTGGGAGTTCTGATCTTCTCCATTTTGTTTTCTGCTGTCATTTAGTATATTTATAAACGAGGGTGCTGCGGACTTTGGCATAGTGGGTCGGGTTTTCAGTGGAGCATAGCAATCAAAATGAGTTCCGATAGTGGTGATTTAGATGTAACTTTGCCCCACCGTTCGCAGTGTAGAGCTGGTGCACATACGACATTTGAGCCGAACAATTAGTTCAAAATATTTTTACGCCGCCCATTTCAGTGTAAAACTCCCTTGAGTCAGGGGCGTAGCTTGGCCAGGAAGATTGGAGGGGGGTGAGCTTCATATTTTCCATCAATAAGGCTGGCATATAATGTTGAAATACATTGTACGACAAGCAGTAGGGTGCATGCGAGGGGGCAGAGGGGCAGTGGGAAGGAAGAGGAATGCGAATTGGTAGGAGTTCTAAGAGAGACAACACAATATTGTGAGAAAGAGAGTGTGTGTGTTTTATGTCTGTGTATATGTAAATATTCCTGATGAAATCCGACTGACATCTCGCAATACCCGACTGAAGCACCTGTACCCAACTACTTATCAGAAAATACATTTATTGGTAGGGGGAGTGTAACACCCCAACCCCGCCCCCTAAAGCTACACCCCTGCCTTTGGTCACTGTGCGCTGTTGGCTGGTTGGTACAAATGAAAGTGCGAAATTTAACCAGAGCTGATGCCTAACTGTGTACCAATAATTCATTTATTTAACCTAACGCTTGGTATATGCCAACCATGCATGAAGCCACCAGGAACACTCAGAAGTAAGGTGTAACCTAACATAAGTATTTATAACGCACACTTATGGTGTCAAGACACGGAATAACAGATGTTTATTGTTACCCAACTAAATGGTACTCCTTTTATCGATCTCAGACAGATGAAAGGCTGTATGGACCAGCCAGGATTTGAACCTGTGACCATGGGATTCAACACAGGCCCCTACGTGGACACGTTGGTCCACTAAGCCACACCAGCCCCATGTAGGCTGTAAAACTCATTTACACAAAAAAGTATTTTTTTTGCTTGGTCTTGAGTCAGTTTGCACTGCTGCAAAATAATCTCTGTTGCCCCCTATAAAAACCAGGTTCCAACATTCGTCTCTTCACAAAAGAGCCACGTGACTCACTCTAAGAGGCTTTATTTAGTGCAAGGACAGGCTCACGAACGATAGGACGAGGATCAATCGTGTTGTGAAAGTTGTCAACGCCGAGAGGGCTTTTTAGATCGGGCCCCTCATGTGAGTTTCATCGTCAGTTTCAAAGGAACCTATTTCAGACTTTCATTTTTCCCCCCTTCTCTGTCCATGTTATGAGCGAACTGCTCCAGACAGGCTTTCATTTAAAATAACCATCTAATTGAAAGCCTTTCAGTAACTTTATACCCGGCGTAACTGTTACCTGCCAGGAAGGCCCGGGTGCTTGTAGCACTTGACATCAGCCCTTGGACAGGTTACACCGGCTCTGGGGGCAGCTGTTAGAAGCGGGCTCAGCCTGCGAGGCAGAGCCGGCCGCGGGAGAAAACGACCGCATTAAGCTGTCAGCATTAGGCTAAACTTTCAGTCCGGTCCGGCCGTCCAAGGGCCTTCTTTCTTCTTCCTCTGGGGAGGCGAAATCGATATGTTGTGAGACAGCGGAGGTGTCAAATAAAAAAAGAATAAAAAAACATGTCCATTCGAACGGGGGGAAATAAAACACAATTGTTATAAAATAGGTGAGGTCTCTTGAAATGTTCAAAATGTATTAAAGAATGGTGATAGGTAAATTTGGGTTACCCAAATTAAGGACTGGGTAGGGTTTGGGTTACATTCTCTCCTGGGTCTTTTGATTTCGTTCAAAAAATCTGCCTCTTCTTTACACCAAAAATAAACTAATTTGTTTCGCAAATGTTTTTGTTGGCAAACAAACCAATTCTTTAAAGATGCAAACTAACCCTTTTTCTTAAAAATCTAAAAGTTTTACAAAGAAATCAATACTTGAAAACTTCTCTAATTTGAAAAAAAAATGATTTGTGCATTTGATATTCAAAAATCGACATTTGGATAAAATAAATCTCTAATTTGAAGTGTGCTGAATATGTTTTTTTCTCTGTGAATTGCAATTAGTGAAAAACTAAAATTCTTTCACAAGAACCTACCTGGGACCAATCAACCATATATATTTGGAGAGGTGTAAGGTGTGCCCTCCCTCAAGCGTCTAATGTAGGCATAAATTAGGGAATTTAATGTGCCTAAGAGAATACAACATGGTTCACATTCTTTAAGCACCTCTAAGTAAAATGTAATGAGTGTCCCAGTCAGGGCCAGACTGGGATCCGAAACCATCCCTGGTAAAGAGCTCGGCCAGTGGTGAGGGGCTTTGTGCCACCTTTCGCTTTTGTTGCAGGGAGCCGATATTGCAGCTATGCTACAACCCCCCCCCCCCCTCCCCGGGTCTAAAACTGCTGGTGGCCCACTGGAGAAGCGCCCGGTGCCCGCTATGGCCAGTCCGACCCTGGCCCTGTACATTCTAAGCATTTTAGGATCACCTGTATTGTAAAAATGGCTAACCAACCATTTTACTGAACTTCAGTTAAGAAGGTGTTGACAATTGATTTAAAAAATATCTCTTGACCTCATACTGGGATCTTTGGCAAACCATTTTAACTACATGAACTCGAGTTCCCTCATTTGTCAGAGACATAAGTGTTGTAAATAAACCACTACCCTCATGAGTTCTAGCCGGGGTTCAGGCACGAATACCGGTAATATAAATCTCACGGGCAAAGAAAAGAGAGGAGATCTTAAATTCTCTGGATTAGAACCAATAAAACATTATCAGCCTGATTCATCATTGGGAAGTTTTGCGAGTCTGAAATAGCGATTCATAAGGAATCGCTATTCCAGACTCGCAAAACGGGATTCATGTAGGAATAGCAATATTTTTTGCGATTCCTACTGATTCCTTATTTGCGATTAGCTAATTGCTAATCGCAAATAAGGAATAACTCCCCATTCATTCCTATGGGCCAAAAGGCCCATAGGAATGAATGGGGAGTATTCCTTATTTGCGATTAGCAATTTGCTAATCGCAAATAAGATAGCGATTTAAAGGGTGCCAGGGGTGTCCAAAGGACACCCTGTAGCACCCCTTAAATGCTAATTTAAACAGGTGTTGCGCACACACATGTCCAAAGGATATGTGTGTGTGCAACATGCAACTCAAAAAAATGCTTTTAAAAGCATTTTTCTGAGTTTTCGCTATTTACCACGAGGTTTGACCTTGCGGTAAATAGCGGCCCGAAATTGCGATTTCGCAATTTGAAAATGGATAATGAATTGCATTTAAGGAATCTCAAATAGAGATTCCTTAAATGTAATTCCTCGCAATTTTGCGAATTCGCTATTACCGAGTTTTGCATTTGGGATGATGAATCCCAAATGCAAAAATTGCACTCGCAAAGGGCCAGATTCTGAGAATCTGGCCCTTTGCGAGTGCAATAACCTTTCATGAATCAGGCTGTATGTTTCTTTTAGACCCCTCAGAAGCCTGTGAACCAATGGGCCTTGCCACATTCTAGATGATAAAACAAGGGAAACAGCAATTACGACGTTGGCCGAACTACGCATTTCTTTACCACACATGTTGTTACATGCCTTAGGTAAAGCAGCATTGGACTTTAAAGTCCAACGCTTTCCCTACTGTTGCGCAGACTGGAGTTGGAATTTTAAATTATAATGATCCAAAGTCCAGAACTTTCCCTAAGGTAAGCTGTTGAAAAGACTCGCGTGGTAAAGGAATGCGTGGTTAAGATGCATTCAAAGTTCCTACCGCGTTGTTAAGTCATGCGCAGTTGTATCATCCAACAATAATACAAGCATGAGCAAACATATGCGTGACTTCATTGTAATGTGATCCAGCTTCATCAGTAACCGGTGCTTAAATTGCAACGGAGGTTGCCGGTAGGGGCCACCAGCACTCATTTTTGGGGGCCGGAACTTATTTCTCCTCATCAGACATTTCCTGAAAGGAGTAAACACACTAAGAGGAAAAAAGCAAGACTAAAAAGATGGAAATGCATCACCAAGAGAGAAAGCAGTAACCGGCAAGATTGAGATAAAGGAGCAGAGAGTGCCTAGGAGTGAATTAAAGAGGCTGAGATAGATTCAAGACGACACATCCTTGCAGCATTTAATTGCACCGAGTACGGGCTTCTGAGCAGAACTTTGGGCACAACAAGTAATTCTGTCCCAGGGTGATTATGTATTTCTAAAATAATTTGTGAAATGCATTGATAGTTTTGCCTACCATTTAGGTTTACAAAGAAATTGACTTTTCTCCCAACAGAACCATTGTTGTTTGTATGAACTTTGGGCACCGGCACTCTTTATTTTGCAAATCAAGAACTGTCACTCACCAAACTAAAAAGTGTAATTGGGGGTTCAGCACTTTCATTTAGATATATAAATATTTCTTTAACGGTTTTATATAGCTCTATTTCACCAAACCAACATTAATGCCCTTTACAAAGAACAGTGGTGATATACATACAAGCATAGTAGTAAAACTGGGTGTATGGGGAAAAAAGGAGGATAGTAGGTGTTTTGTGGAGTGTCAGGTGTTTTACGGCATGCCTTAGTAATCTTCCCTATCTGCACTATTGTTTAAAATCTATACACACCCTCCGGCATAGGCCATAGACTTGCATGTAGGATAAATACAAGTGCTGATCGGTGGTTACCAAACCCCGCAAACTGCAGAAGGGTGAGGAAGGCGTAATGAAGATCTCCCATTGATCCGATCTCATTCATAACAGGATGTTATAAAACATAGCAGCACGTTTGCCCTAAGTGGGATGGGTTTGCCCAGACGTGGGTGCCTTGCTTGTTGTGCCACTGGATTTAAGCTAGCCTGGCTGATGAGGGATGATACCCTCGAATCCGGTCCCAGGATGCGTGTGCCCGGTCTGGGGAGGACCTGGCTTGGCAGTATCGGGCTGGACTGCTCCGAGAAGGAGCAGAGTCAAGCCTGATTTGTTTATGGCTGGGTCCAAACTGGGGGTGGCGCAGTGAGCAAAAGAACGATGGGTTTAACCCAGATCTCTTGACAGGGAGTGAATGTTTGATTTCTTCAGCATTCCGTCCATCATTTGTTGCTGCAGAAAGAAATAGAGTCCCTGAGCATAATCAAAACTGAGATAACTTTGTACTTGTGTCTGTAGACAGAACCTCACCTTTTGATTGGTCTCCATACTAGGGCTCGCCTCTGACCACAGCAACTATGATAATACAAATGAAAGTCATTTTTAGTGTTAAATTGTTACTCACATCCTAAGTGAACGCCTGGTCAAAATGTTAATTTGCGCCTGTCCTGCACCAGAAGAACCTCTGATTGATATAATCTGAAGAGCATTAGTTGCAGTTAAGAAGACCCTTGACATCATGACCCCACAACCTGCCATGAAAGTGCTTCACTTGGTCTGATGGAGCCACAAACCATGTTGACATTTCTCTGCACTACCCACAACGCCCAGGCCCAGACTGGCCGTTGCGGGCACCGGGCAAACCCTGGTGCGCCGCAAGGGTGGGGGCCGGTTTTGGGCCCCTGGGGGGCGTTTTTGCATCAAAAACGGCCCTGTAACAAAAACGGCCCAAAACGGGACCCGGAAAAGAGCTCGGTCGCACCCCCAACTTCCTGAACTGCCCCCCCCCCCTTTGGGGCCGGCCGAGCACTTTGCCAGGGCCGGTTTTGGTTCCCAGTCCGGCCCTGACAATGCCTACTGAGCATACATCTGGGGTGCATGCAGAATCTGGTACCCCACTATACTTCTGTCATGCAGTGGCATGGCAAGGTCAGGTGGTACCTTGTGCGGAAAATTTCTTGTCACGCCCGGCTTGACAAATTGTCAAAAATATGTGTTTAAACACATATTTTTGCCATTTTGTCACGCCCCTCAGTGATGACAACCGGGGCGGCCCCCCCCCCGCACCCCCCTTCCTACGCCCCTGCTGTCATGGAGTTACAATTGGCTATGTTACAACAAATCCTTTATTGGGCATTTAATGACAAGGCATGGAGGCAGACCCACTTGAGTACAAGGGCCCAAATACAGAAACTCACCAAGCCCAAGTCTGAGGGTTGAACCTAATCAATTACAGGAGTGGGAGCACACTAAATATCAACACCACCATGCCCAAGTGCATTGTGGTTAATGCAGTTCATTGTAATTATTGGTCCTCGCAAGTAAACATTTTTGCCACCAATGTTAGCGCATCAAATGCTGGACATCTTTGGACACATAGGTGCTTGGCAAATGCCATTTATCAGCAGAGAGTTGTTTTTTTAATTTGGAAGCACTTGTTAAGCTGCTCACATCCCAATATACCCTCAGACACAAACAAATTCAGTGGAAAATTATAATTGTAAGCACTTTGAATGACCACAATTTATGTAGCTCTGTACAAAACCCCAAATGAGCAAATGTGTATTTCAATAGGTGTCTGGAATACCTTAAGAAAAAATCCTGAATTACGCATTGAGCGGATCTTAAACACAGGGCCTTATTTACTATATTTTGACGCATGGCAGCGTAGCAAACCTTCCTGCTGCGTTGATGTGCGTCAAAATAAAAGGGCAGGAATACGCCATATCTTGAAGGCACAGCGCATTCCTGTCCTTCTCCCCTGCGCAAGTGCACAAACAGCAGCTGTGCGCCAACACGGTCACGCTTGCGCCACGGTTCAAGGGTGCCTGCGTTGCAGAGATGATTGTCGGTGTGCAGGAAGGGACACCTTCCTGCACAAAAACAATCAGTAATGGTGTTTTACTCCTTCTTTTTGTGCTGCAGAATGCAGAACACATAGATAAAACAAACAAAAAAAGGAGAAATGAAAGCATTTCTCCTCGTTGCACCCCCCCTGCGCCTCCCTTTTGGAGGTTAGGAATGGGACGCATTCTCTGGTTTAAAATAGTTTGGAAATCTGGGAATGTGTCAGGTTCCATGGACGTTGTGTGGGAACACCCACAGAACATCCCTTTCACGCAGAGTAATGCGTGAAAACGGGCCATATTTACAAGGACATGAAAAGTCACGCAGGGTGACTTTACGTGGCTTTGTAAATATGGACAGGCACACTGCGCCACCGGAGCGTCTAAAAAAGTGACGCAACGGCGGCGCTATGGGCTTGTACATTAGGCCCACAGTACTTAATTTGGAAAACTATTAGTGCCGATGCCTAAGCTCAGGGCACAAGTCGTAAAAAAAGAAGTGGGGGGACGCTGTCACCGGAAGTGACGTCACGATAGGAAGTGACATCACGAAAGGTGCCGAGCTCCTCGTCCCAGAGAGGCCAAAGAGTGAAGTCTAGCTGTTTGGCAGGGCGGACGGCGTCCCCCCGGTAAAATAAGTGGGGGGATGCCGTCCACCCGCGTGGTACCCCAACTCGAGCCCTGCCTAAGCTTTTGCTCAGAAGCCAGCTGCCAGCGCACCCATCATGATCCGGGTGCCTTTGATGATCTGGGTGCCGAATGCCAAGGCTGTGCAGTCTAGACTCCACCTCATGCATCTTTCATCAACCTCCAAACACTCCAGCCCTCTTTATGTCACTCTTGCAGGTGCTTTTCCATCCCTGCTTTCTCCCTTACTCACTTTTTTCCTTCTTTCTTTTCTTATTTTTTTTCACCCTTTTGGTGTTTTCTCGCTTGCTCTAAATCAAAGTCTGATGAGGAAAAAAAAGGGCAGGTCTCTAAAATTGAATGCCGCACCTGCAAACACCGGCTCAAATAAAGCCCTACCTATACAGTCATACCTCCTTGTATCAAACAGGTTCCTCGGATGATGTGCTTATTCACGGTGCTCAGTGCTTCCTTCCCCTCCCCCGGCCTGTCACCGGCCAGACCCAGCTCACATGAGAGTCCCAGAGCTCAGGGAGCAGGTCTCGTCTGTCCGTCTATCCGTCACCGAAGAGGCAGGCGGGACAGAGGAACAACAAGTCATTTGTACCCGCCGAGGAGGACACTCCTGGGAAACAAATAGATGAGCCACCCCACGAATCCGAGCCCTTCCCCCAGGTAAACAGAACTGCATGAGAAGCGCGCCTATCTGCGGGAGCATCACACTTAACTCTCTCGCTGCTCCCCCAGCCCACTTCGGGTCGGAAACCAGAGACTATCCGCCCATCGGACGCGGCGGAAGACAACCCGATCCCTCATAAATCAGGCGACCACTGCAGCTTCCGCGCAAGCCTGGTGTCCGAGTGGAAAGGAATTGCATATATTAAATAAACGAAACGCTTTGGGGTCCCGCGCCAGGCTTTTGAGGTTTCACCTCACGGACAGTGCACAGTGGCTGCCATTTTGTTTGGCTCTGGACAGTTCACCCTGACAGTCACAAATTCGACAAATTCCCATTTTGTGACAACAGAGAAATCCCCAAAGGACCAGTCAGTGTGCATCACGAACAACAAAGGAGTAGATGGTGTCTGTTTTGACAAGATTGTGTACATTGAAGTAGAACCCCCCTGAATTATGTGTGAAGTCCAATGGGCCTTATGGGGAAAAATAAATGCAGAAGTTGGGTTATACTGCTTTGAGAAATAGTCGTCTCTTGGTTGGCACTTGGCCTCCTCCAATCCTTGTTCATCAGCCAATAGCGCCAGGTGTTCCGGCCTTTGCAGCCTGTACTGGTGATTTGAAAGGTGAAACTACAAGTCCCAGCATGCTTAGAAATTAAAATGTTCAGGTCCTCCCTGCTTCACTATCAGGGTCGGACTGGCCTATAGGAGCATCAGGCAGTGCCCGAATGGCTCGTCTTACAGGTCAGTTTTTTTTTAGATGTTTGTGGGCCTGTTTTATCATCTGCTGGACCTGTTTTTACTGACATTTTCCTGATATTAAAACAAGCATTGGCTACAGCAAGTTTAAATGCATGCAGGCATCCGCACCTCACAAAAACACTTATAAAGCTTGACTTTACAATTCACAACTGGCCACATTTGTAAACCTGGGCCACGTGTTATTTAGCTATGTTATTCACTGATAGGGGGGGGGGGGCACTTTTATTTTGCTGCCTGGGATATTTTCATTTCCAGTCCAACTCTGTTCACTATTGTTTATTTGTTTTTTATATAGCGCATAGCAGGCGTGCAACACCCATTGGACTCAAAGGGCTTCAGCCCCCCACCCCCCGTTGTGTGTGGCAGCCCGGGATGAGACAGCTTCCCGGGCACACACACTGCCGCACCCGAGCACTTCACAGGTCTTTAAAAGACCATTTGCATGTTAATGAGGCCTTGCTGTTGTTTCACCCCTTCTAAGAGCCCCTGCAGCTCCTCTCTGCGTGTTGCTTAAAGAGTCAGCCCCCCCGAAATGTTTTCTTAGCCCCCCCCCCCCGAAATGTTGCTCTAGTTGCGCCTCTGGCGCATGCTTGACCAGATGGTATTGGAGCGTTTTGCATGAGCACCAGTTGCATTACACAAGGTCGCATTCTTGTTTTAGGCACAGAGAGCTTTAGTGATATGCCCAAAATTACAGGATGTTGAGCGGACGCCGAGCTTCGAACCTAGCTCCCCAGTTCCACAGTCGGCAGCTCTGGCCTTATTGCCACGTCCTTTCTACCCTTCTTTATTGTTTTTTTCTTTATTAAGGTAAACCAGATGACTCCATATCACCAAGGACATGACCCCCACAGTCCTTGGCATTTCTACACAGATCATGTTCAGGTGTGCTACTGCAATTGGAACACTTGATGCGCACCGGAACTACCACTCCCATAATGCACTTGGTTAACAAAAGCCCTCAAGTGTAAGAACTGCATTGTTTTGACTTGGCAACTTATTTGTGATAGTAATGTGTTGTGCAAACCTGTACCATTGACTGGTAGTGTGACTGAATTAATTTTTCAATTATCTACCCCTAGCACCTCTTTGTACCCAAATATAAATGCATTTGAGGCAGGAAGAATGATTCATAGAGTCACAGAGAACTCTGCCCAATGCCTTCTTTTACATTTTTTGACATAGCACTTAACAGAGAATTTTATCCATTTGAGATCTTGTTACAGAAATTAAGGTATGAAGGCGTGCGTAATCTCTACTGAACCTATCATTCTAAACTACCAAAAAAACAGAAGTTAAGTAACAGAAATTCCTCGACAATCCGCAAGCAGTGCTTAATTTGAGCAGGTGGCTTCCGGTGCTCGGCACCACACTTAATTGTCAGCACCGGCTCTAGTGACAGTCCACCACATGGTGGCACTGTCTCTTCAAGTTTGAGATGAGTACAACAAGTGTGTTTAATAAGTCAAAATACGTAAGAATAGTCTGAATTTCATCACTTGTAGGAGTGCAATGGTTAGTAGTTGCGTTGGTACTGCAATTGGCATCGCTGGCAGGGGTAATGGGTGGTGCAGGCTGCGGTGGCATACCTAGAAGGGCCCTGCCACTTACGTTTTTACAAATTATGCACTGTCCGCAAGATATTCCCACTGCATATGTGTGGTGCACACAGTGCGAGCGTTTGGGCTTGGACCAGGTTGCTCCCTTGGTGCCACCTGACTAGCCACTTTGAAGTGGATCCTGAAGACAGTCTGATGTTTGACTTCCATGTTTGACTGCTGGTCAAAGTCCCTAGACACAGCTCGGTTAAGCCTGCTCTGCGTGCTCTTCACTGGCTACCGATTCAGGAGAGGATAGGTTTCAAGGCCATGTGTATGGTCTACAACTCCATCACAAACAACGGTCCAGATATTCTTTACCCTCTCTTTTGTCCATACCGACCCTCCAGAACCCTTAGGTCTAGTGAACACAATCTTCTGACAGTCCCTAGGATCAAAAGATCCCGTATGGGGGGTCGGCGGTTTTCTTTGCAAGCGGCCATTTTCTGGAATAATCTTCCTGAGAGCATCCGACTCCTACCGAACCATCTCATGTTCCGGAAACAACTAAAAACCTTTCTTTTCCGATGAGTGATGGTGATGTTACCTGGGTCGAAGCACTGGGATGCCTTAGGGTAGCCATGCGCTATACCAAGTACATTTTCATTCATTCATTCATTCATCCATATTTCTTGAGGGGACGTGGTAAGAGCATTGAACCCTAACTATTTGGCCATTCTGGGAATCAAGAGAGCAAGTTAGTTAAAATGGGCGCATTTTGTAAGAAAATTCAAAAATAGTTTTGCCTACACCCAGCGTATGATTTAGGAATTCTAACGATCGAATCACTGTTTTTTGTTTGAAATAACTAGTGTTAGGACCTTATTTTAACCATTAAAGTGTTAAAAAATACATTATGACAATTACTTTTTTTCAGGATCCACTATAAAAGACATCCTGCTGATAGTAACCAAATGGCACATAGGTACCTCATCTGCTGGGTGGACCATCAAGCTATGATGATGAAGATCATTAGGACAATAAGTCTGGATGGTAAAATATAACAGCACATGTACAGATTCAATACATACTTATATACTGCTTGGAATAAACAAGGAAGTAAGGATGGCGGATGGCCTTGGCTTACATCTCACACTTGGTCTGAGGATCCAGCTCCAGAGAGGATGTTTTCCAATGATCTGGGGCCAAATAAGATGGAAGTGAAACTGAGCATAAGGAGATTGTGTTCTGTGACCATCACAAGACTAACAAGCTACTTTTTAGACCCCACACTTGTCATGGTTGGCAACAGTTCCTTCAGCACCATAATTCTACTGCACACTAAGCAGCATTTAAAACACATTGCTACCCTCCGAGTCAACACACAGATAATAATTTTGGCCATTAATGCTGTGTTCTCATTGGTTCTTCTGATCCCAGTGGGATTGCCCTCAGCCTGTGAAAAATGAAGGACTCAAAATCAAACCCTGGTATGATTTATTTTTGAGTACCCCAGTGATCAGTTTCAATATCAACCTGAAACTCTGATGTCTTAATGGAAAACCTGAGCCTTGTTGTAGATGTCACACAACTCTACCTTGAAGCACAATAGAGGACAATAGTCATATAAAGAGATTTTTCATGGAAACAAAAAATTGAAGGTCCGAGCAATCTCTGGCACTCACCACTTTTTAAAAAGAGGACTTCCTTTAAAGTTTGTGGTTCCCTCACCCTACATAGATTCAAGAAAGTACTGTGTTTACCCTTTCCGTGCTGATGACGGAACCGCTCCGTCATCAGCCGCGGTGGCGCAGTGCTGATGACGGAGCAGTTCCGTCATGGCCTGCTCGCCGCGCCTGCGCGGCGCGGATTCCGCGCCTGCGCTGGGCGTTCCATTGAGCAGGCGGGGCCATGACGGAACCGCTCCGTCATGAGCACAGCTCAACCGCGGCTGGTGACGGAGCGGTTCCGTCACCAGCATGTGCGCGCCGCGTGGCCCCCCGCCCCCTTAGCACTGCAGCGGAATAGCCGCCGCAACGAAGGTGTTAAACCAGTAGGCCTTGGCTTGATCTGCTAGTATCAGTAGTAGACTGACCTGCTGGCACACCCTTCGTGTGGCTGCCAGCTCACAGTGATGGTTGTCCTGCCCTTTTGAGGGATTTTTCCTGCCTGTGTCCTCCGTGTGAAGCGCGATGGGCAAGTGCAGGGAAAACGCAGAATGGCCATACCTCACAAAGATAAAACTACTTGTGCGCCAGATCAATTTGTTTCTTCTACAGAGAAAACAAACTCTCACTTTGAGAGTCTGTTTTCTCTAAACAAAATAAGTTTGCTAAGCAGGCATTTTAAATGTTGCACTAATGTCGCAAACCTGCTGTGCTATGAAGGGGCTGCTGCAACATACTCTCCCTTCACAGAACATAGATCTCTAAATAGGCCAGATGCTGTGGTGTTATAATTTCTCAATCTTAAGTAAAGAAGGGGTTTTGTGTACGTAAGACACCACCTTAAGAATGTATAGTATAGGCCATAAGAAAATTGCCTAAACAGATGTAAGGGACACCTTCCTGCACAAAAGCAATCACAAGAGGCTTTTTCCTCTTTGTATATGTGCTGCAGAATGCAGCACATATAGAAAAAGGGAATACGAGGAGAAATAAAGGTATTTCTCCTTGTTGCACCTCACTTACGCCTCTCCTGAGAGGCGTGCATTTTTGGTGTTGCCTCAGAGTTACGATTCCTCGTAAATCTAGGGCATCGCCAAAAAGACATGGGTGTTGCTAGGAACATCCACCCACTGCACACCTCTTTAACGCAGAAAACTGCGTTAACATGAACGATATTTACAAGGCCGCATTAAGCCATGCAAAGTGGCTCAGTGCTGCCTGGTAAATTTAGAGCAGGCCCCTGCGCCACCAGAGCGTCGCAAAACGTGACGCTCTGGTGGCACACTCTCATTGTAAAGGAGTCCCGTGCCGTTACGGGTTCAAAACTGCCCTGTTTCACAAATGTGGGCCACTTTTTTTGCTATCTGATTTGCTAATGGGGGCCACTTTTATTTTGGTGCCTAGGCTTATTTTCTGTTCCACTAAGACTCTGACCTTAAGTCCAGCCTCCGTTGTAGAACTGCTTTGAAGGCACTGAACTTTGTGGAGTGTGCATCAGGTTTGTTTTGCCCCCCTGCAATGTTTTTTGTTTTTCAAAAAGCAAAACCCCAAAGCGGAAGTTTGTCTCTCAAATACAAACCAAGTCAATGACCACGACTCACAGGGAGTTTTCTTTCTGTGTGTCAGGGTCACTATTTGATTTCCTTCCAGGAGACCACCACGCCTTCAGTGCTTAACCCCTTCGCTGCGGCGGCTATTCCGCCACAGCACTAAGGGGCGGGGGGGGCGCGGCGCGCCCATGCTGGTGACGGAACCGCTCCGTCACCAGCGTCGGTTGAGCTGTGCTCATGACGGAGCGGTTCCGTCACGGCCCCGCCCGCTCAATGGAACGCCTAGCGCAAGCGCGGAATCCACGCCGTGCAGGCGCGCCGAGCGGGCCGTGACGGAACCGCTCCATCATCAGCACAGCGCGACCGCGGCTGATGACGGAGCGGTTCCGTCACCAGCAGAGGAGGGGTTAATTTATGAAAAAATAAGTGCCAGGGCCATAGTCAGGGGGACACTGTCGCTCCCACCACCCATTGCCCCTGCCTGCACTGCCAATGACAGTGCCAACACAACTACTAAGCATTACACTCCTCCAAGTGTGACAATTCAGACTATTCCAGGTTCCCTAAGCTATAAGAACTGCTTGGGAGGCAGGTATTAGTCATTTTAAGTAAGGCATATTGAATTAACAAACAACTATTGTTGTGCTCGACAAACAGCATCACCATGTGGCTGACATTCATAAGTACCAGTGTTGACAATTAAGTGGCGGTGCCCAGCACCGGAAACCATCTGCTCAAATTAAGCACTGTGGGCCAGATGTAGGAAGGCAAATACCGGTCGGTAACAGCCGATTTCGGCTGTTACCGACGGTATTTGGAGTTTGGGATGTAGGGGCATGTTAAAATACAGATTCGGTAATTTTACCAAATCAGTAATTTTACCGATTCGGTAAAATTACTGAATCTGTATTTTGACATGTAGGTAGCACTGTAATCAGTGCTACAGGGGTTTAAGAAATTCGTTATTTACCACCAACTAGAAGTTGGTGGTAAATAATGAAAGCCCTTTAAAAAGCATTTTTTTTGCTTTTAAAACAGTGCCATGTTGCAGACATACATGCCCTTAGGGCATGTATGTCTGCAGCATATGCACCCGTGCACAATTGAGGGGTGCAACAGGGTGTCAAAGTGACACCCTGCCACCCTTCTATGTTTCCCTCCAGGCCCATAGGAATGAATGGCAATTACCGAATCGGTAAGGTAAATACCGATTCGGAAATTACCGAATCATACTGATTCGGTAATTAAATCGGTAAAATTACCTACATCCCGATTGCCAGTTCTTAAATACCGAATCGGTATGATTCGGTATTTAAGAATCGGTAATCTGGGATTACCTACATCGGGCCCTGTATGCCTTCCACCACCCTCAATCGGATGGGGTGACCATCACTTTGACCTGGTAGCCTAGTAGCAGACGGGACACCAAATTGGAGGTTTATGAAATGAAATGAAAAAATGAAATGAAAACAATATTTAATAAAGCGCACTGCTGCCAAGCGGCTTCCTGGCGCTGGGGGACCTGGGTCAGAACTCACGGAGGGGGACACAGGGGACCTAAGAAGGGAAAGCCAAAGAAAAAAGAAAAGTTTTTAAGTCTTTACGGAAGTGGCTAAAAATAGGAATGGAGCGAAGATGAAGTGGGAGACTATTCCAGAACTGGGGGGCCAAGACGGAAAGACGAGTGCCCCCGGATCTGGATTTGCGGAAGCGGGGAATGTGAAGAAGGGAGAGAGAGGAAGAGCGGAGAGTGTGACTGGGAACATAGGAAGAAATAAGGGAAGTTATGTAGGCAGGGGCAGAACGGGAGTGGGCGCGAAAGGCAAAGCAAGCAAGTTTGAAAAGGGATCTGAAGCGGATGGGGAGCCAGTGAAGGGATTTCAAAGCCGGGGTAATGTGAGAGGATTTGGGGAGGGAGAGAATGAGACGGGCAGCCTGGTTTTGAATGGCCTGTAAACGTCGGGATTCGTGGGAGGGGATACCCACGTACAGGCCATTGCCATAGTCGAGGCGTGAGATGACTAAAGCCAAGACTATGGTTTTAAGCGCGTCGATGGTGAAAAAGCGAGATATTTTTCGAATGAGACGGAGGGAGAGGAAACATGAAGACACAACAGAGCTGATCTGGCTGTGCATGGTTAAGTCAGAGCTGACTTTAATGCCAAGGGTGCGAACAGAGGAAGAGGGCGTGGGGGGGGGGCCAAAAGAGGGGGGCCAATGTGCAGGGGACCAAGGGTTAGAGGGACCACCCGTGAGGACAAGTTCCGTCTTATCGGGGTTGAGCTTAAGATGGTTGGCGCTCATCCACTCCGAGATAAAGATAAGGGTGGAACTGAACTTGGGAATAGAATCAGGAGAGGAAGACAGATCAAAGACAAGCTGGAGGTCATCTGCGTAATTATATACAGAGACCCCCAGCTTGAGAAGAGAAGAAACAAGGGGACAGATATACAGATTAAAGAGGAGAGGGGAAAGAGAAGAACCCTGAGGAACACCACAAGTGACCGAACAGGAAGGGGCAGAGAAACCAGAGAGATGAACAGCCTGATGCCTATCCTGAAGAAAGGATGCTAGCCAGGAGAGGGCCGCGCCCCGAATGCCCGCTGCGCAGACACGGTCGAGAAGAATGGAATGGTCGACCGTGTCAAACGCAGCGGACAAGTCGAGAAGCACCAAAGCTTGGGGAAGGTTAACATCTGCCTTGCCCTTGAGTTCATCCAAGACCGCTAGAACCACCGCTTCTGTAGAATGGCCAGGGCGGAAGCCCGCCTGGTGGGAAGCTAAAAGGCCATTGTCCTCGATGTATGAGGAGAGGCAGGAGGTGACGTGGGTCTCTAGGATCTTACCCAAGTAGGGAAGAAGGGAAATGGGACGGAAATTAGCGGGAAGGGAAGGATCTAGACCAGGTTTTTTTAGAATAGGGAGGACAACAGCAGATTTAAAGGAAGAGGGGACAGCACCGGAGGCCAGTGAGAAGTTGAGAAAAGAGAGGGGAGGACCAGGACAATTAGTGAAGAGGATTTTGAGGATACGTGCAGGAACACCCTCCAAAGGAGAGCCAGATTTAACTTTAGACAGGTAGTTGTGAAACAAGTCAAGGGAGATAGGGGGGAAGTGTCGAGGGAAGAAGAAGGGGGAGTGGCAGGGCTAGTGAGGGTAGGCTGAGGCACAGTAGGAATGTCAGCTTTAATTTTCGCAATCTTGTCGATAAAAAAGTTATTGGGTGACAGACAGAGAGGTTGGGAGGGAACCAGGCTGGGGGTGGAGCGATCAGAAGTGGCAAGATTGCGAACCAAAGAGAAGATTTCACGAGGTTTATTCACGGAGAGCGATACTCTCTCCGTGAAGTAAGAGGTTTTGGCATTAAGGACTGCTTTTTTGTAGTTGGTAAGGAGTTGTCTGTACTGAACTCGCAGAGGAGGGGAATACTGACGTCTCCAAAGGCGTTCCGCCCGCCTGAGATCAAGTTTTAGTGCCTCGAGCTCAGTGGAGAACCATTTGTGCGCGTCGCATGGACGAACCGCTTTGATCTTATTAAGCGGGGCCACACGGTCACACGAAGCAGCAAGCCATGTACTTATGGCTTTGGCCTGGGATTCAAGGGGGAGACAAGTAAGATCAGGAGCAGAGGATACCAAAGAGAGTGAAAGGGAATCAAGGTCGGTTTGGTTCCAGTTGCGGGCTAGAAGGTTTTTAGGGGGAGAGGGTTTGACAACCATACCTAAGTGAACAGAAAAGGAAATAATAGAGTGATCAGACCAGACACAAGGAGAGATGGAGGGAGGTAAAGCAAGGGGACAAGATGACCAGATTTGGTCAAGTATATGACCATGCACGTGGGTCGGGGCTGTGACATAAGAGGTAAGGTTCAGACATTGAAGAGTGACAGAGAAGTCTTTTGAAGAAAGATCTTCCTTAGGGTCTCCTGGCCAGAAGTTAAAGTCACCAAGAAGGAGCACAGAGGAGTTGTTGACCACGAGGGTGGCCAGCAACTCCTGGATGGAGGCTACAAAGGAAGGCATCGATTGAGGGGGGCGATAGACAAGAACCACAGTGAGGGGGGAAGGAAGGTTGAGGGAACGGGCCACCAGGTAGTCCACGTTAGGAATGGGGGGGTGAGGAAGGAGCTGAAATTTAAATGGCGACCGGACAATCATCGCCACCTCCCCGCCAGCCTTGCCATCCGGGCGGTCAGCTCGGAGAGCATAGTAGGTGTCAGGGAGGATGGCTAGCAGATCAGGGAGAGAGTCAGAGGTGAACCAGGTTTCGGTCAAAAATAAAAAGTCTGGAAAATCAGTGGTTAAAAGATTAAAAAGTGCTGTCTGGTGTCTGGTTTATGGAGTGTTTCCCTGACTCCACCCCCTCACCATATATTTCTAGAGCCATGACATTCAGCACAATATTTCCCATGCTCGCTTTGTGTTAATAAGTAAAAGAACTATAAACGTGCAATTAACATTTTTAAAACACTAATTAAAAAGTATACACTTTTATTTTTTGATATTGTAGTGGGAGTGGCAACAATAAATTATGCAGCAAAAAATATTATTTGTACAGGTAGGCTTCATAGCAAACAGGTAAAGGCGTTGAAACAATGCTGTAAAAACTTTTTTTTTAAAAAGAATCTTTGTCCCAGGAATGCTCAAATATTCGGCAATTGAAAGAAAGGATTGCCTAATGAAAGTCAGGTTGTAAGTTGCCGTGGTGAAGTCATATTTAGGTGATGCTTTTTTCGTTTTTGTTTTAGATTAGGTCTCTTGTAACTAATTCCCTAGCCATAGCAGAAACAAAAGGGCAGTAAAGTGGGGAAAATATACAAGTAAAAGTCCCCTGATTATCCTCAGAGTGTTATTTGTTCAGCATGTCTACTCAATTCTTCGGAGATTCATGCGTGAATGTTACTTTTTTTGATGTTGAATACTAGGTATGCTTTATCTTGATTTATCAAAATAAAAAGTGAATTATTAGGCTAATTACAGGAATAATTAGACATTGTTTTTATCCCTCATTTTGTGATGTGTGAAACTCGGGAGGGTAATTACTGACTCTTAAAATGCTATTACCGAGTGGTGAGATATTCCCAGGTGCATTAAATAGTTTCTAACATGAGGTTCTGCCCTGGGAATGGGCATTAATTTGCTGAAGGTTTACCGCGTCATTAAATCTCCATGCTTTGCCTTTTTTTTCCTAGGGTTTTCCCAACAATATATTTTGCGAAGCTTTTCCTGGTGAAAAATGTCAGGAGAAAACTGGTGTGCTAGAAAAAATATCATGCAGCTTGTATTTCCTACCCACACACAAACCTATGTTTGGGCAGGCAAAATAATACAATTGTACCAAAATCGTTTTTTTCACTTTGAGTAGAAAAAAATGTTGATTAAGTCCTATGAAATGCCGTGCAAAAATTCAACTTGTTGGTGTGTATTTATTCCCAGGCTCCAAGAAGTTGTAACTTTAGCATCTGTTGAGAGTGAAAAGGGCATGCTATGTAGGACTAAAGTCAGATTTTTCTCATTAGCCACTGCATGCCCACTAGTTACTTTCATCTAATTTGTCATAGGCCACCTGCCTAATTGAGTCACTGCCAAATGGAGTAAGATTTACTGACCTAAGCCTGAAACTCTTTCATATATGTTCCAAGCTTTCGCGAGGCATCAGTGCCCACACGCGATGTGCCCATCAGATCTCTGTATCCATGCAGGTTAATCGCAATCCATCCAGAACGAACCATTAAAAATGTGAAACAACCAAAAAAAGCTATCAGTATTGTGTGCAACACGCTCTGTGGCAAAGCAAATGCTATGTATTGAAGTGTAATTCAATGCACTTCTCTCACTGGGTCTTAGAGTCTTTTGAAGGCCTGCCAATGATTAAGTATATTTGTAGAGTCTGCCACAATCCCAGGAAGTGGGTTCTTTTCTGATGGTTCTGCCCACATGACCGTCTCAGCAAGAGAAAGGCTGCCCGCCGGTTACTTTGGGGTTCAACAAGAGATGTTCCGTTTCCAGTCACAACAGTTTCATTGTTATACATTGTTGCTTTTGTCTTGGGCTTGTTTCTGCCTTTGTTACACTCTTGTTATTTGTGTTCCTAGTCAAATAAATTGTTAGCGGTTTTTTGCGAAGGTTGTGGCGGTGAATGCATTAGCCGTCTCGCGGCCAGACTTAGTATGTCAAACAATCCACATGCACTTAGCAAGGGTATCGATTTAAGCGCCCCGTGTTTATCATGGGAGGAAATCCTGCGTAGTGTGTCGGTCTGTGCTTGGTGAACGCCAAAGACATGACTAGGTGCTATTGTCTAAGATTAAAGGTCTTCTTCCTTCTCTTTCTTCTACAGTTGATCTGTAGCAGCAGCTTCCCTGGACCCCACACATAATCTGGTCAACATCTTCATTGTTCTGCCTGAGGTTTAAATTTCTTGGCTCAGTAAAGTCACTACAACCTCTTTTTACTTCAAAGTGGAACTTAAAGAGTAAGAACTAACTCTAGCCAAATCTGGTTAAAAATATCATCTCTGCAAAGGTTTCTGTGCCCTATTGGTGACTTTAAAAAAATACAAGATTTGAAGACACAGGGCCCGATTCACAGAACTAACTTAAGACAAAATCCTAAACTTACTACTTTTGGTATTCACAGAAGTTAGGATTTTGTCTTAAGTTTGTCTTAAGACAGACTTAAGACAGACTTAAGACAAAATCCTAACTTAAGTCTGTCTTAAGTCTGTCTTAAGACAAACTTAAGACAAAATCCTAACTTCTGTGAATACCAAAAGTAGTAAGTTTAGGATTTTGTCTTAAATTAGTTCTGTGAATCGGGCCCACAGGGAGGAGATATTTAACTTTAAAAATATTCTGATACCCTTGTTCATAAATGATCATTTGTAGAGGTAACTGCTCAAGAGTGACTCTAAAGTGCCATTGAAGGAGGACCTTGCTCATATCCGGAATTCCTCTTGGAGCAATAGGGAGTGCTCAACATGGATATCTAAGAGTAGCCGTGTTCTCCTGTGGTCTCCTAAAAAGTAAATCAGAAGATTGTTTGTCGGACAGGACAGTGCAAGAGTGCTGTGAATCCTGTTTTATGTTTTGATTTTTCTAAGCCCCACTCTTCTAGGTCTTCTAGCACCGCTGGTTATATAAGTTCAATAATAGGGGTTTTAGGAAAATTTCATGATCCATGTCAGCATGAGTTTCTTTTTAAATCCCTTGGTTTCTTCGTTTTATTTGGTTCGGGTTGGTTGTGTCTCGTTCGGTGTCAATAGGATTGCCCTCAATTCTTTATAACTTTTGCTCTTTTCTCTGTCTGGTTTACAGTGACTGTTATATTTTCTCTCTGGATTGTGTTGCACCTAATTTACCCTTTAAAGACTTTCAGAGGGATATTAACAATAAAATGTCAGAATGCAGTGTTACTCCAAAATTGGTAACAATGCACTCTGACATTTTTTAAACATAGGGATGCGCCATATTTACAAAAATACTGAGCTCTCTTGCATTTCCCCTAGCGCTTTTAAACAAAGGGATATGTCATATTTACAAAAATACGGAGCACCCTTGAGTTTCTGCTGGCGCAAAAAAAAACCTGCCTAGCGCCAGTGCAAGCACGCTTGCGCCATGTTGCAAGTTAATTTAGTGTTTCTATGTGTGCCTCAGAATGCAGCCCACATAGAAAGAGCAAATTATGTAGGGAAATTAATACATTTTCCTCCTATCGCCATCCTAAGATCAGGTTTTACCTGGCTTTAGTTTTTGGTGCTGCTCCATCCTTGTAAATATGGAGCAGTGTCAAAAATCAGTGAGTGTTGTGGCAGAACACCTCCTGCAACACCCATTTAATGCGCCTTTCAAGTTGCGTGAAGCGTGAAAAGTGGCCTTATTTACAAGGCAGCGTTAGGCTACATTAAGTGGCATAGCACCGCTTTGTGAATAAGAAAAAGGGGATATCGTCACCAGAACAACACTAAAAGTGACGTTCTGGTGGCGATATCTCCTTGTACAACAACCCCTCAGTCTACTTTCGATCCATCTCTTAAGCCTGTCTCTATCTTATCTACATCGGTTGATGGTCACAAGAGTGGTTCTATTATTCATTAAGGGGCCTGTCCTTTCCCTCAGTTTTGCCAATTGTGTCCTACTGCACTACCTCACACAACCCTCTGGAGCACCACCTTGTCTCCGTATGATGATCCTTTATGGAAATGTCCATTCAAGGCATTTATTGTTGAGAGACCAGTTGTGATATGATCCAAATGAAGCGCCGTGTAGCGCAGGAAGTCCGTTTAAGGCGAGGTTTTGGAAATGTATAGGGCGACAATTTTAAAACCATGTGTACAACCCCACTTGAGCCAGTTTTTGGGAATTATAAAACTTTGCCAAGCAGAGAGCCTTGTATGGATAGGATGGTTTTGGCTAGATGACGCTAACTCTTGGAATACCCATAGAAGACGATCTGATGGAAACATGAGAATCCTGTTAGAAAAAGTGTTGCCGCAACTAAGAATCTTATCTGCTAGTCTCATAGCAGACAGCCTGAAGAGCGATGATTCCAAAAGTCTGAAACTGCTCTATGGCCCACATGTATCAACATGGCCATTTGCGATTCCTTATTAGCGAAAAATAAGGAATCACTAATAAGGAATCGCAAATGGCTATGCATGAAGAAATTGCTAAATAAATTGGGATTTCTTTAAATTCCTTAATTGCGACTCGCAAATTGCGAATCGCAATTAAGGAGTAGCTCCCCAATCATTCATATGGGCCTAGAGACCCATAGGAATGAATGAATGGGAAGACATTCTCAATTTGCGATTCGCAATTTGCGAATCGCAAATTGAGAATGCGATTTCAAGGGTGCAGGGGTGTCCAAAGGACACCCTGTTCCACCCCTGAAATCAATCTGTGCTCATATGTTGTGCACACACATGCCCTAAGGGCATGTGTGTGCACAACATGAAACTTTGAAAAATGCACAAAAGTGCATTTTTCATAAGTTTTCGCAAATTACCATGAGGTTTAACCTCATGGTAATTTGCTCCCCCTAAGTGCGAATTTGCAATTTTTTAAAGTTTCATGCATTGCATTTAAGGAATCTCAATTTGAGATTCCTTAAATGCAATCGCAATTTAAGAAATCGCAATTTTGCGATTTCTTAAATTGCGAACAATACAAAAATTGTGATGCATCCCAGATAATGAAATTGCAAGTGTAACATGGTGCATACTGGGCAGGTGCGACCCCTGGTGGCGGTGGAATCATTAGTCATCTCGCGCCTGGATTATACCATCAACTTGTACACTGGTCTACCAGTTTACCAAATAAAAAGCCTCCAGAAAGTACAGAACACAGGAGTCAGTCTCTCTTTTTTGTCTCTCATAAAAATAAGTTTCCATAGGCTCCCTGTAAAGGCCAGGATTACATTAAAAGTTCAATACCTGACCGGCAGAAGTCGAGAACTCTCACCTTCTGCCTACCCTAGGAAAAAATCAAATGCTAACTACAAACTCATTTACTCTAGTCCAATCAAGACAACCGCCTGGTCATTCTGTAAAACAAGAATGGGCAGATGTCTCTTGGTAGCTGGTCCTCGACAAAACAAACTCTTCAAGACCCCCTCCCTTGTGGAAATTCAATGTAAAACTAAAACCCCACCTATTTAAATTCACTCTCCGCTTTAGCAGTCTCACGGGCGAATAAATCTCTTTACAACACATGCTGTAGATCGCATGCTGTCACAACGCGGTCGTTATAACGACCTCGTTGTTACAATGCGAACCATTGCATCGCAAATCATTACAACAACTTGCTGTAGGGGGCACATTGGACGAAGGAATAGTATAATTTACTATTCCTACTCTAGTTTGTGCAACAGCAGGGAAGGTTTTTTATTGTAAATCCAACACCTTCTGCCACCTACAGCAAGTCGTTGTATTGACTTGCAATATAATGGTTCGCGTTGTAACAACGGGGTCGTTGTAACAACCGTGTTGTAATGGCATGCAATCCAAAGCATGCGTTGTAAATGCTATTTCCCTCATGGCCACAGTCAGCATAAGCATTTGCAATACAAGAGTAACATAATGCGTGCTTGCACAAATGACTGTGATGAACGGTGATGTGTGGTATTGATATCCGAACAAGGGTGCAGTTATCAATAGTGCAGCAGAAACGGTGGCACTGGAGTCTACAGTTTTAAAGGGCCCACTTCAGCCCAAATAGTAGCTGTCGTTTGGCTTCCAAAGCAAAGGAGTGAGGGCCCAATTTGCCTGCTTGCAATATGTCACATTGTGCCCTGCTCCGGCACTGTATACTAAGATGAAAAATGGCAACACTACCGCATGGTCATGCAACCCAAAGCACAGTTAGGCGATGAGAAATCGCTGTGTTGTATGTTAGGAATCTACAGAGGTATGGCACTATCCTGCTCTCTCCCTAGCGCCAGTGCACAACCAGGCAGCCAAGGATGTATGACGTTACTACGCATGCTTTTACCACGCATGCTGTTACAACGCAAGTATTACAACGCAAACCTTTACAACGTATAGCGCTTTGGGGTGCTGGATAGTGAATAGTTTAATTTACTATTCCAACTCCAGTCCCCGTGGGTACTAGGGAAGGTGTTGGATAGTAAATTAAACTTATTCCCTATCCTAGAGCGCCCCCCAGTGCAATGCGTTGTAATGGTTTTCGTTGTAAAACCTGCGTTGTAACAGCACTGCGTGGTAAAAGTTGCGTTGTAAAGGATGTTTCCCGGCAGCCATGCGCCACACGTGAGTCTAGCATAGGCTTTATACAAGAAGGGGTCTCTTCCCTTACAATAAAGTATACTTAGACTAACATTAAAACTTTTCCCACTTCGAACAGTGCAGCACGCATGCAAAATGGGTAAAGTTAGGAGACATAAAAGCATTTCTCCTTTTCAGGCCTGTTTCAAAGTGGCATTTTTTTGGCACTAAACCCTATCTAGATAGGGTTTTGCGTAAAAAACCATGGGTGGTTGCATGGGAACACCATGTACGACTCATGGAAGGCCCCCAGGACGCAGAGTCATTTTGTACTGCTTTGTGTTACTTTCAGACAGCTTTCCAACGTAATTTTGTGCTGGAAGTAAATTGAAAAATCCTTTTGTGCTGGTTTGCATCACTTTTGTAACACAAACACAGCGCAAAATGTTTGTAAATCTGTGCCCAAATATACGAATCCAAATATTTATTCTGAGGAAAAAACATCACTGATCTAAATCCCAATATTCCTAATATTGTTGTAATTTATCGTCTCACCGTACAGTAAGACTTGACTCACTTAGTCCTATGGAGGTTAACGTAGATCTGTGTAAAGGGCATATGTTTATTAGTGCATGTCCTATAACTAGATCAGTACAGTGAAGAGAAATATTGCACCAGCCAAACTGATCGGAAGAGTGATCAATTTATAGTCATACTCAACCCAAGTTATAACCTACGGGGTATATGCTTCTAGTGGACAACCATGGAGAAGAGCCGTGTGCGCCATATAGGTGACCTCCTCCAAAGCAGATAATGGTCTGAATACATTTGCAGTACACTTCACTACTATGTCATTCTACCCCACGCATGTTTCTGAAATTCACATGGGGCTTTAGTTTGCTATATAGTCAAACACTTGATAGAAGTGTTGATAAAAGTGGAATCAGAAACATATTTATTTATTTATGCTTATATTTATTTATTTATGTATGTGTTTGTTTATTTAGGTGTGTGTGTGTGTGGGTGTTTACTTTTTTATTTGTTTGTTTAATTATTATTGAGCAGACTACTATCTGTGGAGATTCCTGGCACATAAAAAGAACGTAAATTAAACAAGGAGAAAAGTAATGGAGAGAATGTGTTACATAGCCCCCTTTGTTAAATCAAAAGTGGCTGAAATTACTAAAATCACATTTCCTCGATTAGTCAAAAAGGCGCTCACACTTGTCTGCCGACCGGGGTGATCCCAGATGATCGAGGTCCACTCTGATTGTGTAATGCCAACATAGGCTCAGGCGCTTGAGCTGGAATTGCTGGCGGGGTCACCTCATGCATGGTTTCAGGACTCTACAAGTGTTGTGATAGGTGTTTAAAATGTGATGTGTCCCAAGTGATGTATTGTCCACAACAATGTGCTGTCACCATATGTCCTTGCACGCTGCAAGCTGAAGCTGATCAGTGGCAAAAGGAGTGTCCATTTTCAGTCTTCATTTCTGCTTAACAAGTACCCAGTCTCCTTTGCCAAATGCTGTCTCTTGGGCATGGAGACACCATTGGCCTGGACCAGAGAGTTGTACTCTTTGGGTGTTTGACGTTGAGTCGGACAAGACATTTTTTTAACAATTTGCTGTTAAAGGGCTGGCCGTTATCAGATTTGAGGATTTCGGGGACAACCCATGTTCCAAAGATGTCATCAAGCTGTTCTATGACTTTGTCATGGGTTGTCAAATGTAGGTCTTCCACCAAGGGAAAACATAAATATTTATCTATGACTACCTTGAGATTGTGCCCATTTCCTAAAGGCCCCAAAAAGTCAACTGCAACCCTCTCCCAAGCATGGGCAGGAAGTTCAGACATTGCCACTGGGTTTTACCCCACTGTAGGAGATGAGCAATGCAAAGATGGCACTTTTGTAGCTCCTTCTCAATTTGCTCATCTAGTCGAGGGAACCACACTCCTAGTGCTCTTTTGGTAGCTATGATACCATAGTGTCCTTCATGGGCAGACTCGATGACCCACTGTCTTAGGCTTTCAGGTATGATGATTCTCAAGCCTCTCAGTATTACGCTCTCTTGGGTGATTGCTAACTCATCCTGTACATTTTTGATCTTTTGAAATTCAACATCATTGGCAAGGGGCCTCCGTGAATGTGTGGCAATACGTTCTTCGATTATGGTCAGATCTTTATCTGCATGGGTGGCAGCAATGATTTGCTCCACAGACAGAGCCGCTGGTGTGCTGGATCTCATAAAGAAGTGGAGATAGGCTTCAGCTGTCGTGGAGGTTGATCTATGACGATGTAGCAGCACTTGTAAAAAGTAATCTGTTGGGTTTTGATCCTTCCTTGGTTTGTGCACAATCTTATAGCCATGTTCTTGCAGTCTCAACCTTTGGGTTTCCAAAGATTGTAAGCAATGGTAGGTGGTCTGTGATGATAGTGAAGTATTTTCTGTAGAGGAATACATGAAAATATTTGATGGCCCATGCCACAGCCAGACTCTCCTTCTCTGACTGAAAGTAGGTAAGTTCTGTTTCAGAGAGGCTTCAAAAGGCGTAGGCCAAAATGTGTCTCTGAGCATTCGGATGGCCATTGTGCTGGGCAAGGATTTCCCATAGCCCTACCAGGCTTGCATCAACAGTTATTTCAATATTTAACTTGGGGTCCAAGTAGGCCTTTTCAGTTGCATTCCCGATCACATTTTATATGACTTTAAAATTCTGGTCGCATTTCGGAGACCGCTGAAATGGTGCCTTTCACTTTGTCAAGTCTCTCAATGGGGCACTCACTGTAGCAAAGATGTGAATGTATCTTGAGTAATAAGTAGCCACACCTATGATGGATCACAGCATGGTAACATCTTGGGAGGTGCAAGTGGATGACAGTGCTTGCACCTTGTCTAGGTCTGGATCCTTCCCCTTCAGAGAATATGTGCCAACAGAACTTGAGTTTGGTTTTGCGAAACTCACACTTTGCAGCATCCAGAATAAGACCTGCGTCAGTAAGTAACTGGCACACTTGGTTAAGGGCTTTGCTATGTTCTTGTGTTTTCACAAAAAACAGTATTTCATCACCGTAATTGAAAGCATGAGTAACAAGTTGAATTACTTGGCAAATGACGTTCTGAAATATCTTTGCAGCCAAAGATACTCCAAAACTCAGATGTTTATATCTGAACAAACCAATATGCATCAAAAAGATAGTAATTTACCTGCAGTTCTACCACCAGCTCAAGTTGTTGGTATTCTTTGTTCAGGTCAAGGCAGGAAAATACTTTGGATCCTGTCAATTGCATGATCATTTCTTCAATGCTTTATTTGCCTGACGTATATCAATGCAAATGCACATCGCTCAGCTACTGTGCTTTTTTGGTACTAATACTGTGGGCGATACCCATGGCATGAGGCCTGTGGAATGTTCAATGATGGCATGCTTTAAAACCCCTTCCAATTCTCTCCCTACACCTTCTTTTAAATGAAAAACAATTATACGCTGTCACTGAGCCACAGGGAGAATGTCTTGTTTGATATGAACCTGTACTTTCATTTTCCTGAGTTTTCCCAGGCCATCAATCAATTTAGAAACAGGCTTGTGATCTCAGACTGAGCATGGAGTTTGTAGTTGGGGATATCAACCCCATGTCAGCAGCAGTTGCAATACTGAGCAAGCAGGCACTCTACGAAGTCCCTTGTAGAACATTAATGATGGCTCGCACCAATGTCTTTTTGTATTTAATTGTCACTGGGAATGATCCTTGGCTTTGTAGTGGCTCAGAAAAACAATCATACCCAGAACGCAGGCACCCTTGCAACATGATGCAAAGGTGCCTGCACTGGCGCATGGCAACAGATTGTGTGCCAGCGCAGAGGAAAGGACATCGATGCTTCATATTGTTATTAGTACGATGCATCCCTGTGCTTTTAAAATGATGCAACTCAGTGAAGCAGAATGGCTTGCAGCACCGCACTGCATCATTTTCCAGTAAATAAGGCCCTCGGTTTCTTGTACCTAGTTGTCGCTGCTGTTATCTTTCTGCTTCGTTTGAGTGATTGCTCTGTATTCAGGGTGTAGCACAGCGTTTCCTTCGACTGTTTTTACTGTTTTTGGTGGGCGTTTTGAATGTGCTCCTCTGTAGGACCTTCACTTTAAGCATGGGCGAATTTTGCGAATCTCGCGTTCGCGAATTTTGCGGATTTGCGAACTCGCAATCCGCAAAATCCGCGAATTCTCACGAATTTGCGGATTTTTTTTGTGTTCGCGCGGGTTTCTGCCAGTTCGCGAGGGTTTTGTACAATTTCGCAAAACGCGAACTTACCTGTCGGGTTGCAAGTTTCGCGAACTTGTTGTTTCTACGTGTCCAGCCTGTTTGGGACACTCTTCTTCATCACTGCCACTCTCTGTCACCACTGCCACTCTCTGACTACTCATGCCACCCTCTGGCCCACCCATGCCACCCTCTGTTTCATCACAGCACCCTCTGGTTGTCCAGTCAGTGTACATTATTGTGGCAACGCAAGCACACCTTCCCTGCCTCAAGTGACCTGAATTAATTTGGGGCTGATTAATGTGTCACAGAATATTTTTTTAGCTGGCACCTGCTTCCTTAGTGCTTCCTGATTAGTGATCTTTTGCACTTGCTAAGTGCTTTCATTGTTGCAAAATTAGTTACAACACCTGCCCTGCCCCAACTGACAATAATGAATTAGGGGCTGATTAATGGATTTGAACTTCCAGCCTGGCTCCTGCTTGTCTCCCTTAGCTGTAATTCAGGACCTTTGTGGCATATGTGTAACTATTCTGAGGTTCAGAGCAGGGTCACATAATAGTTGCAACTGGCAACTGAACTCTGGAGGGGCCCCTCAGGAAGCACTACAGGAAATGGCTACTAATGATGAGCCTGAACTTTTGAACCTGGTAAGTAGTTTCAGTTTTGCTAAAATCGTATTTCTGCAATTTAGCGCTTATTCGCGGGGCGCGAAGTTGTACTGGGAAGCCGCGAACTCACGCGAACAGTGCGAGCAAAATCCGCTGCTCGCGGATTTGCGGATTTTGCGGGAGATTCGCGAATCTCGCGGATTGCGAATTTACCGAAAATCCGCAAAATCCGCGAGCGAAACGGATTTTCCGCCCATGCTTACTTCACTTTCTTCTTTTGCTGTGAATGGGGTGGAGTAGGGCCTTGACTCCACATGTAGCAATCAGCAATGTCTCAACAGGTAATACTTTGTAGGTAAATATGTAAAGTATAATACATCAGTTACAGTAGCAAGAGAAGAAATGGAGCCAGCAAAGGTTTGTATGAAATGTATAGAGCGATTTGTATTGGAAAAAATATATAGACAGCAATTGTTATTACAGCGCTATTTATGTTGTATGTGGGTGTAACCCAAACATTTGTGTGCACATCAATGCTCGTGCAAGGATTGGACGGCACAAGTGACACATGAAGCAATGTGAGTAACAGCGGAAAATGGCGCAAGAAATATGATTTAAGATTGGTTACAAAAACAGTATATTGGCAGCACAAGAAATAATCAACTGTTTTAAGGAATCATAAAACACCCAAGGATGCGTTGAGTGGTTGTGGGATTTCAACCTGTAACTAATTCAGGTCACCATCAGGGCCATGTGTCAGGAACCTTGGACTTGGGCAGAACAAATTCCAACTTGTGGGCGATATTACTGCATTTGGCAGAAGGAGGTTAACTAAGGGCCTTTATGCCCTTGGCAGGTTATCTGACAAGGCTTGGACCAAACTAGTTAAGTTGTGGTCCTTAAAGATGGCTGGAAGCGCTAAGGTTAGCGCTCCAGCCTTCCAACATTGAGTGCGTGCCTTCCCTGCACAGCTGAGGTGCGCAATTGCCCTCAGCTGTGCGCACTTCGCTGAGTTTGTTGCCCTCGCAGCAGCGCTTGGTGCTTCGTCCGTGAAAAGAGTAGAGTAGCAAGATTTACGTCCCTGTTTATTGTCGGTAGTCTTCAATTTAAATCTACGCAATGGTTTACCAAGAATCTGAATGAGAAGAAATACCAGCTGTCTACAGAATAGGCAGTTTTCTCCAGCTTCTTTTCTGTTTAGAAATTCTTGGTGTTCCTGTTCCCGTCACGCAAGTCCAGCTCTTAAGGTGTTATTTTTTAATTAGCTATTCTCAGTCCCCAGTAGACTTAAATAGCCTCAGTACCTAATCTCTCCCTCCCCACCCCCTCCTCTCTTCAAAACTCAGCAATACGTTGTTCATCTCAGGCAAGCATTTCAAAAAGGACTTGACTAATATTTTAGAAGTTAAAACCAAGGTACTTACCAGAATTGGTTTTCCAGAAGAGAGACAAGTCACCGTATGTTCCACCTGTATTAAAAAAGAAAAAAGAAAGGTTAATAGCCCTATTTACAGAGTAACAAACAAAGTATATAAATATAAATATGATTTTATAGACAATATACTAGTTACAAAATTTGTATTGCATTCCTACAGAGTAGTTACTCAGCGAATATCATTTGTGGAACCAGAACCTAAGGCTCCTAATAATAGAAGAGAGGCAATAGCCAGTCTCCTAAAGGGTATGTTACTAATGAACAAGAATGAATTAGTAGTAGTAAAGCCGTAAAGAAGAAAGTAGTAACTGTGTTATTTGCTTTACAGTGTCAAAAGAAAGAAAAAGCGCACACATCAAGATAGAGTAGCTGCTGATAGAAGACACCAGTACTTGAAGACGGGGCTGTCTCTTCTCTGTCCCTTATCCCTTCCCCTCCACCCCCCGGGAGTCCCTACACACTCTCTAGGAATTACTTTGGAGGTGTGGGGGAGGCTCGTAGAGGCTTGGGAAATGAGGAACATTCTGCTCCTGTGAAGTAACTGGGAAAATTCAGTAGACATTCTTGACACCGGGTTACAAAGAGTTCGGTCAGTGCTGTATAGAAAAATGAAAAGGGATAGAATAAAAATAAGGGAAGGATTTTGACGGAAGCGAACAATGGCCAATTGTAGTTATCCAGCTACCTGTAGTGTTGCTTGCGCTGTTCACTTCCTGCTTGAGCACTGATGTGCACACAAATGTTTGGATTTCACCTACATACAATGTAAATAGTGCTGATATAACAAATGCTGTATATATATTTATTCCAATACAAACCGCTCTATACGTTTCATACAAATCTTTGTATGTCTCCCTTGCAACTGTAATGTTTTACACTTTACAAATTTGCCGACAAAACATTACATGTTGTATCGATTTGAAGCACGCCCGAGCAGTTTGCAGTATCATGGCAAAATCTCAGGGAGCACAGCCTTGCTTTCTTCGGGGCACGTATCCCACCTTCGTCACCAGATCTAGTGTCTTCCCCAGCCTTGGAGCATACAAATGAAATACGCCAGATGGGAACTACATTCAAATTCTTCTTTATTCCTCAGCAATAGGACAGGGCTGTGAACTGCGTTACGTGTACGGAGTTTGCTCAGTTTTCTGCACTCTGCGTTCTGTGGAGTAAGTGGAGTTCTGAAAAATGATGCTGCACAGAGGACTCTGAGTTCTGGAAAACTCAGTTGAGCGGAGTTATTTCTTCGCTCGTGCTCGCCTACGTTGAGTTGGCGAGCGCGAGCAAGTGAAATCAATCGCCAGACCACCTCCCAGCGAGATTGCTCAACGAGGGCAGACAGCAGATAGGAGCGAAGGCTGGCATGGAGAAACCATCCGTTCATGTTGAGGAAGCTGCCACTTGAATGGAACATCTACTCAAGTGGCAGAAAGAAGCAGTGTCCTCTTGTGCTGCACATGGTGTCAGTTCCCGCTGATTTTCTAGCGGGGGATTAACACCCAACACTAAAAATCAGCGTGAATGGTGCAACCTAATGCACTCTGCAGCTTGCGGAAGTCCAGGTAGCGCGGGGAGTTTTTTGGTCACTTCACAAAGCAGAACTCCGTAAACTCTACCCAGGTCTTCTCAACATACACTCACACACTGCAAATGATCTCATACTTGACATTAATCACACCCTAACACCTCCCTACTATCAAATGTTTCTTCTCCAGAGTCCTCCTTGAACCACGAGGTTCCTAGAATGCATAACATCAATATGCAACACTTACCAACCTGCAATTAAGAAATGCACATTTAACCTGGTGTAGTGTCAACATCTTCTCAATCTATTTGGAAATTCAAGTTGTGCCTCTGCCCATTGCAGCTGGACCCTCACTGGATGCTCAGTTCGATTTTGCATACTGTTTGTGATCAGTGATGCATCGTTGTGTAGTTCCTATAACCCTATGTAGGATCTGCGTGTTTAGACAACATAGACTGTGGGATTGGTGTCCAGTCTGATTCCAGATACCCCCACCGTCTATGTTTGCCTGTATACCAGCTAGCTCACTGTGCCACTAGAAACCCCTCTTACCAAGGAAAGGATAGTTCTTGCCAACTATTGAACATGACAACTATGATCAGGGATCGTGGAAACAGTACAGTACGTTTCACTCAGCCACTCGTGCTCACTTTGTCTCAGAGAGATACACAGAATAAACAGTGGTGACGTTTTCAATAAGCATTTATTGAACCAGCATCATTCTAGTGTAAAATAGGTGTGCTGAAACAACCATAAGACAGAAACAGATATAAATGATTATAACCACCAACAAAGTAAAAGGATTGTAGATACGTACCATAGTACTATAACAATTAATACAGGCAGGTATATAAAATACATAACAGTAATAATGTGTACTCTTACGATGCGACCCTAACTAGATGTAGCTAAGTGTAACTAGCATGTATGTAGGTGTAGAGCCAAGAATCCCACTAGGATAATGTCAACCCTATTACCTGAAGTGAGAGACTGTGGGACCCGTCTTGGTCTCGAGATGGACACCCCGTGAAACACTGCAAGCTGGAGAGTCTGCATGCAGGAACCTCAGCGTCTTGCGTCAGTGTGTCAGCATGGAAGTCCCTTTTCTCCTCTCTCTGACTCAGCAAAGATATGGTGTTTATATACCCATTGTGGTACCCTCAGGAGATCTACCTTGATGTGTCATGTCGGACTAGGATGACGGAAAGAATGACCCTTATACAGAGTTATTATGCAGGAGATGGAAGTCCTGCTGAGATTCCAAGTATCCTTATGTATAATGAATGAGGCTAGTCTTTGGAGAAAACCCCACATCATATAAGCAGTAGCGTAACTAGGTAAAAGGTCAGTACCAAGAACCATTATGTAGTGTAATGGCAGCGGAGATTTGGTGAAAGGTCTGGTTGCTACCTTAGCCTACATCATGGGGCCCTTTATGAAACATAACAGAAGTGTGGTCACTTCCATACATGTTTCATTAAACTATAGTGTTACTTACCCTTACGCTGCCCCTCGAACAAGAATCTCAGTACTGCAGTCTGGTATAGGGACCGATGCACTCTTTAGTGCACTTTCCTCCTATCTGTTGCAGGATCTTAGACAATGCTATTTTCAGACTCTTGAGTTTGGGAGCTATCTTGCATGTTTGCTAAATACATTGCAAGCCCCCCAGTTTCTCCCTTGTTGACCTTCCTATGGGACTATAAATGAATCGCTAAGGTCATTGGACCACCTCCCTTGATCTCCATTGTTTCAGGGTCCTGCAGTGGTACCATATATATTTAGGTGGACCATGCCCATGGATTAAATATGTCACTCAAGAGATGACAGTAGGTTCAACGTTTGCTATAATTGCATCCTTTCATCATTTAAAATGCTGGATACCAGATTTTCTACATTGTATATGTTTAATTTTCCTGCTGCTTCTAGCCGTTTAAGTGCTAAAATGAGGTTGATTCATTTCTTTTTTTTTCTTTGTATAGCCCATTAATTGCACATTTAAAAGGTAGGAAATGTCATTTCAAAGACTCAGTATCCGTACCGATGCTGCCAGGAAGTGAAATAGATAAAATTGATTTGCTGCAATATCTTATCAAAATGCATGGCATTTAACTAGTTCAATTTTATCTAAAAATGCATTTTCAGCTGCTTATTCCCTTCAAAAATGAGATTAACAATGTCATTTAAAAATCTCCATCAGCTAAAGCAATGCCGGATACTTTCAGCATGATTATGCATCTAAAACCTGCCTGCTATGCAAATGTCATCAGAAACATCTACAGCAGATTTGAATTATATGTTTTGGGTTCTGCTGGTGTTCCCAAGGAGCTGAGACAGTTTAGGGGATTTAACTTCGATCTCATATCAAGCCAGTCTGGGCAATATTCTGTAGGTATAACTGACGTTTTACAATAGGTTTATTGTTTTAATTATAGCAAACAATAGAAATTGCACCCAAGAAGTATAGGGCCAGATGTGCGACCCTATTTTGCATGCACAAACTGGTTTGCGAACCGTTTGGGCAGGCAAAATACAAAAGGGCCATGTACTAACTCTATTTAGCGAGTCGCAATTCATTTGCGACTCGCTTAATAGGATTAGCGAATCGCTATCAGGAAGGGGTGTTCCGAGTGCGTACCTTCCTAGTGGCGAGTCTGAGCCCTATGTAGGACTGTTTTGCAACTTTGTGAATGCAGGGGAAAATATTGTTTAGGGGCAGACAGTGGTCCCAGGGACCACTACCTGCCCTTAAAAAATGAAACGAAAACATTTCATATACATTTTTTTTTTCAAACGCATCCCGTTTTCCTTTAAGGAAAATGGGCTGCATTAAAAAAAACAGCTTTATTTAAAAGCAGTCCCAGACATGGAGGTCTGCTGAGCCCAGCAGGCCACCATACCTGGGAGGGCCAGCCATTCCCAATGGGGTCGCATATTGCAAGTGCCTCATTAATATTCATGAGGCATGCAATTTGTGACCCCATTGGGAATCGTCTGAGACACTGTTGTACATTGTGATTTCCAACTCGCAAATTGCGCCTAGCAATTTGTCGCAATTTGCGAGTTGCAAATCACAATGGTCGTACATCTGGCCCATAGAGTGCAGCGAGAAAAAAATATTACATGTACAATAATTATTTTATACCTGATTTTATATCCCAATATCATGCAGTGCTTAATTAAAAAAAAAAACATAAGTGTCAGGGCCCTTGTCAGGAGGGCACTGCAGCTTGCATCACCCTTTGTCCTTGCCAGTGCTGCTAATGACAGTACCAGCACAACAACTAACCATCACACTCCTCCTACAAGTGTGGCAATTCGGTCTATTTTATGTCCCCAAAGGCATAAGAATGGCAGACTGCCATAAGTATGCAAAATAAACAGAAACTGTTCTTTGAGGGACACACTTTACACATGCCCCGAAGGTGCATCTATTTCAACATATATAAAGTTTACATCAAGACTCAAACTCTTAAAGTTTCACAATCCATCCTCGATAATTCAACTCAATAAACAGAAATCTCATTGTTCTTTAGCAAATTATTCTAACAGTGGGCGCGGGCAGGTATCAAAAGCAGAGGTCCATTGTAAAGTCTGTTGTTTAGTTTGATGACTGATACATACGTCACATGCCAACAGTGGGTGCGGTTGAGTACCGGAGAACTCGGTGGCGAGCACTTACTGAGCTAACGTATGGATTACGTTGGAGAAGGAGTATAGGAGAACATGTGAAGATTACAACAGGAGGTTCGGCGGTTTGGTTTTAAGAACACATTTTCTACAGTAAAGACTATGGGCCAGATGTAGGAGCCCTAATACCGGTCGGAAACGGCCGATTTCGGCCGTTTCCGACCGGTATTAGGCTTTTCAGATGTAGGGGGCCTACCGAATCAGTAATTTTACCGATTCAGTAATTTTACCGATTCGGTAAAATAAACCGAATGTAACCGAATGTAAAATACCATATGTAGCTGACACTCTTAAGAGTGCCACAGGCCCTTAAGAGTCGGTATTTTACCACACAATCCTATTGTGTGGTAAAATACCGAATTCAGGTGTGCATGCACACCTGTGCCATGTGACACACAGACATTTAAGAAGATGGATGATGGGTCAAAAATAATTTGCTAAAGAACAATGAGATTTCTGTTTATTGAGTTGAATTATCGAGGATGGATTGTCAAACTTTAAGAGTTTGAGTCTTGATGTTAACTTTATATATGTTGAAATAGATGCACCTTCGGGACATGTGCAAAGTGCGTCCCTCAAAGAACAGTTTCTGTTTATTTTGCGTTTTTCAGTAACCGATAGGAGCTAGTCGGTATTTGGGACTGCACCGGGATTATTGGATAAATTGATTAATGTTTAGAGAATTTTTTTTGTATAACATAAGGAGTGCAGGCTATCAATTTTTCTTGATTCAGACTGCCATAAGTGCCAGTGTTGACAATTAAGCTCCAGTGCTGAGCACTGAAAAACAACGGCACAAATTAAGCTCTGTCTATATATTTTTTAATTACAGACTGACATGATAGTAGAAATATCTGGAATACATCAATCGTATCAGAAACCAAGCATTAAATGATCTCATATACAAAAACTGACTTTGGTCCATATATAGATTGAGCGAACAGCCTTTTATTGTCTAAATTCTACAGAAGGAGTATAAAGCCGACAGTTAGACCCTAATTTCCTCAGTATGGCTCCTACTTGTACGCAACTGAATTCCATCACATACTGCTTCTGGTTCACTTGCACTGCTCATAAACCAGTCAAGCCTTATAGCCTGGAATCAGCACTCTGGCTTGCCAAAATGAACTGGATAGTCATGGGGTACTTCAGCTTGAATTAACGTTTTAAAAACAATTATTTTCTTTATTGGAAGTCAGCGCAGGACCCTCAGTTATGGAGTCACTGGCGGAAGGTGTAGAAGAATACGGGCTGCCGTATTCTGGCCCACCTGAAGCTTATTTAGCAGATATTCGCGGAGTCCGAGATATAAGGCATATCCACAATCCAATATGGATGTTATAAGGGCCTGAATAACCGTCTTTTTTGCAGTGAAAGATAGAAGAGGTAAAAACTTTTTCAGAGAATGCAGCATCCCGAAACATGTGCCAACCACCAATCTATTTTGTGGTTGAAAGGAGAGAGAGTTAACAAATGTAATGCCCAAGTTCTTAACTGTTCCCTCCTGAGGGCCTGGAAGGTAGGCATCTTTTCGCCAAAGGGAATGCCATGAGTCAGGTGCATTAGAACTGAGGAATAGTATTTCAGTCTTGTCTGCATTGCATTTGAGTTGGTGATAGGTTATCCAATGAAACACAGATGACTGAGAGGCATTTCTTGATGGTCTGTTCCTCAAACACCTCTCCCTTTCCACAAGCAAACAGCAGCTGAGTATCATCGGCATAAGAGAATACTCAGCCCCAAAAATCTCCATTAACAGGGCTAAGTGAGTGAGATCCACATTAAATAATTTGGGGCTGAGGGCAGAGCCCTGTGGCACTCCCACTGACAGCTCATGTGCTCTTGAGGAAAAAGAAGGCATTCATACTTCCTGACTTCTCTCTTCCAGAAAAGAGGCCAACCATGTCAAATCCAGTCCCTCAAACATGATTGTTTGGAAGCGGGCATGAAGCCTCGAATGAGGTACTGTAACGAAGGCCGCCGATTGATCTAACATAATCAGGATGACCTTCCCCCCCTTTGTCCAAGGCATCTCTAATGTGCTTGGTGTCTTACACCAACAAAGCATCTGTACTAAAGTTAGACCTGAAACCAGACTGGATTGGATGCAACAAGTTGTTAGTTTCAAAATACTGAGAGAGGTGCTGATTTACAAATTTCTCTAGTGCGTTGGACAGAGCAGACAGTAAATATTTGTCTAAAGTTAGATTGTTTATTAGAGTCAGCCAAGGGCTTTTTTTAGCAAAGGCAGAATTTTTGCTTGCTTCCATTTCACAGGGACAATTCCTGCAGACAAGGAGGTATTAAGAACTTTGTTTACTATAGGGTTGATGGTCAATGCCCCTAACGCAAGCAAGCTTGGAGGACATGGGTCAGGTGAAGATCCAAATTTGAGGCTTCTATTAGCATTCAGTGATCCCTCCAATTAATTCCATGTGTTTTACCTTTTTTGTGTGTACACGTTTTGCCTTTTTTGTGTGTTGGAAAAACTCATTTAGAGATTGGTGGCTTGGGAGCAGCAACAAAAATTGGCGGTGCTCCAATGCAGCCAAACTTGAGGTTCCCCTTACTCTATTAAAAGTCGGTCAAGGCAACAGGTCTACACCAGCGTGACCTTAACTGGCTTTGCCGGTATAAACCTCAGGCCTTTCATCCCTGATAGACCAAAATAAACTTATAGGCAGATTAATTTTTCATGAAACGCAGTGCAGTGAGAATATTTGATGTGCTTCATTGTGCAAGGAGGAAAAGACTACGCAAATCCACATCTACTAGGATTGGCCTGCTGCTGCTGTCATCCCCTGCTCTGGTGCCATAAATGGTCACCTTGCATGGCGCACAGTCTCACAGAGTTCAGTGTGCAATGTCTAGCATAAGATTTTACTGGAAAGGGCCTTTCCAATACAAATTGTTACTTGTAGACAAAAAATCATGGGGATCCCTAGAACTGGATGTGTGCTGTGCACTTCAACACATGGAATATGTGGGTTTCTTTGAGAAATTGAAATATTTCTCCTTGTTAGTGCTTGCTTCAAGAATACATTATTATTGAGGCAAAGCCCGGTCTCGCTGTCTTAGTATGCAGGGCTTTCCTTTATATCCTATGTGTGTTTACGCTGATCCACCCAAGTAACACCCCAGTTATGTTCCCTTGACACTAAGGGCCTGATTACGATTGCCGTTTTCCCGCATCCTCCGGGCCGGCGGAAGCCACCGCCGGCCTGGAGGATGCGGGAAAACCGCTGCGGACTGAAAAAGACCCCCCGCCAGATTAGGATGGCTGGGGGATCGTTTTTCAGGCCGCAGCTTTTCCGCCGCGGTCGCCTTCCGACCGCGGCGGAAAAGCTTTAACATGGCTGGCGGTGTCTATCAGACACCGCCAGCCATATTATGATGTCTGCGGAAAGATGCCTTTACACGGCGGCATTTCCGCCGTGTAAAGGCATACGGATTCGTGTTTGGGGGCCCGTTGCGGGCCCCCAGGGGTGAAGGGGGGTGGGGGGTGCACATGGGGGGTACCTATGGTACCCCCCTGCATTTGCCTGCACAAAGCGGCAGGCACCGCGAGGTGCCTGCCGCTTTGTGCATGCAAATGCACAACTCTCATTTTTATCATTGCGGCGGGTGCTGCTTCAAGCAGCACCCGCCGCAATGATAAAAATACAGGATGTGACCGCTAGGGTGGCGGTCACATCCTAATTTGCACGGAGGGACCGCCGCTGCCCCTGCGGACGGTCCCTCCTACTCTATGGTGGCGGACGGACTCAGGTCCGTCCGCCATCATAATCGACCCCTAAGTGATGCAAAGCAGTGCAGTGCACTTGGTAGATTTGGACCTATCTGAAGTCTTGTCCAATCAATTCCTGCAGCAGTGCCTATGAAGTTTTATGAGATCTTAATGATAATTTACCTGCACCTGCTGGCCCCTCAGGGCTAGGAATTTCAACTATAAGGCAGACAGCAGCACATGACAGGTCCTCAACGATGGCATCCTGCAGCTGTGCGTGCTTCTGCACATGTGGAAGCAGCAGCACACCTCGTTTGCTGCATTCATCTCCTGTGTAATAGCAGCACAATTCTGCAATGAAGGCAGGCAGGAATTTAGGGGAACAAGGCTTTTGAGTAAATTTACAAGGGGATTTCATAAATAGCCAAAAGTCGTAAAGCTACTAGGAAAGTTTAAGAGTAAATTACATGTGTAAGTTACTGAAAAGTTTAAGTTACCTTTGTGAATAGCCCGACAGAGTCTGAGTAGTCCATAGGCCCCTCATTTTGGTGGAGCCATATAAGTAAAATTTTTGGAGTTAATTTACATAAAAAAAGTCTGAATAGTCCAAAAGTAGTAAACTTACTTGTTGGAAATTGGGTTACTGATAAAAGGGGAAGAAACCCTACTCAAGCAGCAACCACAATCTCTATCAGGGGGATGTGACAAGCAAACCCCAAATTAACCTGTGCTTATGCCTCCGGTAGCTTGGCACAAAAGCAGTCATGCTTAGCTTAGAGGCAATGTGTACAGTATTTATGCAGCACTTCAAACAGTAATTTTGAGGGGGAATTTTATACAGCACAAACTAGACCTGAGGCATCGGGTATCAGAGCACTTTACATGAGCACAAGTTTCGTTACAGATGGACACATTCATTTTTTTTGTTAGGCATGAGGAGATTAAGTGATTTATCCAAAAACACAGGATGTTCAGCGTCATTGCCGAGACTCGGACCCAGTTCCCCCGGTTTCGTGGTGGGCCGCTCTAGCCGTAAGGCTACATCCTCTCCCCAATAAAGCAAAAGCACAGCACAAAAAAAATCTCACACTAATTTAGAAAAATAGTGTAAAATGTACTACATTATTTGAGATCAAAACAACAAAACTCCAATCAGTTGAACCAGAGATATGCAATTTCTCAGTTTTAAGTCAAAGTAATGGCTATAAGTACAAAGCACCAACTGTCGTTATCTAGTAGATCGAAATCAGGACGAAGTAAAAAGTTCTGCTGCCCATGCTGGAGTAAGGGCTGGATATAGGGAACAAGTTTGGCCTGCTAAGCAAAGTGCCTTAATTCGTGGTTTGAGGAGCATTACGAGATCCTGCGTTGATGATGCCTCGCACAGCATTGGATCTGAAGTCCTGTGTTGTTGTCAAGGGTGCTGTTGATGAGGGGCTTGAGATGTGAAGGCCTGATTTGAGGATGCTTTGTGCAGCAGTGATTCTGAGGAGACTATGCGCTGTGATAGGAGGTTCGGCATCAGGAATACATTGAGCTGGTCAGTTCTGCCCAAAGTACCAAAGTTGGACTGGCAGAGCATATGCAGGCTCATCTCTGAGGGTCCAGGACTGGGGTGGATCCACTTCAGGAGTAGGGCTCACAGCACACAGAGTCAAGGGGGTTGGAGCCTTCTCTCTCTCTCTCCCTGAGGCTCTGATGAGGAAGCCAGCCAGCCAGCTAGTCCTTGGAGTCACTCTGGGGGACCGAGGTTCAAGATACAGGCCCAGTCCTTCTTAGGCAGCAGACAGCAAAGTATCAGTCTTTCTTGCAGAGAAGCTCGGCTGTCCTTATGAGACTTTCACAGGTCAAGAGGTGTACTGAAGATTTGGCTCTGAGGGTCCAATTTCCTTTACCTGGATCCACTTTGAAGTAGGTGAAGGTTCTGAAACTTTCCACCCCCAGAGGTGTCTGTAATTTTCTGCCTTCTTGCCCTGGACCCAGCTTATCTGGGGTCACAAAAGACTAGTGTTAAACCCTTTGTGAGCATGCCCATGCAGAGCCTTTGTGATATGCAAGTATGGTAGGTGACATATCCTCCCCTCACAAGTCAGAGATGGTCCACACTGTCCACACCTATCTCCCCTTTGTTTCACTGTCTGGCAGTAATACACAAATACCAGCTGCTCTCTACACCTTATCATGTGACCCAGGATTCAGGCTGCAGGCACCAAATGGTTGGGACAAGAAAATGCCAGCTTTCTAAAAGTGGCCATTTCAAAATTGTGACAGAAATTCTGACTTTACCATTATAGAGGGTTTTAAATCACAATTAGTTAGACATAAAACTTGACATTCCTACATGTTCCTAAATGAAAGTTATAACTTATTGAATGTAATAAATTAACCCAGTATTATCCTATTGAGGAGGTTGGAATCAAAGTAGTCAAACACGACTTTATGGGTATCACTACAAGGACATGTAAAATGTACAATTACATGTCCACCTTTTTAAATACACTACACCCTGCACTCGGAGCTGTTTAGGGCCTAATCTAGGGGTGACTTGTATGTATTAAAAAGGGAGGCTTAGGCATGACAAAAGGTTAAAGTTGCCAGGTCGGAATGGCAGTTTAAAACTGCACATACAGGCTGAAGTGGCAGGTCTGAGACACATTTGGAGGGCTATGGAAGTAGGTGACACAATGAGTGCCGCAGGCCCACTAGTAGCATTTAATTTACAAACCCTGGGTACATGTAGTACCACCTTACTAGAAAATTATAAGTAAATTAAATATGCAACTGTGTAAGCCAGTTTTACTATGTTTAAAAAAAGAAAGCACTTTAGCACAGGTTAACAGTGGTAAAATGCTCAGAGTCCTAAGGCCAGCAAAAACAAAGACAGCAAAAACAGGAGGTCTGAAGGCATAAAAGTTGAGGGAAAACCACAAGAAGGATGTCAGGTTCAACATTACTCAAAACTGTAAATCACTCAAAATTGTAAGCTTCCTTTGTAAATCAGGCTCAATGACTTAAGTGTTCTCTAGAGGCCTTTTTGTCAATTGTATATGGGCCGTTTGTTGTCGTGGTGCTGGAGCTACTAAAGATGCTTTTGAGAAGGTTCAGAGTTTGGTACGGTTCCCTTTAATTATGAATGTGTGTCCGCTGTTAAGGCGCCTCTATATTTACGTGTTCGATAATCCTTCTGATCTGCAGTGATGAGTATGTTCATACAAACCAGTAGTTATTAATTGTGCTCCTAATCCCATTTATGCTGCTGATTTTACTAACTCACATCCACCCTTCTGTTTGCTCGATGTGATAACATCATCTATTTTGATTAAGCTATTTATTTGATGTAAATATACTTACACATTCTTGTAATACCCTTTTGTACAATGACATTTTTTTAGATTGTGCTCATTCTGTTTGGGTCCTTGGTGGTTTACTCACCAGGAACTCAGTTGGTGCAACATATCAAGCCATGTAATCTTCTCAGATGGGGATACCTAATCAGCAGAAAGATCTTTGGTAAAGTAAATAACAGGTCAAATGAGCCCCTGCAACATTTGAGCAAATAACTAGATGACACATTGCTTGCAAACATTTTGCATTAACAACACTTGTACATAAAGGTCACATGTACAAATGCGCAATCCCATGTCATCACAAATCAACGTTCTGTTTGATACATATCCAAATATAGATATTGGTCTTCCAATATAATCACAATCGCCTTAACCCCTTGCATGCTGATGACGGCCCCAGCCCTCATGCACTACGGTGCTCGTGTGCTGATGACGGCTGGGGGCCGTCATGAACCCGCCCACTTGCGATTTTGCCGCACAGGCGCAGAATCGCGGCCGCATGCAAGGGGTTAAAAAAGTTTTACAAATGTATACAAACTAGCATGGACAAAGCTTACTGTACTGGTGTATATTCTGGAACACAAAAACTCATGCATGCTCCAAAGTGGCACAGCAAGACACTACCTGCCCCATTTTGGATGGTCATGAACTGCAAGGAATTGACTGTTGGGTGCCACCTTCCTAATGTGCCTCAGTAAATGTGATACAACACTGCTTGAGGACAATTTATATTTATTCCCACACACAGAAGTAACAAAATATAAAGCAATACATGGGGAGAAGGAAGAGCAATATCTGACCAGCAAGCCCTAGAGGACTACCCACAAAATGTTCAGGTGCCCATTGTCACATATGTGCCAAAAATCACATGGCTCTTGGCTTGCAAGATGCGGGCCTTGCCAACACCAGTGGTTCTTTCTCACTATCAAATGAGGACCAAAGCCATGCACAAGAGTAAGCATCATGCCTACAACACCTACTAATGCCCATCAAGACCACCAAAATATCATCACTGTGTGCAACATGCTTTCCAACATGTGGAGATGAACTATTTCAAGGATGGGGCTGTCTGAGGATTCATCGATCACGCGTAGGACCACGAGTGATTCCAATCTCTCCAAGTCTTACAAATACCTGTCATATTATGTCATGCCTACAAACGCCCTCCCCTAGCATGATTCAAAATCACGATGACATGTTTCCTATGGATGTAAATAAACAAAAAGAATCCACCTGTGGGTAAAGAGTGTTCCCTACAGTGGTGGGGAGCACACAGTGTTTTTAAAATACCCCTCACACACGAAAAGGACCCTTGGTGTCATGCTTCATCATTGGGGTCTTCGCACCCCTCTACGGAATGCGGCGTGCTACTACCTACGACTACGTGGGAGCACTGGTTTTAACGACTATGCGTGGTGCGTGTGAGGGTTCTTGTACATGTGAGTGAGTGGTGGGGTTATAAAGTGAGTGGTAAATTAAAAAGTGCCTGGCTCGTGGGGTTGACTAAAAAAAAAATTTTATGGGCCCCCGGGCTGGTACTGTTAAAAAGGTGAGTTTTGAGGTGCTTATGTAATGCAATATACATCACCTCCTGTGTGTGTCGACATGTTTCGGAGTAGAACTCCATCTTCAGGACGGGGTTGCACAAAATCCCCACCTTACTCACGTTTCTCTATTCAAAATCCGTAATTTTCTACAGAAAAGTGAAATGTAATGCAGGCTAAAATGTACCTACAGCAAAAGTTTTGAGGGTTTCTGCAAATTGCAGAACTTGTTTTCTCAATCTTATGAGCCTCATGAGCCTCCTAACGTTGGGGACTCTCGTGCCCTTCTGCTACGATTCCTAGGAGAGGATTTCTCCTTCTTGCCCCATACGCGGCTCTGCTGTGAATGCGCTCACATTAAAAATAAAATTGAGTCTACCCCACGAGCCAGGCACTTTTTACCCACAGGTGGATTGTTTTTGTTTATTTACATCCAGTTAGGGAGAACGAATCCACACGATTACTCTCTCTCTCCCATTATGTTATTTTCATGTTTCCTATGGATGCACATAGAGATGACACTGCTCAAATCACCCTGGATAGTGTTTTTCGATCCAGTGTCCACTTGCACAGCTGATATTCAATATCAAACATTTGAACCAGTGCCTGCTGAAGGAGAGTGGAGCAAATGCACATTGAATGAATGATTTCCAAATGGTTCAGTGCAATTCAGAGAGGATGGAAATCCAAAAAAGAAAAACTGTCAGTAAGTGAGCAAAAGCAACTACAGACATCTTCTGGCCCAAGCGATGACAACCTACGGGCACACCAAAAACACCTAGCAGAAGCCTCCCCGCACATACAATATGGCTAGCTTTAGCAATTGCCCCATCAGGCATGTCACAGGTCCTCATACTGAACAAGCAGAGAGGGATCATTCCCTTGGAGGGACGCCGAATACCAAGGCTGGTGGTCTTTAATCCACCCCTTTTTTCGACTTGCAGGTTCTTGCTTTCTTCCTTTGTGCTGGTTTCGCTGATTTTCTCTTCTTCCATCTTTCTGATCTGTTTGTTTTTCCCTCTCTTGCACTTGGTGAACATGTGATGCAGAAAAATAATTGCCGGTCCCCAAAAATAAGTGCCAGTGAACCCCACCGGCAACCACCGACTCAAAGTAAGCACTGGACCTGGCACTGTGGATAGTCTCTCATCTTAAATTCTGACCATCCCAGTACACATTTTATGCTAGATAATGCACACTCAGTGGTGTAATCTAGACCTTATGTCCCTGCGTTTGCCACCCCGCAGTGGGCGCATTGAAGAGTGGGGGTGCTGGCGGATTCCTCGGATTGCTGCCGCCCGCGATGGCCGCACTGAAGAGCGGGGGAGGCAATTGCCCTGAGACGGCAGGTAAGCGCTGGGGGGGGGGGTCACTGCCCCCGCCAGTCCCTTGATATGCCACTGTGCACACTGACCCCAGTGAGCCTGTGCATGAAACTAGGCGGCCTTTGATATTACTAGGTCAGGAGTGACAGCAACTTCACTCCAATGTTAATACTATGGTTCTGCTCTGTGTGTTCTCCCTTTGCAACGTAGTACATCCAATTGGCTGCTGCGCTGCATTTAATTAAAAATAGTAATTTGGGGCCATATGTATCAACATACCCTTTTGCGATTCCTTATTTTGCACCCAAATTGTTTGATACTTACCATTTTGCTAAAATGGGTTCGCAAACGCCAAAATTCTGCGAATTTCGGCGTTTGCGAACCCATTTGGCCTTGATACATATGGCCCTTTGTCACTAATTGTCTAACAATTGCATGCATACCCTTAGCTACCCATACATTGAAATAAGTGTGCAAGCCTAGTCCAGTCTTTTCAAAACTGTATGGCCTGGCCCACTAGGAGGTAAACAAAGAACCGATGACGTGGAAGTTAAAAGAGGCACTATGGATATACTAGTCTCACATGTCATGGATCAAGTCTTGGAGAAGTTATGAAACACAGCTTAATTGCCATTGCAAGGTACCAAACCCAGAGGGCAAGGTGGTTGGTAAGTGATAAGACAGCTTGAATTCCAGACTGCTGAGAACACCCCCATGAAAAGACATTTAGAAGGAATATATCACTTTACAATGTTCAAGCAAACTTTGAAACCCCATCACCAAACCCAGTCACCCCTACACATGTGTCTTGTTGGATTACTTGTACTGCCCATTATTAATTTACAGGCCCATCGTAAGTGGTTTGCATGTTGGAGATGTGTTAAATAAAACATTACTCTGCACTATCAAGCAGGTTACTGTATTCTGTGATATAAAACCTTTAACCTGTATCTGTTAATCAGCATCTCGGATAGCAGAGGTGCAGTACAGTGAGAAGGCTCAAATACTCTCTGATTACAAGTATGTAATTAAATGCATTGCAGTGTGCCGCGTTCATCCATAGCGTTTACCTTTTCCTCACTTGTAAAGGTACATTGTATTTATAAAACAAAAATAAATGCATTCCTTGGTAAAAACATAATGACGCTTGGTTAACCCCTTCGCCGCGGGGCTAATTCCTGATGCTGATGACGAGCCCAGGCTCGTCATGCAGCACGGTGCTCGTGTGCTCATGACGAGCCTGGGCTCGTCATGAACTCGCCCGCGCAATGGAACGCTCAGCACAGCGGGGGAATTAGCCCCGCGTGTGAGCGTTCCACGGCTCATGACGAGCCCGGGCTCGTCATGAGCACACGAGCACCGTGCTGCATGACGAGCCTGGGCTCGTCATCAGCACTGAAGGGGTTACCTCTTGTGGCTTAGTGGACCAATGCATTCGCTCCAGGAATCTGTGTTTTGACCTCATGTTTGAATCCTGGCAAGTCTCTTCAGCCTTTCATCCTTCCAAGGTTGATAAAATGAGTACCATTAGGTTTGAGTAATATAAACGTCTGTATTTAATGCCCCTTGTTGTCTTGTTTTATTTTTGTTAGTCACACCCCTCGTGGCACAATTTGTTTTCTGTACATATGGCTGAACAAAATGAAATTGTTTTCAATACAGGAATGATATATAAGGAAATAAAAATGAGAGGCTAAGTTCTGCAAATACCCGCACATTTGTACAGCCAAGCCCACCATACTGACTCCAAATTAGAAACAAATGAATAAAATTCCTATCTGCATAAACGCCTGAAACACACATAAAGAAATGTACGGTCCAATCCCAAAAAAAGTAGTAAATACCTTTTGAGATTCATAACCATTCCCAGAAGAAAACCTGGAAAGCTGCACCAGGCTTCCAGGTGTACTTTTGAGTATGTCATGTGACTATTTCCCAGAGCGCCTAATCCCCCTTTGCCAAGATTTCCCTATTGGAGAAGTGGACACGGGATAAACTGAGCCCCCACACAAATGCATGTTGCTTCTCTTTTTTATGAGGAAAATATTTTTCTCCATGGAGAATTGTCTGTTTTCTACACCCCCATCAAATGTGATCCACTCCCCTTTCCATCCTGAAAGGAGAACTACTCTAGCTTTTTACCGGTGTAAATCTCCAACCATATCAAGGGTGGAAAGGGGGCGGAGAGGATCTAGGAAAATCCCACAAAAGTGCATGTTGGTTGGGATTTTTAAACTTCCAAGGTAAAAAAAAAACCTTGACAAGCCAATTTACCACTTCATGGTTAGATTTAGACGTATGGATTTCTCAACACCAGCTGACATGGAGTCAAAACTCTAAAGACCATTGATCAGCCACACAGTCCGATTTCCATTGCAGCTCTATCATGAAAATGGCTTTGAGACTGATAGAGAACAATAGCATAATCCGGTATGATAACAAGTGCAGCATCAACAGTGACCAGAGAGAGAAATGGAAAGGTTACCCAGAGAAGAAGCTATTAGTAGGAGCAAGAGGATGTCACAGCACAAATTTGGGTAGTCAGAGCAAGGGAGTCATTGAATTGGATGCCAAGACAGTAACCTGGATGTTGTCCAGCTCTAAAGAACAGAAAACTGAACCCCATCTACTGGGCTTTGTGTATTCCTCCTAGACAGTTACACACAATAGAGAACTTAGATGTGCCTGGAAGGACCATTATTGGCAGGATGGGAGGGAGGAGCTGGGCACTGCCCTACTTTCGCTGGAATAGGCTGTGTCCTGCTTCAACCCAAAGAGCTGCATACCCTGTGTAGTTGGTCTAGAGTCAGGGCACAGAAGGAAAGATGCCTGTGGACTTCAAAGGGAAACCTCTAGAAGTGTCTCCAACTTCAAAGGAAGGCCTATGTATAAAAATTGGGCCTCAGACACCAACTCCTCAGTGCAGATTTTTCAGAACCAACCAGTGTGCAACAAATCCTTGATGCAGGACTTCACATCACAAGTCATCCTCGTTAACAACATTTTCTTTCTTTTTTTTTTTTTGGAAACCTTTATTGTGCAGTATCAGCAAACAAATACGGGCCCACAACCATCCGGCCGGCCTCGAAAACATTTTAAGCACTGTAGCAGGTTATACGGCAACTCGATAGCACCGCAATACAAATTGACAAGCAATCAGAATTACACTGAGTATCATCGTACCACCGAGAAATAGGATAAGTGAAGGTTAATTTTTAAAATTTTTAAGCATTTTTAAATGTAAAAACTAAGAAACATCAGAGTCCAGTCCATCCACCTACGACATGAGTGGGCAACTTCAGCAACAAAACCCGACTAAGAAAAACTGTGGTCAGAATAGCAGCATAAGGATTTATACAACAGGATATTCAAGCAAACATCATGTTTCATGCGGTCGCTACCCATCACGTATCAAGCAACCCACGGACCCAAAGACAGAAATAAGAAAAGAAAAGAAGTTGGAAAGAAGAAAAAATTAAGGCCCATAGAAACTAAAACGGACAAAATAACCCCCCCACCCTACACGCATGCAGAGGCTACGGCCTACCCCCCCCCTAGCAGTGTGCCTGTCGCCCAAAAAAGAGTACCCGAAATATAGACACAGAAAGAAAGGAAGAAAAGAAAAAGAGAATCATATAAAACCGGAGGAGGGCCAAATCCACACGCTCCCGGACTCCCCAGCCCTGCATAAGACCTCCACCCCATAAACAAGAGTCAATAACAACAAATGTCAGTTACAGCGTTAAATGGGGAGAGGCATCACATATCGCACAGCCAAGTGTATCATAAAAGCGTTCCAACCCGGGTCTCCGCCAGCCAAGCAGTCAGAAATAGCAAAAAGGAAACCATCAGCCCTGGCCTGTTCGTAGAAATCCCTTCAAACATGGCCCCCGAAAAGAGCCCGCCCCAAGCAGAACAAAGGGACAAGATGGCCACACTCGGCAAAGAAGAGGCGTGTGACAACAAAATGGACGTCGACAGTTACCATAAAATCCATAGTCCCAAAAGATGAGCACCCCCAAGGTCGCACGATGACACTCATTCCACTGTAGGAAGAAAAAGGCTTGCGAGGCGAAGGCAGCAAGGGGGGCCAATAACTGCGAAAATGGCGTTTGAGGCAACAGTAGCGACATCATGGGTAAAGTCTCAATCTTCGGCGGGGAGAGAAACACTGTAGCGCAGTCAAAGCTGGTGGACGAGCAGACACTAATATAGCCAGGGATAGTCCGCTCCTCATTGTACACGTGTGGCAACGTGGTAGCCGCCTCAGGGACAGGCAAAGGTAAATCAACGCAACGCTGGGAGCTGGCCAGTCGCGCTCGCCCCAGTGTGAGTGCGACATCGTCAAGCTTCTGACCCAGCGCGCGGGAGCCTGCTCGCCATGCAGTTTGGAAGTCAGCAAGAGCGGCCAGAACGGCACCGCAGGTCAGAGCAGGCTGCAGTTCCAACAGCTCCTCACCACAAAGCGATACACACGGTCCAACACACAGCTCAAACCCAGGCAGGGTGAAACAGTCTTGAGGCAAGGTAGCACCCGTCTTCCCAGTCAGGGAGCCAGCAGCCATTTCCACCTCGTCAGGGGAACCACAATGAAAGGGGGGCGAAATCGGCACTGGGAGGCAGCAGTCTGGGCCGCTGATAAGAACAGAACACACTGCTAGGGAGCGATCCACAGCGAGAGCCATTCCTCCTTCAGCTCAAGACGGGGGCCAAGTCGAAGGTGAGCCGCCAGTAACGTGCAAGCTCCAAGATGGGGTCGGCACAACCCGTCACCAGCGTTTCACAAGGGAGAAGCAGTTTCAAAAGGGCTCTCACCTCGCCAGTGTGTGCAATCCGCATGTGGCAGAAAATCCCCTCACAGCGGAAAGGATCTCGTCCGTTTCCCTTTGCGGCAGGCAGTGTGTCCCCGAGTGCCGGTTCCGCCCCAGATCGACTGTCCGATGCCGCTCCAGCAGCATCCAGCGGCGCAGAGCAACACGAGTCCCGGAGCCGAGGTTATGGAAGTCTCCAAGCAATCTCGACAATATCTCCAGTTATCCGGCAGGCAGAGACCTCAGAGGAACGCGAACAGCAACAGCGCGTTTATACCGTCGTCCCGCCGCGGCACAATTACAGGATGAAGGTCAGGATGTCGGTGCGGGATTCAAAGGCTTGCGGAGCCGAGAGCCTACACGACCGTCCCGATCGCCATCTTGGCTCCTCCCCTCGTTAACAACATTTTCAACAATGTTGCAGGACCTCAAATTGCAGCCTTGCAACTCCTCGCAAACAACACAGCGAGATGCATCTCAGACCCGGAACTTGGATCACCTCGGCTGCGCAACACATCCTTGACGTGGTATTCTGCCCTTCCCAACCAGGATTTAAGGTACTCTTGTTCAGTGGGCTAACTGGGGTCCCTGTATCCAGCCCCTGCTCCTTCACGGTCGGCCTGAACTTGTCACTTTGTTCCAGTGTAGATATTCACAGTTGTCATTTTGCGCTTTTTGGCACTGTTCACTGAAATCTGTAAACCTGCATATCTCCGGTTCTACGGATTGGATTTTTGCTATTTTGGTCTTCTTTTATTTTTTTTTTTTTTATTATTGAGAAGATTCAGGGCAACAAAAAAGAATACATACATACATAGCTTACCAAAATACAATTCAGATATTCAAAAAAGTACACAAAACAACGAAATATAAACAGTCAAAAAGGTTCAACCTAATCAGACGATAAGACATGCAACTAACATATAAATAATAACTTAAATCTCATCATTTTGATCCTTACATTCTTACTCATCTATTTTCTCTCCATTTTTTTAGCGGAGCCCATATCTTCAAACCCAATTCCCTCATTCTTCTTCCTTTAAACTCGTACAAACATTCCTCACTATTGTGTATTCACAGCAGTTTAGTTATCCACAACTGGAAGGTGGGGGCTACCGGATCTTTCCACCCAGCCGAAATTAAAATCCTCAGAACAGCCATGGAGATGAAAATAAAGGCTTCCGCTTCATACTCTAGCCTTAGACTAGCATCCCTACCGATCAAAACCATAGTAGAGGATAAGGTGATCTGTTCCTCTAACAACCCTGTTACAAATCTTTCAATTTCCATAATGACCGGATTCAAATTCTGGCATTTATAAAACATATGAGGTAAGTCTGCTGGTCCTTGGTCACACCTGGGGCATCTATCATTATCCCTCTTACCCCATTTATACAGTTTGGCAGGTGTATAATATAAATTAAAAATAGTTTTATAATACTGTGCTTTTAAATTCGAAGCTCTTAACACCTTTTTATTCATTGCAAGAACATAATCAATATCCACATCTGGATCATTAATTCTTTCCGCCCAGTCTGATTCAACTCGACCAATATCATCCCCCAAGCCCTGAAGAAGATAGCTGTAGCCAGTTTTTATCTTCTTACCACCATTCCTCACATAATTCAGAATTGGGTTGAGCTCCTGAATCCGAATCCTGGGTCTAACAGCCTTCACTGTTTCTTCTAGCTGCCTATATAAGAACCATTGGTTAGTTGGAATGCCAAATTTTTGTTGAAGCACATCAAAGCCCAATATTTCATCCTCTACCATAACATCACCCAGACACTTAATCCCCGCTTCCTTCCATCGCTTACTATTTCTATTCTGCCCAAGATGCTCAAAAGGGTTTGCATGCCAGATATCTATAATACAATTGATTTTCGGAATCTTCAAATATCTCTTTAATGCTTTCCATAAACCCCAGGCACTCATCATCAGTCTGCTCCCACTCCTTTTAAAATATCTACAGTTTATTTCTCGAGTAAACAGACCCACTGCTTTTCTTCCAACTAATAATTCATATATTGTTGGAGTTCTATCTACTATATTTAAGACGTCACTATCATCATATTTAAACAGAACATTCATTTGTAGTATTAGGCAGACCCAATGATATAGTCTCAAGTTTGGTGCCGTCAAACCCCCGCCTTCCAATGGAGCTGATAGTCTAGCTAAAGATCTTCGAATTTTCCCATACTGCCATAGAAATTGTGAGAAGACCGCTTCCAATTTCCTAAAAACACTCTCATCTATGAGTAAAGGTATGGCCCGGAAAAGATACAAAATTTTGGGAAACATAGACATCTTCAAAACATTCACTCTACCGATTATTGATAGGTGTAGGACGTCTATTCTTCTCAGCTCTTTATCTATTGATGTTATCAAGGGTACATAGTTCTCTTGTACAATTTTCTCCACATTCGTATTAATCCTCACCCCCAGATAGCTTCGATCAGCCTTATATATACTCTTAGTGCTGATTATTATAGTTTTTCCTTCATTTAACTTGTACCCCGATTGAGACACAAAAGTTTTAGCTAATTGAATCAATTCTGTCATGGCCATCTGTGGATTGGTAGTTGTTATCGCCAAGTCATCTGCATAGGCCAATATTTTAGTGGCATGACCATTGAGTATAACCGGAGAGATTTGATCTGAAACCAGAATTTTTCTAATTAGTGGATCTATGTACAGAGCGAAAAGTATAGGGGAACAGGGACACCCCTGGCGCGTCCCTCTCCTAATTGTCACTTCATCTGACTGTAGTCCCATAGTTGTAATTCGGGCTACTGGATCTTCATACATGGCTTTTATAGCTTTCATACATTTTCCTCCAAACCCTCTACTGAGCAAAACCTCCCATAAGAATTTCCAGACTACTCGATCGAAGGCTTTTTCAGCGTCCAGGAGAATCATGGCCATCTCCTCCTGGCCTTCTTTTATTTATTTATTTAAAAATAATCTATTTTGGGGGCGTGGCTTGGCGGGCGAAGATGGCGGTCGCAGCCTTGTAGAGCTCCCGCCGGCCCGGACTTAATTCGATCATTTATCCTGACCCCCGAGCCCGCTGTTGGTACCCAGTGCTTGCTTTCGATTTGGCGGAGTCTCCTGTCTGCTTTGGTGTGTCGATCCTGCATTTCTTCCCTTCCTGTGATCGGAGGGAGGCGGCGGTGGAGTGCGGCCTGGTGACCGGCCGGAGACCGGGGTCCTCGAGTTTCGCGACGCCTGGTGGGGGTTGCGATCTGGCGGGTGCGGGTGGCATCCGCTACGCCGCCCTTGGCTCCTCTTTCTGGCTGCGATCGCCTGGAGATCGGGACAGGGCCACTAGATCCTACTCATCGGCTCTTCCCCTGTGTGACCAGCGAGCGGTGGCGGCAGGGCGTAGCCCCGTGACAGTCTGGAGACTGGGATCCTTGAGCCCCGAGGCGGCCGGTGATGGACTGGCGGACGGTGGTGGCATCCGATCTGCCTTTCCTGGCCCGGCCCGCGGGATACGGCTGCCCACAGACCACGGAGCCACAGCTTCTTCCTGTACTTTGGACGGCCGCTCGTGGTGACGAGTGCGGGTGAGGCCTGTCCCACCTGGGTGACGCCGGGACCTCGATTTTTGCGACACCTGATTTCGGCGGCTGGCCCGCTTTCCTCTCTGGGGCCTCATCTGGACCGTCCCATCCAGGACTTGTGACAGTGCCCAACGGTTCGGGGGTGGTGTCCGCCCTGCCCAGCGTGTGCCATGACCAGGGACAGAGGAGGTGGCCCGCCTAAACATGGCCCCATCGATAAATTCACTGGGCCGAGTGGTGGCGCCGGGGCGGCCGGTGGCAGCGGTGGCCCTGGGCCGGACAATGCAGCTATACTGGCGGCCATCACCCAATCCCGAGACATGCTCGATGCCAAAATTGGGGCGGTTGGGGCGGATGTCACGCTTCTGCGCCAGGACCTCCGCAACGCGGTGGAGCGGATCGCTGGGGCTGAGACCCGCATCACAGCGACCGAGGCGGACATTGGTGGCCTAAAGAAGCGATTGGCGGAGGTGGAGAGCATCCAAAAGACACTGGCGGCCCGCGTGGAGGATGCGGAAGGGCGCGCGCGGCGCAACAACCTCCGCTTCATTGGCTTTCCGGAGCGGTGCGAGAAGGACAACATGGAGCGGTTCTTAACCGAGTGGCTGGAAAGCTGGCTCCCCGAAGGGGCACTGTCTACGTGTTTCGTGATTGAGAGGGCCCACAGGGCTCTGACCCAGCGGCCGCCGGAGGGCGAGCGCCCACGACCTGTCATCGCTCGGCTGCTGAATTATCATGACCGGGATGTTATCCTGCGGGAGGCGAGGAACAAGGGCTCACTCGCCTTCGAGAATCATACTATCATGATTTTCCCGGACTACACGAAGATGGTACAGCAACAGAGGCAATCCTTCATGGACGCTAAGGCTAAGCTAAGGGGCCTCAAGCTCCAATACTCGCTCCTGTATCCGGCCCGCCTGCGGGTGATATATCAGTCTCGGACCCATTTCTTCGATTCACCGGAGGAGGTGTTCCGCTGGACCGATGAAGCGGTGCGACTCAGGCCCCACGCCCAGCCGGGGCTGGACCCGGGCAGGTCCCAGGGATCGTCGCCGGAGCGGACGGATCGGCCGAACAGGAAGGGCCGCCATCGGAGGTCTCGCTCCAAGAAGAGATCGGCTTCCGCCAGTGCATCGCAGTGGGGTGGTGCCAGGGACTCGGAGCACTCCGATGCGGGCAGCTGAACATTGCCGGGTCTGCACGCACTTTGTATGCTGAATACTGAACTGCTCTACTTTGGCTGGTGAGACTGTTTCATTCTGTCCTTGATATGCCGGTCAGTTCCCATGTGAAGACTCCAGTTATTGCCATGGGGACGCAGTGGGGCTCGGGGGGTACTGTTTGTGGGCCTCAGACCCTCACGGATGTGAGTGTTGTTGGGGGGGGTGGTATGTGTGTCATGGTGGGGTTATTGGGATCCATTGGTATGGCGGGCCCTGGGTCCTCTGTTTTGGACCCGGGTCTCTCCATGCCGCGACAGATACTTCAACGTTCTCTGAGGTATTGGGGTGGTGGGTGTGGGGTGTGGGGGAGAGTTCTGGTGTTGCAATTGTTGGGGGGGTTCTGGGTTGGGGGGGGGATGCTGAGTTCGCGGGCCGGGGGGGTGGGACCACACATGTCTGAAGCTTTGATTTTTGTTGATTGGCGGGTTGCACCAGGGTGGGAGGAGGGGCCGGACTCTGGACTATGTGTCGATAATGGCTGATACTGCGACTATGTCTCCTCCAAAGACTCTGCGGGTGGTGACATGGAATGTGCGGGGTATCCTGGATAAGATCAAGCGTGGGGCTGTGCTGCGGTGGGGGAAGAGGGAGATGGTGGACATACTCCTGCTCCAGGAGACTCACATGCTGGGCTCCAAGGCCCTTAGCCTTCAGAGGTTTGGTTATCAACAGGTTTATCATGCTGGCTTCACGAGGGGGTCGCGGGGGTGGCTATATTGGTACACCGTAGGGTGGCTTATGTTCATGAGAAGCAATGGATTGATCCTCAGGGCAGGTTTGTCTTTATTAAGGGCCAGTTGGGTTCCGAGCCGGTGGTCTTTGGAAGTGTATACGCCCCTCCCCCCCTGCAGTGGGCATTGTCTGAGCGGCTGTTTGCGCTGTGGGACGAAATCCCGGAGGTCCTGACCATGGTGGGGGGCGACAGGAACGAGGTCATGGATGTGGGCCTAGACCGCCTGAGGCGAGCTTCTGTAGTGTCTGACCCCCCCCGCGGCTGCTCCCACCCGATTGTGTGCGACTGTGCGTGGTCTGGGCTGGATTGATGTGTGGCGGCATTTTCATCCCGCGGTGCAGGCCTTCACGTATGTATCGGCGGTGCATGGGTCCTTCTCGAGGCTCGATTATTTGTTTGTACCGGGTGCCTGGCTGAGTCGTGTCAGGGATGCCGCAATACTCCCCAGGGGCCTCTCAGATCATTCCCCTGTCCTGGCCACCGTGACCCTCCCCTCTAAACGACAACCTTTTCGCTGGCGTATGTCCGCCTGGCAGCTGCAGCGGCCGGAATACGTGACGCATTTACGCGAAGCGATTGATCACTTCTGGCGCGAGAATTTGGTGGGGGGTGTCGATGCAATAGTTGTGTGGGAGGCGCTGAAGCCTACGCTCCGGGGCATTGATATAACTTGGTGTGCGGCTGCTCGGCGGAAACGTAGGGAAGCCATTGTGACTGCCGCGGCCCGCGTGGAGGAGCTGGAGCAGCGTGGTCGGCTCGGGGGTGACGAGGGCGTCGTGCGACAGCTCCTGTTGGCTTTTGTAGTTTGGTTTGCCCTGTTCCCATCATGCACTGGGACAGGAACAGACTAATTTGCATACAGCCAGGTTCTGAAACTGGGATGGTGCAGTGAGCTAAAAAACGGTGTTGGATTTAGCCCTGATCTTTTGACTGGGTGAGAGCTTTCTGCTTAATTCAGAGACTCTGTTCCTCACCACCCCTTGTTGTAAATATTTTTGTCCACCCTAAGCGTGGAAGGGTATTCTCAGATGTGAGACACTTGCTCATTGCACCATCAGGATTCAAGCAAACCGGGCCGAAGACGGCTGTAATGCCAGAAACCGGTCCCCGGGAGCTTGTTTCCTTCCCAGTGTAAGAATTGGCTTTTGTAGTTTGGTTTGCCCTGTTCCCATCATGCACTGGGACAGGAACAGACTAATTTGCATACAGCCAGGTTCTGAAACTGGGATGGTGCAGTGAGCTAAAAAACGGTGTTGGATCTAGCCCTGATCTTTTGACTGGGTGAGAGCTTTCTGCTTAATTCAGAGACTCTGTTCCTCACCACCCCTTGTTGTAAATATTTTTGTCCACCCTAAGCGTGGAAGGGTATTCTCAGATGTGAGACCCTTGCTCATTGCACCATCAGGATTCAAGCAAACCGGGCCGAAGACGGCTGTAATGCCAGAAACCGGTCCCCGGGAGCTTGTTTCCTTCCCAGTGTAAGAATTGGCTTTTGTAGTTTGGTTTGCCCTGTTCCCATCATGCACTGGGACAGGAACAGACTAATTTGCATACAGCCAGGTTCTGAAACTGGGATGGTGCAGTGAGCTAAAAAACGGTGTTGGATCTAGCCCTGATCTTTTGACTGGGTGAGAGCTTTCTGCTTAATTCAGAGACTCTGTTCCTCACCACCCCTTGTTGTAAATATTTTTGTCCACCCTAAGCGTGGAAGGGTATTCTCAGATGTGAGACACTTGCTCATTGCACCATCAGGATTCAAGCAAACCGGGCCGAAGACGGCTGTAATGCCAGAAACCGGTCCCCGGGAGCTTGTTTCCTTCCCAGTGTAAGAATTGGCTTTTGTAGTTTGGTTTGCCCTGTTCCCATCATGCACTGGGACAGGAACAGACTAATTTGCATACAGCCAGGTTCTGAAACTGGGATGGTGCAGTGAGCTAAAAAACGGTGTTGGATCTAGCCCTGATCTTTTGACTGGGTGAGAGCTTTCTGCTTAATTCAGAGACTCTGTTCCTCACCACCCCTTGTTGTAAATATTTTTGTCCACCCTAAGCGTGGAAGGGTATTCTCAGATGTGAGACCCTTGCTCATTGCACCATCAGGATTCAAGCAAACCGGGCCGAAGACGGCTGTAATGCCAGAAACCGGTCCCCGGGAGCTTGTTTCCTTCCCAGTGTAAGAATTGGCTTTTGTAGTTTGGTTTGCCCTGTTCCCATCATGCACTGGGACAGGAACAGACTAATTTGCATACAGCCAGGTTCTGAAACTGGGATGGTGCAGTGAGCTAAAAAACGGTGTTGGATCTAGCCCTGATCTTTTGACTGGGTGAGAGCTTTCTGCTTAATTCAGAGACTCTGTTCCTCACCACCCCTTGTTGTAAATATTTTTGTCCACCCTAAGCGTGGAAGGGTATTCTCAGATGTGAGACCCTTGCTCATTGCACCATCAGGATTCAAGCAAACCGGGCCGAAGACGGCTGTAATGCCAGAAACCGGTCCCCGGGAGCTTGTTTCCTTCCCAGTGTAAGAATTGGCTTTTGTAGTTTGGTTTGCCCTGTTCCCATCATGCACTGGGACAGGAACAGACTAATTTGCATACAGCCAGGTTCTGAAACTGGGATGGTGCAGTGAGCTAAAAAACGGTGTTGGATCTAGCCCTGATCTTTTGACTGGGTGAGAGCTTTCTGCTTAATTCAGAGACTCTGTTCCTCACCACCCCTTGTTGTAAATAGCTCCTGCAGGCCCAGCAGACGTATGCTTCGGTCCTATACGAGGAGGCCCGACAGGCGTGGCTCGCCACGCGCAGCAGGGTGTACCAGTGGGGCGATAAGTCCTGCACCATGCTGCATAGGCTTTGCCAAGCGACTTTCCAGCCCCTAGAGCTGCCCGGTCTTACGGCGGAAGACGGCTCGGTCATGACCGACCTGGGTCTGCTGGCGGCTAGCTTTGCCCGCTACTACGAGGCACAATACGCTCCTCGTGGCCCCTTGGTGGAGGGCGAGATTGCCTCATACCTGGACGACCTGCTCCCACAGGCAGTCCCTGATGAGACTAGAACTGCCTTGGAGGCCCCGCTTACGTCCGAGGAACTTGGGGAGGCCCTTGGCCAGTTGAATACTGGGAAGGCGCCCGGCCCGAGCGGTTACCCTAGCGAATTTTATAAAAAGTTCCACGTCCAGTTGGGACCCCACTTTCGCAGTGCCCTAGAGGCGGCGCGGACTAGGGGCGAGCTGCCACCAGACTGGCGTCATGCCGAGATAGTGGTATTTTTGAAGCCGGGCAGGGCACCGGACCGGCACGACTCTTACAGGCCGATCTCTCTTCTCAACATCGAGGCCAAGATCTTAGCGAAGGCCCTGGCGAACCGCCTCCTGCCCCACATTGCTGACCTGGTCCACCCTGACCAGGCCGGGTTCATGCCGCACAGGGCCACCCGGCATAATATCCGGTGGGCGCAGGCGGCGATCAACGCCATGGGTGCTAGGGATGAACAAGCAGCACTCCTTCTTGCGGACATGGACCGAGCCTTTGACTCGGTAAGTTGGGCGTATTTGTTCACCTTGCTGGCCCGCCTCAATCTAGGGCCTGTCTTCTTGTCGTATATTCGTCTCCTATACACTAATGTTACGGCGTCGGTCCGTGTGGCCGGCGCGGTCTCTGGGCGCTTTCAAATCGGACGTGGCACTAGACAGGGTTGCCCGCTGTCCCCCTACCTGTTCGCCCTGGCCATGGAGCCCCTGGCGTCGCGGATTCGAACAGATGCCCATTTACGTGGCTTTGTCTGGAACGATGACTTAGCAGATAGGATTGCACTGTATGCGGACGATGTCCTCCTGTTCCTCACGGATCTGCGGTGCTCGGGTCCCCGAGTTTTGGAGATCATGCGGGGGTTTGGCGAGGTCTCTGGGCTTCACCTTAATCTGACTAAATCGACCCTGTGGATTTTGGGTGGCGGAGTGGTTGCCGACCCATGGCCGCCGAATTGCGTGTGGCGACGGATGGCCTGAAGTATCTGGGTGTCTTCCTCTCGACCTCGCGGGCCGTGGCCTGGACACGCAGTGTCTTGCCGGTATGGGAACGGGTCCAGACAGATGTTAAAACTTGGTCCAGGATGCCCCTCACGATCTTTGGGAGGTTGGCCATCTTTAAGATGGTGGCACTGCCGAGGCTGCTGTACCAACTCCAAAACTTCCCGCACCCTATTGGCATGGAGTGGTTCCGCCAGGTGAACTCTGTGCTGAGCCGCTTCCTGTGGGATGGCGGTGCAGCCAGGGTGGCCTTGAGGACGTGCTTTCTGTCCACATACTGTGGTGGTTTGGCCACATCCGACCTCCTCTCCTACTACCAAGCGTCGCACCTGCTTGTCCTCAATGAATGGTGGTATGGAGATAGGAGTGACCCGGCCTATGCCCTGGAGAGATTTCTCATGGGGGATCGCACGCTCCACACTATTCTCTATTCGGCTCGTATACGCCGTGGGTTGCCATCGGTCACTAAAGTGGTATTTGCAGTGTGGCGGCAGTCTCTGCGCCGCATGGGTTGGTGGGGCAAATTAACAGCTGAAACGCCGCTGTGGCACAATGGCATGCTTCCGGAACTGGCGGCCCTGGCCGGGTTTGAGGGTTGGGAGGCTATTGGAATTGCACAACTGGGCCAGGTCGTGTCGGGTACCACCCTCAAGTCCTTTGAGGAACTCCGCGCGGAGTTCCAGATGCCTCAGTCCCAGTTCTTCCGCTACCTCCAGCTGCGGCATGCCCTTGCCCCGAGCATTGCCGGTCTTGACTCCCTGCCGGAGTTTAGCCCACTTGAGGCGAAGGTGTTTATGGGAGACTTGGGAGACAAAAAGGTCTCTAGGATCTATCAGTCACTTGTTATTCACTGCTCCTCCACTCTCAGCTCCCTTCGGGAGGCGTGGGAGGTAGACGTGGGCGCCCTAGATGAGGACGATTGGAGGGAGGCGCTGGAGTCCCCGCGCGGCACTGCTGTTGTGGTTCGGCTCCGCCTGATACAATTCAAATACTTGCATCGTGCCTATTATACACGTGAACGTCTGTGGAAGGCTGGTTTGATTGCGTCATCGGAGTGCCTGCGCTGTGGGGAAGTGCCTGGCTCCCTGCTGCATACGGTGTGGTCGTGTGGTCGCCTGGCTGGCTTCTGGAGGGGCGTATGGAGTTGCCTGGCTGAGGTCCTGGGCTGGGATCTTCCTCGTACCCACCGGCTGGGCCTTTTGCATATCATGGACTGGGTTGGGGGCAACATGTATAAGCGCCATCTGTTGCTCCTGGGCCTGGTGGTGGCCAAGCGTGACCTGGCTCGGGCATGGAAGTCTGTGAGGGCCCCCCCCCTGTCTGCATGGAAGGCTGGGCTGGACTACTTCATGGGCCTTGAAAAACCGGTCTTTGAGGCGCGGGGCTGCCCTCGCAAGCATTTTAAGATCTGGAAGCGGTGGGCCGACTACCGTGGCCTGTCCTTGGAACCCCCGGCGGAGCAGGAGGAGGACATTTGATCGCAGTGACACTTCTGGCCCGAGTGGCAAAGCCCTGGTTGCGCTATACCTGCTTCTTCTATGTACATCGTCTTTGTGTTGCTTCTGTACATGTGTGGTGGGGGGGGGTGTTGGGTACGGGGGGGGTGTAGTTGGGGTTGGGGTAGGCTGCTAGGGCATCTTTAAAGCTGAGCTTCATTGGCACTTGCTTCATTACTTACTGTATATGTCATCATTACATCGATACTGTTGTGGTGATCTTGGTGTGTGAAGATACCACATTCTTGATACTCTTATGCTCAATAAAATTGGTTGTGAAAAAAAAAAATAATCTATTTTTCTACACCTGGCTTGGATCCTTTTATGGCGTATTTTCCCTGTGTTACTGTTTGATGTGTGGCACAAATACTTTTTATATTGTTTCTAAATTACTGCATCCAGAATAGAGCCATCTCACCCCAACTTTAACTCATTTCCCTCAAATTTTTCTTCATCATTTTTTATCAACTACAAGCCCATTTTCCCAATCAAAACATTCTCATACAGGTGGATTAGGACAGCATCTGGCCAAGGCTATTTACCACCATTTCCCACAAAGTCAGCCTCAACTGCCCCCATCACATCCCACATTAGCCATACCACCTCAATATCACCTCATTAAAGTCCTGGCCTAACGGTTGCCCTTAGCTTTGCCTCTCAGATTGTATGTACAGTTGACCACCTCATAATGGAGCAGCATGAAATCCAGACCTCCTGCTTATTTCTGCATGCTGCTATTTCACCTAGTGAAATCAGTCATATCAGTTCTCTGACCATCCCCCACCATTTATGGCCAAACATAATCCTACACCCAATCACTCCTCCATGGTACCAGTCTTTCAAACTCCCCCAACTTCAGGCCTTTCTTAAACCTTTCCGTTGACCCCTTATTCTGAAAGATTGTGTCCCAAACAGTTTAGTTTCGCAGCCTCTTTGCTAAGGCACATCCCTGGCATTGACTTTGCTGTTACCTTTCTGTTGCTTTAATATAACAAGCACTAGCGTTGCCAATAGGTCTCGCAGTAGGAAAGTTGGAGCTATTGGTTTTGTAAATGACAAAGCCCTTTATGTTTTTAAAATGAAAACAAAAATAAAAGGCATTGTTATATGCAATTGTAATAGCTCAAACTCTCGTGAATGCGAGACCTATTGCATTGCAAATGCTTGTTTGTTTTTTGTTTTAATGCCTGCTGAGATGTCACATTGTGCAATTTTTGCTATATTGTCAATTATCCCCTGAGGCTGAGGGCGTGAGAGGGCAGGCCGAAGCCACTTGAAGGCTCAGCTCCTTTTTGGCTCGGGGCTCCAACAGACCTCGAGCTTCCAGGGCCAGCAATCTAGTCCACGCCCACAGTGGCTCGCCCACCTCTAGGGTTCAGAAAAGCCCCATTTCCCGGACGTCCATTCGGTGTGCGATATCAAATGCATCCCAAGGCAGGTGATCCCCGAGTGTATAACTTCCGTATATTAACATTGCGGAAAAACAGACAATCGTTCTGAGGTCAACGTTTCAATGAAACAAACTCCATTTACACAAACAAGTCAGGAGAGCGCCTCATTGGGAAAGAGAATACCGCCCACCTTAAGTGCAACTGAAAAGGGACTTCCAATTTATGCGTCGGCGCCTTCCTTCGTGAACGCAGCGGCCATCTCAGCAAAGTAAGTTTATCACCAAGTGGACAATGAAACCGTTGAGTAAATGGAGCTTTAAATCTGATCAGGACCCCAAAGATACATTTAACAAATTCAAATGTTTAATATTTCACTTACAGTTCATCGTAAGCAACATAACAAATATATTGTAAAGTTGTTAATAAATGATCATTGGTGGTTTGTCAACTGCCACGAACGCGAGGTAACTGGTAAATGTATGAGCATGAGTTAGAGGAGCTAGCATGAACTAGAGGTTACCAGTCTTGTGCACAGAGTGAGGGAGCAGAGGCTGCACATTGTAGAACAAGCCCAGGCGGCGACTAAGTTAAGTGACAGTTCGATGAAGCTCTGTCTCCCGCAAGCGTCTAAAGCAAAGCAGCTGCACTCAAAGTCATGGTGTGCCACGTTAGCAGGGTCAGCAAACAGCATAGAGGAGGACGTGTGCTCTTGCACTTCCCTGGTTAGGAGGAGGCGTCCTGCTGAGCGCAGCCACTGGCTACGGAATGGGAAATGCGAGACCTAAAAATGACAAATCTTTCAGAACCACAAAGTAAGTAAATTATGGGACTCGCTCTAGAAAGTGAGACGGTCACACTTTACTGTGCCATACAAATCCTGGCACTGGAAGCCAATAGCTACCTTCGCATAACTTACATACTTCGGAACATGGGGGGGGCATGTGTATCATTTTAGAACAACAACAAAAAAGTAATGCGTAACGTTGCGGTGCCCATTGGACCCGAAGAATAATGCAAACCGTAAACACTCGCGTAATAGAGCGCATTAGTTATAAACATACATTTAAAGACCTGCAAATGTTTACACTGGAATAGTTACACGTGGTAACGGTGACCCAGTCACTGGTGCTGAGGAAGCAATCACTCCAGGTTACTGAGCCTGTTCTTTGGCAAACGTGCTAGATAAAACAAAACAAAAAAAACAAGTATTGACCGTGCGAGCGGCCGTGAGCCGCGATATGTGGTGGGGGAGGGGGAGAAGCAGGACTCAGGAGTTGTGTGCGTGAGCGCAGCAAACAGGAAACAAGAGCGCCGGGAAACTGAAAGTACGGCCGGCCACCGGCCAGCCATGAATAATTAGGGGAGGAGAAGCCGCAGAGCACACGCTGGGAGAAGCCCTTTGATGTGGTGGCGGCCGTGAAAAAATGCACTTAGGAGGGAGGGAGGGAGGCTGATGCGCATGCTTGTTTGGTCACGTGATTCACGTGAACTCAAAGAAAACAACACGAAAAAACCAGTGGTTTCACGAGTATTTTGAGCACTTGAATTCTCGCCATTTCCCATTCCTTCGGAATGGAAAAGGCGAGACCTAAAAACAAAAGGCCTCCATTATTTCTGCATCCCAGCCACTTCCGCATTGCCCATACTGGGCATATAGCTGATTCCTTTAGCTTTAATACACCTCCCAATCAATGGTGGGTCGCACAGGTAACGCTGTGGGGCGTTGTGGCAGGGCGGGGGCGAGCAGGGTTGGGGGTAGTAGAGTTCGACATATGACGTGAAAGATTAAAGTACAGAAATAAATAAATAAAACCACTTACCTTGCGCTCGCCCACAATGTTTCTTTTGTGCTCAGAAGGAGGGGCCACCCTAAAGCATTTGTTACACCCTTTTATTGGAACTTAGCCACCTTCTCGTTTCCTTTATTCTTGTCCTGCTCCCATGTCCCTTCTTCTATTGCTTTATCTTTGCCACATCCTAACTCCAACTCCCGCCTTAACAACAGTTCTCTTTGTTCTGTCTCTATCCTTTTGCTACCACTTTGGCCTCTGTCCCCTGCACCTTTATCTCCTGATATACCTCTGGTGCCCACCTGTCATTCCCCACTCTTTCTTTCATTGAGCAAATACTTCTCCAGGACTTAAAAAATGCTTTCTCAAATCCACTGACCCTCCTCTTCTTCATTCTCCCTCACACTTCTCACACTCCTTCTCTCATTCATTCATTCATGCTCTGCTGTGTCCTATGCATCACACAAGGCACCTCATACTCATTCACCGTCCTCTCCACTTCCCATCTTCTTCTCCACAACCTTCATGTCCTCTTGTCACTGTCTTCTTTACCCTCTCTAGATCTATACAACATCTGCTTCCACTTCCTTCTCCTAGGACTCATGCTGACTACCCTTCTGCCCTGTGCACTATCCCCTTCCATCACAAACCAGACTTTTACTTCCCTCTCCCTTGTCCATCTCTGTCTCTAACATGTCTTTCTAACTGACTCTGAGCTTTGATCCCTTTGGCTCCTCGTCTCAACCTCGCTTTCTTCAGAAGAGCTTTGACAGTCTCCTCCCTCCCCTTCTTTGTCAACCATCCCTTCCTCTCTTTGTGACAAGCATGACTATCTTTGACCTGCAATGCCTTTCCACCTACCAATTCTCTCTTGTCACTTGCATACCCCATGCTCTGCCTATTCACCACCACTACTGCAGACCTCACTGTGCTCCCCTGGGCATCTGGCCTAGGATCTTTTAGAGACTCCCTCCCAACAAACCCAAAGTCCAGGTTCTGCTGCTTGCTACAGTGTGCACCATACACCTTCATCATCTCTGCCATCTACCAACCAGTCACCCTCTGCCTGCCACCTTGGTCCCTGTCACTGAGGTGCTCGCACCTGAACCTCTGCCATATTAGACCAGGATCTGTAACTTCCCCTGCTGTGCTTTCTCCTTCTCAGCCATTGCTAAAAATAAAGTAGTTCTCACAGTGCCTTCTTTTGGTCCCCATGGAGCTAACTACCCGGGCCCCTGCCATTTCCCCATCTTCTGTCTCTTCAATCTCACTCTAATTAGGCGCATACACGCATATTTCTTAGTGCACTGGAATAGATGAGCAAGCTTCCATGGTTCCTGTCCTATGATATATTCTGCCCTTTTTGCGAACCCTTGTGCTCAGTCTTACCATGCAAGGCCCCTATACCACATGGGCCTTCACCCTTTTTCCTGCATTGGGGCCTACCTGCCACGGGAAACAACCTTTACAACGCAACTTTTACATCGCACTACCATTACAACGCAGTCATTACTCCGCAACATCCTTCACATCGCATTCCATTACAACGAAACCATTACATCGCATCTCACTACAACGCATACCATTACAACCCATGTCACTACAATGCATGCATTACATCGCAAATCATTACAATGCATACCATTACAACGCATAGTACACTTACACTATCCAACACTTACCCTACTGTTGCACTCACTGGAGTTAAAATAGTAATTTTTACCCCTACACTATCCAACGCTTACCCTACTGTTGCACTCACTGGAGTTAGAATAGTAATTTTTACCCCTACACTATCCAACACTTACCCTACTGTTGCACTCACTGGAGTTAGAATAGTAATTTTTACCCCTACACTATCCAACACCTACCCTACTGTTGCACTCACTGGAGTTAGAATAGTAATTTATACCCCTACACTATCCAACACTTACCCTACTGTTGCACTCACTGGAGTTAGAATAGTAATTTACCCCTACACTATCCAATACTTACCTTAAATGTGATGTAATGGTATGCGTAGTAATGGTATGCGTTGTAATGGTATTATGCGATGTAATGGAATGTATTGTAAAGGTAGTCTCTAAAAATGCGATGTAACGGCATGCGATGAAAAAGAATGTGTTGTAAAGGATGTTGCGATGTAAAAATTGCGTTGTAAAAGCATAACTTGTAATAGTATGCATTGTAACGTCATACATCCCCTGCCACCTACCAGCTTTTCCTGTTTCATCTGGTACTCCATGTGACCAACCCCAGCTCTATGGGGGGCTCTGCTCCACCTGCTTTTGGTGGCCTCCTGCCATGTTGTCCGGGTGGCTCAGAAGTGCTGCTCCTGCTTGCTGCCATTAAATCACTCCCCCTGGGGCCCATGCCCTGTCTTTTAGTGGGGCCCACTAGCCCTCTTGCCAATAGTGCTCCCTGGCGTGTCAGACACCCCAGGAGCAAACACATTGCTCCGCTCCCCTTCATGGGGGAGAGCCACATGACAGGCCTGCACCGCGGGGGGCCACAACCTGGTAGATACTCTTCCTGACACCCTCAGCCCCATTAGGGTGACCTGAACCTTTACTATGAATTCCACACTAGATGCATCCATTCTTTCCGCCTCTCACAGACATGCCAACTCACACGGTGCCACTGTGTAACACACAACATTGACTCCCTTCACACAGTCACCTGGTGAGGAGCTAATATAACACAGCGGCAGGGAAAACAAGCTGAAAACGACTGTAAACAGTGGATTTCCAGCTCGTTTTTTGGAGGCTTTGAACTGCGGACATCCATTAACCCCTTCACTGCGGCGGCTATTCTGCCGCAGTGCTAAGCGGGTGGGGCGGAAATGCGGCGGGCGCATGCTGGTGACGGAACCGCTCCGTCACCAGCGTCGGTTGCGCTGTGCTTATGACGGAGCGGTTCCGTCATGGCCCCGCCCGCTCAATAGAACGCTCAGCGCAGGCGCGGAATTCGCGCTGCGCAGGAGCGTCGGGCGGGCCTTGACGGAACCGCTCCGTCATCAGCACAGCGCCACCGCGGCTGATGAAGGAGTGGTTCCGTCATCAGCAGGGGAGGGGTTAGGGCATGTGAAAACACCCCAGGACATTGGCACCAGCCTCAGCAAGCTCTTTTTTCTCTTTTCTAGATGCGGGAGTTTAGGAGCAAGGCAGGGGCAAAAGTGCCTCTTAGATACTCTCGGCATGAGGCCCCGCCCCCTCCAAGGCCCCGCCCCTCCTTACACAGTGACATTTTTGTTTTAGTTGGCAGGTTTGCAATTACTGCTGAAAAAATTCTCAGAGACTTTAAGTATGCGCGTGGATGTGAAGCACGGTGGCTGTGTGGCCGCTACGTCATCAAGCCCACACCCCTAATTTCTCCCAAAATGCCCTTCGCTGAGAGAGCATTCCCTCCCCTATGTCTGGGATCCAGCATGCAGAGAGGGCGCGACAAGGGACATTTTTTGAAATGTGAAAATGTGGGCTGTTAGCATCCTGTACCTGGCTACTAGGGAGAAAGTTGCAAACCCATGGCCATCCCGACACATCCTTTTCCACTTTGGGCACAACAACGATTTGCAAACTCCTTGCAAATATCTAACTAGGAATACATCTCTGCATCTTTACACTAAATTATTATTATTATTATTGAATTTTGTACCGCGCACGGTTACCATGAGGCATCCCAGCGCTTATAGAAACCAAGAGCAGGCTACTAATAAAAAACAGAGAAGCTACAGTTATTCTGGGAACAGATACGTTTTCAGATGTTTCCGGAATCTGAGAAGGTTTGGTTCGGACCGCAGCGAGAATGGGAGGGAGTTCCAGGCGAGCGCTGTATGGATAGAAAAACTCCTGCCCCCTGAGCGGGCTCTCCTGATTCTCTTAGTCTGAAGGAAATGTTTATTGTCAGAGCGTAAGGCTCTTGTAGACTTATAAGGGCGAATCATGTCCTTCAGAATAGCTGGTCCTTTCCCCTGTATGCTCTTGTGAGCGATGCACAGGGCCTTAAAGGTAACTCTCTCTTTAACAGGGAGCCAATGGAGTGCTTTTAAAGCAGGCCTGGCTGACTGCCTGGCCGGAACATTCCGCAGCAGCCTTGCTGCTGCGTTCTGCACTTGTTGCAGGATCTTAAACGTTGACTCTGGTGCTCCAAGAAAGAGCGCGTTACTGTAGTCCAGGCGTGAGATGATTAATCCTTGGACTAACAGCTTCCGGGAGAGTTCTGGTAACAGGGGGAGAACCTTACGGGCCGACCGGAGCATTGCTTCCTGCCCATCCATTGGGATCTAATTTTAGAATGAGAACGTTCAAAGCTGCCATCCAATGTGGAGTAAAAAACCAATTATTTGTAATCAGTCTGGCATCTCTACAAATCAGCCCAAATAGGCATTTTAGAATTCTGGTTTGTTTGATAATGTCAGCTGTGGTTTTGAGATCTATCGTGACATCATTCCCACGATGGGCCCTTTAAGAAATAAAGTGCAGGGCATGTACTGGGTGGCAGAGCACAGGAGTTGCTCACGGTGCAATTATTATTATCTCATTACAATCCAGTTCAGCAGACTACATTTTGAATTATACATCCCCCTTTCCTTTTCCTTTGAGAGAATGACGCAAAGATGTCAGCACTTCTGGGGATTAAAGCAGCACATGGATTATCTGTGTCAGGTCCCATTTAAGTCAAGAAGGGACTAAAGTAAACTTGGCATTCCATTCTGCTTCCTGCTCTCTTCGCTGCAGGGATCGACTTTATTTTGTAACAGCTTTCCCTGCAGAAACATAATCCTTTTGTAGTAAGAAAAACAAATTATACAACAACAGCATCAACTTTACAGACTTGTAAAAAAACATCCATATTAAATCCTTTGTACACTAAGCATTAAGTAAGCACACCCATTTTTAGCCGCTATAGGGCCAAATGTTGTTTCTAGGCCCTAAACTCCGTATGTCATGCAGCAAACAGCTGAGGAAAGCATTGCCCCAAAATGTTACAACCAGGTGGAGTTTATCGCATACCTTCATAATAGAAAATTAGAAAAAAGACATTGCTATACATTAAGTGTTTAGTTTAGCCAGAAAGCAAAATGCATTATATAAGAGATAAAGTACCCCCTCCTGTACATGATAAGAATACTGCATGTCACAGAGGAGTTCCATTACCATATAGAGGAACAAGGCTAAAGGCCGAGTTCCTTGATAAATTATGGAACCAAGGTGACTTGCAATATCCTTATCATGTACGCCAGGGAGTACTTTATGCCATATAATTCATTGTCACACCACCACCTTTCCCACAAACCATTCAAAACCTTGGTACGTAGCTCTGCTTGCAAACATGAAGAATCAAAATAAATAAAACCTCTTTTGCAAAATTAAACACACCAAAAACCTGTTAGATATTTGTTGCACACAGATATTAGAAACGGTTCAATACAAGTCAGTTTTTAATTAAAAAAACATTAAAAACTAAGCTGCAGTGGCTCGGAACGTGTAGAAACATGCATAAGGATTCTAGCTTTTATCTATCTAAGGGGTGCAAAAAATAAACATATTCTCTCTGCTTGTGATTATAAGCTATTAAAATAGAGCAGACGAACGAAAAGCAACGTTCTGTTTGTTGCTTTAAACAGCTGCTTTTATTATGCTCCATTGCCTGACCTGCCTTATACCTCGACTGCTGGTTCTGGCAACAGGCATTGCCAGAACTCAACTGTAATAAGCTTATAATGGCTGAGTTCTGATGTTTCTTCTTTGTAATAGGTGACTTGGAGCATCACAAGTCTCCAATTATAAAGAAATTAGTAAATGACATTTACATAGGGATTACAGAAGCCCTTGTATTATAAGGAGTGTTCATCTGCCTTGTTTACAATTGGTTAGTTGCAATCCAACACTTGTGTAAATTACAAGTGTAACCTACAATATCTGAGTGCAATTCGCCACCGTGTTATTGCCAATAGTATCTCACCTTACAATTTCCCAGGATTTGGGCAATGTGTCCTATGGCAGTGGCCAAGTATGGATGAAACACCCTAGTGCAATATCATAATATGTGGGCATGAATGTATGCTGCAATATTGAGACATTACCTTTATTGTAATAAAAAGTCATTCCAGTAAATGATTAAAATGTGCATCAATTTCCAGTGCAATTCTCTACTTGTATATACTAAGAATAAATTCCTGCCCTAAAATGAATCCTCCCTGGAGATGCCTGTCTTCCTGGTCAATCGGGGTGAGATCTAGCAGCTCGGTGTCCTATTGGACAGGAATAGGGCAGATTTGCACATCAATGGTACCCTTGTGTAATGGCACAGATAAACTGAAAACAACAGTTTGTGAAGCACCCAGAGAAATTACCAGTGGGTAAGATTAATTCAAACATTTACATCCATTGCTTATTTTGCCGGCTAAGCGAGGTGCCAAAATGTTTGCAAACAAACTTAAAGGAGCCACAAATGTTAATAAATCTCAGTACAATGCACTAATATGTGGCAATGAATTCCAGCACACATTTACAGCATGTGAGGAACAAAGTCATTTACAATGTGTCTTTATGACTTAGGGGGTCGATTTAGACATCAGCAGGAGGCCTGTTTCTCTGCCAGGGTGATGGACTAAATTACTGCGTATCCCTGACGGCGATGCTGCCCACCGGAATATAAATGACCGCCAAGCTGATGGTCCTTTTTGAAGCATTGGCAGGAACCACCATCCCATGCTTGATCACATGGAGGGCTTCCAGTCATGACCTGTTTATAGGCATCTCTAGGGAATAGTAAACACAGATGGCACACATTCAACTGGCACATGCATCAAGGTAGGATTTTGCGAGTCCTTAATTGCGATAATTAAAGAATCCCAATTGAGGACTCATAAAAGCCAATGCATGTAGGAATCGCTGTATAAATAGCGATTCCCACACATTCCTTATTTGTGACTCGCAAATTGCGAGTCGCAAATAAGGAATGGCTTCCCATTCATTCCTATGGGCCTAAAGGCCCATAGGAATGAATGGGAAATTGCATACTCAATTTGCGAGTACCAATAGTTACTCGCAAATTGCGAATGCAATTTCAGGGTGCAAGGGTGTCAAAAGGACACCCTGTTGCATCCCTGAAATTGATCTGTGCACATATGTTGCGCACACACATGCCCTAAGGGCATGTGTGTGCACAACATGAAACTTTGAAAAATGCACAAAAGTGCATTTTTCGAAGTTTTTGCAAATTACCATGCAGTTGAACTTGATGGTAATTTGCGCCCCCCTAATAGCAAAATCGCAATTTATTTTACTTTAATACATTGCATTTAAGGAATCTCAATTTGCGATTCCTTAAATGCAATTGCAATTTAGAGATGACTTAAATTGCAATTTTTGCATTTGGGATGATGCATCCCAAATGCAAAAATACGGGTCGGAAAGGGGCGATTCTGAGAATCTGCCCGTTTGCGACCGGTTTTTCTTTTGATGCATGTGCCTGAAAGTTTTTTCAGGTCCCTTTCTCCTGGTCACTGGGTGAGATTTTTTCAAACTTCCATGGAAGCAGATGGTTTGGACTGAAGACACTGTGGTACACGTAGTAGGGGCAGAGGCTGGGTTGAGCCATGTGACCGGCATGGTGAGTGTAAGATGTGAAGAGTGAGGGTGGAGCGTGCATGGGGGTTGTGGAAGGACAGAGTCATGGGCAGGGTTATTGGAGTATTATGGCAATTTGTGAGTCCATGATGAGGGATGATTAGCTAAATTATGTGTCAAGAAAGGCAAATAATGGTTTATATTGGAGCAGTATTGCTGTTTTATTATTATTATTTTTATTTGTATTATTGTAATTATTATTGTAATTATTATTGCTATTAATATTATTATCATTACTATTATTATTTTGCTATTTTGTCATTTTAACACACATCTATACTGTCTGGACAAAAGTTTCACTTCATATCTACCAGCTTAACACTGAAAAACAGTAACTAACAACTGAAAACGGAGAAGTTAATCTTTGCAAAACGTCAACCACGGTACTGCACCAAGTGTGTTTTAAAAAAAATACCTTTGGGTCCATTTGAGCTACAAATAATATTTTGTTTCGAAATCTACTAATTATGCAGCTGGCGGTGGATTGTGTGGCAAGTGCTTTTAGTAATAAGGTAAAGGAAAAACCACAGCTGAATAATTAATATTTTTAGTGGCCCTCACCATATGATCGTCATTGGTAGATCAGAAGAGGTGAGTCTCCCACCCACGAAAAGTTTTGGTAGGTGTCTTATAGGATGTATGTCATTACAACGCGATCTAAAAGATCGCGGAACTTGACAACGCGGGCATTACAACGCAAGTCGTTACAACGACTTGCGTTGGAGGGCGCAGATTTTGGAATATTATAATTTTATATTCCAACACCAGTCCACGTAACAGTAGGGAAGGTGTTGGAATATAAAATTACAACATTCCTTGGCCAACAGCGCCATCCAGCGCAAGTCGGAGTAACGACTTGCGTTGTAATGGCATCGTTGTAAAGGCACCGCAGTGTAAACACCGCGTTGTAAACGATGTTTACCGTTTTATAGGTCTGAGATGTGGTGGAAGGACATGTCGGAGGGGATGTGAAAGAACCTTCCTCTTAGACCGCTGTGGGCTTGGTCTAGTACATGTTGTCAAGTAGAATTGGTTGTTCAATTGTGCTCTCAGTTTCTTTTCAGTCAACATAAGCCCAGATTCTCAGTTCTTTAGAGCTCAGAGAGAATATTTATCAGCACTCCAGGGTAGAATGAGTTACAGAGGTACTGCCAATTGATAACCACTGCAAAGCACAAAGGCAAATCTTTGGGACAGTTGAAAGCGATATGAGATTCCACACAATTGACATAAATGGTGGGTTGAACTTTTGTTGTCAGGATTTGTGGGGGGAATAAATGAAAGATTGTTGTGCAAGAGCACACACTTGTGCTGTGTTTTCTGTGCTGTATTTGTAGGGCATCTCATGGAGTCATGCCACTTTTGAGATTTAATTGTCAAACTGGGACATAGCATGCAAAATTGTTTTTGACACACCAATTTCAGCATGTTTTGCTTTTTTTCTGGGACTTTGTCCACTATAAATTTGAGCAGGTTTGACCCAACAGAAAAAGGGTAAATATGTGAGTGATAATTATCAAACAACTTGTAATTCTGAACCCTGTGCAACCTCTTGTTTGTGCGTAGATTATAATTCAGCCATTAACTTGTGAAACAAATTAAATTAAATTAAATTAGGTGAGGGCCAGAGATCCATTTTTGAAATCGACTTTGCATGGTTATGAAGGCAGTGAGAAGTGGAATAAATTACAATGTTAATTCTTTGTATTTCATTGTTTTATTTTGAGTCACACAGCTCCTCAATTGGGGACAGTGACGTTATAAGTAACTGCATTATAAGATTACATCTCCTATATGCGGTACATTGGCTGCCTGTGGACCCGTAACTCGTATCTGTAAGCCAGGTGCACTAACTCCCGGTATTTTTGCGACCACTATTGAATTTTACAAATGAACATTTGTACTAATAGTGTGGTTTGGCATATTCCATTTCACAGTGGGTCAGAATGCAAATTAACTCATTAATATTAATAAGGGAGGTTGAAAATGTAGACTCACTCTGATGATTGCTATCACAGTGATGGTGACCTCCTAGGGTCAGCAGACAATGAATGTCTGTGATGGTCTTTAAATAAAGTTACTTTTTTTTATAGAAGTGCATCTCATTTTTAGTAATGGAAACAAGGCTGTGTTTAAAAAAAGTTTACATTATTAAATGTTTGTTTCAGAGTTGACAGTGGTTCCTTGGAATACTGCCTACTCCCCAACAAAAAACTTTTTTTTAAACATTCATAAAGGGATGCTTCCCTTTTGTGACTGGTTTGCCACCACAACTCAGGAATCAGTACAATCAATGTTTTGCAACCAGATTACAGCCACAAAACATTGATACATCACAAACTAATTTGGAAATTGGGTGGACACCGACAGTACACCCTTCCAAATACCAAATTGGAATAGGGTTGTGATCCTTCTTGGGAGTCAGTAAAAATGTACCTACGAGTAAATAAGATACATAAGAAAAAGTATATTTGTGCCCACAAACTCCAAATTGGTGCATTTACAACAGTAAACATTCTTGGTGCATCTGGTTCAAAGTTTTGTATCTCGTGCCCAAAGCATAGTATAGCAATGACCTTATTTATCTTTGCAAACAAACTTCAAAAAATGACAAGATGGCAGCTGCCAACTTTGCACAAAGGGTGGACTTTGTTCTATTCCCTCACTTTGCTTGCCTTGTGTTTTTTTAAAGCAATTTGTCTTCATGTTACCTCTGTGCAACATGAAAATTCCATCTGAAAGTTGAGGTTTGCGAGTGCAGAAATCTTATAAACATTTCCATACATATTGTCACTACAAACTTACTTAACAAACCTGATAGTTCTGCGCCTTCCTAAACTATGCCACTGTGTTAGAATTGAGCATTTTCGAAACAACAGCATCACCTGTTGCATTTGATGTTCAACCAATAAAGAGAGATTTGATAAAGTTTGAAAAGTTTATTTTCTCATTAAGAGATTAGTCGAAATGTTTGTTTCTTTTATTCAGATTAGTCAGATCAGATCAATTACGTAAATAATCAAAAGAGATTGGATAAAACAGGCATAGAAAATAACAGTGAATTCCATTCAGAATACAGTCTCTATTCTAATCTAAAGGTTCTATCCTATCCTAACAAGAACCCATAAAGAGATCCTTCGGGAAAAGTGCAAGTTGAATTTTTAAGCAAATTCAGCTAACTGAGAAAAGGATCAAACTTACGATAAAAGAGTACTCCGACGAGTACTCCGGACAGTTGCAGTAGCAAATGTCTAAATGAGCGAGAGAGTGAGAGCAATCACAGCAGTAGCTATGACCAGCACTAAGACAGAAAGTCTACTCAATATGCGTATGGAGAAGTCAAAGAAAATCACTGACAACAATAGCTTATGGTATTGCAAGCTAGCCCAACAAAGTGCTAAAGGGCATGAAAGAGTAGGAGTGCATAGAAATATGTTGGCACTCTGGCTATGAACATGTACTATATAAAAAGGCCACTAAACATGTTGCAGAAACAGGTACATATGCCATCAGCATCCAAAGGAGGATGATCTTCCGATGGTCTGCCATCTTCGTCCTCAATTCCCATGGTAAACGTCCTTGTTGACATGAAGTTATTCAGAGATGCTACAACATATTTCAAAAAGTTACATCCACAAAGGTTTCTTATGGGAACCTTTTGCAAGCCTGTTCTAATAGCTTTATGTTGTTCCATTGTGTAACAATGGACTTCTCCTTGGAATGAAACATTTAAATTCTGGTATTTCCTGGTTAAATCACAAAATGTAGGTTGTATCAAGTACTCTCTTTTCATGAATATGCTGGTTCATTATGAATATGTGGCAAAGAAAGCAATCTAAGTACAATGAAGACATATGGTGTGAGAAGAAGAGAAATACATTTTGCATGAAACAGCACATTTCACAAAAAGGGCAGGCTCTATAATTCAGTTATAATGTAAATCACTATTTATGAAAGTCATTTATTTTTTTAAAGAGATAGAGAAGATTAAAATATAAGTGCGGCCTAGCAGTTGGAGAACGATAGTAATGAAGGCTTTCTGCAAATGTAAGCAGCATTTCCATTTTTTTGCACTTTTAATAAAATCACATTTCCTCATGTCTACTTTATTATGCATTTCTATGTTAAGTTTTTAACACTTTTCTATGTTATTATGTGGTAAATATTTCATAAGAAATGTTCAGCTTCCTGAGTTTCAATGTATTCTTGTTTGATAAGTTTTGCAAGTGTATGTGGAACTTATGTGGAGAAAAAAACTGTTCTGTAGATAGAAATTCCCTGCTGCTGATTCACAGATTCCGGATCAGTCGGCATTTCAGACTTCAGACTGGATTTACTCATGCGGACAATCCACCAGGTGGGCAGATTATCCATTGGAATGAATCTCTGACGAGAGGAAGCAGCCGTGCAGTGTATACAATGCATTGATTGGTTGAGGATGGGCCTGGGGCATTGATGGTCAGTTTCCCAGCAATATGTTGGTGAATACGCTAAATTGATTTGGGGGTATTCGTGAATGTTTTTGCGGGACTTTTCCTGCCTTATACAATTACTCCTCCAAAGACCAGGAGCCACTTTGATCAATGGGAAAGGAATGGATACACACTCATGTTAAATAGAGATGTAGTAAATGGAGCTACTCACTGTGGAAAACTGTAATCACTATTAAAAGGTATAACATCCTTATGAACGCTTGCAGTATAAAAAGAATGGATGCTGTGCAGAGAGTCCACTGGAGTTAGGCATAGTGAACCTTGTGAACATCTGGACACACACAGTTTGCAATAATTGTTTTTAATGGCAGTGATCATAGTGTTGGTGAGAATAGTAGTGACAGTAATGGAGGTGATAATAGTGATGGAGTTGATAATAGTGATGGGGACATTGGTGGTGAAGGTGATGATAGTAGCAGTGGTAATCGTGGTTCTGATCAAGGTCTTAATGTTGGTGGTGGCAGTATTAATGGGAGGGGTAATTGTAATTGTAGTGGTGGTGATGATAATGGTGCCTTTTTAATTTTGGTGTGGTAATGGTAATGCTCATGGGATAATTGTGTTGGTGGTAATAGTGATGGTGGTGGTGTGGGTTGTAAATTTAATAGTGGTGATGGTTGAGGTGGTAATGGTTATCTTAGTAGAGGTAGTGGTGGTGGCAATGCGAAAGGTGGTGGCAGTAATGGTCGTGGTAAGGTTAACAGTGATAATAAGGGTGGTAGTGGTGGTTGCAATGGTTGTGGTGGTGATTGTGGTGGTAATAGCATTGGAGGTAGTGTTGGCCGGGGCAATGGTTGTGGTAAAGGTGCTGGTGGTAATGATGTTCATGATGGCAATAAGTGTAATGGTAATGTGGTAATGCTGATAATGATGGTGGTGCCAATTGTGGTGGCGATTATCACAGTGGCTGTAATGGTGGTGAGAGTGGTATTATGGTGTTGGTGGTAGTAATGATGGTGGCGGTATTAATGGTGATGTAGTAATGGAAGAAGTGACTATAGTGTAATGGATTATAGTAAATGTGGTAGTAATAATAGTGGTGGTGGTAAAGGGAATGATGGTAATGGTGGAGGTGATAGTGGCAATGGCGGTGATGAAGATGGTGGTCAAATTGAAATGTGGTAGTGTTGGTAATTATGGTTAATGTACAGGTATGGATGGTGTGGCATGCTGGTTCATGCAGTGGTGGTAGTACTGGTGATATAATCATGGTAGTGGTAGTGGAAACGATTATTATAATGGTGATGTGGTGGCGGTAATATTGATAGAATCATGGTGATGGACGCTGGTGGTACTAGTGGGGATCGTTGTAATGTAGCAATCATGATGATAAATGTGGTGAAGTAATGGTGATGGCAGTGGTGGTGCTAACAGAAATGGTGGTGATGATGATGGCAATAGTAATAATGGTAGTGACATTGCTTAGACAAAGCATTTGATTACATGTTTCAAATGTAGGTTTTACAGAAGTAACAATAATAAATGATTGCTTCCCAGCACAAAGGCATGAACATATCTCCAACCAATCAAATGTTACCCTAATGTACACTGCGAAAGTACCATCACTCATCCTCATTGACACTGAAATTGCCAACTTATTGTCCTGTTAACAAAAGAGAAATAGTACTGACACTGACAAGAAAGGCAGTGGTTAATGAGGCCTGGCATAGTCCTATATTCTGCCTATGGGATCCTATAAGGTGGCCCAACTTTTAATTGGCAGTCAAACAAATGAATGGCAAAAAAGACTGACACAAAGTCTAATTTCTCTCAGTATTACTTTGTACTATGATGCATTATTACCCTGTGTTTTATGCATGTTTTAAAGAAAACATGAGGCAGAAAGAGAAACAACGCTGAGTTGTCTCAAGGCCAGAACTAGCAAAATGTTCACTTATAATGAGGACAAAGTGTGGACGTGCTGTGTGCCCGTGGGCCACCTCCTGCTACCCTGAGAGCTGCCCACCACCATTTGCAAAGTGGAAGTTGCCCCATCAGGACATCTTTGGCTTTGTTAATTTGTTACTACCCCAAGTCGAGTGCCTGTAATCGTTCCACTGCATTTACCGTAATTGTGATTACAAACTATTGATACATATTATTGTAACTTACCAATAGGAGGGACTGCATGTAACTGAGGTTACAAACTATTGATACATATTATTGTAACTTACCAATAGGAGGGACTGCATGTAACTGAGGTTGCAAACCATTGATACATATTATTGTAACTTACCAATAGGAGGGACTGCATGTAACTGATGTTGCAAACCATTGATACATATTATTGTAACTTACCAATAGGAGGGACTGCATGTAACTGAGGTTGCAAACCATTGATACATATTATTGTAACTTACCAATAAGAGGGACTGCATGTAACTGAGGTTGCAAACCATTGATGCATATTATTGTAACTTACCAATAGGAGGGACTGCATGTAACTGAGGTTGCAAACCATTGATGCATATTATTGTAACTTACCAATAGGAGGGGACTGCATGTAACTGAGGTTGCAAACCATTGATGCATATTATTGTAACTTACCAATAGGAGGGACTGCATGTAACTGAGGTTGCAAACCATTGATACATATTATTGTAACTTACCAATAGGAGGGACTGCATGTAACTGAGGTTGCAAACCATTGATGCATATTATTGTAACTTACCAATAGGAGGGGACTGCATGTAACTGAGGTTGCAAACCATTGATGCATATTATTGTAACTTACCAATAGGAGGGGACTGCATGTAACTGAGGTTGCAAACCATTGATGCATATTATTGTAACTTACCAATAGGAGGGGACTTCATGTAACTAAGGTTGCTAACCATTGATGCATATTATTGTAACTTACCAATAGGAGGGACTGCATGTAACTGAGGTTGCAAACCATTGATGCATATTATTGTAACTTACCAATAGGAGGGGACTGCATGTAACTGAGGTTGCAAACCATTGATGCATATTATTGTAACTTACCAATAGGAGGGACTGCATGTAACTGAGGTTGCAAACCATTGATGCATATTATTGTAACTTACCAATAGGAGGGACTGCATGTAACTGAGGTTGCAAACCATTGATGCATATTATTGTAACTTACCAATAGGAGGGGACTGCATGTAACTGAGGTTGCAAACCATTGATGCATATTATTGTAACTTACCAATAGGAGGGACTGCATGTAACTGAGGTTGCAAACCATTGATGCATATTATTGTAACTTACCAATAGGAGGGGACTGCATGTAACTGAGGTTGCAAACCATTGATGCATATTATTGTAACTTACCAATAGGAGGGGACTGCATGTAACTGAGGTTGCAAACCATTGATGCATATTATTGTAACTTACCAATAGGAGGGGACTGCATGTAACTGAGGTTGCAAACCATTGATGCATATTATTGTAACTTACCAATAGGAGGGACTGCATGTAACTGAGGTTGCAAACCATTGATACATATTATTGTAACTTACCAATAGGAGGGACTGCATGTAACTGAGGTTGCAAACCATTGATGCATATTATTGTAACTTACCAATAGGAGGGGACTGCATGTAACTGAGGTTGCAAACCATTGATGCATATTATTGTAACTTACCAATAGGAGGGGACTGCATGTAACTGAGGTTGCAAACCATTGATGCATATTATTGTAACTTACCAATAGGAGGGGACTTCATGTAACTGAGGTTGCTAACCATTGATGCATATTATTGTAACTTACCAATAGGAGGGACTGCATGTAACTGAGGTTGCAAACCATTGATGCATATTATTGTAACTTACCAATAGGAGGGGACTGCATGTAACTGAGGTTGCAAACCATTGATGCATATTATTGTAACTTACCAATAGGAGGGACTGCATGTAACTGAGGTTGCAAACCATTGATGCATATTATTGTAACTTACCAATAGGAGGGACTGCATGTAACTGAGGTTGCAAACCATTGATGCATATTATTGTAACTTACCAATAGGAGGGGACTGCATGTAACTGAGGTTGCAAACCATTGATGCATATTATTGTAACTTACCAATAGGAGGGGACTTCATGTAACTGAGGTTGCTAACCATTGATGCATATTATTGTAACTTACCAATAGGAGGGACTGCATGTAACTGAGGTTGCAAACCATTGATGCATATTGCTTTAAAGAACCAATAGGAGTGGACTGTGCTTTCATGCTCCTATTTGCAAATCAGAATGGGTCACAAGTGTCATTTTTCCAAGTTGGAAATACTTTTCTGACTCACGCAGTGGATTTTGTACATTGCGACCAATGCTTTTGTGCGAATTTGCGAGTCAGTGTCTTTGAAACCACAAAATCACAAACTACATCAGGCTCACTATTGGGTATCTCTCCATGAAGGTGTCAGTTACTTTCTACGTTCCTCTCTGCTTTACATGGCCCAAGCAGCTATTTGGCTGTGTATGCCATTAAACGAAGAAGTCTGTTAAAATACGTATGTGTCCATTATATGGCGATACGCATCTTCAGATAGCCAGATGCCAATTACTAATGCAATACATTACCGTCAACTAATGCGACCACCTCTCTACAGATCATTATGGATAATGAATACGAATCCTTAAAAGTGAGATATAGAGACTGGAAGTGATGGGTCGTGAAAGAAAGCGGCATGAGGTAAAATGAAGAATAATCACCCATGGTGTTCAGCAACCTCGGCGTTCGTCAACGCCATCAGCTTGCGCCTAAAAAAACACGCATTAGGCGCTGAACTTACTTTTTTACAAGACACTAAACTGTATCTCCTTTCAAGTACCATATTGAAACCTGCTCATATTTAACGAATGTAACCCCTCTCACCCGTCAGCTCAACATTTTAATGTAAACCACCAGGGGATGGTCTTCCATCGAGGTACTTTTTAATTCCAGCAGCATTTAAAGCCCCTTGCACCTACTTCCCCTAAAAGCTCGACTGATTCCTTTCCCCATGTGACATCATAATCCTGACTGACATGCAGATCCCATTCAGCCTCCTTTGCTTGTCATCTGTTTGCCGCTAGTTAGCATAATAATGCACTGCTGACAATAGGATCACTACACCAGCATTAATAGGGCTAACTTCCACCTTGCTGAAATGTGCTGTCAGCCCAGACAGAAAATGAAGTGCACAATAACACGTGCAGGCACTAGAAATAGCGTGCAGAAAATACCCATGGGCAACGCCAAGGAATGTGTATCATTGCAAAGCATTATCCTGGCACTGACACCTCCAAGCTTCCTTATAACAGCTATCACTGGTAAAATTTGAGTCATGAGCAATGCTATTTGGAACACTGTACCCAGGAGGCCCAGTTCTTAAAGGCGTAATAACTCTTGGAGAGATAACCCCTAGCAGACGTCCACCTTTGGCAATTTCGAGGATCTGAGGGTCTGAAATTATGTTTATGTTTATGTTTATGTATATATTTTTATATAGCGCATGAATCACCGTTCGGTCTCCAAGCGCTTGCGGAAGGCTTGACTAAAGATAGACAGACAGGAGAATTTATATCAGTTTAAAAGAGCCAAGTTTTAAGATTTTTACGAAATGTTTTATGATTAAGGTCAGTTCTGATGGACAATGGTAGAGTGTTCCAAGTGGTGGGACCTATTTTGGAAAAGCTTCTATCACCATTTCTGACCGTCCTAACCTTTGGGACTCTTAAAAGGTAGTTTTTGGATGAACGGAGGGTTCTCCCTTGACAATAGCCCTGGAGTTTTCTCTGCAGGTATTTGGGACCATGTCCATTTATAGATTTATGCACCAGGCAACATATTTTAAATGTGATACGTTTCTTATTAGGGAGCCAATGTAGTTTCTTTAGACATGGGACAGAGGGGGTGCGAAGTGGAAGGTCGAGGGTCAACCTCGCTGCTGAATTTTGGAGGGTCTGAAGCTTGGTTAAGGAGCTTTCGTTCACATCAGCAAGTAGCGCATTGCCATAGTCAAGTCGACTGATTATAAGGCCCTGAATAAGGGGTTTCCGGGAAGCGAGTGGAATCCACTTGAAGATTTTTCTGAGGCTTCTCATTAGCCCAATGCTGGTGTGAACAACTTTATTTATATGTGGGGACATGGACAGTTTGTCATCGATGGTGTCTCCAAGGTTCCTAACTGAATTTTTCGGGGCTGGACATGGGCCTAGTGACGGAGGCCACCATTCATCCGTCCAAATTTTATTGGCCATACCAAGCAGCATGTCTGCAAATTCCGGACCCAATAATTCCAGGTCTGGAGACACTTGGCCTTTCTAAATGCTGCTGGAGCTGTGGTTAGCAGCATAGCCTTGCCCCCATCTGACCCCTGCACAGCAGCGGATCCTCTACTAAGAAAGAAGAGCCTTGCCCCACTGCTTTTAAGCAGCATAAATAAAGGAAAAATATAATGATAATAACTCAAAGTTATTATCACTTTATTTTTTCCGTATAGCAGCGGTTTTGCTGGCGGGGCGGGCTGCTCTGCTGACAGAGTAGGGGAAGAGTGGTTTGCACTCCCTAAGTGCGCATGAATCGGTGTCCGGCTGTCTCGGGTCGGCCAAACTGTCATGCGCACTTTGCATGCATTACAGCCTGGGTAGAGAATAAGCCCAGGCCTCCATGCCTCATCTGAGTTCCGGACCACGGTGCTCAGACCAATCACAATGCTGCATTGCAGCATTGTAATTGGCTCAGTGGAGCCTGGGTGCTCTGTTCCTGTTCCGCTAGAGACAATGGTGGAAAAAGCTGCAAGACTCGGCAAGGAGGTACGATTTGTTTTTCCTTACCCTCCTCCCACCAACCCCCCCAATATGTGCCAGCCGCCACTGCTCCTGCTGCATCATGGGAGGAGCAGACATTACTGCTGAGGAAAGGCTGACCACAAACCCAATCCACCTCCAACAAATTTCCACCAGCACTCCTGCTGACATCTACCACTTCTTAAACCATTTAGAAAAGGGGGTGGTGATGAACAGAGTGTCTGAATTAAGCAGACCACTCTTACCCAGTCCAAAGATCAGGGCTTGATCCATCACCGTTAGTAATGCCAGAAACCGGTCCCCGGGAGCTTGTTTCCTTCCCAGTGTAAGAATTGGCTTTTGTAGTTTGGTTTGCCCTGTTCCCATCATGCACTGGGACAGGAACAGACTAATTTGCATACAGCCAGGTTCTGAAACTGGGATGGTGCAGTGAGCTAAAAAACGGTGTTGGATCTAGCCCTGATCTCTTGACTGGGTGAGAGCTTTCTGCTTAATTCAGAGACTCTGTCCCTCACCACCCCTTGTTGTAAATATTTTTGTCCACCCTAAGCGTGGAAGGGTATTCTCAGATGTGAGACCCTTGCTCATTGCACCATCAGGATTCAAGCAAACCGGGCCGAAGACGGCTGTAATGCCAGAAACCGGTCCCCGGGAGCTTGTTTCCTTCCCAGTGTAAGAATTGGCTTTTGTAGTTTGGTTTGCCCTGTTCCCATCATGCACTGGGACAGGAACAGACTAATTTGCATACAGCCAGGTTCTGAAACTGGGATGGTGCAGTGAGCTAAAAAACGGTGTTGGATCTAGCCCTGATCTCTTGACTGGGTGAGAGCTTTCTGCTTAATTCAGAGACTCTGTCCCTCACCACCCCTTGTTGTAAATATTTTTGTCCACCCTAAGCGTGGAAGGGTATTCTCAGATGTGAGACCCTTGCTCATTGCACCATCAGGATTCAAGCAAACCGGGCCGAAGACGGCTGTAATGCCAGAAACCGGTCCCCGGGAGCTTGTTTCCTTCCCAGTGTAAGAATTGGCTTTTGTAGTTTGGTTTGCCCTGTTCCCATCATGCACTGGGACAGGAACAGACTAATTTGCATACAGCCAGGTTCTGAAACTGGGATGGTGCAGTGAGCTAAAAAACGGTGTTGGATCTAGCCCTGATCTCTTGACTGGGTGAGAGCTTTCTGCTTAATTCAGAGACTCTGTCCCTCACCACCCCTTGTTGTAAATATTTTTGTCCACCCTAAGCGTGGAAGGGTATTCTCAGATGTGAGACCCTTGCTCATTGCACCATCAGGATTCAAGCAAACCGGGCCGAAGACGGCTGTAATGCCAGAAACCGGTCCCCGGGAGCTTGTTTCCTTCCCAGTGTAAGAATTGGCTTTTGTAGTTTGGTTTGCCCTGTTCCCATCATGCACTGGGACAGGAACAGACTAATTTGCATACAGCCAGGTTCTGAAACTGGGATGGTGCAGTGAGCTAAAAAACGGTGTTGGATCTAGCCCTGATCTCTTGACTGGGTGAGAGCTTTCTGCTTAATTCAGAGACTCTGTCCCTCACCACCCCTTGTTGTAAATATTTTTGTCCACCCTAAGCGTGGAAGGGTATTCTCAGATGTGAGACCCTTGCTCATTGCACCATCAGGATTCAAGCAAACCGGGCCGAAGACGGCTGTAATGCCAGAAACCGGTCCCCGGGAGCTTGTTTCCTTCCCAGTGTAAGAATTGGCTTTTGTAGTTTGGTTTGCCCTGTTCCCATCATGCACTGGGACAGGAACAGACTAATTTGCATACAGCCAGGTTCTGAAACTGGGATGGTGCAGTGAGCTAAAAAACGGTGTTGGATCTAGCCCTGATCTCTTGACTGGGTGAGAGCTTTCTGCTTAATTCAGAGACTCTGTCCCTCACCACCCCTTGTTGTAAATATTTTTGTCCACCCTAAGCGTGGAAGGGTATTCTCAGATGTGAGACCCTTGCTCATTGCACCATCAGGATTCAAGCAAACCGGGCCGAAGACGGCTGTAATGCCAGAAACCGGTCCCCGGGAGCTTGTTTCCTTCCCAGTGTAAGAATTGGCTTTTGTAGTTTGGTTTGCCCTGTTCCCATCATGCACTGGGACAGGAACAGACTAATTTGCATACAGCCAGGTTCTGAAACTGGGATGGTGCAGTGAGCTAAAAAACGGTGTTGGATCTAGCCCTGATCTCTTGACTGGGTGAGAGCTTTCTGCTTAATTCAGAGACTCTGTCCCTCACCACCCCTTGTTGTAAATACTTCTTAAACCAGGCAATGGGGAATGAACCAGTGCTTAATTTGTAAAAGAAGAAGTGCCCGAGCCCAGAGTTTTGCTCTGAAGACCATGGCTAGTGCTAACAAATGCCAGGGATGCAGCATATCAAGGCTTCCTAGTCCTGATTCCACCCTATGCCTCTTTCCTCCACCACAAGACACGTCTTGCCTCATTTTCTAACTTTTAGGGGTTCTCTTTCATCCCTGATATCTTTTTTTGTCACCATTTTTCTACATTTCTCTTCCTCCTTATTTCCTCTTTTTGTGTTTTGCTCTCTCTTGCTTGAAGTCTGATGAGGTAAATTAAGTGCCAGTGAGCGCCACCTGCAGCCACCAGCTCAAATTAAGCACTGGAATGAACTAATTTACAAAGAACACAATATTGAGCCTAGCTGTCTCGCTACAAGCTGATTGGGGTGCTAGAAAAGAAGAGACATTGAAGAAAGACTAAGCAATTCAAGAGTTTAACTGCTTCGTGAACACAAATGAGAAGAGAAGGCTTTTCTACAAAATGTAATGACATTTTTTAACACCTTAGCTGCGTGTAAACATTTCTCCCCAGTGCTGCGCTGTCCATTAGAACTAGTGCTGAATGGACGTTCAATGGTCGTGCGCAGCACTGGGGAGGTAGCGCTGCTGACGACCATTGGCCGTCAGCAGCACTTAAGGGGTTAAATAAGATCCAAAATTACAGGCAATTACTCTTTTCAGTGTGAAATGTGGTATTGGGTATATCACTTGCCCTTTTTTTAAACGAGGTTGCACTTTGCATCAAAATGTCCCGGCAAGAGACTGGTTCAAGAAGAAAATGTCTCTTGGCAAGATGTTGTCTGTTGTAACTAGTCTCCGGCTATCAGGATTCCAGCCTTTTCTATGCACTATGCATGCTGGCTCAAACACATTGTGTGAAATTATGTGATGCAATATTCTGAAAAATGTAACAACACAAAATTTTGGAATTTTGCTAATGTAATTACAATATTAAACAGACTTTGTCAACTGCAAACCTTCGCCTTCAGATTGTATTGTCACGCACATTACCTCCTAGTATCTCCTTTGCAATTTGGACATTTCTTCATTTTCAGCCAGGTACTTTGGGAGTCGGTGGAATGTTTACAACAAATGAACAATGAAATTGGTGATTGTGGCAAGCAAAGCATATAGTTGGCGGATCCTATCCCTCTCAAAAAAGCTGTGTTTTAGTATTCAGTATCTGGCTAATGACCATAAAGTATCTACGTCCTATGGTAGGGAATATATTGGAGACCGAGATCAAAATATATCAAAAGACTGGTGTAAAATAAAGCAAGACTTCCCTTTTGTGACCTTCATGAATTACATGCAAAAAAAAATTAATTTCTTGTGAAGAAAAAAATCTATAAAAGGTGTTGTGGGTGAAATAAATCTGCTAAAAAGACTTCTTTGTGAAGCAAAATATATAGCTTGTTTGTAAAATAATTTATTTGAGCCAAAATAGAAGAATTTTGCCAAGGCATAAATGACAAAAGAAATTCAGAACTTTCTGAAAATAAAGTGTTTCTCCCAGTTGCGTCATCTGAAATAGCTTACAACATGCTACACAGTTGGCTTCTACCCATTTGAAAGAGAGCTTTCTCCTGTTTTCCAACTTGAGGTGCTCATAAAATGGACTGTTTCTTCAATGAAAACACCTTAGAATATCCCAATGTGTTTTGAATCAATAATCAGACATAAGTCCTGCCGTTTTTGAAGGGCAAGGATTAAGGTCATGGGTTTGGGTTTGAAGCAGGTCTGAGCCCCTTAACCCCTTCCATGCTCATGATGGCACGGTTCCGTCATGAGCATCGGTCGAGCTGTGCTTATGACGGAACCGTTCCATCATGACCACGCCCGTTTCTACTAGAGCTCAGCACTGGGGGGGAATCGGCGCCGCACAGAAGGGGTTAAAGTCCTAAGATGTCTCCCTGTCCCTCATTGCGTTACAACATAATACATAGTTGCATCCAAGGTAGGTCCTATGCTGCACCAGTAGAATTCCACAATCCCAGCACAAATTAGTTACTGGCACCACCTTTCCCACACAATAAGTTGCTACTTCCTTAGTCCTTGGCCATTCTTCTCTTCCTCCATGAGAACTCGCCTCCTTGCTGCTTACCGCGTTCCTCCTTGCCAAGATCCATCTTCTCATACCTTGCTATCTAACTAAAACAAAAAAACATTATTTTCTAGTTAATAAGGCTTGTCCGCACCTGCAGTGGAAATGAAAAATACAAGCAAATACATTGTACGTTAAATACAAGTTACATGTTAGACTTCAAACGTGAGCTTGATCTAAAACAGTTCTCGAGGCCCAAACATATGTCAATTTAATAGTGCACAGGGATTTAAATGTGTACACATTTCTACTGAAATAACAAATGGAGCTTCTGAATGCATGAATAAATTGCAAAGGATTACGAAAATACTGCTTCAAATGCACCAACATTGTTATAATTGCTTGTTACACGTATACATGTTTAAATGTTAGTCTACACATACACATTCTGTTTCATTAACTTCACAATGAGACACGTCTAAAAATGAACTTCTCCTGAAATATTAATAAGTAAATGTTACAAAGACCTTTATTAGTCATGTTCTTATGCACACAGTTATTAGTCTCATTCATTTCCACGTGGAGTACTTTAAATATGCAATACCCCATCTTTTCTCAGCAACATCAATCACACAGAATCAATCAATCATTGGATTTGTAAAGCGCACTACTTACCCGTGAGGGGCAAAAGGCGCTGAGGGGAGGGGGTGCTGCTACTGCTCGAAGAGCCAGGTCTTGAGGAGCTTCCTGAAGGTGAGCAGGTCCTGGTTTCCGCCGCAGATGGGTGGGGAGGGTGTTTCAGGTCTTGGCGGCGAGGAAGGAGAAGGATCTGCCGCCGGAGGTTGTTCGTTGGATGCGCGGGAAGGCGGCGAGGGCGAGGCTGGCGGAGCGGAGCTGGCGTGCTGGGGTGTGGAAGTTGAGTCTGTTGTTCAGGTAGGCTGGTCCGGTGTTGGGGAGTGCTTTGTGTGCGTGGGTGAGTAGCTTGAAGGTGATCCTCTTGTTGACCGGGAGCCAGTGCCGGTCTCTTAGGTGGGAGGTGATGCGGCTGCGTCGAGGGATGTTGAGTATCAGGCGGGCAGAGGAGTTCTGGATGCGTTGCAGCCGTTGTAGGTGTTTGGTCGGGATTCCTGCGTAGAGTGCGTTGCCGTAGTCCAGCCTGCTGCTGACGAGGGCTTTGGTCACCGCTCTTCTGGTTTTGGTCGGGATCCACTTGTAGATCCTGCGAAGCATGCGGAGGAGACAGCGTTGACCTGCTTCGACATGGAGAGGGAGGAGTCGAGGATGAATCCTAGGTTGCGTGCGTGGTCGGTGGGTATCGGCGCTGTTCCCAGTGCAGTCGGCCACCAGGAGTCGTCCCAGGCAGAGGGGGTGGGGCCGAGGATGAGGACTTCCGTCTTGTCCGAGTTCAGTTTCAGGCGGCTGCTCCTCATCCACTCGGCGACCGCCTTCATTCCCTCGTGGAGGTTGGTTTTGGCGGTGTGCGGGTACTTGGTGAGGGAGAGGATGAGCAGGGTGTCGTCGGCGTAGGAGATGATGTTCAGGTCGTGCTGGCGGGCCACTTGTGTGAGGGGGGCCATGTAGACGTTGAACAGGGACAGGCTGAGGGATGAGCCCTGGGGTACGCCGCAGATGATGTCAGTGGCTTCGGATAGGAAGGGTGGGAGGCGGACTCTCTGGGTTCTGCCGGAGAGGAAGGACGTGGTCCAGTCCAGGGTCTTCTTCTGGATTCTGGCTTCTTGGAGGCGTGATCTTCGTGTGCGGTGGCAGATCGTATCGAAGGCGGCTGACAGGTCCAGGAGGGTTGAAGTTTCGCCGTTGTCTAGTTGGTGACGGATGTCGTCTGTGGCAGCGATGTCTCGGTGCTGTGGTTTCATCTGAATCCGGACTGGGATGGGTCTAGGATATTGTTGTCCTCGAGGTGGTGGGTCAGCTGTATGTTGGCGATTTTCTCGATGACCTTCACCAGGAAAGGGAGCAGGGAGATGGGCCGGAAGTTCTTGAGGTCCTTGGGGTTCGCCTTGGGCTTTTTGAGGAGTGCATTGATTTCGGCGTGCTTCCAGCTTTCTGGGAATGTCGCTGTGTCGAAGGAGATGTTGATGACCTTCCATAGTTGGGGTGCGATGGTTGTGTCTGCTTTGTTGAAAACATGGTGTGGGCAGGGGTCAGACAGAGATCCTGAGTGAATGGAGTTCATGACCTTGAGTGTCTCGTCGTCGATGACGTGGGACACGGAGGTCAGCTGGTTGGTGCAGATGGCGTTCGGGGTGGAGTCTGTCGTGGTCGGAGCATACGGGGTGTTGAAACTGTTGTGGATGTCGGCGATCTTGCGATGCAAGAAGGTGGCCAGTGAGTCGCACAGATCTTGCGAGGGCTGGATGTCATTGGTGTTGGCGAGTTCCTTCACTATGTTGAAAAGCTCTTTGTTGTTGTGTGCATTGTCCAGGCGGGCTTTGAAGGAAGATCTCTTGGCTGTTCTGATGAGGTGGTGATGTCTGCGGATGGCGTCCTTGTGGGCTGCGTGGCTGTCTGGTTGCGGTCGTGGAGCCATTTCTTCTCCAGCTTCTGGCATGTACTTTATTTATTTTATTTTTAAAGTTTTATATAGCGCGAACAAGATCTTCGCAGATATCAGAGCGCTTTACATAGAAGGGTACATGAGGGAACATAGTCAAACAAGTAAATCAATAGATCACACAGTACAAATAGTACAAATAAGTGACTGCAAAGCCAATCATGTGAGTAATAAGACAACTCAGACAAATACGTAAAGGTGTCAAACATGTAGTACAGATCGGTGCTGGGTGTTAATAGGGTTCGAGATAGTAGTTCAAGTGTATTTAGCCATGAGGATAGCTTTTACTTCTTTTTTAAAGAGTGTAGTGGAGAAGATGAGCCTGGTTTCGGGAGGGAGTGAGTTCCAAATCCTAGGCGCCATTCCTGAGAAGGAGCGCTTGTATGTTTTTTCCTTCCGGAATCTTCGAGGTTTCAGCAGAAGATTGTTTGTGCCTCTCGTGTTTCTAATTCCCCCAGAGATTGTCAATTTCTGAGCGAGGTAGCCGGGTGAGTTTAGGTGTACCGCCTTGTGTGTCATGCAGGCGATTTTCAGATGTATTCTGGCTTCAAAAGGCAGCCAATTTAGGGATTTCAAGTCAGGGGTAATGTGGGAGTGCTTTTTTGACCCAGTGATGAGTCTCGCTGCAGCATTTAGAGAAGCTTTTAGTGGTGCGGTTGTAGTTAGGGGGAGTCCGCAGAGGGCGGTGCTGCCGTATTCAATTCGTGGGATGACTAGAGCTTGTACTGTGGTTTGGAAGTCTTTGGCTGGGAGGAAGGGTTTAAGTTTCCTCAGAGTATTGATCTGGAAGTTCGCTCCCTTTGTTGCCTTGCTGATATGTTGCTGCATGTTGAGATTGGTGTTGAGTGTTATGCCTAAAGATTTTGCTGAGTCCACGATGGTGGGTTGGACATTGAGTGCGGTTAGGAGTTTAAGCCAATGTTGAGTGGTGGATATCTTCGCTGGAGGTGAGATCAGGAGGAACTCTGTTTTCAGGGCATTGAGTTTGAGGTGATTATCGGCAAGCCAGGATTGGGTGCATCTGATTGTTGAGTTCAGGAGCAGGATGTCATTGGGTGATTGTAATTTGAGGTAAAGTTGGGTGTCCTCGGCGTACATGTGAAAGTGTACATTGGATGCTTGTAGCAAGGTGGTGAGAGGTTCCATGACTAGGTTGAACAAAGTTGGGGATAGAGAGGATCCTTGGGGGACGCCTAGCGTTACAGGTATTGGCGAGGACATCAGGTTGTTGGTCTTGAATTTCTGCGACCTGTTGTGAAGAAAGGAAGTGAACCACTTGAGGACAGTTCCAGATAAGCCCATTCTTGTGTTTAGTAGTTCTAGTAGATTCTCATGTTTAACGGTGTCGAATGCTGAGGAGAGATCAAGAAGTATGAGGAGGCAGGTGTCGTTTTGGTCTAGCATTTGAAGTGTGTCGTCAATTATGTGAGTCATAGCAGTTTCTGTGCTGTGTCCTGCTCGGAAGCCTGACTGGTGAGGGTTGAGGAGATCGAATTGCTCAATGTGTTTAGTCAATTGTAGTTGTGCGCATTTTTCCAGCAGTTTGGCGAGAGTGGGGATATTGGTGATGGGACGGTAATTGTTGAGATCAGAGGGGTCGGCTGTAGGTTTCTTTAGTAGAGGTGTGACCTGACCAACTTTGAGGGAGTCAGGTATGTTTCCTTGTTGGAGAGAGCTGTTGATAATTTTAGTCCAGAGAGGGAGAAGCAAAGGGGTAAAGTCTTTTACTGCGAAGGCAGGGAGGGGGTCCGTGAGGTGATTGGATGGTTTCAGGGTGCTGAGCAGTTTGCCAATTTCTTCTTCCGAGTATGTGCTGAAGGTTGACCATGTAGCATTGTTTTTTGGTTCAGTGGGTGCTAGGCATTGGGGTTTGGAGTAGAGGCTTGCGTCAATGAGGAGATCGCTTTTTATTTTGTCAGTTTTTTGGATAAAGAAAGCAGCGAAGTCTTCACAGGAGGGTGCCTCACGCCCAGTGTTGAGTGGTTGTGGTTGCTCCTTGGATTGTGACTTGATTAGCTCAAACAGTTTTCTCGGGCGGTTTTTTGCTTGGTCGAGTTGGAGGCTGAAGAAGTCCGATTTTGAGCGTTTTATTTTCCTGAAGTAGGCGTTTCTCTTTTTCTTCAGATCTCTTAGGTGCATTGCGGAGGGAGCAGATCTCCAGGTCCGTTCTGCCATTCGCATGTCTCGTCTATCCTCGTTGAGACTCCTGTCGTACCATGGTTTGGAGATTTTAGTAGAGACTCTTTTTAGCTGTATAGGTGCAGCCTCATTAATTATAGAGGTCATAGCGTTGAGATAGTGGTCAGTCAGAGTTTGGACGTCCATGGCGCCTGTAGGTGGGAGTAGGAGATTGCAACTGTTAGGGGGCAAAGAGCCTGGGTTGAGCTTTTTCGAGTCTCTTTTCCAGACTTTGGGCTTGGAGATTTGAGCATGGTTGACTTTGACTTTTTCATTGATAAAGAATGTGATAATATGATGATCTGAACCAGTCACAGGGTTGGATGGATTCGAGTTGGATAGAGTCCTCTTTGGAGATGATCAGGTCGAGGGTAGAACCTTTCTCGTGGGTCGGGCTGTTGCATATTTGGGTGAGGTTAAGGGCATCGAGGACATTTTTAAGACTATTTACCACCGCGTCGTTGCGGTCATTCTAGTGGAGGTTGAAGTCACCAAGGTATATTTGGGTGAGCTGCCGTCCGGAATTGGTTGAGATCATATCCATGATTTGTTGGGGAAAAGGTGAGGTTGTCCCTGGGTGGGTGGTAAATGCTGTGAAGAGAGCATATCGGTTTGCCCTCACTAATAATGTCAAGGCCAATGTATTCCCAGGATGTTGGGGATGGTAGGGATGTGGAATTGACTTTCTGAACATAGAGGTTGTTCCTGTAGATGCATGCGATTCCACCACCTATTTGGCCTGTTCTGTCGAGCCTGATAATGTGGTAGTTGGGAGGAACCAGAATGTCCATTATGGGTGTTGAAGATTCAGTTAGCCACGTTTCAGTCAGGATGATTAGGTCAAGGTCCCGCGATAAGAGGAGGTCAGCAATGGCTGCGGAATGTTTCGTGGCCGATCTGCAGTTGAGAAGAGTGCATTTGAGACGGGGTGTGTAGAGGGTGTTAGATGGTTCTAGCGAGAGAGGGACTTTTCTAAGGTTATTGGGGATGGAGAATCTGCTGTTTAGTGTGGGTGGTCTAAGGGGATTTGGGTGTATCGTGGGAATGCTGCGGTGTGGGGTGGTTGTGTGAATTTGGGGGGCTGGGTCATAGGAGCGGAGAAGGGAGAGTGTGTCGAGGTCAGAAAATGAGTTGTGGGTGCGGCGAGGGCGGTTGTTGCGATTAAGAGCTGGGATTGAGGTCAGATTGGGGGATAGCTGAGTGCGAGAGTTAGTCGGAGGGGTGGGGGACAAGTTGGGCGGGGAGGTGTAGATGCGTGAGGGGTTGCAGGGGCGATGCGGTGGACGAGGGCAGTTGCTGCGCCTATGAGCAGGGATTGACGCCTGGTGTGGGGCGTGATGAGGGTGGGAGTCCACCGGCGGAGTAGGGGACAAGTTGGGAGGGGAGGTGGAGGTGGGTGGGGGGTGTATGGGGTGTGTGGAGAGTATTTCTTTGATGGCGTGTATGTCTTCTTTGATCTGAGTGAGGGTGGCCGTGATGTATTCCATCGTAGGGTAGGTGGTGGGGGTGGGGGTGGGGGTGGCAGTCAGGGGTGAATGGCTGACCAGGGAATTCGTGTGCAGGTGGGAGAGAGGGCTGGTGTTCGAGCAGGTCTGCGTTGTGTTGGTGTGCAGGATGGAGTTAGGGAGGCGGGAGGTTTTGGGCGGGAGGGGTGTGGATGAGGTAGGGAGGAGGTTGGTGTTATGGGTGAGGGCATTGGTGGTAGGCGGGGGGGTCAAGGTGCAGGCTGGGAGACTTATAGCCGTGGTGGGGGTGTAGGGGGGGTAATGGGGGCTGAGAGTAGGAGGGGAAGTGGGATTGGAGATGGTCCTGTTGAGGGGAGGGGGAGTTAAATTAAGAGAGGGGGTATGTTCTGCGAAGTTGGTTAGAGGGTAATGAGGACTGAGAATGGGGGGGGATATAGAGGGGGAATTGTGCGTGTTATTCTGGTGCTGGACTAAGTTAGGTGTGTTATGGGTGGGAGCTGTGCTGTCAGCGGCGAGCGGGGTGTTAATGCCCGCTGTAGGTGTGATAGGAGTGTTGAAGGTATGTGTGGAGATCCGCGAGTTGGTAGAAGGGGCGGGGGAGAGAGTGGTGTATGAGGGGGAGCGATCTGTGTCTGTGATTGAGTGCTGAATTGGGATAGTGGGGTTGTGGGTAGGGGATGGGAGATCCGGGGTGGTAGGTGTGTCCCTGATTGAAGAGTATGTAGCTGCGAGGTCATGGTTGGTGGGACTGGGGGAGATATGGGTGTTTGTCCGTGAATTGGAGAGGTGTTCTTTGAAAGTGGGGAACATGTTGTCTAGCAGTTCCAGGTTCCTGTCTGTGGATTGTGATAGGACAATCCCGTTATTGTAAATAGTGATGGTGGCTCTGCCTGGAAAGACTTGGGATGGTGTGATGGAGAGAGTTAGGCTGTGAGCGGATTTTCTGGTGGAGGAGACGGTGAGTAAGGTGAAGAACGCTTTTCTCCATTGAGCTCTGCGTGTGGTGTGGAAGATTATATCAGTGTTCAGGGATCCATTGACCGGTGAGAAGTAGGTGTCAGCAAAGGGCGTTTTCCGGGTGTGACCTAAGGAAGGTGTGCTTAAGTCTAAGTTAAGTTTAAGGTGCGTTTGGAGGTCTGGAGTTCTTCGGTGAACCAGGCGGCTTTCCTGCTGGGGTGGTAGAAGGAGGGTTTCTTGAGCGGGGCGAGCGTGTTGGAGCAGTCGTTGATCCACTGTCTGAGGTTACGGGCGGCGGCGTCTGCGTCGGTGGGGTCGTGGGTGGGTTCTGGGCGAGGGTGGAGGTCAGCTGGTCCTCTGTGACTTTGCTCCAGCAGCGGCGGGGCAGCTGTTGGGTGCGGTGGTGCGTGGTTGGTTTTTTGAAGGTGAAGTGGATGCAGCGGTGGTCGGTCCAGTGGAGTTCGGTGGTGTTGTTGAAGGCGATGTGGGTGCTTGTGGAGAAGACGGGGTCGAGCGCGTGGCCGGCGGCTTGGGTGGGTTCGGTGACAAGTTGTCGGAGGCCGAGGTTGGCGAGGTTGGCGATCAGGGTGGCGGAGTTTGCATCGCTGTTGTTATTGAGGTGGAAGTTCAGGTCCCCAAGGAGGATGTAGTCCATGGAGGTGAGTGCGTGGGTCCTGGCGAGGTCGTGATGGAGTCGCTTAACAGGGCCCGGTGTCCGGGGGGTCTGTATAGATGAGTGTTCCTCTGAGGGTGGTGTTGGGATCGGTGTGGATCCGGAAGTGGAGGTGTTCGGCGGAGTTGAGGGAGTCGTCTACGAGGGTGTGGACCTGGAGAGTGGACTTGTGGATGATGGCTATTCCTCCTCTGATTCCGTTGGTGCGGTCTCTGCAGGAGATCTTGTCGCTGTCTGGGATGGCTATGGCGATGTCCGGTGCCGAGGAGTCGTTCCACCAGGTCTCGGTCAGGAAGGCAACGTCTGGGGCAGAGGTGTTGAGCAGGTCCCAGAGCTCGACGACGTGTTTGTGTGCGGAGCGGGGGTTGTGTAGGATGCATCAAAGGTGGTTGAGTCCGGTCCTTGGGGGCTTAGTAGTTCTGTTGCAGGTGAAGTTGCATTTTTGGCAGGAGAAGGGTCCGTAGGTGCGTTTCGGGGTGGCCTAAAAGCAGCTGTGGTCACGGCCGGTGTTGAGAGCGCGGAGGGTGTTGGCGTCGTATCGAAGTCTGGCTTTGTGGAGTGCGCGGGGTCCAGGGGTCCTGGCGCTGGGTGCGGTACAGGCGTGGACTTCGGTGCGCAGTCGGCGCGCCCGCTGCGCGTCCTAGCAGCGGCCGCCATTTAAGGAGTGGAGGGAGGATATTTAAGTGCTGACTATGCATGAATATGATACCCTCCAACAGTATCTTAGGACGGGATCAAAATTACACTGCTCCAATATTCAGGTTTACTGGTGATCCCATTGATACCTGACTCCTTAAAGGCCGGCAGCTGGAGCTAAAGGCAGTCCCAATACGCACCAAGCGAGTCTGATCCTCTTCAGACTGGTTTCAGGGGATCCCACCTCTAAAATAGTTTTTTTGAAATGAGGCCATAACAAGTCATTTTACAGCACAAATTCCCAAATATATTGTCAAAAATCCACAAGATTGTCCAGAAGTTCTGAATAGAGGAAAAAGAAATATTTCCATCTTCAAAGGCTGCAGTGGCAAATCACGTGTGGGATTGTAAGAGAATAGTGTGGCCTTCGCTTAGAGCAGCTTTCTGATCTGGATAGGCTGACGACCCATCACTCCATTCAGGGCCTTGTGATGAGTTCTTTTAAATCGGCTGTTAACTGTGTATCTCCCTGACTAGCCAATACCAAGGGTACTGACAGGGCCGGACTGGGAATAGCAACCAGCCCTGGCAGATTGCTGCTCGACCAGCCCTGGGAGCAGGGGAGGGGGTGAGGTGCCGGCAAGAAGCACTGCTCCCGCTTTTGTTACAGAGGGCTTATTTTGCTGCACTGCTGCAAAACTGCCCCCCACTGGCTCAAAACCAACCTCCACCCCTCAGTCCCACTGGGGAAATGCCCGGTGCCTGCTATGGCCATTCCATTCCGGCCCTGGGTACCTGTAACTTTGTGCTGAATTAATAGGGATTACTGGAGGGTCCCTTAGGTTGCACTGAGAAATGAAGAATTAGCTTGGTACCCACCAGGAGACTCCACTTGCTGTAGGAAAGAGGAGTTTCAGGTTGAAATAACACAGATCTGCAAACATCCTGTGGGTCTAAAAATTCCAATGCGTCTGGTATCTTCCGGCCATGGAAGGGTCCCATCGGAAATAAAGGCCTTTAGTTATTAGTACCTGGGTCGTAGGGGGAAGTTCCTACTTCCCGAAGAGACAGCCCAACACAGAGAACCCAGTTGCCCGGCCAAGGAAATGTCAACCCCACAGCATTATTTTTACAAATATCGACATATCCATTCTCTGCCCCATCCTGTTTTTGCTTTCACCAGAGCAAAATTCCTCAGGGCTGAGGTGATGATATCCCGTTTGAAACGTACAACACAGCTCTTTGAATGGCCCCACGAGGCAAACATGGTGGCGCTAAGACAGGCGCCGCGCGAGTTTTGACGTCAGACGCACTTGAGGCGCGCGGCCCGCCAGCCTCCACCGCGCACCTGTAGCACGCGGTGTTTTTGTTTTGCACAACAAGCACTCTCCCTCGCGCACCTGAAGGCGGTGGGCAGGCCCACAAGACACACAAGAAAAGGCGAACGCAGGTGCTCCGGCGGAACTGTCACAGATGACAAGCTGCTGGTACCCTGCCAGGAAGCGAACGAGGAGGCAGCAGCTTTACATCTATATTTAAGTCTCGGCGCGCGATCCTCCCCTTTTCACTTCAAATATTAATGACATTTTATGTGTTAATTTGTTCCCCGGAGGACAGAAAAACCAACTGAGAAACTGACATCTAAGTAGTGTAAAATATTTTGAAATACTTTGAAAAGGAGAAAAAGATGTGACTTTGAAAGTCAACAAATGAATAAATATAACGTGTCTACAAAATATTTTGTAAATCATGTTTTCAGAATCTAAGATATGTTTAAGGTATATTCCTCTTAGCGGCCAATACGTTATTCTAAGTCGACAGCTTAATTTATTTTTTTCCGAATTAAAAAATGGAAAAGTCACTACCTCCTTGTTCTCTCGTTGGATCTTTGTAATAACAGGCAAAGGGCAAACAGCGCTATGCAAGAAATGGATAGGAGGTGATAAATGCAGCAACCAAACCACTTAAATATGGTAACATAGTGAAATTTGAGCTTAAAATACACTTTGAAAATGCAAGAATTTTCTTGGTTATGCACTATCTTCGATTAATATGTGCGATGACTGGTACAAGTGCATATTTTATTGTGTTTACAAGTGCATTGTAATGTCAAACTAATTTTGAAAATTCACGGTGAATATGTTCTCTTTTTTCTTAGATTTTTTTCTTCAATGTCCTATCTGGAGCTGAAAGGGCTTGGTTTCTGGAGGGTTTCTCGTGGGTATGATATTTTAGAATCACTTACAAGCCTTAAACTCACACTTTAACCCCTCCCCTGCTGATGACGGAACAGTCCGTCATCAGCTGCGGTGGCGCTGTGCTGGTGACGGAGCGGTTCCGCCATGGCCCGGCCGCCGCGCCTGCGCGGCGCGTTCTATTGAGCGGGGCGGGCCATGACGGAACCGCTCCGTCACCAGCACAGCTCAACCGCGGCTGGTGACGGAGCGGTTCTGTCACCAGCATGCGGCCGCCGCACGGTCGCCCCGCCCTGTTAGCGCGGCGCCGCCGCAGCGAAAGGGTTAAGGCCTTCATTGCCAGTGGCCCAGAAGATTCCTCGTTGTTTACCTCCTCCAGTTATCGGGGGTCCTGCTAATATTACACATGGGGGAAATGTGGGGTCATGAGTCTTTGAGGAATAACAGGCAGAGGTAGAGATCAGATGCACCCTGCTGATTTCTGCATGTTTTTCCCCATGTTCTCCTCCTGCGATAATTCACAAGCTTGCCGCATGTGAACTCAGTGCCAGCTCCACCGCTAAGGCGGAGGAGCATCGCCCCACTGCTCTCTGAGCAGCGAAAAAAGGGAAACGAATGATAAAATGATAATACTGTGACGTTGTAATTTTTTCTTTTTTCCTACTGCAGTGGCTCTGTTGTTTCCTGGGGGCGGGGCTGGGCCCGTGATGCCAGAGCACTGCAGGGGGAGGAGTGGTGGCACTTCAAGTGTGCGTTGACATTTTGACTGGCCTTCACGGGCCACCCAAAACAGTCATGCGCACTTGCCATGTTCTCCATTTAGGCTGCATAACAGCCTGGGTGGAGAACATGTCCCAGGCTCCCAAGCTTGGTATGAGCGCCGAACTACGGTGCTCAGACCAATCACAACAATGCCTTAGCCAAGTAAGTGATTTATTTTTATTTTATCTTTTTCATTTCCCCCCGCTCACCACCCGAGTCCAGTAGCAGCCGCTACTGCGTGAACAGTCTGGGTAGAAAAGCACTGTGCAGGACTGCTCCTATTAAACTCATAATTTCAGTGGGTCCAGTAATCCTTGTTAACAAGCCCATTAAATTATAGGGACAATTGTAATGAAGCCCTAAATATTTTTTAAACAAATTCTCCCCAGCTGCTTTCTCAGAAGGATTGCATAAAATGTAAAGTTCCTATTCACAAGGGTAAATATGAAAATGTATATTTAATTAAATGGGTATTTACTGCTGCACCTGGGAGTACCTCTACACTTTATTTGCTATTTCACACTTTCCAAGTGGAGACTTATTTCTTTGTCTGGATGTACATGTCTCCTCCACCTCAAATCAGGGTCAAGATTGCTATAACATAATTTACGTGTAAAGTTACTACGAGTAATTTTACACCTGTTGGTGGAGATCTCTACCACTGAAGTAGAGTACTCCTTATGGGAAAATATAGGAAAAAATATAAAAAATTATTATTCTTGAGAAAAAATATTAAACGTATTTCATAATTCGTTTAAAATATATGTTTTAACCTAGAAGTAATATAATACAATGTTACAGCACTATGCACAAATCAATCAATCAGGGATTTGTAAAGCGCAGCTACTCACCAGTGAGGGTCTAGGCGCTGGGTGGGGGGCGGATTGGTCGGAGGTGGAGGTGCAGGGTGTTCCAGGTCTTGGCAGAAAGGTAGGAGAAATATCTTCCTCCGGGTCTGGTCTTGTTGGTCCAAGGAGCGGAGGTCAGGGCGAGTTGGGCAGAGCGGAGTTGTCTGGCTGGTGCGTGGAAAGCGAGGCAGTGGTTCAGATATTCTAGTCCCACGTCATGGAGAGTCTTGTATGCATGTGTGAGGAGCTTGAAGGTGATTCTCTTGTTGATTGGGTACCAGTGGAGTTGTCAGAGGTGTTGTGTCATGTGGCTGTGGCGGGGGATGTCGAGGACCAGTCTGGCTGCAGCGTTTTGGACGTCTGTAGTTTCCTGAGCTGTTTCCGGGTGACGCCGGCACAGAGTTTGTTGCCGTAGTCAAGTCTGCAGGTTATGAGTGCTTGGGTGACCGTCTTTCCAGATTCTGTGGGGAGCCATTTGAAAGTCTTTTGAACCATGCGGAGCGTGTGGAAACAGGATGAGGATACAGTGTCAATTTGGTAGTTCTTTAAGAGCGAGGTTTCTAGTATGATGCCTAGGTTGCATGTGTGGTCTATAGGGGTGGGAGGGGTTCCTAGTGTGGCAGGCCACCAGGAGTCATCCCAGGCTGACGGATGGGTCCCAGGATGAATACTTTGGTCTAGTTCAAATAACACATTCATTTAAATATATAAATATATATATATATATATAAAACCCATCCCTATTAATATAAATGTATTTATGATCTATTCAATTTTGTAAAACATTCTTTATTTCATTTTTTTAATTATGTGGCAAGGTGGGGTTGGTGAAAGAAAAATCATGATGCTGCTGTCACCAGCATGACAGCAGTGTTATGATTAGTCTAAGCACTGTGGTTTGGCGCTCAGACAGGGACTGGGAGCCTGTGCATGTTCTCCACCCAGGCTGTGCAATACAGGCCAGTGGAGCACATTGTAAGTGTGCATGACTGTTTGGCCGGCCCAAGGCGGCCAGCCAATCCGTCATGCGCACTTAAGTGCATCAACCGTTCCTTCTCCCGCTGGCTGCGATGACAGCCAAGCCTCACCACACCCCAAAACTGGCTTCAGCACGGAAAAATAAAATGATAATAGCAACGTGTTATTATAATTTTATTATTCCTAATAAGCAGTGGCGAAACTCTCCTCTGCCTTAGCTGAAGAGCCACCGATGGAGTCACCTCTAGAAGTGAGAAGTCTGCACTACAGCTCCAGAGCTGCTTGAGCAATGCAAGGTCTGCCACCTCTAGCAGGCATCGCCAGAGTCTTCCTCAACAGAGGTCCGCACCAGAGCAAAGATATGAAGCTACAATTTATGCTCCAAGCTGACATCAATGCCTCTGCCTGCACCCTAGTTTGGGGGCACCACTCGTAAGTTAGATGATGCACCGCCCGTCCCAACCGTATCCTTGGCCCACCAACATCAGCGTCATTGACTCGAGTTCATCAGCTGACAACAGCGCTTCAACTTCGCTACTGCCTGCACTGTGCGCTGCTAGCACCACAACAAGCACAGTTCCACTTTGCACCACAGCCCAGGTCTCATTGACACTGCAGGACGCCATCACGAGCTGCTGCCTACACCGTGACCAGAGGGCACCGCACCGCTGCACTTTGTACTGCAGTACTGATGCCCACCGACGCCGGTGATCCCGACTTCATTCGCACAGCGTTCGACCTGCAATGCATGTGACTTCAAAGGCCCGATGACTCCTGCATTGACCTCTGGAACCAACACCTGCCTACACCAGCTCTTCAGAGCTCACCACGAGGTCCTCGACGCCATGCGTTTCTAAAGGTACTGTATTGCAGTTCTTCTCAACACCGTAGCTGGCCCGCGATGCTGCAGTCAGCCAGAACTGTTGGATTTGTTTGTTCACAACGCCAAGATAGCCCCGGACTATCTTTGTGCAGGTGGTTGGTTGCAGATGATAGGCACCAGCACTCCTTTATGGTGGCCAACTCTTCTTTTATCACTTCAGTCTTTTCCCCAGACAGAGGGAGAAAGGCAGAAATGAGAGAAAGAAGAAGGATGAGAAGGATTGAAAATAGTGAAAAGGGGGGACCGCAGATGTGAAAAAGAACCATAGTAGTGAAAAAAAGGACATAAACGCTATGGTGGTGGGAATAGGCAGTGGGAAGTGTCATTAAAGCTAGACAACTCCAGTGTTCATCTGCATTGACAACAGGATTGAAGGTAATCTTTGGGCCACTGTGCTTATATATTTTTTGTAAAAAATTAGCACGATTCTATGACATTTTAAATATCTCTCAACTTCTGTCTTCTGAGTATGGTAATTTCCACACAGACATGTCAAGCTCTGTTGTACTAACCAACTGAAATTTATGAATATTAAATAAAGGCTGGAAGTATTGAATCACTGTAAGTATTATCAATACCTTCGATAAACTCTGCTGTTATGCATCATCACACTCATTTGACATTCCCCACCTCTGCCTCTCACAATCTGCATCATCTGAACAATTCTCAATGGACTCAATTCTGAGTTTCCTGCACTGGTATCACCCAGGGATTTAGCGATCCAGGCAACTATGTGTATCTTGGCAAGGGTGGACCCAGAATGATCGGGTCTACAAACTCATGACCAAAAAATGAAAGGCAGGAGACATCAGGCAAGGAGACATCTGCAGAGCTTTCAGGGCTGTGGGCTGCAGTGGTGCCCCGTCACCACCTGCCGATATCCATAAGCATGGAGGGTGAACAGCAAGCTTCTCCCTAGCTGAAGAAAAAAAGAACCTGTCTCTTCGCAGCCCCGCCTCCCTTTATTCCCTCCCTGGGCAAAAGAAAACACCCCACAAATATTTACCACCTGCTCCAAGCAGGTGGTAAATTTGTTCAGATTTGGGTCTATTATTTCTCCCACAAGAGGGAAAAACAAGCAGATCTAGACACAGTATTCCCGTTTTCTCATGATTCCCATATCAGGGAAAATAACTTGTAATCCCGGTTATTCCACAAGAAGATAAGGGCCAGTAAAGATTCTGATCCCATTATGTCTGCGGAGATCATGGGTAACATGTAATGGATCCCTTTATGCTTATATGCACAAACTACTAATCCTTTGAACAGACTTTCTTGTTCAGAGTTTTGTAATTTGGTAGCCTGGCTTCTAGTTATTTTTAAACCACAAGAGCATCATAAGCACTTGCTCAAACAGTACCATGGTCACTCAACCTGGAAGCTTCTGTCCTACCTTAAACTGCGCTTGTGAGAATTGGATAACCTGATATATTATACTAGTATACCACGATTCTTTGAAAACAGCTCTTTTCACCTTGTTAATGATTGACATTTACCCCCTCTCAGATCTTTGCTTTTGGGGAATGTCTTTTGTTTCCCAAACACATGTTCTCGGGTATCTTGTTAATTGCTGATATTGGTTTACAAGATAAGCTCCTTAGTCTATCATATTGCTTTCTTATACAGTCCTAACTGTGCCAAAATCTTAGTGGTCCCTCCTTCAGTGGTGTAACTGTAATGTGAGAATCTACAGCTGGCAAGGCCAAGGGTTGCCTTCTAGCGAAAGAGAGAGAGAGCGGAAAAAACAGCACATGACGGGTTCTATTTTGAGCTCTACCATTCATCTTGCCAGGCAACTGGACAAGTCAAAGGAGTTCAAAGTTTCCAGACTGAAACCAATTTGGAGTAAATAATTGTAATAACAAATTATTCAATCTTCTAGACTTGAGCCACCCCATTGCTTTACATGGCATCAGTAGCAAGTGAGCATCAGTTTTAAAGAATAAATAAAAATTTCCTTCAAGGTCCTCATATGGACACACAAGCAATTCATGGGATGCTTTCAGCTTGCTTGAATAACAAAATTACTGAGCCCACTTATGTTAGTCCTCAGCTTCATTCTCTCTCTCTTATTCTTGATGTTTGCCATTGAACGAGCCGCCCATTGGCTCCATAGCAAAATATTGATGACATAAACATCGTGCTACCAGAATTTTACTGCAAAGATATCTAGGACCAAGATATTGAGAAGTGTGTATAGATTTACATTCATATCTACATACCTTGAAGATATATGCATATCTTCAATGTATATATCTGTGTAGCTAAGTAAAGTAAATATATATTTACCTATACACATATACTTACCACATTGATATTTTGTTCTTCAATATTTTACCCACAATATTCTGTTAGCACGATATTCAGGAGTCGATAGTAAGGGGGACTTCCACTCCAATGTCTGCTTACAGGTCCTCCAATAGCCACGTAATGTTGGATCCACAATACGTACAGTGAATGTAATCTGATGCCTCCCCAATCTTGGTTTCTGTTGCTAAAGGTAGTCAAAGTCATGCACCACAACAAGATTCAGGTGAAGAGGCTTAGGGATGGGACTCTGAGGAGTAAATCCAGTGGGCAGGGAGTTCTGATTACTTTAGATCACAAACTGTTGTAGCAAACAATAAAATCAGAAAATAATTGTGATGCGCTCCTACCTGTTTTCATGAGAATTGTGGATTGTGGAATTTGGATCTATCCCGTTGACTGGGATTTGGGAGGGAGACGTGATTGGATGGCTCTTGACCTTTCTGAGACCCTGTAGCGCTATGGCATGATTAGGGATTATTTATATTAATAAACATACAAGGAAAGTTCTCTTTTAGAAACAACTTTTCATGATCTGACACACCTATATTGCTTTTTGATCAAAGTCAAGCCCCACCACCGCCTTACTTTATGGTGCATGGAGCACTCCAGTAATGGATTTGGTCTTTTTTCCTTAAAAAGTTCACAGTCACTCTGCAAAGGCTTCTTTTCAAAAGCATGTTTAAGTGCTAGGACTCCACTACCAGGATTCAACAGTAACTGTCAGTTGCTTCAGGAAAGAGCTTCTTTAAATGCCCAGGCTCTGCCCAGGATGGCCACCAAATAACGAGAGTCTCTAAATCTTGCGAGATTTTAAGCGTGGCTAGCTTCCTGTAATTAAAGAGTATCTGTGGTGATTAATTACAATGTACTCCTAGTGCAGTAGCAAATGAAGTGGTTTTCTAAGTTCGGGGGAGAATGATGGGTTTTGAATGTTGGTCACAGTTGTGTCCTGGCACAGCGACAACTGAAGTGAATAAAACTGAATCTCCCTCAAGTCTCTGTTTGTTTTATTATTTTGTTTGACTTTGACAATTTGGTGATGATCAGAAGTAAAGAAGACCCCGACACGCTAATTATCACAGCAGGACCCTAAGTAGAGAGGAACCAGTGCTGCAAACTGGATCCAATAGACCGTGACTACGACTTGTGTTTACAAGTGGTGCCAACATTCAAAAGAAGTGTATGCAACAGAAGGTAGAAGCGTATGCTTCAAAGGTGTAGGATATAAACTAAATATGGGCGAATTTTCGCAGACTTTTTTGCGATTAGCACCATACTTAACTGGAGTACTTGCTAGTGGCTAATCAGTAAGTGCTAACTCGTTGGGTAAATGTATAGTGCTTTTCCTACACTGCAGCTGCGTAAACAGCCAGATGATTTGTCCCCAGTGACCATGTGTGCCTGTAACTTTGCCACCGCGCCAAAAGGCGACGAGGTCCCTTGAGTGAGCTGTCCATCATAGTTGGGAAAGGGCGGGAAGATGTTTGATACCGCTAGAGTGTGGTGCGGGGCCAAACGGGCAGGGCTTCTATGCGTGTTCACATGCCTCTTGTGTTTAAAGGATCAGAGGGCGAGCAGGGCAGCAGGTGAGGAAAAAGCAGCCTCCTGGTCACTGGAACTACACCGGGATTGCGCTCGAGAAACTCATAGATGCAAATACCTTCCTCGAGTATTACAGCTAATTGTCAACAGCAGATATGGGGTTAAAACAAACTTGCCAAGCCTCGACAGTGCTCACTAATGTTTTGGGCTCATTAAAACGTTACTGAATTTGAGCTTCAACTCGGGCACCTGCTTTATTTATATGAAGTGCTTCCTGTTGAGGTTTAATTTTTGTGACAGGAGCCTCATGCCAGAATGAATCCTGCCCTGCATAGTTATCAACGAAGATGCCACCGTTTTGTGCATTATCACTACTAAACTGGAGTACTTTTACTGGCTAATCAGTAAGTGCTACCTAGTTGGGTAAATGTACAGTGCTTTTCCTACACTACAGCTGCGTAAAGGGCCAGAAGATTTCTCTCTATTGACCATGTGTGCCTGTAACTTTGCCACCGCGCCAAAAGGCGCCGAGGTCCCTTGAGTGAGCTGTCCATCATAGTTGGAAAAGGGTGGGAAGACATTTGATACCGCTAGTGTGTGCTGCGGGGCCAAACGGGCTGGGCTTCTATGTGTGTTCACATGCCTCTTGTGTATAAAGGGTCAGAGTGCGAGCAGGGCAGCAGGTGAGGAGAAAGCAGCCTCCTGGTCACAGGAACTACTCGGGGGTTGCGCTCGAGAAACTCATGGATGCAAAGACCTCCCTTGAGTATTACTGCTAATTTTCGACGGCATGGATGGGGTTAAAGCACACTTGCCCAGCCTCGGCCGTGCTCACTAATGTTTTGGGCTGATTAAAACACTACTGAATTTGACCTTCATCTCGGGCACCTGTTTTATATCTATAAGTACTTCCTGTTGCAGGAGCCTCGTGCCATACTTGTAACTATTCTCTGACCCTGCTTCGAGGGTTAGAGCATGGTCAGAGAATAGTTGCAAGTAGGCAAGGAGGCGCCGCTCAGGAAGCACTTACAGGGTTACAGCAGGTGCCCAAGTTGAAGTTAATGTCTTTGTAACCATTTTGTAAATGTCCCCAAATTCCGCGAGCGGAACGAATTTTCGGCCCATACCTAATATAAACATTCAGTATCAGTAGCGCATAGATCAACAAGTTCATGTACAAAATGTATGTACACTGTGCTTACTGTGCGTTGCAGCGAAGACCATCTATTAGATGGTCGTTATCAACACGAGAACATTCTTCAGTTAAACTTCTGTGCTCGTGACTTGCATCCGCGCAACTCTCAATACGGGCGATTTGCCATAGAAAGAGGCGTACTACATTTCGCACTGGACGCTGAGTGCACAAGCTCTATTTCCTCTAGAATAGCACGCAATACAATGCATGGGTGGCCATTTTGGATCTTTGGGAAGATTCATATGCTGTGATATTGGTTACATGTGTTTCACAGAGATCAGCGTTGTGCACACCAGCATTGGTTGGGGAGACTGACAATGTTCAAGGCAGCAATTCAAACAGTTTCAAGGCTGTGACACGCATACTAGTTCAAGACTAGCATGTTGTAGTTTTTAAATGTATAAACAGTGACATGCACACTAATACCGTGTGGGTGTGTAGCCAGCGATATGCTCACTTTCAATGGGGCAGCATGTCACTGCAAATTGAATGTCAAATTTTTGGTGCATACTAACATGGTTTTGGAGTTTAGTCTGTGAAACGCACAGTTTCTCAGGAAAGCGTTTTACTGCACATTTGAATATAAACTGTGACACGCACACTATGACGTTTGAAAAATCAACTAGGGTGTGGTTATATTGGGGTCTAGAGGTACATTTTCCCATTTCATATTTCTATTTATGCAGTTCCCTAGACAGTATCAATGCGTGTTTTTAAAAAAAACAAAAGTGTCTACACTCATTTTTTTTTAAACTGTTAGTGTTGCTGTGTTAGGTAGTGGAACATTTCAGCCATGTTATTGCTTATCCTTCATTTTCTTTGTGGTTATTTGCAACTGTAGTACATTATGCAGTCAGTAAATGCACCACTAACCTTTTAGTTGTCTCCAGGTGAGCAAACAATTAAATGGAAGACTTGGTTTTGTGTTCTTACTAAATATTTGGGGGCTATAGGAGGGAACAGATATTGCCCATAAAGGATATGATTTCTTTTAGAACATAATTTAGGATTCGAAGGGCAAACTATTAATGAACATTTTCCACCAGTGCACAAATGATCTGACGAAGAGGAAGAACTAGATGAGTATCAAGTGGCAATAAAAAAAATGGAGAAACAGTTTGATGTCCAACCAAGTTTAATTGTCAACAGTCATACCTTTTTTACCAGAGAGCAGCACCAGGCGGAGTCAATTGTCTCATACGTAGCAGTTATACGCATACTTGCGGCAGATAGTGAATAGAAGATTTCACCAGTACTCATTAGGGACCAAATAGTGGTTAGGTGTTGGGACAAGAGATGGCAGGAAAAATTACTAACCTATAACAATCCATCATTGGTGGAAATATTAGACATTGTAAAGAGCATTGAGATTTCCAAAAGGCGTCAAGAGAATTGGTGAACAAAGAAGGGGCTGGTGTGCATCTAGTGACTGACGGCAGTGTGAAAGGTCAGAATTACACTAAATCTATTGTTCAAAGGAAAAAGTATGAATCCCCAAAAAGGGATCAGAATCAGTTTTTTTAAAACAAAATGACATTTGTTTTAGATGTGGGTTCCCACAACATACACCTGTGGAGCGGACATGCCCCGCAAAGAATGTTGTGCCCAAAAACTGTGGAAAGGTTGGCAGCTTTGCAAAAGTATGCCAATCGAAGAGGAACAGAGTGAATTCAGTGTTTGAGTGCCACAATGAGAAGTTTGAACTGATGGAAAGGGTTAAAGATTTAGTGCATTACAGATTAAGAAGAATCTGAATGTAGGGATCCCTATACTGATATTAGTGTTGATGGGAAAGTCCTACAGTTATTGGTTGAGTGATGTGCGAAGATGACTATCATTACTGAAGTGTTATTTAAGGGAACTTGGACCAATAAAGAGTTAATTGCTCCAGATAGGTGTCCAGTATCGTATGACTGCAAGAGGATTGAGTTGTTGGGGTATTTTGAGACCACCCATACAGTTTAAGGAGAAAGTTATCACGGGTAAAGTTTTTATTTCAAAGAAAGGGCTTAACGTTTTGGGTTGGTACCATCAAGGATTATTTGGAAGGACTTTGAGGGCAGGTAAGGAAGTCCAAGTCTCGTTAGTAAGAGAGACTGATCCAAAAGTAAACAATATATGGATCAAGAAATTTACCAAAGTTTTTGAAGGGAAGTTGGGTAGAATAAAGGGATCCCAGCATATAATTAAGGTTCAAGAAAATGTGGTACATGTCAAGGACAAGTTGAGGAACGTACTTTTTAGCACCAGGGAGGAGTTAGCTAACATGCTTGAGAAAATGTGAATAGATGGGGTCATTGAGCCATCGAATCATTGTTGTGGATATCTCCTCTAGTTATCACCCATAAGAAGACGGGCTATTTGAAAGTTTGCAATGATTTGCAAAATGTAAGCAAATCTATTTGGGTTGACTTCACACCACCTGCCTAGAATAGATGAAATCCTGACAAGTTTTGTGGGGGCAAGAACATTCCAGTTCAGGCATATATATGGCTTTCGGCTTAGCATCTGTAGCCATCGATTTACAACGTATCATGAAGTCTGTTTTAAGGTAACAGTGGGGTCATCGCGTTTCAAGCCGATATACTAATAGCAGCTATAGACTTACAGAAGCACCATCAGACGATGTATGCAGTGCTGGAAACATTAGAAAAAGCGGGAATAGTTGCTAATTTGAAGAAGTGCAGTTTGCCAAGTCAATCATTGACTATTTGGGACATGTAATTTCGCAGAAAGGAATAGAACCACAACAAGGTTTGGTAGTTGGCATTATCAAAGCTTCAGTAACCAGTACCACAAGTAAAGAACAGATTTCATCCTTTTTGAGAATGCTATGTAAAATTCATACAGAATTTTGCAGAAAAGACAGAAAATATGAGACGTTTGCTTAGGAAAAACATAGTTTTTCAGTGGGATGAGGGTTGCCAGGCAAGGTTCGACAAGCTGAGAGAAGAAATTGGGTTGCAGGAATACTGGTGGCCTATGATCTGTTATGTCAGTGCATCATCACAGTCAATGCAAGAACTAGTTGTTTAGGTCTGACCTTGTCCCAAAAGGTTCATCAGATGGAGATAAAAGTGGGATTTGAATCCAGGGTCTTGAAAGATAATGAGAAATATATTTTTGGCGATCAAAAAAGAGTAACTCACGTCTTGCTGGGCAGTCCAGAGATCCAAGAGTTTTGTTTGGGATAGAAAGTTTCAATAGGTGACTGATTTCAAACCTTTGGTTGGCATTTTGGGGTGATGTGATCAGAGATCTGACAACAAGGATTGCCAGACTGAATGCGAAACTACTCCAGTATATTTTTGACATCCTACAACATCCCTGGTTGTAAAAACACGAGGGCTTATTATATGTCGCGGTCATAATTAACAAGTGAGAGGGGGGCGACACCGAAGAGGAAGATGAGGAGTGTCTGATTGCTGTCTTTGATGCATGTATTTAGAGCACTTTTGACCAGATTGAATGGATGGATTGTTTGGAGAGAGGTGTTAAAAATGGTTCCTGAAATATGTTATCAATGGTTGACCTAGAGAAAGGTCTTTACCATCCAATTTGCAACCATTTTTTAAGACTTTAGATGCTTTGTCACTGGAAAATGAGAACATAATTTTCAGGGGAAACAAGTTTATGCCTCCAATGTCCTTAAGACCAAAAATCCTTCAGGCTGGTCATAAAGGCCATTTGGGTCAAACTGTAAGAGAAGAACAATATGTTCTGTATATTGGTGGCGTAGTATGGACATTGGTATTGATCAAACTGTTAGAGAGTGTGTAATTGTTCAACAAGTGATAAATCATTGAAAACAATTACATCTCCAGTTCATCCTGTGAAGTTTCCTGACAGATTATGATCAAAGTTGGCAGTGGATTTCATAGGACCATTCAATATATTGTCAATTAGGCACAAGTATGTATTAGTATTAGGTGATTATTACAGCAGATGGTGGGAAGTAGAATTTGTTCATGAACCAACCATAGCCACAATGATTACATTTTTCAACATTTTTGTATGACAAGTTCTACCTAAAGAGTTGGTATCTGGCAACGGAGTACACTGTGTATCAAGATAGCTGTAAGAGTTTTAAGGAAATACTGGGATAGTGCACAAGAGAGTCTGTTTGTACCACCCTCAAGCCTATAGCTTAGTTGAGAAGATGAATTGAACATTAGTTGAGTGTGTTAAATGGGCATAGCAAAACATAATTGATGTGAGATTGGCTGTTGATAGCATAGTGCTCTAGCATCAAACATGTCCTAATGTTGTCATGGAGTAGACATTTTTTATTTAAGTGATAAGTGGTCATGTGCCTGCATGTGAAATCTGTCCAATTTGGTTGAAAAAATGTCAAGCTTGTTTAGTTCATGAGAGAGACATGAATAGAGCTATATGTCCTAAAGTTGGAGTCATGCAAACGAAGATGAAGGAATGGTTTGATTATAAGCATGGGGTGCTATGTTCAGTGACAAAATTTGCGTTGGAGACTGGGTTCGCATTAAAGAGCCTATCATGTATCTAAAGGCTTATCCAAATTTAAAGAGCCTACAAAAGTGGAAGCAATGAGTAGTTGTGGTGTCAAGGTCAAAGGGCATGAGTGGTGACATTTGTTTAGAGTAGTGAAGGTTAACCACTAAGATACCAGAGAAAACTCTGCAAGGATCTAGCTAGGAATCGGTCAGGGTACCTTTTTGGTATAGAGATGTAGGGAATTCCAAGGAACATATTAGAGTTAAACGAGTAATCAGGGAACCAGCAAGGCTCAGGGATTGTAAGTAGAAATTGAACTTTTATTGGTTTCTGTTATGCAACTTCAGCTTTAAATACTTGACAATTAAATACCAATGTCACTTAAACAGTAAAAACTTGGGATCATTCTGCATTAATGCATTGTGCTTTGACAAATGACCTCCACTTCCCCCCGAAACAAAAATTTAAACTTAATGCGATTCAATTAAAAACATAGCTACAAGACATTGCAAAGCTTGCACATGGGAACACAGTACACAATAAAGTTCGAACAGCACAACTGCCAAAAACAACATATGCTGGGAAAATCCTACATTAGTTCAGAGTATAGAAAACACAAAATCGTACCCTTGTGTGGTAGGTTGAAAAGAGCAAATGCACATAGTACAAAACTGAAACTTACCATTATCAGGCAGGTCACTGAGGTCAATCAAGGACATAGCACAAACAATCATATGTTCAAAATTGATGAGAAGTTGACACCTAACTTCCAACTGCAGTCTGCAGTTTGCCAAGACAGATGGGAGGGAAACCTGTGTCATTGCAGTGACACCTATAAAAGGCCTTCTGGTACACACAAACAGACCTTGTCTCATAAACATGTATGCATACACACACATAATCGCTCTCCCTGAACAAACCTCCCACTCCTACTTAAAAAGAGCATTTACAAGGCAATAGGTCTCCCATTAGTAAAACTTTGAGCTATTGGCGCTCCAAATATAATTTTTTTTTTGCTTTTTGTTTAAAAATATCCCAGTAGTAGCATATCTAATAGTAAATGAAATTCCACAAATAAAGGAAAGGGTTCAGTACCAGAGTCTGTTACTAGGTTTCCCTGTGGAGTTGTAAAGAGACCTCTATTAGCCAAATAAGGCATTGCACCCTTATTAGAATTATAAAGCGAAAGATTGCTGCTGAGCATACGTATTAATTTGTTTTTATTGGAAGTGAGATTTTTGTGAGCTTACGTTTTAAAAATGCACAATTGGTTTAAAAAAATTTGTTTGGGCAATAAAGCTACATGTATAACAATGGTGCATTTTTAAAACATAAGCTAACAAAACTTTCACTTTCAATAAAAACTAATGTAAACATATGCTCAGCTGTAGTGTATCTATACTACTATTATAAAGAGAGAACACAAACCTTTTGGCAAGGTAAACTCGGGAACCACAGCGCCAATCCACACACCCGATACATTGTAGAAATTGTCAGGGTGTGCAGATGGACATAGGCTATAAAAAATAAAAATAAAACGTACATTTAAAAATATAACTTTAAAAAAAAAGTAGTGCCTTGAAAGTTTTGGCCACTATAGGTGTGGCAGGGTATACTCAGACATGAGTCCCTTTCTCACTGCACCATCAGGATTCAAGCAAGCCGGGCCGAAGACGGCTGAAATGCCAGAAACCGGTCCCCGGTAGCTTGTCTCCTTTCTGGTGAAGAATTGGCTTGGTAGTTTAGTCTGCCCTGTTCCCATGATGCACTGGGCCAGGGACAGACTGATTTTCATATAGCCAGGTTCTGAGCTGGGATGGTGCAGTGAGATAAATAATGGTGATGGATCAAGCCCTGATCTTTGGACTGGGTAAGAGTGGTCTGCTTAATTCAGACACTCTGTTCATCACCACCCCCTTTTCTGAATCGTTTTTGGCCACTATAGGTGTGGCAGGGTATACTCAGACATGAGTCCCTTTCTCACTGCACCATCAGGATTCAAGCAAGCCGGGCCGAAGACGGCTGAAATGCCAGAAACCGGTCCCCGGTAGCTTGTCTCCTTTCTGGTGAAGAATTGGCTTGGTAGTTTAGTCTGCCCTGTTCCCATGATGCACTGGGCCAGGGACAGACTGATTTGCATATAGCCAGGTTCTGAGCTGGGATGGTGCAGTGAGATAAATACGGTGATAGATCAAGCCCTGATCTTTGGACTGGGTAAGAGTGGTCTGCTTAATTCAGACACTCTGTTCATCACCACCCCCTTTTCTGAATCGTTTTTGGCCACTATAGGTGTGGCAGGGTATACTCAGACATGAGTCCCTTTCTCACTGCACCATCAGGATTCAAGCAAGCCGGGCCGAAGACGGCTGAAATGCCAGAAACCGGTCCCCGGGGAGCTTGTCTCCTTTCTGGTGAAGAATTGGCTTGGTAGTTTAGTCTGCCCTGTTCCCATGATGCACTGGGCCAGGGACAGACTGATTTGCATATAGCCAGGTTCTGAGCTGGGATGGTGCAGTGAGATAAATAACGGTGATGGATCAAGCCCTGATCTTTGGACTGGGTAAGAGTGGTCTGCTTAATTCAGACACTCTGTTCATCACCACCCCCTTTTCTGAATCGTTTTTGGCCACTATAGGTGTGGCAGGGTATACTCAGACATGAGTCCCTTTCTCACTGCACCATCAGGATTCAAGCAAGCCGGGCCGAAGACGGCTGAAATGCCAGAAACCGGTCCCCGGTAGCTTGTCTCCTTTCTGGTGAAGAATTGGCTTGGTAGTTTAGTCTGCCCTGTTCCCATGATGCACTGGGCCAGGGACAGACTGATTTGCATATAGCCAGGCTCTGAGCTGGGATGGTGCAGTGAGATAAATAACGGTGATGGATCAAGCCCTGATCTTTGGACTGGGTAAGAGTGGTCTGCTTAATTCAGACACTCTGTTCATCACCACCCCCTTTTCTGAATCGTTGAAAGTAGCGCCGGCCGCGACGCTGCTCTGGCCGTGACGTAGCGCTGGCGACGTGCGTGATGACGAGGAGGAGAGACATGGAGCTGCGGTGAAGTGAGCATGGAGCTGCGGTGAAGTGAGGAGCGCGGGCGCGTCATGGCGAAGAGGAGCGGCGGTGAAGTGAAGATCGCGGGAAGGCAGCTCTGGTAAAGTAAATGCTCATTGAAATCAGGGCAGGAGGGAGTCGGGCCGGGAGGGGGGCAGGAGCGGGTGTGCACAGAGGGACAGGCGGGAGGAGTGGAGGCAGGAGGGAGTGGGGGCGGCAGGGGGGCGGGGCGGGAGCGGATGTACTGCCCCCAGCCCCTTTCTGCCCCAGGCAACGCTGGGGCGGGCTGCTAGTCTGTTTATAATTGCATTAAAGGTGCAGTATACTTTACTACTCCACAGGGACACCTACTAACAGCCTGTGGTACTGCACCCTTTCTTTGAGTCCAAATATGGGAATTGAATTACGCAGTGGTATAAGGCATGAGAGCGAGCATTTTTGGGGGATTTTGTAGCATTTGCGGGACACCGCACTTTAACTTTATATGTTTAGAGCTAAAGCGTGCCGTGCTGCGAAAAATGAAGGAAAGAAATAGAAAGGACTGGCTGGCAGGCGGCATGTTAAAAGTGATGTTCAAAGTGAGTAAAAATTCAGGGAGCATTAACAAGTGCGATCAATTTTTTTAGGCTTTTGTAGCCTATGCGGTATGCCTCTTTTTAACTTTATATGTTTAAAGCTAAAGCACACTGTACTGTTAATGCTATAAAAGTAAATTAATAGGTTGAAAGGGAATGTCCACAATGATGTAAAGGCGGCTGCCCGTCTGCCTTTGTTTTTTATTTATTTTCTTTTGTAGCATTTGTGGCATGGCATGCTTTAGCTTTAAACATGTGAAGCTAAAGCACGGCGTTCATCAAATGCTACAAAAGTAAATAAATAGAAAAGAAATGCTGCAGCAGTCCACCTATTTTTCTATTTATTTACTTTTGTAGCAATCGCGGCACAACGCGCTTTTAGCTTTAGATGTGTGAAGCGAAAGTGCATCGTGCCGCGAATGCTAATAAAGTAAATATATTTTTTTTTAAAGCTTAAAGCCCATAGCCATAAATAAATAATAGCAAGTGGGAGGGAGGATAAGAAAGGCAGCTGGAACCCAAAGAGAGAGCGTGTCATGGAAAGTGCAGTATGGGAAGGGGCTATTGTGCCTACACTCCAGCTACGTTGAAGGAATCATTAAGAAAAGAATGCTGACAAAGTGAAAATAAAACTTTCAGAGTAAAGTCAGATATAAGAGGGGCTGTCCTTATGGGAGGTTACAACTGAAGAGGAGGTACTAAAGAGGGAGAAGGAGGGACTATTTATGAAATAAACCAATGAAAAACAAACAATTCTAAAAGACACTGAAAGGAGCCAATACAATACATGGGCGGAAAATAGGCGGAGCTAATACCCATATCCTAAATACAGCATGTCTTGAAGAGACAGCGCAATGCTGCTAAGCTAGACCCAAAAATGAAAGGAAGAACTCACTTAAGTGGAAGAGAGTCACAGGCTGTTGACAGTGTAGCACGAAGGAACCTCCCATTGTGATGAATAGCAGACCAATTCATAGTTGTAGACTGGATAATTTGGTATAGAATAATGCCAAGGATAATGATAAGTATATTTATTTATTTCATTGTTTTGTGAAGCGCTGGCTATGACCAGAGGTCACCTTTGAAAAACCGGTTAATCTACAGTAATTTAGTCTATATATACACTCTCTTTGATGTGATGGCTGTATAAGGACCATGGCGAGAGCAGGTACTCTTCTTAGAACGGAGCTTCGGAGAAGGCCGGGTTCTATAAAAGATGATGTTGCTGAGGGGGAGAAGGGATACATGAAAAGGTTTGCATGCACACTTTCTTTAAAGGCTTCAAGGTTGATATCATTCTCACATCTAGATATAGTAGGTGAACTGATTTGCATAGTTGATTACCACTAACTTCACAGATCTAGGTTTAAAGAGTTCCAGAGTTGATTACAACGGACTCAATAGATCAGATGTAAGGAGCTAAGGAGTGGATTGCAACTGACTCCTCAGATCTACGTCTGATGAGTTCCAGAGGCTAGATGATCTCTCACTCCTCTGATCCGGATGTACTGAGGTCCAGAGTTGATTGCTACTGATTCCTCAGATATGGGTGCACTGAGGTCCAGAGAGGATTGCTACTGCCTCCTCAGATATCCGTTTAATGAGTTCCAAAGTTGATTGCTATTAATTCCTCAGATCTACGCGTAATGAGTTACAGAGTTGATTGCTATTGACTCCTCAGATCTAGGCATAATGAGGTCCAGAGTTGATTGCAACTGACTCCTTAGATCTGGGTGTAGTGAATTTCAGAGTTGATTGCCTCGGTCTTAATAAGTGTTGTCTCCTTTAGTTGTATGATTGACTTTTGTTTGCTTGATGATATTTGCTTTTCAAATGCTGTGGAGCATGCACAGCATAAGCAGGTCCATACTGTACAAGGAATTACCACCAAAGGGTGGACCCAAAACACTGACTTGCAGCATATGTTATGAAGATGTAGAGGAGGATAGGCACGGTTTCCTATTTTAGCCAATGCAATTGAACAGGATGGTAGCAGAGATGTAAAACCCACAATTACCCAACATGCACAAGCCTCTTAACCCACTCTAGGTTCTTTGTTAGCGTGCCTTGCAACAGCCACAAACTTACTGACTGGATGCACTACAGACTTGGACAAGGACATGATGTGTATATCTACCAACAAAAGGTTGGGGTTGGTCCAAGTCCCACCTGCCAACCACACATGCAGCTTCCATGAATTTGGCTTGGGTGGGAGCCAGTGATAGCATACGTTCTTATCATTCTAAATAGGCACTCATACAGTGCAAACTTGATTACACTCATAATAACCAGCAGTGTGACTGACAATATAGCACCCATGAAATGCCTTGAAATAGCATGTCACATGAGTTATATACTGGCACCATATCATATACATTTGTCATTGCAAAAAATATTTGTAGATTGTGGCACGACACACAGGGAAAAAAGAGGTCAAAACGTGCTCTCAGTTCCACATGCACATTTTCTATCTTGTGAGTTGGTACATGATTAAAGTCATAGTTGTGCTTCATCTACTCAAGAACCCAAACAATAAATCCTAAATAAATGTCCCTACTAATGTCATGTGTTTGTGTATCAGTCCTCACCTGGAGAAAGTTAATCATCAGGTCCAGACTGCTGCTCCCCCCCACTTCTCTTGCAGCTTCTTCATCTTCGGCATGGGTGAAGTGGGCAAATGGGGTTGACGTATATCGTCATCACGCAAAACATCAGAATTAGGGTGTTGTGCTGATGGTCTGTGCACAACAATATTGTGCAGTACTGCAAAATGTGCAATGATTTGGTAGCGAATCATTTTTTAATGCCCCTCCATGTGTGTGTAACCAATTATCAGAAAAATCACTACTCAATGCCACAAATGTACAGCTTGTATGGCACGTTGGATTTTATGTACTTCCTTCTCCCTCACATCCTTGAGTGAGCAAAACAAGTTAGTCTCCAAGGGTGCATTTTATCAAGCCTGGGCGTAGTTTGCGGAGTTTTGCTGTGCGGAACTCTGCGAAGTTACAAAAAAACTCAGCGAAGTTCCGCAAGTGGCAGAGTGCAGCTCAAACTGCAGTTTGTTCTGGTATTCCTGCCACTCGGGTAGAAATTCTACCCCAGTGGGAGCTTGCGCTCGCGAACTTACTGTTCGCAATCATTAACTTATCGTTCGCGATCAGAGGTAAAACTCTACTGCACATCGCGAAGCTGAGTTTTCTGCACTCTGCGGAGTGCAGAGTGCAGACAACTCCGCAAACTCCGCGAACGGAGAGAAGTTCACCGACCTGGCCTACATTTTACTGACATGGGTTCCTATTAAAGACAACATGGTAAATGTAATTGAAATTGGATGCAGAATAGAATTTTTTCATATGTTAGCATTGGCACATACTACAAAGGTGCAGATTTCAATTACACAACTACAATCAGCCAGAACCCATATCCCAAATTATAAGTTTGCCTTGAAGCTGCTTTTATCGATTCATGAAAAAGCATTTATAAAGCCAATAAATAGGTTTTGCCTTGCTGACCTATTGGCTTTGTCAATACTTTTTAAGCACAATAGTTGTTTGCCCATTCTGTGCAACAGTTGCAATAAAACAAAAAGTGTAAAGTCTCATCCACTGCTACTAGCTGCATCATTTAATACGCATGCACAATGACATATGGATAAGCATGCTTTATCATACACGTGCATGCTTACAAATGCTAGCAGAGAGGCTTGGTAGCAAATGACAGCTGGAATGGCATGGTGAGCAAAATAACGATGGATTTCGGCCCAGATTTCTGTACTGGGGTGAATGTATGACATTGTTCTGTATTCTGTCCATCAATTGTTCTTTTTGCATTTGTCACCCCGAGTGGGACGGGTATGCTCAGATGTGGGTCCTGTGCTCTCCATGTCACTGGAGTCAAGATATCCTGGCTGATGAGGGCTGAAAACCCGAAACCGGTCCTAGGATGCTTGTTTCCAGTCCAGGGAGGACCTGCCTGCCGGTTCGGGCTGGACTGTTCCCATTGAGCGCAGGGTCAAGACTGATTTGCATATGGCTGGGTCCAAACTGGAATGGCATGGTGACCAAAAAAACGATTGATTTAGTCCCAGATCTGTGTACTGGGGTAAATGTATGACATTGTTCTGAATTCTGTCCATCAATTGTTCTTTTTGCATTTGTCACCCCGAGTGGGACAGGTATGCCAAGACGTGGGTCCCGTGTTCTCCATGCCACTGGAGTCAAGCTATCCTGGCTGATGAGGGCTGAAAGCCCGAAACTGGTGCTAGGATGCTTGTTTCCAGTCCAGGGAGGAACTTGCCTGGCAGTTTGAGCTGGACAGTTCCCATTGGGCGCAAGCTTAAGACTGATTTGCATATGGTTCGGTCCAAACTGGAATGGCATAGTGAGCAAAAAAAATGCATTTAGGCCCAGATCTCTGTACTGGGGTGAATGTATGACATTATTCTGCATTATATCCATCAATTGTTCTTTTAGCAAATGACAGCTGCCAGTCCCACAAAAAAATTTAACTAAACACATTTTGAAATGTGAGTGTGGCGGGGAGCAAGGAAAAGTGAATGGGGAGCAGTGGATGGTGTTGGATGGAAGCAATGGGGAGTCGTTGAGGGCAAGAGAGTAACAGGCATATCTAGCCTAAAGGAGTGATGTTTACTCAATGAAATGCGGAAGGATTCTTATAAAGAAACCAATTAATATAGATATTTCCTGTGTGTGAGCGAGTGAGTGAGTGAGTGAGGTAATGGGTGAGTGTGTGACGCCTTCCCAACCGGCGGACACGCCCACTCGCGCTGACCACGCCCCCTGCCTCTATATAGAGCGCGCGCTGAACAAGAGCGAGCGTTCTCAGAACTCCACTCCTGAGGCGGAAAGCCGGGAGTTAGCATTTTTATCTGTGTAGAATTGTATTTTAACCGCTAATTTCCCTGTGTTTACCTTGATCGAGCAGCACACCGCCAAGCCGATTCTGGGCTGACGCGGCACACTGCTGCCAGGGCAACGCCGCCTTCCCAACCGGCGGACACGCCCACTCGCGCTGACCACACCCCCTCCAATGTCAATGTCAGTCCAATAAATCATGTGCTGCAACCGGAAGCGGTTGCAGCACATGATTCGGCGCGCATAAGGCAAGCTCGTCTGCGCTCGTCCGCGCCGAGGACGGGCCAACGGCCATCCCCCCTGCAATTTCAGCATCACGACCACCCTCTGAAACGGTGAGACTGACCTATTCCACTGCTGACCTACTAAAACTCAGGCACTTTGCTGCTCAATCCCATGCACCACCGCATCTAGGCTATTCCAACCATATCTTTGGCCCACTTCTATGTCCCACTTGCAACAAACTTACTGTGAAACCTTCTACAAATGACCCTCCATTGATCCAAGCAGCGTTAATAAACGCCAGATCTCTTCCCAAACACAAATTAGAAATTGCCGATTTAATTGACGCGCACAAACTGGACCTCCTGTTCATCACCGAGACTTGGGGCGACGATGCCTCGGGACCCGACTTTAGAGAAGCCACCCCCACTAACTACAATGTATGTAGATTAGATAGGCCAAAAAAAAGAGGTGGCGGCATTGCCATAATTTACAAAGACCTCTTTAAACTCACGACGAAATCATTTGCCTGCCCAGAATACGAGTCCCTGATCTTTACACTAGGCCTCTCGGCCAAATCTTCCTTCAAGGGCATGCTGATTTATCGCCCTCCAGGATCAAGAGCAAAGTTTTTAGCCAATATAGGCAGTCTAATTGAAGCAGCTGCAGACGCCCCTCATTTTACGCTACTAGGTGACTTTAATTTTCACCTAGAGACTCTGAACAACCACGATACTACGCAGCTTCTCACAGACCTTTCAGCTGCAGGCCTAATGCAACTAATAACCTCCCCTACGCACCAGGCAGGTCGCACCAGGCAGGTCACACATTAGACGGCATCTTCACCAATAGTCCTCTTGTAAATGTCACTCAAATAATTCCACTCATCTGGACAGACCACTCAGCCATTTGTTTCACAGTTCAAACAAACCCCGTCAAACCTAGTTTTACTGCACCATCTCCTTCATCCCACAGAGATTGGAAAAATATCAATCTAACTCAACTAGCAGAGATAATGCAGGATAACCATATTCCTAATGAGCAAGACCCAACTAAAGCATCCTCCAACTACCTGACAAACTTAGACATGGCCTGTAATAAGCTAGCCCCGATTAAAAGCTCACACCGGAACAGGAAAATACCTTCAGCCCCATGGTTCACCGAAGCCCTACGCATGCAAAAACAATACTGCAGGAACCTTGAAAGACAGTGGCGTCGCAACTATAGACCTGCAGACAAAATGAACTATAAAAATGCCCTCTCCACCTATAAAAGATTGATAACCACTGATAAAAGCCACTATTTTACCACTCAAATCGATCAGGCAAAAAACTCGGCAGGAGAACTATTTCGGGTAGTCACTACTCTATCCAACCCCCCTACTCCGCGCCTAGAAGGCTCTCAGTCATTGGCAGATGCCTTGGCCAGTTTCTTCGAGGAAAAAGTCAGCTCCATTTTTCACACTTTCTCTCACTCTGCCCCCCCTCCCTCCCCGGTGGCACTCCTCGCGGACACTCAGCCTACCTTATCATCTTTCATCCCCGTAGATCAGGATCATATTCAACGCCTGGTAGCCAGTACTAAATCCGGATCCCCTCTTGATCCCTGCCCCCCTTCTATTCTGAACCTCATCCCTGAAGCAATCTCCCCCGCGCTGTCTACCATCTGCAACGCCATGTTCTCAACAGGTATATATCCCTCAGTCTGGAAAGAGGCCATCATTAAGCCACTACTGAAAAAACCAACTCTGGACCCACTCCTCCCTGCAAGCTAGAGACCCATCGCCTGTCTCCCATTCCCAGCAAAGATTTTCGAAAAGTCCATGAACATCCAACTTTCGAAATTCATTAATGACAACAATTTGCTTGATGACACCCAGTATGGTTTTAGACAAGGGCATGGGACGGAAACAGCACTCCTGAAAGCCGCAGACGAAATTAGAACAACCATGGACAAGGGAGGGGCGGCTGTCCTGATACTCCTAGACCTCTCCGCTGCATTTGACACGGTCGATCATGTCACTATGATAGACCGTGTCTCAGCTCTGGGAATAGGAGGTAAAGCTAAAGATCTGATTGCCTCATTCCTTGCCAATCGTCCTCAGACTGTCAAGGTGGGCAATTTCATCTCCCAGACCTTCTCACTCCGCTGCGGTGTTCCTCAGGGCTCCTCGCTAAGTCCGACGCTTTTTAATATCTATGTATCGGACTTAGCGAGGGTGATAAAATCCTATGGAGTAGCCCTTACCACGTACGCCGATGACACACAACTAGTTCTATCGGTGCACAATAACGGAGCTAGCGTCGCATCCAGTTTTCAGGAGGGAATGAAAGCGATAAGCTCCTGGATGTCATCAAACTGCCTCAAACTTAACTCCAATAAAACGGAGGTGATGACGTTCGGGAGCTTACAGCCAGCATGGTCCCCGCAGTGGTGGCCACCTGAGTTGGGCTCCCCCCCCCAACCAGTGGTAAAGGTCCGCAACCTAGGAGTCATCTTTGATAATAAGCTGACTTTCCACCATCATGCCAATGCTGTCGTATCATCCGCCTTTTTCACCCTCAAAAAAATCAAAAAACTTCTTCCTTACCTACCACAATCAGCACCTTAGTCTTTTCAAGAACGGACTACTGCAACTCACTCCTTCTGAATGCTCAGGAAGGGGTTCTTAACAAGCTGCAGACCGTGCAAAACACGGCGGCTAGAACCTTACTTTCCATTCCTAAATTCACTTCCACCTCCCATCACATCAAAAAGCTCCACTGGCTCCCAATCAGGAGTAGAATCAAATTTAAGGCCCTGTGTATAGCCTATAAGACCCTGAATAACACAGGACCACCGTTCCTAAAAGAAGCTCTTCGCCCAGTGGAGCAACGCAGGACGTTACGATCCTCTGCAGCCTTCTTGCTGAACGTCCCTCGGACAAGAAAGGCCACCTGGGGAGACAGATGCTTCACTACAGCCACAGCTAAACTGTGGAACACCCTCCCACTCCATATCAAATCCGCTCCCACGCTTCTTAAATTCCGAAAAAGCCTCAAAACATGGCTCTTCTCCTCCTCCTAACTCCCCCGTCATACTTTAGTGAGCTCTGAGATCACCAGCGCCGAGACACCCGTACGGGTATTTGTGCGCTTTAAAAATTGCAAAAAATAAATAAATAAATAAATAAATTAACTGACTGACTGACCGACTGAGTGTTGAAACCTATGTAGCACACTTTGCAAAGCAGCCTGCATGGTTCAAAATTAACTGTATTCTTCCAAAACACTTTACCCTCATTATTAGCCTACATTTAATTAAGGCAATGTTGTTTACAACTAAGAATGTTATCAGAAGAGTGGCACATTGTTTTAAATGATTTTAGTTTTTTAGGGTACACAAGGAGAATCCAAGGATCTTTCCTGCAGAAACACAATTAACTTTTTCAAGACATTTTCTGTAGTATCCTGTTAAATGCATGGCAAGAGCTAACCTCCCTCAGCTTTGAGTCTTGACATTAATGGAGAAGTTAGTCTTGGCCAATCTCAGAGAATGTTTTTGTTTGATGGGACTTTAAAAATAGAGCAGTGTAACTAGGTGAAGAAGATGGTCAGGGTAGAAGGGTCGGCGCTCCCATCACATGTCCTGGAATGCCTTTGCAAGCTGACCTACTACTGACACTCAAGTACGACCTGGAATGAGCATATGAGTGATATCAGACCATATCCCTTTACATGGAAATACTGTGTAGGAGGATTGTTGGGTTCTACTGGCCTAGAAAAAATTGAACAAACTACACTCAGCCACAAGACGTCTACGAATCCCAGAAGCAAATTGGAAACCATGCATCTTACAAAAATATCTGTTTCTTCATATGCACAGATCTGCTACAGTGTGCCTTGTACCAATCTGATTGCTCTGTGACAATATTTCTATCTTATTGTTCCTCACCACCGCAGTCGGTATACAGCGTGTGATGCCCCAGGAACCACTAAATAATAAAGTAATTGCCGCAATCCAATGGCGAGGAAGCTTCGAAAAACAAAGAATTATGACATTGGTATTATAGGAAGAATAAGATTGTAGCAGAAGGAAGTATAAAGGGGATGGTGCAGGTGTTACAGCCATACCGCGATGGAAGCCAGTGCTCCTGGGTAGCTGGGACCTTACCTCTGAGTCAGGCATGGCATCTGCTCCACTGACAGGCTGTTTTGAGAAGGATCCCATCAGCCCTTTATCAACTTCGAGGCTGCCGCACATTAAAGTGGGTGGATCTTGGTGGTTAGGTCTTCCGTCTCTAATTTTCTATTCAGTGCTCGCTCCTCAATTGGGTGTCAAACTATTTCATGCTTCAGAATATATTGTGTTGATGGCATTACTGTCTTCAGTGACTTTTCAGGCCAAATTTTACATCCAGAGTAACCAAGTTTCTTAAGCCTTTCAGATAGAACCTTCCCATTCCAACATGGAGGATTACTTCTTCCTGTACCTCATTTCCTTTATTTTAGGTGTTTAAGAATCCAGTAACTTCATCACAATGAAGTCGGAGTTCTCTTCATTCAGCTGATGCCCATCCAGACTCCTGTCGCTCCTATATCATAGCCCTGCTTATCTGTGGGGTTGTTACTTCTTGAGACAGCTTCTTCTAGCTCTCTCCAAGCAAGTCCTTCCAGAAGGTTTATGTGCCAGCACCTTTCCTCCTGCTTGATCAGTCCACTGAAGGCTATTTAGTTGTTTATTGCCAAGTTATCTAATGGCAAAGTGGCTTCTGGTGAGCACCCCCTTTGTTCCCTTCACCAAGACCAATACATCTCAGAAGACTCAGCATCCAGCTAATGACAAACAATAGAGGTAAAAGGACAATATATTAAATTAGATTAGCTTCCAAGCTAAACTTAATTACAACCCCTTCTTGACTAGCACACCAAGTGCAATACAGACCTCTTTGATGACTCCAGGGTTACCCATAAGGTTGCTTGCTTTATTATTTTACCCTCCCTGCAAGACCACACAAAACTCACTTTCATGAAGTAGCTTTTTGTGAATTGAGGAACACTACCCTATTAGCTTTTCAGGATCCCTTTGTGAACCAATTATGTTCTACTGGAGCCAACAATACTTCAGTTTCAAATATCTCCTTTTATGTGACTTGCACTTTCTGCATCGTAGGTAATGTAATGTCTATTTGTAAACACCCAATGAAGCATATCTTGGTGCTGAATAACAGACGTTTATTGTTAATTCCTTACAGAGGGGTCACAGCAGACCTCATCCTCCTGAACCACTCAGTAGCATTTCACAGTTTACCACCCCATCCTCATCCAATGCCTACATGACATTGGAACCAAGGATACGCACTCCGATGGATCTGCTCCTTCCCAACTGGATGGACCCGGTCAGTCAGCCAGGCACCATACACCTCAGGCGCCTGCTGCCTCATCTGCCCAGTTCCACAAGGATCCTCCTTGGCCCGACCCACTTCAATGCATACATGATTCCTCTATCCACCATAATCTGCTCTCACAACATCAATGTCCTCTCTTATGCAGACAATACTCAACTCATTCTCTCCCTAATGCAAAAGGTGCGCAATACCCGGAACAAGTTCAATACCTGCATGATTGACATTGCCCACTGGATGAAATTTCAACTGTCTGGTGCTGAACACTGACAAGACCGAAATCATGATCTTCGGGAAGACCACTTCAGCGTCGGACTCCACCAGGTGGCCAACACTGACACCTGCCCCACCACCCACGCCAAGAACCTCTGGATCATTATCAACAACAAACTCGACATGACCGTCCAAATCAACATTGTCACCGCCTCATACTTCCTGAAGATGCTGAGGAAGATTTTCAAATGGCTCCCAATCAACTATTATCACACTCACCCTTGTCACAAGCAAGCTCGACTATGAGAACACCCTCTATGCTGGGTTCAACAAAAAAACTCAGAAGAAGGCTGCAGACCATTCAGAAAATACATCACAGCACATCTGATGGAGCTCCATACACAAAAGAGCAAAATTCACACTCCTCACCCACACTTTAACAGCATTATATAACACTAGTCCAGCCTACCTCAACAATCGCATCAGCTTTCATGAACATTTCAGGCACTTCTGCTCATCCGGAATCAACTTGCAAACATCCCAAACATATGGAAATCCAGATCAGGGGATCAAGCCTTCTCCTACATCGCTCCTAAAGCATGGAACGTCCTGCCGACAACCATAAGAGCCGCCTCCTCACTTCTTGAATTCTGCAAGATGCTAAAATACCTATCTTTATCAAGTAGTCTCACTAGGCCCTTGGTTTGGCTAGACTCACATCTACTTAGCACCAGTATACTGTATTGGGTGATACTGTGCTCTACAAATCTTCATAACATAACCCCCTTTACTAAATTTTGAAGGATGAAAGACCCTTTCACCCTTCTAAATTTATTAAAGGGGGTGGACACATCGGTATTTTAACTTGTCACCATTGGGTCAAACATAGACATCTGCAGTGGATGCACTAGTCCAGTGAGCCACCAGAGGCACTACCAAATATCCCCTCAGAGCAATATATGCAAACTATATGCAGTTTTTCAGTTTCCCATTGATAAAATAAATATATCATGATAAAGTCCGGGTGCATATGCTCTTACCAAGAGTCTGCTAACACAGCATAAAATAACATAGAATAGCATAACAACATGACACAACCTAACCTAACATAACATAGTAACTGCCTTTTAGGTGCTATTTTCTCCCGTGCGGTACTTCCATCATGTTAGCATTTGTTGAAAGCAAGCAGATGGACCTCATTCAAGGTCTGACAGTACCTCTTTGTTATTGGTACAAATAGCTGCGGAGGTATTTAATTACCATTAGCAGTCATCAGTTTGCTGCTAGCTGGTGACATTCAGAATAGTAAGCAGTCTTCATGCTTTGTGTCCCTGGAGTTCACAGAGAGTTAAAGCCACTTTTGACAGCAGACTCAAGCTTAGCTACCACTAACCCCTCTTCAGTTACTAGATGATGTGTTTGAAGGATATGAATGATTAATGTCGGCTAAATAGCAGTTTCTGTCTTAAAACCCTTTGTATTGGAACAACGCAGGGCAAGGAGCAAGGTGAGTCGCAGCTCTTGCATTCATTGTAAGTGGTAAATGTTGCTGTCAGTGCACTGTGAATTGTGGCAGGAATGTACATTTGTACAACTGTTTATTGTACTTTAGACTGACATTTTGGTATGTAGAAAATTAAGATTAGTAGGTAATAGTGCAGCAAAACACCTTTGTCTGGATAGTTATTTAGACCATGCTGTAATACCAATAACTTGTGACAGGAGTTTTTATCTTATGTTATTTCATGTCATGTCATGTTATAAAGATGTTTTACCAATTTAGAGCAAGTCTACTGTTTGTATGGCTTCAAATGAAATAAGCAGTGTCAAAGCCAATAGTCCTCGCTTGTTGGTTATTGACTCTGTTGACCACAGAATTACACCATCCTCATCTGCCTTTGGATAGCAGAATATGTCTTGCACTGTTATGGGGTGTAAGGGTGCACTAACATGAGTTCTGAAGTGTCTCCAATGTGCATAGTCTCACGCCTCTAGGTATTGGTTAGGCCGGGACCTAGGTAAGAGAGGCGTCTGAAGCAAAGTTGGTGCTTGCATTTGCATAGTAGAATAAGAGTGGTGTTAAGAGTGGTGACATATTGACAGCTAGTTGACCTTTGGTCTAGTACAGTTATAGCTCTCGTTAAATTGCATAGGACTACGTTCAAGTTCTACCATGCGTAAGGAGCGTTCCTTGAGCATTTATTTTTAATGATAACTTCTATATGTAGTACTTAATATCAAAGTTTTGTAGGATACAAATAAGTCTCATCAATCAATAATGTTTGAGGTACTTTCCCTTCTTTAATCAGAATCCAGGTAGAAACAATTAAGGGTCTCATTTAGAAGCAGGAGGTAATTTTTTTCCAACATTTTTTGTCCTCATCACCAAACCCACTTGACCCAGTCATCAATTATTGACGCACACACCTTTCCACCCAACCACAGTGAAGAAGAGGGCTATTCCTTTTCACAAAGGGTCTTAGGGTATTGCTCTGCTCCCAATGAGAGAGGAAAGAGTGCCCAATGGGTGTTCTTAATTATAGGACCTCTTCATGTCTAACTTGCAACCATTCAGTCTCAGAGGACTATAAGTCAGCTTTACTCTTACACCTACAGTTCCTTAGATCCATTAAATAAACTCTCTTCACTTGCACCAGCCAGTCCTCTAGCTTAGGAGGATCTGTTTCAATCCATGATTTACACATGGCATGCTGTGCTATCAATATCAGGTGAAAGATTACATTCCTCCAACTTTGAGGATCAGTGTTAAAAATAGGGTTTCTGGTTGGCAAAGTATACAACCCGTCTAAGCAGGAACCACAATCCTAGTCATCGTAAGTCAGATAAACAGCAGTAATCAAACTGTGCTCACCCTCTGGTAGCTTGGCGCAGAGCAGGCAGGCTTAACTTAAGAGGCAATGTGTAAAGTATTTCTGCATACAAGACATAGTAACACAGTAAAAACACAACAAATAAGACTCGACACCAGTTTAGAAAAATAGATGATTAAATTCCGAACAAAACAAGACTAAATCGACAAAAATCCAATAAGTAGAAGTCAAGATATGAATTTTTAACAAATAAGTGTCAAAATAATGCTTATAAGCAAATAGTGTTTAAAGAGGTAATATGGTCTTGCTGCATCACGACAAAGTCAAGAGTTCGGGTAACCATCAATGGAGTACAGGCTGGCTACAGGACTCATGCAGGGCCCATTGAGCAAAGTACCTTAATCCTTGTTGCAGCACAAAAGGCGGTGTGCGTTGCGTCGAGGCTCCCACGCAATTGAGAGATAGTGCCAGATTTCTCCACGCTCTAGTGGTGATGCATCAGTTCCATGGTCGAAGCGCGAATTCCTTAGTTGCGAATGCGACGTGCTACGTTAATCCACGCTGGAGGGGCGTTGCGTCGATCTTCTCTACAAAGTGGCAGTGATGCGTTGGTTTCGAAATGGTAATTCCAGAGGTGATGCGCCAGTTTCGTGAGTGATGTGCTCGTCCCTGATCCCACAGCAGTGGTGATGCATTAATACCGATCTCGCAGCAGGTGATGCCTAAGTTCCGGTTGTGGCAGCAGCGTTGATGCAAAGGTTCTTGCAGATGCACTCATTTCTAAGGGTCATGGACTGGATTGGCACCACTTGGCAGAGCAAGACTTACAGCAAGTAAAGTCCAGATGCTGAGTTGGAGATGAAAATAAAGTATTTGATATCCCTGAGACTTGAGCAACAGGAGGCTGGCCAACAAGCCCTTGGAGGAACTTACGTTCTAGGATGTAGAGAGAAAAGTCCAGCCCTTATCACACCCAGGCAAGAAGCATAGGGCAACAGGCTAACACATCAAAGTAGTTCAGCAGAGTGGCAGTCCCTCCTTTAGCACAGCAGTTCTTCTTACTGGTAAAATGTCCTCAGTTCCAGAAGTGTTCTGCGTTCATGGTGTCAGAGGTCTAGTACTTATACCCAGTGTGGCCTTTGAAGTAGGGAGACTTTAAAAGAGATGCTTTGAAGTGCACAAGACCCTGACTTTCCTTCCCTGGCTGAACCATTAACATGCAGAAGGCTGCTCAGTTACATGTACCGTTACTTTGTCTGTGGCTGTCTAGAGGGAATACAGGAAGCCAGCTGTGACCCAACCCAGACGTGTATTCCAGAGACAGGCAGAAGGCACCAAATGGTTTAAGTAACGACAAAATGCCAACTTTCTAAATGTGCTATTTTCGGAACTGCTATTTAAAAACCAACGTCACCATGAGTCGACAGAAAAAAAGGTTGTTACAGGTCGAGAAAATGTTAACTGAGGGGATTTGAATCCTGGAGATTGATTGTGTATGCTTAATACTGAGAAGGTAACCCAATTGACGTTGAATGTTTCTGAATTGCGCGGTATGTACCTGCTGTCACTATGAAAATGCATAGATTGTACTGTAACGATTCTTATAAATACCAATAAAGATGATATTTTTTAAAAGATTTTTAAAAGAAGACATGGAAATCTTCACAAGGCCATACCACTGCTAAACTTTCCTTATCAGGTTGTGAAGAAGCACGTTCAGTTTGGGACAAATGTTTGCTTGCATATGCCATAATATGTCATAATATGTCTTCTACCATTTGGGTGTCCCCTGTGATGTGCAAGGACTGTGCCAAACCCGACAGAGCTAGTGTCAACAACAACCTCTGTATGAAACTTTGAATCGAAGTAGGCCACTTCAGTGGCTTTCTCTATGGCTTTTTTAATTTTCTTGAAGCTATGCTCGCACCAATGAAATGAAAAGTTCTTTCTTGTCAACCCTCTAAACGGAGAACTGACAGTGGCAAAGTATTGTATGTATCTAGAACAGTCCCTGGCCATGCCAAGAAATGAACATAGTGTGGAAATGTCTGGTGGGGGATTGGCAGTACCCAACGCTTGTACTTTAGCTGGATCAGGTGTCGTGCCCCAATCAGAAAAGATATGGCCAAAGAACTTCAACTTTGTCTTATGGAACTCACATTTTTCAGCATTCAAGGTTAAACCAGAATTAGCTAGTAAATGACACACTTGCATGAGAGCTTTGCCGTGCTCCATTTGATTCACTTAAAAAAACCAATATGTCACCACTACAATTAAAAGCCCTCAAGACGGGCTGTATAATACGTCGAATGACATCTTGGAAAAGCTGTGCAGCAGATGACACACCGAAACTGAGTCTTTTATATTGGAACAAACCAATATGTGTAGAAAAGATTGTAAGGTACTTATAATTCTCCTTGAGTTCCAACTGATGATTTCCTTTATTTAATTTAAGGGGAGAGAAAACCTGCGCACCATTTAATTGTGCTATCATGTCAGCAATGTGTGGACCTAGATGTCGCTCTCTTTCAATTGCCTTTGTTTGCCTGCCACATACCGACACAGATGCGTGCAGCTCCTTCACTATCTTTTTCAGCTGCTTCCTGTAAATGGAATGCAATCCATCTGTGTCTTTAAGCACTGAGAAAGTATAAGCCATACTACGGTCATTTTCAATTGAAAATATACCTTTCGCAATCTACGTTTGGCACTGGATTGAACTTGAGATTCAAGGCTGCTTTGATTTGACTGTATGTAATGTCAGCTCGTGGCATCTTCTTTATGACTTCTTTTACACCTTCGCCAGCAACATTCTTAAGATATTGGATAATCATTTTGTTATCATCTTCTTCTATTGCATCAATTAAAACTTCAAATGTCTCTATTCAAGCAGTCCTTCTGTCACCAATATTTTGCTTTATGTGGTATCAAATGGTGATGGTAGTTTCAAGAAAGTGGTTGCATTGTAACTAGTAGTGGATCTTACTGACGTGGAGAGTATTGTACTCTTCGAAACTGCGTAATGATCTTGTTCATGCAAACCATCTATGAGACCTTGTAACATGCTGGCCTCAGGGTTATTTTTGATAATTACAGGAAATATGGACTCTGTTTTGAGTTCCATTGGAAAGCAAACGTTCGCAATTCTTAGCACTACTCTCAGCTTTCAAGCTTCGAAGACCTACGGAGTTTTTCTGAGCCCCACCCTGTAGCCTTGATGGTGTGACGCTACAGATATGGACAGCTTCGAAAGCACAACCCCAACACTTCCTCTTGAGCCACTCCACACAGTCTCTTTACTCAGTTCTGGTAAGTAGGCAATCCTTTTGTATTTGAATGGCTTTAATTTCTTTGTAATGTGTGACACCTGGTTAATCTCTGCTCCGCAGCACATCTGATTGCAGCTTAAAACTTGTGCTTTGCTGTCACTAAATGCACTGTTTTCAAAACATGGTTGTATCCACCTTTAGCATTATTACTCCATACGATGTATAACATTAAATTCATTTCATTTTGTATCTTTATTTCGGCTAACCTAGCCATCAAAGATTTACAAGTTAAAAAACATACATTTAAAAAAAAAACATTTCACAAAAATCAATAAATGTTAAAAACAATTTTACACAATTAATTACTCCTATCAATTTTATCTTTTACAAATTTTAAAATATAAGTCCTTTATACACAAATTACACTCCCTTCCTTATTAAAGCTTTAATCCCTTCTTCCTTCGAATGCAATAAACGGAGTGTAAAAATCTGCTAGCACTGAATACTATTGTTTGCATTCTATCAGTTTTGATTATTCTAAGTGCATTAGTACAAGAACTTATTCTAGGAGATTACACAATGGTTTGATCCACCTCATTCTTGCCAGCTTATAGGCAGGGCAGAAGAAGAGAATATGCATATCGTCTTCCTTCAGGTTCCCCTCACACATAACACAAATATCATTGACAATAACATTTTCACGATTGTTTTTCCTAGACCAATGTGCCACATTTGAATTGGTCATGAGATTGCCATATCTTAGCTTCATAAACAAAGTTTTGGCAAGTGGTGGCTCTATCTCATCAAGAAAAACCTCGAATAAGGGCAGGTCCTAAAGCTTAAGAAATTACAAACTAAGGACCCGCCTTTTTTAAATTGCATAGTAGCATGGTACCTCATTTCCTGAGCTTCTCATCTATTTATCGGAAAATAATGTGAAGACTTTTCAGTGATGCTTTCATTAGCTTCAAATGTTTTTCACAGAACTGAAACTGTGCTTTGACTCCGTTATACGCCAATGTCGATTCTGTGCTTCGACTGAGGCACATGTGGCACGTACGACCAGTGTGCTGGACCACAGCAGACTCTCTGGGAGAGCACTGTCGATGTTCGGGTTCCTAATCCCCTATCTTGTCGCCAATTGTAGCGTCTTCCCAGCCCAGGCACTCTCCAATGACTACTCCACACATTGAGGATAGTTTTACACGTCTTTACTCATCAGCGTGACAACACAAACTCAGCATTATAAAACTGCATTCACTTCACAATGCTCTAACACTTACGTCACAGGTCTATGGAGTCCTTTAGGACCCAAAAGGGTTCCGTCATTTCTAACTCACACAACACTACTTCTGTAATAACTATCAAACATTTTGTTTCTCTATAATTTAAGTTAAAATATTTTCGAGTTGATTTAAAAAATAATTCATACACTTGCAGTTGTGCATTGGCAATGTGCATGTACTCTTATGCATAGGTGCATCTACCTTTTAGGGTTTCCTTTTCCCCTTCCCCTCTTTGGAAAATAACAGGCTGATTTAGATATTGATGGGTGACTTTTAGTCCATTAGGGTGACAGTGTAACTGCCTGCCAAATTTTGAAATGTCCATGGGCCTTTCAACCATTGACAGGAGCCACTGGAACTTTGCTGTACGGCTCTGTCAAACATGATAAAGCCATATGACAAAGTTTGAAAAGTTTTTTTATTTTCTAAAACAAACTCTACAGTGGGGTTTTGTTTTTGAAACAATGCCCCCCTGCCATGAGAGATGACTTCGATGGCGAGTTGGGCATATTTTAACGTCTTTTACTACCCCTTATTGCTAGGGTTTTCCTATACCTGTATCTCTTCCCATATGAATTGAGTGCGAGGACAGATAGCCAATGATCTTATGGCCTGTACTCCATTGGCCGTTGGAAAAGTTTGGCCACGGCTAAAACAACGAAGTCTCTGTCCTGGCCAAATTATGGTCTGCCTGCATCTAAATTCAGCGGGCGGCCCATTATGTAGGCAGTGAGCATACACCTCTGCCATTGCCATGGAGTATGATAACGGTCAGCATATAAATCATGTCCTAGGTCAATTCAGTCTTTTACTGGAGTAATCTCTAACCCTTCCTCGGCATGATACCAGAATACTGCTGTCAGAATATCCTCAGACATCAATATATTTTCCAGAATATTATTTACAAAAATATTGCCTCATTAGAGATAATAGAATATCTACACCCAATGGGATCAATGTGTAACTTAGAAGACAATATTTATGCTAGACAATATATTGCTTGACATAATATTCCGCCATACAAGCACATTTCCAGGGACAGAAACTGTCAGAGAGGAGCTGGTGAATGATAAAAAAACTCTCGTGTTTGTGGGTATTCAAATAAATCTCAAGGTAGTGCCTTGAGTCTTCCTCTTCCCACCCCTTTGCTGGGGGTTTATGACTGCATAACTCTTGGCTTACAACAGTAAACTCCTTTACACCTGCAAGGCATCCTTTCATTGATAACTGACAGCCTTAAATAAAGCGATTTTCAAAGTCATTTGCAGCTAATAATACCTTTATGAATCAGAGCCTCTGTTTCTACCTTTACACAATAGATTTAATGCACAACTTTTAATTGGTGATACAAAATAGTTATCTGTTGCTTGACTCTGTGATTCCTTCATGCAATACATAAGTTTAAAATGTGTGTATTTATTTATTTAAGAGTTTTATATAGTGCTACTTAGACCCAAAGGTATCAGAGCGCTTTACAACAGTAAATATTCAGTCACTGAGCTCACTGTCCATAAGCCCGGGTTTCAAAGCCTCTGGCTTCACCAAAGATGCTAGAGTGAGTGATTAATTCAACATCTTCAGTTTCTGACATCTGCTATCGGTCTAGGTGGAGAAGCTGAACCCTGATTGGCTGACGCTTGGAGCTGCCCTGGGTAAATTGGCAAATTAGCATTTCAGGAAGACTTAAAATTCACTTTTAGTCAAATGAAACTGAATTGTTGGCACAAAAGGTCAGCAAGCACAGTCAGCTACTGTTTGAGCCTGGACCCACTGCGGAGATGGAGTCAGAAGCCGGCCAAGAAAGGCAGGGCGGAGAGAGAGAGAATGGATGCCATTGATCACCGCCTCATGGTCCTGGAATCAATGGGACTTCCCAAAGCAAGGGAAGATGGATGGGGTTCAAGCAATGCTGGTTCTGGACTGAGAAAAATAAGATGATCAAATGGAGTTATAAACCATGTACCATTGTAATCAATCTGTGAAAAATCAATAACATTTGTGGTTCATGCACAGCCAGTGTGGGATGTTTCCCCGTGAAGGGAAAGCAATGTTAATTGTATGTGTAAAAATTCGTAATAAAATACTTTGAAATTAAAAACAAAAAAACGGACAATTAAGTTCATTAATAGAGTGCAAAGAACAAATTGAGCATTATTCCCATGTCGGACGCTAACTATTGGAGATGTGATATATTTGCTTAGTGCCTCACAGGTTTACTATCACTATACAAAAGAAAGTAAATGGTCCTGTACTCCCAAGGTTTCCTGAGGACCAAATTATGAGTTGAAGGGTACGGAGGGTACAGGATTTCCAGATCTGAAATGAGGGCCGGCTTTAGCACTGGTGGCGCCAAGTGCTACAATCTTTTTTGGCGCACCCCCCCCCCCCCATGACATCCTTTCTTGTTGATGACAGTTGATAGGGCACTGTGTTCTAGTAGGGTTGTAACTAATGAGCTGCAAGTAACAAAAGGATCTCTGTGACAAAAGTAGTAAACCACTGAGCTATTCTCACAAACTACATTTCTGTGATCTGCATTTTACACATTCTTTGTCACAGGTATATTAACCCTCTGCACTTCTTTATGATGACTCAAAACACCAATAGACAAAACTCCATGTTTCTCCAGCAGGACATTATTCAAGAGGGCTATGTTAACAATTTTTATTGTTGCCTGAAAACTAGTGGCAGCTGGTAGGGAACGGTGGTGGTTAGGAAAAAAACAAGACTTACTGGCTGGTTGCCGGTCGCCAAAGGTCACCTGTTCTCCATCCTCACTGCTTTCTTGGCTCCCAGCAGCACCAAGGCTCCCAGACTCCCCTAGCCAATCAAGACGCTTCTGCCATCAGCATGACAGCAGCGGCATGATTGGTCTGAGCGGCCTGGTTAGGCAATCAGACTGGGAGTGGGAGCCTGTGCATGTTCTCCACCCAGGCTGTGTAATATAATTGGATGGAGAACCTTCTAAGTGCACATGCCCAGGATGGCCGACCACACCTCCATGCCCACTTATGGTGCGCCAACTACTCCTCCCTCTGATGCGAGCCCAGCCCTGCCCTGTCCTAACCTGGCTCCATACTAAAAATAAAATTATAATAACGTTCTGTTTTTATAATTTTAATTTTCCTTTGCACTGCTTAGAAAGCAGTGGGGCAACGCTCCTCCGCCATAGCGGAGGAACTGCCACTGCTGAAATCTGCTGGACATACAGGGAGGGAACCCATAAGTTATTTCTAAATACAGCCTCTCCCCTACCCGAGCTCAGATCCAGGTGCGAATGCACTGGTGGCATCGTCCTAAAGCAGGCCCTGTCTGATATAACAATTTACAGCCAGCATTCCCACTCTTGTATGGTATAATTTCAAGTTTTAAACTTGGAATAGGGAACCTGGAACTACCTGGATGTTTTCCTCATGCAATTCCCGAACCCTTGGTCTATTTTGGTGCACAACATTCACTTGCATTCAGCAAATTGTGAGCAGAAACACAGCATGCTGGGTGTCACTCCATTGCCATTTGCTTCCACCCGCCAATTCCTTCTATCTGGTTTTAGGAATACTTGTATTTTTGACTTTGTCAATTGCCAATGCTTATTGAATTGCATCACTAGCATTAACAAAGCCAAACCATTTCAAAATGGCTTTAGTGAATTTGAATGCATGCACATATGCCAGCTTGTAATTGGTTTAAAAAATCATGAGAAAATCCATTACAAGAAAGCCACCATGTAAGTACATGTAGGCACAGTGGCCATCCTCTTAACATGGATCTTCAAACAACATAACAAAATCCATACCAAGATGGCTGCTGTTTGTGCATGTAGGTGGTTGGCTACACTGTAGGAAAGCAATCATAAGTCATCAAAGCCAATAGGTCAGTACCCAGTAACAAAAGCGAGGCTGTTAGCTTTGCAAATGCTTGTTTTTTGGTCTTTATAAATGTGCAACTCATATTCAAACCAATCGACAAAACAGAAAATCTTCCAAATGCATGGTAGGTTTTACCACTCAGACGCAGAGGACAGCTATGCTGAGAAATCATTTTCCCCATCAATTAAGTGTTGGATTCTGTTGGTTGTGCTTTATCAATTACTGCTCGAACTGGATATACAGCTTAAAATATATGACTAACGATATCCTTATGTTGTCTATCTTCCACCACAGTTCATAATGTACTCAGACACTCATGGATGTGTGCCGGATGCAGTAGAGGCCTGATCAGTGCAGATGCACAGATTATGTGTGCCAATGTGCATTGTCTGCCTCCTTATCAATTAGGCACAACATTAAAATTAAATTACATTATTTTACATATTTTACAAGACAAAGTCCTTCAGTTACCATTTTTGTTATTTGAATACATGTTTTTTTGCTAGTGACTATTCTTAAACAGGATGGGCCCGATTCACAGAATGAATTTAAGACTCAATCCTAAACTTACTACTATTTTGGTATTCACAGAATGCATTTACTACTTTTGGCATTCACAGAATGAACGTACTACTTTTGGTATTCACAGAAGTTAGGATTTTGTCTTAACCCCTTCACTGCGGCGGCTATTCCGCCGCAGTGCTAAGGGGGCGGGGCGGCCGCATGCTGGTGACGGAACCACTCCGTCACCAGCGTCGGTTGCGCTGTGCTTATGATGGAGTGGTTCCGTCATGGCCCGCCCCGCTCAATGGAACACTCAGCGCAGGCGCGGAATTCGCGCCGCGCAGGAGCGCCGAGCGGGCCATGACGGAACCGCTCCGTCATCAGCACAGCGCCACCGCAGCTGATGACGGAGCGGTTCCGTCATCAGCAGGCAAAGAGTTAAGTTTGTCTTAAGACAAACTTAAGACAGACTTAAGACAAACTTAAGTTAGGATTTTGTCTTAAGTCTGTCTTAAGTTTTTCTTAAGTTTGTACGCCATGAGAAGCTGGCCAGGACTCGAGTCCTTGCAAGCCATGCCCACATAGAGCTAGAGAGGAGAACCCTGCATGACTTTATCCCCACCACAACAGGATGGACAACCAATACCCTAAGCACAGCAGCTTACATAGGAGTGGGAGGCAGAGCTGCAACATGCACCCACCCACCATGCCAATGGAAACCCTACAAAGATACAAAGCTGGATAGGGAGAGCCACAGGTTTGGAAGAGGACTCAGAACTTACCACCATGGCCCGATCCTCTGAAGGGAACAGTTGCACCGAACAAGATACTCACCACCGCATCTCCCACAATGCTACTACTGTGCACAGTAGTATTGATGAAAGAAGGAGTTTTTAGTCTCTAGTTAGGTGTATATGCTGGGTGATCTGTGGCTGGTCTTCCCTGTCCATTTATGACAAATATTTGGTGGTTTCCATTTTCAACCAAATTACATTTCTATCCAGTGGGTTTTTACACTTTTAAATTGTCCTAAATATGTGTATACATGAATAGGGGTGAGAAAAGGGTTTACCTGAGTAATTCTCATGATTGTCAGTCATTTATACCAGTTTAAGCCTAGTTATGCAAGTTATGCTTCTACAAGTTTTTACCACCCTCTACGCAGGAACCATGGCCAAACTCCAGAAAAGACTCCAACGCATACAGAACGCCTCCGCAAGCCTCATCCTCGACATACCCCGCCACACCCACATCACTGCCCATCTGAAGGACCTACACTGGCTCCCAGTCAAGAAGAGGATCACCTTCAAGCTCCTCCCTCACGCCCACAAAGCACTACACAACACCGGACCAGCATACCTCAACAAGCGTCTCACCTTCTGCACCCCGAACCGCCAGCTGCAATCCGCCGACCTTGCCCTCTCCACCGTCTCACGCATCCACAGAACCACCATTGGCAGCAGATCCTTCTCGTACATCGCGGCCAAGACATGGAACTCCCTCCCCACACAGCTGTGACGGACCCAGGACCTGCTGACCTTCAGGAGACTCCTCAAGACTTGGCTGTTCGAGCAGTAGCTGCTCCTCCACCCCCGCTCAGCGCCTTGAGACCCTCACGGGTGATTAGTGAGCTCTACAAATGATGGATTGATTGATACTTGACATAGGTAAGTGTGTAAATTACATTATGATTAGATGTAACTTGCACATACTTTACAAATGCTTTATGACATGAGCAATCAATGTATTTATTTATTTATTTGACTCATGATGCACAGGTATTTTGCCAAACCCACTTTACAGCATGGTGCTCTATTGATGCACTGATTATTTATTGGTAATCTTCATTACTCTGAATTCTAGTGTGGCTTGTCCAAGTCTTCTTTCCACCCGAAGCCCTTATCTCTTTCTCAAAACACCTTGAAATTGTGTTTTTCTTTTACTTTTTAGTACCACCTACTAGGATGACATTGCTGTTTTTGGCTCAAGCTGAGATGACCACCGGCACCACTCCCAGGAAGTGTGTCAGGCCTTGCAGCAAGCAGGCCTGACTTTCAATGATAGTAAGTGCAAGATAGGGCAGGGTGCATGGTATTTAAAAGTAGGGCATGTATGTTTAAGGTTCTACATGTTCCGTTTTTTACTGGCTCTCCCATAGCAAAACACTGGGTTACCTTTTAACAATTTATAATGCTTACTCTCAGTTTGGGGGCAGCTAGAAAAATGATTCAAGGGCTTGTTTTATTGATAACTTAAACACCAACCTTAGGTACTATTCTTTATTCAAACTTTCACATTTCATATCTCCAGTTCCACATATTGGATTTTTGTTGATTATGGTGTCATTTTAGTTCTTAAAATATTCTATTTTCTCCAAATTTGTTGTGACTTTTCTTGAGTGTTTTTTTCACTTTATTACTGTTTGAGTACTCCAAAAATCCTTTACACACTCATTGTGTCACGCCTGACTACTATATGTCAAACTACCAGAGGGTTACACACAGGTTTATTTAGTGATGCAGTGGCTTACCATAACAAGGATTTTGATACTTATTTTAAGTGGGTTCTCACCCCTTTCAACTGAATGTCTGACATAATATCGACAGACAGAATATCGACATGCAAAAATATAGGAGCAAAAATATCGACAGCAAAAATTTCGGAATCCTATCTTCATTAAGGTAAGTACAAAAATATCGAAAAAATAATATCGTAGTACAAAAATATCGGAATCAAAAATATCGTTTTTTTAAATGTATTAATAATAATGTAAAAATAATTTTAAAATACATATAATTTTACAACTATTAAATAAAAATATTAAAACAAAATTAAAACTAATACATATACATTTAAAATAAATAAAACACTTAGGGCCCGATGTAGGTAAACGCGATTTTCCGATTTCAAAATACCGAGGCGGGCCGAATCGGTATTCTGAAATCGGAAAACGAGATGTAGGAAAAAAATACCGAATGAATACCGAATCGGCCGGCATCGGTAATGAGATTCGGTACGTTCCGATTCTGCTCGGGCCGAATCGGATATAACCGAATCGGCCAACAACGAATCGGAAAACACCGATTCGGCTACCACCGAATCGGATATTCCCGATTCGGCGAATACCGATTCGGCAAAAGCCGAATCAGTAAAATCCGATTCGGCAATCATAGACCCATGGCGAAAAAGCCCATAGGAATGCATTGAATGAACCGATTCGGCTTTTACCGAATCGGATAATACCGATTCGGATTTTACCGAATCGGATTTTACCGATTCGGTAAAAGCCGATTCGGCAATAGGCGATTCAGCCAATGAGGTGGCTCCCCCTCCCCCACCCAAACAGGGAGTGGCAACCCTGGCAGGTGCAGCTAATTAAGAAGTTTCTAGAAGTTTCTGGAAAGCCTGCCTGAGCCCAACACACAGTTAGCAGCAGTGGGAGAAGGAGGTTGCAGACTGAACAGCAGAAAATGGCAGATCAGGCAGGAATATCGAAAATTAGGGGGTATGGGGAGCACTCCAATACTTAACATGCTCAAATAGTTCCATCAATTTTTAAATTTCTCATTTGCGTGCTGGTAGGATTAGTGCCAAAACCCTATGGCACCTGTGAATAAGTCCATGAAGGGGGCAGTGTGTTGCCCCAACCGACCGCACTATTGCATGGCGCCTGTCTGGCAAACATTTTGTTCGTTTAAAGTGTTTTAATCCAATATTTTTCTTCTTTAACCATTTTTAGTCTGTTTATCTAACGTTTTCATCCTATGTATCCATCCACGAACGGGATATTCATGCCATTTTTCAAGTTTCTAGTGAGAATGCTATGCCCATCCGAGCCTTTTGCATAAACACGACAGATGCGAGGGTTCTTCAAAAACAGCGTTTATTTAAAACCAATGCATTTCGAGCATCTAGTGCTCTTCGTCAGGGTACGCTGTAAACAATACAGAAACATATGTATATTAACTTCAATGCAATGCAAGGTCATGCTACATCACTCCTTGTTACTTGATACCTAATTAAGAGACTAAACTGAATATCATAGCGTTCTGTTAATCTATTTTATCTAAACAGTCTCTGCAACCATTTCGAACTAATTACTTTTTCTGAAAAACGTGTAAGCATGTAAACACCTACCCTTTCAACTGAATATTACTGGGCCTTATCGTGCGTTATCCTTCTACTCTCTAGGTTACCACCCTGTGTGTTCTCACACCCCGTCCTGTGTTTCCTCTCAACCTTCCATACTACTTTCGCTCTACGCTCACCAGCTCTTAAACGTGTCTTGCGGACACATCTATCATTAATCATTCGCTCCCCTTCCATTCACTTTCCACATACCTGTTCTAGGCGTTTCAGTCGTTCTTAGTCAGCCAGATTCATATCACTAAATGGCCGCGATAATCCCCCTTATTTAAATCCCTCCTTTGTGAAGTCCCTCCTACCACTTAAGGTTGTAATTGCTGCAATCCCGCCTATTTGGCGCTTAATTGTATACCTGCGCTAACCTCCAGTACTACAATTCCCAGAACACATTTCTATCTTAAAATTAGGTACGTTTCAACACATTCAAAAATTGCATCAGTATATATATTACATCCATCATGTTCCCGCATAAATTAACACATTGCAATGTCAATGTCCCCATAAACGTAAGTCTTTTCCGAGAACCCAGATGTTCACTCCGACCGTGTGGAAATTCTTCTCCGTTTCTTATTTCTCTGCTACTTTTCGTGGGTGCTACCCCATGATGGGTTTAGATATGATTATCGAAAATTAGGGGGTATGGGGAGCACTCCAATACTTAACATGCTCAAATAGTTCCATCAATTTTTAAATTTCTCATTTGCGTGCTGGTAGGATTAGTGCCAAAACCCTATGGCACCTGTGAATAAGTCCATGAAGGGGGCAGTGTGTTGCCCCAACCGACCGCACTATTGCATGGCGCCTGTCTGGCAAACATTTTGTTCGTTTAAAGTGTTTTAATCCAATATTTTTCTTCTTTAACCATTTTTAGTCTGTTTATCTAACGTTTTCATCCTATGTATCCATCCACGAACGGGATATTCATGCCATTTTTCAAGTTTCTAGTGAGAATGCTATGCCCATCCGAGCCTTTTGCATAAACACGACAGATGCGAGGGTTCTTCAAAAACAGCGTTTATTTAAAACCAATGCATTTCGAGCATCTAGTGCTCTTCGTCAGGGTACGCTGTAAACAATACAGAAACATATGTATATTAACTTCAATGCAATGCAAGGTCATGCTACATCACTCCTTGTTACTTGATACCTAATTAAGAGACTAAACTGAATATCATAGCGTTCTGTTAATCTATTTTATCTAAACAGTCTCTGCAACCATTTCGAACTAATTACTTTTTCTGAAAAACGTGTAAGCATGTAAACACCTACCCTTTCAACTGAATATTACTGGGCCTTATCGTGCGTTATCCTTCTACTCTCTAGGTTACCACCCTGTGTGTTCTCACACCCCGTCCTGTGTTTCCTCTCAACCTTCCATACTACTTTCGCTCTACGCTCACCAGCTCTTAAACGTGTCTTGCGGACACATCTATCATTAATCATTCGCTCCCCTTCCATTCACTTTCCACATACCTGTTCTAGGCGTTTCAGTCGTTCTTAGTCAGCCAGATTCATATCACTAAATGGCCGCGATAATCCCCCTTATTTAAATCCCTCCTTTGTGAAGTCCCTCCTACCACTTAAGGTTGTAATTGCTGCAATCCCGCCTATTTGGCGCTTAATTGTATACCTGCGCTAACCTCCAGTACTACAATTCCCAGAACACATTTCTATCTTAAAATTAGGTACGTTTCAACACATTCAAAAATTGCATCAGTATATATATTACATCCATCATGTTCCCGCATAAATTAACACATAGCAATGTCAATGTCCCCATAAACGTAAGTCTTTTCCGAGAACCCAGATGTTCACTCCGACCGTGTGGAAATTCTTCTCCGTTTCTTATTTCTCTGCTACTTTTCGTGGGTGCTACCCCATGATGGGTTTAGATATGATTATCGAAAATTAGGGGGTATGGGGAGCACTCCAATACTTAACATGCTCAAATAGTTCCATCAATTTTTAAATTTCTCATTTGCGTGCTGGTAGGATTAGTGCCAAAACCCTATGGCACCTGTGAATAAGTCCATGAAGGGGGCAGTGTGTTGCCCCAACCGACCGCACTATTGCATGGCGCCTGTCTGGCAAACATTTTGTTCGTTTAAAGTGTTTTAATCCAATATTTTTCTTCTTTAACCATTTTTAGTCTGTTTATCTAACGTTTTCATCCTATGTATCCATCCACGAACGGGATATTCATGCCATTTTTCAAGTTTCTAGTGAGAATGCTATGCCCATCCGAGCCTTTTGCATAAACACGACAGATGCGAGGGTTCTTCAAAAACAGCGTTTATTTAAAACCAATGCATTTCGAGCATCTAGTGCTCTTCGTCAGGGTACGCTGTAAACAATACAGAAACATATGTATATTAACTTCAATGCAATGCAAGGTCATGCTACATCACTCCTTGTTACTTGATACCTAATTAAGAGACTAAACTGAATATCATAGCGTTCTGTTAATCTATTTTATCTAAACAGTCTCTGCAACCATTTCGAACTAATTACTTTTTCTGAAAAACGTGTAAGCATGTAAACACCTACCCTTTCAACTGAATATTACTGGGCCTTATCGTGCGTTATCCTTCTACTCTCTAGGTTACCACCCTGTGTGTTCTCACACCCCGTCCTGTGTTTCCTCTCAACCTTCCATACTACTTTCGCTCTACGCTCACCAGCTCTTAAACGTGTCTTGCGGACACATCTATCATTAATCATTCGCTCCCCTTCCATTCACTTTCCACATACCTGTTCTAGGCGTTTCAGTCGTTCTTAGTCAGCCAGATTCATATCACTAAATGGCCGCGATAATCCCCCTTATTTAAATCCCTCCTTTGTGAAGTCCCTCCTACCACTTAAGGTTGTAATTGCTGCAATCCCGCCTATTTGGCGCTTAATTGTATACCTGCGCTAACCTCCAGTACTACAATTCCCAGAACACATTTCTATCTTAAAATTAGGTACGTTTCAACACATTCAAAAATTGCATCAGTATATATATTACATCCATCATGTTCCCGCATAAATTAACACATTGCAATGTCAATGTCCCCATAAACGTAAGTCTTTTCCGAGAACCCAGATGTTCACTCCGACCGTGTGGAAATTCTTCTCCGTTTCTTATTTCTCTGCTACTTTTCGTGGGTGCTACCCCATGATGGGTTTAGATATGATTATCGAAAATTAGGGGGTATGGGGAGCACTCCAATACTTAACATGCTCAAATAGTTCCATCAATTTTTAAATTTCTCATTTGCGTGCTGGTAGGATTAGTGCCAAAACCCTATGGCACCTGTGAATAAGTCCATGAAGGGGGCAGTGTGTTGCCCCAACCGACCGCACTATTGCATGGCGCCTGTCTGGCAAACATTTTGTTCGTTTAAAGTGTTTTAATCCAATATTTTTCTTCTTTAACCATTTTTAGTCTGTTTATCTAACGTTTTCATCCTATGTATCCATCCACGAACGGGATATTCATGCCATTTTTCAAGTTTCTAGTGAGAATGCTATGCCCATCCGAGCCTTTTGCATAAACACGACAGATGCGAGGGTTCTTCAAAAACAGCGTTTATTTAAAACCAATGCATTTCGAGCATCTAGTGCTCTTCGTCAGGGTACGCTGTAAACAATACAGAAACATATGTATATTAACTTCAATGCAATGCAAGGTCATGCTACATCACTCCTTGTTACTTGATACCTAATTAAGAGACTAAACTGAATATCATAGCGTTCTGTTAATCTATTTTATCTAAACAGTCTCTGCAACCATTTCGAACTAATTACTTTTTCTGAAAAACGTGTAAGCATGTAAACACCTACCCTTTCAACTGAATATTACTGGGCCTTATCGTGCGTTATCCTTCTACTCTCTAGGTTACCACCCTGTGTGTTCTCACACCCCGTCCTGTGTTTCCTCTCAACCTTCCATACTACTTTCGCTCTACGCTCACCAGCTCTTAAACGTGTCTTGCGGACACATCTATCATTAATCATTCGCTCCCCTTCCATTCACTTTCCACATACCTGTTCTAGGCGTTTCAGTCAGAAGTCCTCCCAAAAGAGGAAGCCCAAGTTCACCACCACCGAACTTCAGGTGCTGGTTGAGGAGGTGGTGAGGGTGCACCGCCAGCTCTTTGGCAAGCTGTCCCTCAACGTGCCAGACAGCACCAAGAGGAGAATGTGGGCCGACATCGCCCAGAAGGTCAATGCTGCTGGTGTCACCCCCAGGTCCATTGAGGAACTTAAGAAAAGGTTTTACGACCTCCGCAGCCTCACGAAGAGGAAGCTGTCTGACATCCAAAGGCAGGCTGGACACACCGGAGGAGGCACGAACCCGGCGCCACCCCTCACCGAGCTGGAGGAAATTGTCTCCAGCACCATCGAGAGGGAGAGCATTGTAGGAATCGGGACCCTGGACAGCTCGGCGAGAGCCACAGCTACAGGTAAGAAGCATGCGCATCATGACATACCCTACCAGACACCTCCCCATGAGACACAATGCATAGGCAAACACCAGCACTGTACTGTCACCAACATACAAGAGACAAGCATCATGGTACATGTAGTCAGCAGAAGTTAGCCAAATATGTCAGTGCAGAATCACAAGACAGGAAACAGTGTGACACGGTGTAAGGAGATGCAAGGACATGTGGAATGCCATAATTGTACTGACTGTAATACATCGGCACTCAGTTTACAAATGCTTCTTTGTACCTAGGGGCACCATCAGGCGGCACCACTGTGACAGCAGAGGGAGCATCAACATCAAACACTGCAGTCGCAGGGCCGAGCACCAGCCAGGCTGGCCAGGAGGAGGAGGATGAGGATGAGGAAGGAGACACCCCAGGGCTTGGAATGGAGGGAGTCCTGGTGATTGATTTCCAGGCAGTGCACTCCCCAGTACTGTCCAGCACACCCCCCTTGCAATTTTCACCAGACAACTCCCCTACAAGGCAGACCATTCCGCCGACAACAGCTCCTGCCACAACCGTGGCCTTGCCACCCGTCCAACCTGTCCTGGGAGCAGGGGCTCCGGGACCGGCCAGCACCACACCACCACCAGTGGCACCCCAGCCCACTCAGCAGGCCGGAGGCAGCAGTGCCAGACGCCGTGCCACCACCACCACCACTGCTGCACCAGCACGGGAGGGCAGTGTGTTCCTGGGCCTGGAGGGCCAGATGGTAAAAATCCAGCGCCAACAGGCCAGATCCACCATGGCCTGCCAACGCCAGCTCCTGCAGCACAACATGCAGATGGGGGAGTTGGTGAAGGGTTTCCAGGCTGTTGTGGACAGCAACAAGGAGGTGGCAGCAGGGTTGGGCAGGCTGACCACTGCCATCACCCACTCAACTGCCAGGCAGGAGGAGCATGAGGTTGCGCGCAGGAGGGATGCCCGGGTGCTCAACCGGGCCATGGCCCGCCTTGCAGCGGCGACCGCACAGCTGTGCCATCGCAGCTCAAATCAAGAGTCTGTGCTCAGTCAGCATACGGCTGAGCTCACCAGGGGGATGGCCAGGATCACCACGGCCATGGAGGCCATGTTAATATCAAACGCCGCCTCCAATCCTGCCCTGGACCTGGGTGATGCTGGAGACAGCAGCAGCCGCAGCAGCCCGGCCAGCGCTGCATCAGAGCCAAGGAGGAGCACCAGGCGATCCGCTGATGCTGCTGGGCATTCGGAGGGGGCCGAGGGACACCCCAGTGGGTCTGGAAAGCGGGCCAAAAAATAGCCTGGCAAGGGGGGATGAGCAAACCAGAACCCTGGACTTTATTTGAGTTTACAATCTCCATTTTTTGATGCACATCAGTGCTGTAACTGTGGTGCATCACTATTAATAAAAAAAATTTCCAAGCAACATTTAGCTGTCTTTGCATCTGTACTCAGTCAGAAATAGTTCTCAGTGATCTCCTCACGTCTGTATCTGCCATCACTTGGCGTACACACCCCAGCTGGCTGTGTCAGTGGCACAGCTTCGTCGTCGTCATAGTCCTCGTAGTCAGACAACTCCACCTCAGTGCCCTTCTTGACCGCAAGGTTGTGTAACATTGCACATACAGCTATGATCTTGCAGCAGGTGATAGGGGTATACTGCCTTGCACCTCCACTCTTGTGCAGGCATCTGAATCTACTTTTCCAGATGCCAAAGGTCCGTTCAACAACATTCCTGGTGCGTATGTGGGCCCGGTTATACCTCCTTTGGCTGGGTGTGGAGGGGTTGAGGTAGGGGGTGAGTATGAATGAGCGGAGGGCATATGCACTGTCGCCTGGAAGAGAAAGGGGTCACATTAGACACATGCATACATGTATTACACCTACCTACTATGTGTTATGGGGGTCTGATGATGTGTCTCACCTAGGAGGTATCCTTCTCCAAATTCGCCAGCCATCAGCCGTGCATATATGCCGCTCTGTTGGAATATATAGGAGTCATGGGTACTTCCTGGAAATTTTGCTACCAGGTCTGTGATGGTGCACTTGGCATTGCAGATCACCTGCACGTTGATGGTGTGTGTAGATTTCCGATTGCGGTATATGTATTCGGTGTCCGCTGGTGGGCAAATCGGAATATGCGTGCCATCTATGCAACCGATGATTTGGGGAAACTGCGCCATCTGGTAGAAGTCTGCTTTGGTTTGTAGCAGTTCTGCGTGGGTTGCAGGGAATGAGATGTATTGGTCCATCCTGTCTATCATGGCGTCAAGGAATATGTGGAAGAACCTTGACAGGCTGCTCTGGCTCACCCCTCCTGCTGCTGCTACTCCACTTTGATAGCTGCCAGACGCTACCAGGTGTAGGCTGCATAGCACCTGGACGTGCGCAGGGATGGCGTGTGCCCTTGGGGTGTGGTGGTCCAAGTATGGCTAAAGGTCCCTGATGAGCTCAAGTATGGTGTCAGAGTCCAGCCTGTATCTCTGTAGGATCTCAGCCTCAGTGAGCATGAACAGGGTTATCCTCTGTCTGTAGACCTGTTCATTTCTTAGCCATTCCCTCTGTCCTTCCTGCTGTAGCCGTAGCCGCCTCGCAATGACATAGAAAGCTGCCATCCTGCAAGTTGCAATGCATTTTGGGACTGTTTATATGGGTTGGAGTTGGTTACCACCTGATTGCAATCCATGGTAAATACCGAGTGAATTCTACCGATTTTGAGCCGATTTCGGTGTTTCTGTGCCTCCCTACATCTCCCCAACTGTCGGAATCGGGGAATTTCCCGATCGGAGAATCATACGAATCGGCATGATTTCCGATTCGGCTCATGTCCGAATCGGTATTTTTTCCGAATCGGTACATGGACCGAATCGGTGAATTTCCGATTCGGTGTCACTAACGATTCGGTAGTAGGACCGAATCGGTGATTTTCCGATTCGGTGTCACTAACGAATCGGTAGTAGGACCGAATCGGTGATTTTCCGATTCGGTGTCACTAACGAATCGGTAGTAGGACCGAATCGGTGATTTTCCGATTCGGTGTCACCAACGATTCGGTAGTAGGACCGAATCGGTGATTTTCCGATTCGGTGTCACCAACGATTCGGTAGTAGGACCGAATCGGTGATTTTCCGATTCGGTGTCACTAACGAATCGGTACATGGACCGATTCGGTCTTTGTCACCGAATCGGTGTTTTTCCGATTCGTTACATATCCGATTTTCGGTATGTACGTATCGGATTCTTTCCCATTCGGTACTCATTCCGAATCGGTTTTCTATCCGATTCGTTCTGTTTTTGGTTCCCTACATCTCGATGGCTGTTTACCGATCGGTAAGGGCCAAAAATCGGTATTTTCGGCCGATACCGATCGGTAAAGCCCTACCTACATCGGGCCCTTAATAATTTAAAGTAATTTTAATTTTTTTCATCTAATTTATTTGATTTAATGTAATTTTTTTTGTTTTTACCCTGTACGCCTGTACCCCAAAAACCCAAAACTGACCCTGAACCCTAAAAATATCCCTGTACCCTAAAAACCCCAAACTGACCCAGAACCCTAAAAATACCCCTTTACCCAAAAACTGAAAACTGACCCTGAACCCTAAAAATACCCCTTTACCCAAAAACTGAAAACTGACCCAGAACCCTAAAAATACCCCTTTACCCAAAAACTGAAAACTGACCCTGAACCCTAAAAATACCCCTTTACCCAAAAACTGAAAACTGACCCTGAACCCTAAAAATACCCCTTTACCCATGAACTGAAAACTGACCCTGAACCCTAAAAATACCCCTTTACCCAAAAACTGAAAACTGACCCAGAACCCTAAAAATACCCCTTTACCCAAAAACTGAAAACTGACCCTGAACCCTAAAAATACCCCTTTACCCAAAAACTGAAAACTGACCCTGAACCCTAAAAATACCCCTTTACCCATGAACTGAAAACTGACCCTGAACCCTAAAAATACCCCTTTACCCAAAATTAAATAATATTATTTAATTACCAATTAATTATTAATTAACAATAACAATAAAGTAAATATATTAGCACATTTGCTGTAATTAATTAAATTTAATAATTAATATTATTTTTCCCAATTAATTAATTAAGAATAACAATAAATTATATATAAAAAAATTACTATAATTAATGTAATTAAATAATTAATATTAATTAATTACCAACTAATTAATAATTATAAATATGTAAAAAATTATATTAATTAATTAACTAATTAATAGAGATTAATTACCAATTAATTAATAATTAAAATATGTACAAACATATATCAATTAATTAATTATTATTAAATTACTTCCCACCCTATTCCCCTATAAACCCATAACCCGCTACAGAACATATTTATCAATTAATCAATTAATTAAAAATAAACAAAAATTATTTCTCAATTAATTAATTAATAATTCCTACTAAATAATAATTAATTTAACATAATTAAATTACTTCCCACCCTATTCCCCTATAAACCCACAACCCGCTACAGTAGTAAAAGACAATATTTAATTAAATTACATTAAAAATAAATAATAAAACATAATAAATACAATATAATATACACTAAATTTATTAAAAAAATTGATATTAGTAACATCAAAGTTATTAATTTCGATATTATTGACATCGATATTTACAACTTCGATATTACTGATATCATACCAATATCGATATTTAGACTGTCGATATTACTTACCTTCGATATTTTGTCCCATCGATATTTAAACTTCGATATTTTTGTATATCGATATTTAAAAATCGATATTTTGTCTGTGTACCCTTTCAACTAATACTCAAATTTCTTACAGTAATGATCAGGGTAAAGAAGAAGGGTACAATGGGGGAAGGGAAGCGTTAATTGTTAATTTAGAGGGAGAAGACAGGCAAACAATATATTTTTTAAAGAGGGAAGCTGTCTCAAGGAGGTAAAATTCCTCACGAAGTAAGGACACTGATAAGGAAATTACATAAGTAGTTAGAGGGAAATAATTGACCATATACACACATATAAATAGAGAGAAAGTATCTTGGACATGGGCTTTTATTCAAACAAAAACATGGCTTTAAATAACCAAAGCAAAATAAGGACATACCTTGTGGTATCTAATCTAACTGTCATCAAAGTGCATTATTTTGATATAAATACCTATAGGCAGACTTATGAGGCCCTTGTGCCTCTTTGCGCCGCAATTGCGTCACTTTATTTGACGCAACGGCGGCGCAAACAATGCGCCCTATTTACAATGTGACGCATCTAGGAGATGCGTCACGTTGTAAAGCCCTGCGCCATAAGGAGGCGTTCCTGCGCAGGGGGGGCGTTCCTGCGCAGGAACGTCTCCTAAAAGTGGCTGAGTGAAATCTATAAGATTTCACTCAGTCACTTTCAGGCCAATGCTGCGTCAAAACCCTGCGCCTGCTTGAAGCAGGCGTAGGTCTTGACGCAGCATTGTGAAGATGGGGCACCCCCGAGCCTTGCTGGAGCTATGTCGCGCTTGCGACGCAACTCCAGCAATGCGCCACCTTTACGGCACAGATGTGTCACGCATCTGTGCCGTTTTTGCCCCATGGTGCGCCGCATTGTAAATGCGGCGCACCATGGGTGGCGGAGCTGTGGCGCACTGTGGCGCACATTGACTGGCACATCCCTGGGGATGCGCCAGTTAACATAAATCTGCCTCCTAGTGAGGGCCCACCAAATATGATTCTTCTATCGTGGAGAAGTGTGGCTCAATGCTTAGAGCGGCAGACCTTGATGCAGAACGCGGGCCAGGGACCAGGGTTCGATTCCCGCCTCGGCGGGTTTCGGGCTTAAATTCCTCTGACCGGATATTCTCGCCTCAGTGCCGATTCTAAGCATGGGTCCCACGCTGCAACTCTGGGCAATAGCTTGCTTAGTCTCCACAAAGGCCCCCTGATACACAAGGGATGCCTGGTTTCACCATGGGATGCCCAGGAGTGGACACCCCACAAGGAAAAGCCAGGAGGGGTTCCCTTGTGGTAGGAGTACAAGCGCCGGGATGCCTCCGGGTCACTGTTCGCGCTATACAAATACGCCACATAAAGTGCTTTATTCTTGCCCGGTGCATAACACATACATAAAGTACAAATTGAGTAGGGTAACTTTTCCAATGTAATTTGAAGCATATACATTTATTCACCAAAATGCTAGGCATGGCTGAAGTGACATCACTCCCAGTGCCAGGCTACAGCAATATATAGCTTCCTGGTAACTGCTAGGGGGCAAGGGGAAGGTAAACAACATAAAACTACAGATTGTAAATCTGACCTTAGAGTCCTTCTTGCTCTTCTGCCTTTATAATATCTGACTCCAGAGGTAGCAAGAGCAGTGCTATAGGTCGCATAGGTCAAGCATGTGCTAGCCACTGCTACCCCTGGTTGTCCTTAACCGATGCCCATAATATTCAGTGGAGTTTTAGAAGAGTGGCCACTGCAGTGGAGGGCAAATTTAGTTCCCACCCTCAAAGTGGCAACCTTTTTTGACACTCAACAACATTTAGAAATGCAGTGATAACCCTAACAAGCACATAGTTCACACCCGAATAGACCTAAGGTAAGCGGTGCTGAAAGCAGGTTTAAGAGCATCGGGTTATGATCATACACATCGGGGCTGATTCACAAAGCATTTATGAGAAAAGGAAGTAGTACTACAGGAGTACTCTTTTACATACTGAAACAATCTATTAGTAGAAGTGAAAAAAGGGCACAGTCTTTCTTTTTTGTACTCGCTACTCATTAATATCCGCTAAATATTCCCATTCGAATCCCATTTGATAGGTTTTGCGGTCCGCTCAAAACCATATGTAAAAGTACTAAAAGCACAGCCGCTGTCCGTGCAGTGAAAATCAGTGGGACCGCGTTGGGGGATTTCGAGGGATGTTTAATTATTTATTTAATTTCCCTCTGCATCGTACCTCGAAATTTCCCCCAATCCCCCCCCCCCCCCCCTTCCCCCCCAACGCGGCCTCACCGCCGTTACATGCACGGACCGCAGCTGTAAAAGTGTACCACAAAAGTACTACTTTACATACTCCGAAATGTCTTAGTGAATAGGCCCCAAGATAGTAAGAGTGTTGAATATCTGAACGATTATCATTTGTAAGAATAACCAGTAATAGCATGGAATATAATGCAGGATTTGCCCAGGTATGTGTGTCATGTAAGTATAGTTTTGGACATGCATGAAAGGCACCTTCCACATAAATACACAAGTACTGGGTATTATGCATACAATACTTTCAGAATTGAATAAATAAGTACATGAATTTGTAATGAGTTGTAAACAAAGCACATGAACAAAGCAGAACTTGGATCTGCGTTGTTTGTACCTTTATTTCGAATCATTTTCTCTTCTTGGCCTTGCACTTCCTAATAATGACAGGCAGAGCCAATTCATGAGTATTTTGCTTTAGGTCACATTTTTTTTTCTCTAGGCGAATTCTTTCTTACCACCTTTCAGATTTGTGGTTTTACATTTCCCAGGTCTCACTGGAGGCCTGGATGTTTTGTTTCCCGTGGTTAAGTGTTGACTCTTGACTTGCTTGACTGTTTTTGCTGTTGGTTCTTCATGTTTAAAGTGGCTGTGCATCTGGAGTTGAAGTCAATGTTGGGTGATGACAGATAGCTGGCCACAAGCTTTGCCTCACTGTTGTTGTGTCATAATACCTGCAGCCTTAAGTTCTTTGATATATGGATTATTCCACTGGTAGACGCTGTACGTCAAGGAAAGCCTCCTGGCTCATTTAATGAATATTCCATAATAAACATCCCGCTCATTTGTTATGGGACGTTAATATGAAATTAAAAAATCAGGCACAAATAGCAGACATGAAAAATCACTGGGTGGTGTTATATTGACATAGAAATAACTGTACAATAATGTTAACTTTTAACTCTTGTGCTCTCATTATATGAAGGGACGGTTCTCATGTGCGCGTTTGAGTAGGTCCTCCGCCAGACAGAAGCTACCCCCTTATGCAAATACTAGCGATGACACCCCCTTATGCAAATACTATCAATGGCACCCCTTTATACAAATACTAGCAGTTACCACCCCTTATGCAAATACTAGCAATGACACCGTCCCTTATGCAAATACTAGCAATGACACCCTCCCTTATGAAAACACTAGCAATGACACCCCCTTTATGCAAATACTAGCAGATACAACCCCTTATGCAAATACTATCAATGACACCTCCCATTATGCAAATACTATCAATGACACCTCCCCTTATGCAAATACTATCAATGACACCTCCCCTTATGCAAATACTATCATTGACACCTCCCCTTATGCAAATACTAGCAATGACACCCTCCCTTATGAAAATACTAGCAATGACAAGTGGGGACTCATGTCATTGTTGGTGGACATGCAAGCAGTGGGCCTTATTTACAATTGAACCGGCGGGTCAATGACTTAACGAAACTTGAGGGAGGACTGCTGTAAGGTAAATACAGGGGTCCCCCTCCAGACTCAATCAGCAGCTCTCCGGCCAGGTACTGTGTTGAGGGGGCCAACTGCAGCTCGGTGGGGCCTCGCCCTGCTGGGGCCTATGTTATGCCACTGCGGTGTTTGCAAATAAGGGATCTCTCCTTATAAATGTGGTAGCACTGTTAGGCAAATACTAAGCGGTGGCTCCGCCGCTAAGACCGAAGAGCGCCAGTGAAAAAAGGAAAAATAAAATTATAATAACGCAATGTTATTATCATTTTATTTTGCGTATTGAGGGAGGTTTACGGGGCGGGACTGGGCTGTCATCACAACCAGCAGAGGAGGAGTGGTTGGGTCACTTAAGTGCACATGACGGTTTGGCGAGCCGTCTTGGACTGGTCAAACAGTCATGCGCACTTTGCATGTTCTCCACCGGCTGCATTGTACCGCCTTGGTGGAGAGCATGCACAGGTTCACTATCCACATCTGAGCGCCGAACAACAGCACTCAGACCAATCACGATGCTGCTGTCATGGTGACAGCAGCGTCATGATTGGCTTAAGGGAGCCTGTGTGTGCGTCCAGCTTCTGGAAATAATAGAAAAGAACAGATGCGAGGAGAGGCGGCGGCTGGCAGCAAGGTAAGTTATTTTATTGATTAATCTGCCCCCCCCCCCCCCCACCACACGTACTTTTTGGCAGCAGACGCCAATGCAAATATATCTGTTTAAATTTAGTGAAGTATTTTCATTTTACTAATTTAAATGAGGATAATTTGAGCATGTGATGTAATTGTTTGGTCCCCTTTAGAGTCTTTAGAATGTGGTGAATGTTTGGGGCTACCCAGGCACTTTCTGAAAATGGGGGCGTGGACTTCTTTTTGGTAGGATATTCCAGAACGCCCCTTACTTTTCCTAATGGAGACATTTCTGTCTGGCACCAAATCGAAATATCCATTTGTGGTATCTACCTAGCCCTTTTTAACCCCTGCACGGTTGGAGAGGGTGTGACTTTTGTAATCTCTCTCCCTCCCAAGCATTGAAACTCAGCAGATCATATCAATTATGGAAAACAAGATATACCATCTGCCATGGCAGGCTGTATTTTTTCTGTAATTAAAAATCTCAAGGATTAAAAATGCTGTATCATGTACAATGATTTGAATCAGCGGTATTTAAATCTGTCAGCAGTTTTTGCTTATAACAAAAACAGACCTGTAATCCCTAACCGTCCTGGCATTTGGTCCCAGCAGATCAAATATAACATCCACTCTGGCACATTTTATTTTCCCATAATGAAGGCTTCACTCAAAAAAAGCGGTATCCCACGTAAACACTTTTGAATCAGCGGTATTTTAAATCTGTCAGCGGTATTACTGCCAACTAAAATCTATGGGTCATATTTACAAGCCCCTTGCACCACTTTTGCGTCACTTTTAACATGGGAAAAGTAACTTGCGTTGTAAAAGTTGCGTGGTAAAGGTAGTGTGTGGTAAAAGTTGCGTTGTAAACGCTGTTCCCCGGTAATAAGTACCCATTAACCTTACTCATAAGGTATTGATAGGGAAGGGGTGTAAATATGGAAATTAATACTGATTACTTGAGAGCGTTATTGCCACCATCGTAATAATGCACACATTTTGGAGGGTTACCATTGCACGTTCAGTGAAAATATATACATGTATGTTGAATAATTTAGATAAAGAGCAGGGGAAACACCTAACCTCCTGTTGATTTTCCACAAATATTTCAACAGTGCAGCCAGCTGACAGAAGTAATGTATTCCATGTGAACAACAATAGCAGCTGCTGGATATGATTTATCAATAATTAACTATGACTTGCAAATATAATTACCGTGCAAAAGGAAGACTTGTTACAGCCATTGGACAAATAACGTTATAAACATACAGCAGAGTAGGATAGACATGCAGCCATGTGTAATTTATTTATGGTCTGAAAATTATCTGGGTAACTGTCTTTTTTAAAGTCTAAGGATGCCTGGCGTCTGCAGATGTCACCAGAAAATAACACCGATATTCTGCAAAGCGGAAGTTTTGTGATGGACAGCTCAGTGTGACGTGAGCTCCCAGGGACGAAGACATTTATTTTATTATTTTTTATTTATTTAAGAAGTTTTATATAGCGCTGGCTTCACCCTTAGGTATCAGAGTGCTTTACATAGGGAAGACGATAGCACATGGGTTACAAAAACAAATGGTAACGAAAAGAAACATTGAGAAATGGTAGACTTAAGTAACTAAGGGCCAGATGTAGGAAGTCTATTACCGGCCGGTAACGGCTGAAATCGACCATTACCGACCAGTAATAGGCTTTTCCTATGTAGGTGGCAAATTTACCGATTCGGTAAATAAGAAATCGGTACTTACCGATTCAATATTTACTGAATCATCATTTACCGATTCGGTAAATGACATGTAGGAAGCACTTCAAAGAGTGCTTCTGTGCTTTAAGGATTCGTTATTTACCACCAACTATTAGTTGGTGGTAAATAACGAATACCTCTGTAAATGCAAATCTGTGCATTTACACCTGTGCCATGTGACAGACATACATGCCCTTAGGGCATGTATGTGTACCACATGTGCACACAAGCACAATTTAGGGGTGCAACAGGGTGTCAAAGTGACACCATGCCACCCTTGACACTTTCCCTATTTTACCAAATCTGTAATTACCGATTTGGTAATTGACATTCATTCCTATGGGCCTGTGGGCACGACCGATGGCGTGCCCACAAGAGAGGTGCAGGCCTTTTGGGGCCCGTTCCAGGCGGCGCCAAGTGGGCACCACAATTCAACTTTTTTGCGGGATTATGCTTGTGATCACTGATTGGCCGGTGGGTGCGTGGGGAAGCCAGGCGAGGATAAAAAGGGGAGTGTTTCCCCACCTGTATTACCTGTGTCCTCACCCGGTTGCCTCTCCACTTCACACCTTCGCTCCTGGACTTCGTCGCTGCTGGGAAGGATCGTGGCAGCTTTCCAAATGAAGCTTGCTTTCTTCTTTAGCTTCACCTGTGTCCTCGCTTGGCACTTATCTGTCTTTTATGGAACCAATCTCACAGCGAAGAGTATTAATTATATGGGATGGGTGACTTGTTCTTATCCTGAAGGATATAGTGAGCAGCAATGCCTATTTATTTAGGTGCTTTTAATATGGTAGTGGCCATCAATGGATGCATTTGTGGCATGAAGTATATATTGTTATAGTGGTCTCTCCACCGGGCCCAACACCATCATATGGAGTCCGTGTCGATCTACACGCCACTCTCAAAAAACGCAGATACATATAAGTGCCTATACCTATCAGCCTATTTCATCTTACCCCTTAATATAAAAGAAGAAAAGAAAAAATAGGGGTTCACCCACTTCATAAGCAGATTTAGATCTGAAAGGAAAAGGCGATCCTGTTGGAATATCCATTTATGAGAATCAGCATTCACGTATTCCTTTGTTGAACCTCGATTATTGACCAAACAATAGTGATTACTGTGAGTCCTGACGAAGGCCTTGCCGAAATGCGCATAGTCTGACAACATACCGCCAGTCTCTGCACATCATCACAATATTGTTCTCTTTTGACCATTGATTATGTAAATTTTTGGAACGAAGGAATATCACTAATGTATACATGTTAATATTGATGTTTTTTGCAAATAATGATATGAAGTATGAATATTGGAAATTATGTTTGATAATATTTTATAAATAGTCGACTATGTGTATCAAATATGTATATTTATTTGTAAAAAAGTACAATGGATGAATTCTGTTATCTAAAAAAAGAAAAAAAGAAATGAAATAAATACATACTGGTTGGATATCTGTTCTGATAATTATTGCCTGTACGATTGTCGGAATTCTAGAATTTCTTTGCCTGCTTTAACTGTAATTCACCGTGCCCAGGTGTGTTTTTACATGTTATTGAATATTCCCTGTTGGGGCTTGTTTATCCCAGACGCAGAGGCCCCAGTTCTTTCCAAGATACAAATACATGAGTTATACAGATCTTAGAATCACAGGCTAAGGATATTAGAGTTCAAAATATCCCACAAGTCCTTACACTAATGATACTGCAAATTTTATAGAGATCTCAAGATCAGACTGGTCACACCAATCTTATGGGAAGAGAGATAATGATCATTTTATTAAATAAAGATGATGAAATGTATTTGCACAAGTCGTAAAATAACAACCACAGCATTAAAAGCCACTTTGACCTCAAAGATCTAAAATCAGCAATGGGTGTCCCAAACACAGGATGAATTACCGGTCAAATAGCAGAAATAAATATATATCATATATTTTGTGATTTAACCCCAACATGAAGGTGCCAGTTTCTGAAATTACAGACTTGTAGCTAGAACCAGTCCAACACTTTGAAGTTGTCGCCGGGATCATGTAACTTGCACCAATGCTCCTGTAGGCCAAAACTAGCCTCCAAGTGTTAAAATAGGCCTTGTGGGGCCCCAGCCTCCCGGAGGCTTGTCTGCTTGCCCTGCTGGTCGACCCAGCCATGCGGGCCACTATTATGCAGTTTTAGCTGTGTCCGCATCACTGCCCACAATATGTCATGGAGAGACACGATTCTGCTTGAATAGTCTGCACATCACCAAGAGTACCCACATACAGGCCATTAATGAGCCACTGTTTCACAGGGATAGGAAGCATATTGTCAATAATGTCCACAACATGTCATAGATAAGCCACTATTATGAATGGATTACCAGCATATCTGCTAGAATGCTCACATATATACATCAGTGAGGATATACTACTAAGCAGGGAAAGTCAGCATGCCCCTAATCTAAATCTAACACAGATCCCTCTGACTTTGCGAATCATAGGCCTATCTCCTTTCTGACTCTTCTTAGCTAACTTTTGGAAGGCCTCATCAATAAACAACTCTCCAAACACTTGGAGGGCAATGGTATACTGGATACCTCACAATCAGGTTTTAGGGCCTCTCATAACCACGATACTGCCCTAATAGCAGTAATGGATTCCACTTGATTACTGTTGGACGAATACATTCCAACCATGCTAGCCTTACTTTATCTGTCAGCGGCCTTCAATATGGTCTCATATTCTATTCTGAACCAGAGACTGTCAGAGATTGGCATTTGGGGGGAAGGCCCTGGATTGGCTTAAAGTCTTCTTGGCTACTACCACTCCTGTCAGGGGTGGGTGATTACACTCCCTGTATAACCTGCACATACCCTTGGGTAGCTTGGCACTTAGCAGTCAGGCTTATCACAGAGGCAATGTGTAAAGCATTGGCCCAGCATTTGCTCACAATAAATATACTGAGCCTCACAAAAGAGACTTCACACGTGAGATGTGTAAATAACGTTTGAATTCAACACACACAAAAATCAAGACAACATGGAAGTCATGTATTTAGAGACATAAATCACACTAGGAAATATTACTAGCAGTACTAGGCTCAACAGTGTTGCAAGGTCATCAATTAAATGCACACTTGGGAAAAATCTTATTATAACCCCACCCCCGCAACCCTTATGCAGTGCAACACATTGTTAACCCCAGGCCACCCTTTCAATTTGTGTAATTCAAAACTACACAGTTATAGGTTTACCCCGGGTCACAATTATATCAGAAATGTGTACATACAAAGAATTATGACACTTTTTAGCAGCTCCGTGGGACGAGGCCTCATGGGAAAACCAATGTCAAATGTAGTGTTCTCCTGGCAAGAAATCACTGTGTAAGGCAACACCACCGGCCAGTGTCGTGAATCACAGGCTCCCTGCAGACTGTCACTCCCAAACACAAACTCACGCCACACAGATACGTGGTGCAAAGGATATCAGGCAGGTCCATACAGAACACGCTCGCACACATACGCACACAACACCATAATGCAGTGCAACTGATACCCAGCAGGTCAATTGATAGCACACTGTAGACCCTGTGGCCCAAGCCTCCCTTCACCCTCCAGCTCACCCCGACTATCCTACACCAACAGATTGAAGATAACCAGCCTGCCCCTAAATCCAGGGCCGCACACAGCTGAAGTCATACTTAGTCAGAGTCCCAGGAAAATAGGTCGGGGTAGGTAGCCAGGCCCTCAAATGGCAGAGGTCTGTCTTCCAATTGCATGCCCAATGTTTTATAGCTGTCGCCGGGGAGAGCCCAGATGTGCTCCCTCAGCCTTCAGTGTGGACTGGAATCAAGATAAAATGCACACTATGGGCCATATGTATCAAGGCCAAATGGGTTCGCAAATGCCGAAATTCGCATTTTCGCAAAATGGTATGTATGAAAGAATTTGGGTGCAAAATAAGGAATTGAAAAATTTGCGATTTCTTAAATGCAATGTATTAAGCAAAAGAAAAATCGAAAATGCCCTTAAGGAATCGCAAATTAGGGCATGTATGTGCACCACATGTGCACCCATACTTATTTGAGGGGTGCAACAGGGTGTCCTTTGCGCACCCCTGCGCCCTTGAAATTATTCTCAATTTGCGATCAGCACATTTCGAATCGCAAATTGAGAATACATTCCCATTCCTTCCTATGGGCCAGGAGGCCCATATAAATGAATGGGAAAGTATTCCTTAATTGCGAATTCGCAATTAAGGAATATCAAGAAATCGCTAAAAAATTGCGATTTTTTTGATACATACCAATTAGCGATTCTGAAATAGCGATTTCTTAAAAATCGCTATTACAGAATCGTTAATTGGTATCTTGACACATATGGCCCAAAGAGTTTAAGAACAGAGTAAAGCTGTCTTTCTAGAAGTGGTCTTTCTAAGCTAGCAATGACAAAACCACCTTTACCACAGGTAAGGTTTGTCATTGTGAATCGAATGATAGGAATCTTGATGAGGCTTCCCCACTGCAATTCACAATTGCAGCCTGAAGTAAGTTCAACCATTTCCCCATGTTAGTCTACGGGAACAGCAAACCTCATAGGTAGTGAAAACACACCTGGGTATACCTCACTCCCTGGGTAGGGAACATACATGTGTACCTGCTTGACTTTTCAACTATCACTGGCTTCACTCCTTAAGATGTGCCCCAGGGGTGTAGTGAAAGGTCCTCTCAGGGTGGCTAGTGATTTAGAAAGGCCAGCCTGAGCATAAGCGCAATTACGCACGCACAGACCAGCAATGCCAGGCTGGGCACATGTTTAAGCACATCATTGGTGCAAGTGCACAGACCGGCCTGCAATGGCAGGCTGGACACATGTTTAAACCATCATAAGCGCAAGTACGCACACACTGGCCTACAATGGCATGCTGGTGATTTGTTTTAGAAACACCAGGCAAGCACCACTACCTAACATTGTAGGAAAGGTGCATGCACCTTCACAATGCATTAACAGTGAGAAAGAGTCCCAGGCCACAACAAGAGAATCAAAAGGTGTCCCATGGAAAGAGCCGACCCACTAGGTAGGGAAATCCCACATGGGGTTCTTCACTACCCGGGTAGAAAACACACATGTGTACCTACCCGGCCGCTACCCACCCAGAGCTTCACCCCTTAGGACTTACCCTAAGGCTGCTCTGGAGATAGAAAGGCCCCCTCAGGGTTGGCTAATGAGAGAGAATTGCCAACCTGAGCATCATACATGTTTGACAGGATATTCTGGTGGGTGGCACTATCAGTGATTCGTCCTACTACTAGCCAGTGCAGTAGCCGCTCTGGGTATGTGGTGTACCTTTTTACAAGGCACTTACAGGTATGACACCTAAACCAATCAAGTAACCCCCCCTTCCTAGCATGTGTAGAAAGTGTGCGCGCCAGTAGTGTAACAAAACTTGCGGGCCCCCCACCATCCGGACCCAGTCAGGAGCTCTCAGGCCCACCTCTGCACAGTCCCGGAGAGGGCAGCTTAGAGCTTAGGGCCCCCACACCGCAGGAGTTCTTGTTACGCCACTGGCACGCGCACTTTCCCGCTGCAGTACAGTGGGAAAATATCCAGACTCCTAAGGTCATGAAAAGACAGTCGGCAAAAACCAGGAAGACAAAAAGCAAAATGTTTGAGGATAATCCCCCTAAGAAGGGCCACGTCCAACACTCCCTATGAACTCTAGGAGAACTTTGATCCAGTATCTGATCACCAGCCACCTAGATTATGGCAATGCTCTTCTTTCAGCAGCCAATGAGATGCTTCTCTCCAAACTTAAGGTGTTTCAAAACACAGCGGCCTGCCTAGTCTGTAGACTTCCTGCAAGTACCACTTCTACTCTTACTCTGAGAGCTCTACACTAGGTTCCAGGCCGGAAAGGTTCACTATTCAAATTTCTATGTCTCATTCATAAATCTCTTATGGGGAATGGCCCACCTACCTCCAAGCCAGGTTATCATGGTATCACCACACTAGAAACCTGAGATCCATGGACAAAGCCTTCTTAATACCTTACCTTATTCGAACCTCAAGTCACAGGATTTCTCCCTTTCCCATCTGCCCCTCACAACTGGAACAGTCTCCGACACCATATTCGCTTTTGTTCTGATTTTGCACGATTCAAAAAAATGCTGAAGACATGGCTCTTCTGTTAAGTTGTCTCTTTCTCTGCTTCTTTCTGTCTAGCGCTGGGATACTCCTTCGTCAATTAGTCATTTGGGGTTTTACAAATTAAGGTGACATAACATCTGGATCAGGTGAACAAGAATTATCTTTCTTAAGTGCTGACATACAAGCTATGTCTAACATATATTATAGATCCAATGATGAGATCAGACACCTTTGAAATCTAAACCAAGAAGGACTTTCACCTGCAGTGAGTGAGATAACCATAAGATGCTGTAGCAGAATAATACATAGACTTTATTTGAGAAGAAGAATGTCAAACTTCACTATCAGCTGAATGAGATTTAAGATTCCTGGTACATTTGTCCCCTACTAACTGTGCTTATCAACCAATAACAATATTTTAATTTTTGCAAAGCAGGTAGAAAACAGAAAAATCCAACCTACTTATAAGAAAGTTAACTTAAGAAAGAAAATTTAGGAAGGCACATCGACCACTGAGATAGTCTAGTTGAAATCAATCCCAAAATGCAACAGACATTTGTACTTGTACCAGTAGTTAATTGATTGTACAGATCATTGAGCAAGAAAAAGAGCATGTATCACTGGAGCATCTAGATAACCTTTGGTGTCTCTGATTATATGTAGTTCGAGGGTCAGTATCTGTAGGTCTTTTCCAATCCCTACAGCTTTGGGTGGACAGAGAAAGCTTTAAAGTGACCCAAGCACCTCTACCTTTAAGACCTCATGATAATGGGGAGCCAACCTAGATTATGGGAAGCCAGGGACCCAGTAGGCTTTGCATCTGTGCTCCCTTCTTGTAGCTCCTTTGCGGTGTCTTCTCTACCACTAAGTTGCCTCCTGTAGGTCTAACTTTGTTATTAGTGGATCTTCTCTCGGAAGGAAACTATTTCCTTCCCCGGGCTTATACGATCATTTTGGATAGTGGCACCCTGGAGGGTTTTACTGTATTTGAAATAGTGTGGTTGGTGGGTTCTCCAGTCAGTTATCACCCCTCTTCGCTATTGTTATTTTTATACCTGTCTGGATGTCTCTCTGTTAGCAGTGTGCTTCTATGCACAGTATGTGTGTATTACCTATCCCAGTGTCAGTGTTTGTGCAATTGTCAGTGACCTGTGGTCCATATTCCATCTGATTTGACCCTTTGTTTCTCAGTAGTGCATATGTGAGCTTAACTATGTTCTCAGTTTGTGTGTTTTCTGTTCTATTGCCAAAATCAGCTGTCAGTGTATTACTTGTGACATTTGTGTACCCGTGTGAGTATTTTTTTTGCCTCAGTGGTGGAGTGATGGAATATTCACAGACCTGAAATTCATGGCTTCCCTGGCTGTTTTTGGGATTAAGGCCGATTATGCCACCACCTTTGACATTCATACGTTGCACTCTTTGCTAGTTTTGACTAGTGGTTTACAGAATGCTAGTTATCGCTATCTGTGTAGAATCTCAACCAGTTTGGTGGAGCTACAACCTAGCCTACTCATCTATACTGCTCTTAAGAACATATTTGCCACAACTGATTGGCTACTAATTTTGAATATAAGATGCCAACACCTGGACCAAAAATTGAGACATCCTCATTTCACCTAAATTCAGCTAAGCCTTAACTCCTTGCTAATTTTATTGTTATTTATGAATGCACCGAGGAGTAGTGCTTTGATTACTTACCGGTCATTGCATTGCTCTGAGTTTATGGCTAACCTTGATTAATTACAGCATGAGGCGGAAGTCCTCAAGCTGTGATTTACCAAGGCAAGAGGGATGGGGGTGGGGGGGGGTGATGCCTAATTAATGGATCCATGTGGAAACCCCACTAAGGGCCTTCCTTTTTTCAAGGAATTAGATTAATTTACTTTACCAAAATCTTTTGCTGCCTTCAACACAGACCACCTAGAACTCAGTTCATCGATCTGGCTCCCATCCTTAGGCTGCCAATCATCTTTAAAAGACCCTCTTTCCTAAAATATCAAAATAACATCCTCATGCCTAATGTCAATGCCTCTGGCTTACAGTAACAGAGTGGGAAATACATATTTTACATACCTTTCTTTCATAAATATTCAGCACGGATGAACAGGATGAAGGACATCATACTGGGGTATCATTTCTGAACCTACCTTCATGGTACATACACCATGGTACTTATTCATACTCACTTTTTTATACCTCTATGTACCATAATGCCTCTTGTTCCTATCCATACCTTCACCTTGTCTGTCCAGTGATATGAACCTTCCCTGCCCTCTCCCCCACCCTATTCTGAATCCGGATCCTTAATTTTGGCCTCTTTTTTTCTGAGAGTTTTAACCACAATTCATCCCAAAGAAAAGTTTACCATCAGCTAAAAATATGCAAGAAGATGATTAAGAACATCTTTGGCATATTGGAAGTTATATTCCACTGCGGGCACCACGCAAGTTGGGCACCTGTAAAGATTGCACAACAACACTCAGTGTTAGGTGGTACTGTGAGGATGCTCCCGCAGCCAAATGATGAGCACCGCTCTTGGGAACACAGATGAAAAAGGTGTAAACAATGACAGTAAGCTGAACATCAGACAGGATGCATGTCAGATGGGAAACAACCTTCATAACGTGGTCATACCGCAATACCTTCACAACGTGATTGTTACAACGACCGCGTTGTTAGTAGGCAATGCATTCACATCGCAAGTCTTTACAACAAATTCCACTAGGGGGCGCTGCGTTATTGGAAATGAATTCCCTACTGTTGCGCAAACTGGAGTAGGAATAGTAAATAATACTATTTCTAAGTCCAGCACGCACCCTAGTGGAAGTCATTGTAAAGACTTGCGATGTAAATACATTGCGTACTAACAACGCGGTGTTGTAACAACCGCATTGTAATAGCACACAATCAATCAATCAATCAATCAAACCACTTGTATAGCGCACTACTCACCCGGGAGGGTCTCAAGGCGCTTTGGGGAAAGGGTCCGCTACTGCTCGAACAGCCAGGTCTTGAGTTGTTTCCTGAAGGCGAGGTGGTCCTGGGTCAGCCGAAGGTGGATGGGTAGGGAGTTCCATGTCTAGGCCGCCAGGTAGGAGAAGGATCTTCCTCCGGCGGTGGCTCTCCGGATGCGTGGTACGGCGGCGAGGGCGAGGCTGGTAGACCGTAGCTGGCGGGTGGGCGTGTAGAAGGTTAGGCGGTGGTTGAGGTACTTGGGGCCCAGGTCGTGGAGAGACTTGTGTGCGTGGGTGAGGAGCCGGAACGTGATCCTCTTGTTGACGGGGAGCCAGTGCAGGTCTCTCAGGTGGCCGGAGATGTGGCTGCGTCGGGGGATGTCCAGGATGAGTCGGGCGAAGGCGTTCTGGATGCGTTGGAGTCTTTTCTGTAGCTTGGCTGTGGTTTCAGCATAGAGGGTGTTACCGTAGTCCAGTCGGCTGGTGATGAGTGCTTGGGTGACCGTCTTCCTGGTTTCGGTCGGGATCCATCAGAAGATCTTGCGAAGCATGCGCAAGGTGTGAAAGCACGATGAGGAGACTGCGTTGACTTTTCTGGTCATCGAAAGTGAGGAGTCCAGGATGAAGCCCAGGTTGCATGCGTGATCTGTTGGCTTGGGTGCGGTGCCCAGGGCGGGGGGCCACCAGGAGTCGTCCCAGGCTGAGGGCGATGGTCCAAGGATGAGGACTTCCGTCTTGTCTGAGTTCAGTTTAAGGCGGCTGTTCTTCATCCAGTCTGCGATGTCTTTCATCCCTTCGTGCAGGTTGGCTCTGGCAGTGTCGGGGTCTCTGGTGAGGGAGAGGATCAGCTGGGTGTCGCCGGCGTAGGAGATGATGTTGAGGTTGTGTTGGCATGCGATGGCTGCAAGAGGTCTCATGTAGACGTTGAAGAGGGTGGGGCTGAGTGATGATCCTTGCGGGACGCCGCAGATGACTTCGGTAGCCTCGGAGCGAAACGGGGGGAGGCGGACTCTCTGTGTTCTTCCCACGAGGAACGAGGTGATCCACTGCAGCGCCTTCTCTTGGATGCCGATGTTGCTGAGGCGCTGAACTAGTGTGCGGTGGCAGACAGTGTCGAACGCTGCAGAGAGGTCCAGGAGAATGAGTGCCGCTGTTTCCCCATTGTCGAGCAGGGCTCGGATGTCGTCGGTGGCTGCGATGAGGGCGGTCTCGGTGCTGTGGTTGGCTCTGAAACCGGACTGCGAGGGGTCGAGGGATCCGTTCGTCTCGAGGAAGGCGGCAAGCTGTCTGTTGACGATCTTCTCGATGACTTTAGCCGGAAAAGGGAGGAGCGAGATGGGGAGGAAGTTCTTGAGGTCGGTGGGGTCCGCTGTAGGTTTCTTCAGTAGGGCGCTGAGCTCGGCATGCTTCCCGCTCTCTGGGAAGGTGGTCGTGTTGAAGGAGGTGTTGATGATGTTCCGGAGTTGGGGTGCGATGGTGGAGTCGGCCTTGTTGAAGACGTGGTGGGGGCAGGGGTCGGTCGGAGATCCGGAGTGGATGGTGTTCATCGTGCGGGCTGTGTCTTCGGTGGTCACCGTGGTCCAGGTGTGGAGGGTGGCGGTGGGGGGCGTTGGTTCGACGGTCGGGCGCGTGGATGGTGCGCCAAAGCTGTTGTGGATATCGGCGATCTTGCGGTGGAAGAACGAGGTGAGGGAGTCGCACAGATCTTGTGACGGAGTGATGTCATTGCGGCCGGTGCTGGGGTTGGAGAACTCCTTGACGATGGTGAAGAGTTCCTTGCTGTCGTGGGCGTTGTTGTCCAGTCGTTCCTTCAGTGATTTCTTCTTGGTGGTGTGGGTGAGCTGGTGGTGCTTGCGGGTGGTGAGCTGCTCGGCGGTGATCTTGCTCCAGCTTCTGTGGGGAACCTGTAGCGGGTGGTGGTGGGTCGTGGTTCTTCTGAAGCTGAAATGGACGCAGCTGTTGTCGGTCCAGTGGAGTCCGGTAGAGTGGCTGAAGGTGATGTGCTTGAGGGTTGAGAAGATGGGATCAAGCGTGTGGCCGGCGTAGTTGGTGGGGGTGTTGACCAGTTGCTTGAGTCCGAGGTTTGGAAGGTTGTCCAGCAGGGCGGCGGTGTTGCGGTCCTTGTTGTTCTCCAGGTGGAAGTTGAGGTCCCCTAGGAGGATGTAGTCGGCAGAGGGGAGGGCGTGCGGGCAGATGAAGTCCGTGATGGCTTCGCTGAATTGTGTGCGTGGTCCCGGGGGTCTGTAGACGAGGGTGCCTCTGAGGGTCGTCTTTGGGTCGGTGTGTATCTGAAAGTGGAGGTGCTCGGCGGTCATGATGCGGATGGTGTTCCTGTGGACGATGGCGATGCCTCCTCCGGTCTGGTTGACGCGGTCCCTCCTGATGATCTTGTACCCGTCTGGGGTGGCGATGTCGGGGGCTGAGGAGGCGGTCATCCAGGTTTCCGTCAGGAAGGCGACGTCTGGTGCTGTTGCGTCGAGGAGGTTCCAGAGTTCCACGGCGTGTCTGTGGACGGAGCGGGTGTTGAGCAGGATGCACTTGAGGTGGTTGCTGCTGGTGCATGGCTTGGCGGGTGTGGTGCAGGTTCGGAGGAAGGTGAACTTGCAGGTCTTGCAGGCGAAGGGTCCGTGGGTGTGACTCGCTGTGGCTCTGCAGCAGGCGGGGTTCCGGCCGGCATTGAGTGTGTTGAGGGCGGCGGTGGCGTCGGTCTGTCGGATCGTCTTGCATCGCAAAGGGCCAGGGGTCCTGGCGCTGGGCGCGGCCCAGGCGCGGACGGGCGCAGACGGGCTTGCCTTTGGCGCGCCTTCGGCGCACAATCGGCGCGCGCGCTGCACGTCAACGCTGCGCGTGGGTGGGGACGTCATAAGAAGGAATCCGGGTGGCGGGAGCGGCGAATGGGCTGGCGGGAGCGGGCCGCAGGGAGGCAGCGGCGGGAAAAGAACCAGGCAAGCGGGCGGCTCAGCGGCGGCTGGGTCGCTCGAGGTAGGCAGAGCAGGAGGCAGGCAGCGGCAGCAGCGGTGACGCGTGGGGGTGACCTCGCCTGGAGCAGGCTCAGCGGTCACTCCCTCGTGGTCAGCGCTGCTTCCTTAAGAAGGAATCCGGGTGGCGGGAGCGGCGAATGGGCTGGCGGGGGGCGGGGCCGCAGGGAGGCAGCGGCGGGAAAAGAACCAGGCAAGTGGGTGGCTCAGCGGTGGCTGGGTCACTCGAGGTAGGCAGAGCAGGAGGCAGGCAGCGACAGCAGCAGTGACGCGTGGGGGGTGACCTCGCCTGGAGCAGGCTCAGCAGTCACAATGTAATGCATCACGTAGTAAAGTGCTATATTCATGTCAGATGTTGCTTCATGCATCCAGGAGGGCATACATTGAGGCATTTCACTTCATGGAACGTTTTGTCGTCTTTGATGACTTTTCACAATGTACAGTGTGGTCCCCATTCTCCTGTGGCTCAGTGTTGGCCACTAAGTCAATGCTATGTGCTGTCATCTGGGTTGATCTGAAGGACAGAAGGTCAAATACTGGCAAGGCAAGTTCATTCGTCCATGCTATCCTTCCGAGGTCAGTAAATTGACCACCATCACATCTGGGGCCATATTACATGAGGGCTACGGAGACGAAACATAATTTTGCACCCCGGAGCAGGATGAAACACCTCAAGGAGCCGCAGTCGCTTGTGCAGCTCTTCTTTAATACAGATTGCACAGCCACAGATTTTCCACCTGCTCAATCTCAGTGAGGTGTTTCCTGATTTTCATAGGAGCATGGCGCCATCCAAAGGAAGGAACATCTTGTCTTTGTATCGGCTCTATAATACTGCTGCAGGCATGGGGCAAGGCTGCCGGAGGAAGCACTGGTATTGAGCTAAATATCCCCTTTTGCGTCACTTTTAACATGGGAAAAGTGCCACAAAAGTGGCGGTATGGGCTTGTATATCTGCTCCAAAATATTGAGCATCAGTGCACCCTCAAACTGTCAGAATCGTGTCTGCGGAGGGGGGGGGCACAGTGTCGAGAACTCGAGATCATTACTCTGTGCACTCAACTAAGGAGATTCTCAAACACAATCTCACAGTCATGGGTACATCAAAATGCAAATACCAAGCCTAGCTCTGCTTTGTCAAAATATGGTCAACAGGGGTCTGTGATTTAAATTGCCTGAAATGTGTTTCAGAAGAGTTAGATTATACTCAATATTAATTATGCAATGGTGCAGAAATGTTGAATTTTTGTAGATTGCATGCACACATCTTTCGTGTGAATTGTACTTAACGTTTGGGGGGAAAAAGAACCAGGATGATAAAAGGAGATATTTCTGCAATTAAAACTGCTCCTTATCAGGATGGGTAAACGACAATCAATCATCCTTGTAATGCCCATGGACAATTAGCAACTGGCCTATCTAATTACTTCCATGAAACATAAGTTGTGTGAGTATCTTAGATGTCTGAAATATGGCCTGGGAGGTATCCAGTGACAATGTTTGGCCACTGGCTGGCTGCTGTGCTTCTCTGTATCGGGCAATGAAAGCCACACAGGCTTAATTCAATTAGGAAATATACAATATGAGTTGTTTTCTGCAGCTGGCTTGCAAACTGTTAACAAAAAGTCTGTTATTAGTTTGGAAGTCAGTGACTTTAGCAGTCCATACACGTCTCAATTTGAATCGTATAAAAAAAGACAACGTCTTGGTTCATTTAAACATATTTTGATGAATTTGTGATATAAATACTCTGTAGTCCACATAATCTTGAGAGCAATTTTCTTTTTATAATCACAGGCAATCAAACGTATAGGCTTTCCAGTGTGTAATTAACGTGTGCTGAACACATTGATGTATGTTTTCCAGAGATGAAAAAAGGCATCAACCAATTTGTCTGAAAAATCAGTATTTCGAAGGCTCTTATCTATTAGTCATTCTTAAATCCTCTGTCGGGGGAGGCACATCAGGAGCATTTTCTAACACTCTGGACAACTCTGCTATCCTTTCTAAAGTCATGGTGAGGAACTATCAACTAGCTTGTTAGGAGCCTTCGAATTGTGCTAAAATGCACATGTTCAGTGGTCCCATCACTATGTAAATTAAATGTGGAATTGAATTTCTGAGATTTTTGAATATCACCTTCGGATATACCTCAATTCCATACACGGCTGGACTGAGAACAAAAACCAGCCCTGGCAATTCAGTCGGACCGGCATGGGGGGGGGGGAAGGTGAGGAGGATGCTGGTGGGAAACACTGCTGCTGCTTTGTTTACAGGGGGCCAATATTGCATCCCCGCAGCAAAACTGGCCACCAGCCTTACGGCCTACTGGGAAAATGCCCAGTGACCACTACGGCCAGTCCGGCCCTGATTCCATATCATGCGTAGGCTTCACACAAATAAAAGAACAGGGATCTAAGGACTGATTTAGACTTTGGCGGACAGCTTACTCTGTCATAAACATGATTACATCCTTATCACAAGTGCATTACATCCCGTGGTGCTTGTAATACAGCGGACGGCCGCCAAACTCTGCCAACCTGTAAATCAGTCCCAAAGTATGTTTCATTATTCTGCTCCTGAGTAGTGAACAAATCAACATTCAAACAAATAACGGAAGGCAGTAAGGATTAAAGGTTGCACTACCCTCAATATACACAAGAGTCAAAGCAAAATCTTGTTTGCCATAGTTGCCCACCTCCTAGGTCCACTGCCAGAGAACCTTAATTATACAAGAAAAGAAAGAACAGAGAGGCAACAAGTAAAATACGATTCATCAAAAGAGTTTTTTTCAAGAAAAATGTTCATAAGCGTTCACAAAAAGAGTAGTAGTCCTTTATAGATGTTCTTCAGATAATTTTATTGCAGTCTTCATAAAGTATCTTGAAAGCAAAACAGCCAACGCGTTTCGCCCAGATCGGGCTTCCTCAGGGCAAGTTGTTTGTAAACGCCAACAGCACAAGGGTGAGGCACTCTATGGACGGCGCAAGTGGGTCTTTAATTCAGAATTTCAAGCTGTCTGTAAGTTATAATATCCACAAGCTTCCTATTCTCACTACGAACAGCAGTATACGCTGACCAAAAATATAGACCTTTAGCGGAAATGGAGGTTCCGAGAAAAAAGCCTTCAGTAGGTACAGTTCTGATTTTGTAAGTGATTTCAGTGAACTACTGCCGGTGAACACTATGATAGGTGTCCCTGGATATTATAAATTGTGATGAATAAGCCGCTCCTACATGCAGCACCCAGTCCCATTTTCTCGTCTGCGTCCGTGTAGAAAAAAAACACTTATGAACAATTTCTTGAAAAAAACTCTTTTGATGTATCGTATTTTACTTGTTGCCTCTCTGTTCTTTCTTTTCAACAAATCAACATTCGATTACTTTTGTCAAAGGGAGGGTGCACTCTAAGGGGGTTATTTACTCAGGATCTGCTAGGAGCTCCTGTGCCTCAAAGTGATGAAAAGCATTGCGGCAATTTACTTACCATAACGAAAGTCTGCCCGTGTAGTATAAAGTTGCAAAGCATCCTGCGCGAACCCACACATTCATTGGCGCATAGCTTCCTAGGTGTACAGCAGGCTGGTCCAGTATGGCAGTTGCATTTGGTTGTGCATGTTGCCTCCTCCCCATGTCTACCCCCTTCCCATCCCACCTGGTGGTTTAGAAACCTGGCCTGAGGGATTGGCACAACATGCAAGTTTGTGTAGCAAATAGTAAAAGGTAAGAGCAAGTTGAGGTTACTGAGGCTGGAACCATGACTAACCTGTTATAACACAAGGAGAATGCTGCAAAGCCATTAGAGCTTTGTGACATCTTGATTCTCAGCACTGACCGACAGCCCCAAAAGAAGTTAGGAAGAATTATGGGCTTATGGTTTACCTATACAACCGAGAATTAGTTGGTGGGCAAATGCAAATTTTAGTCCGACTCCCAAGGTATCTATGGTTAGTTTTATCAGCTTTGGCAGCATCTTTTGTATCTATTTGCAGCCAAGTAGCTGCAGTAGGCAGCTGCAGTTAGCCACAAGAGAGCCACTCCCCAGACTGCCCAAGTTCTCAAACAGCCATATTATCCCATCATCCCCGCCAGAGTCAACTTTTATCCATAATTAAAGTTTTAAAAATCTACCTTGGGTATAACCGATAAATATGAAAAATGTAATCCCTTAAACTAGCTGACCTGATCAGCAAGAACTATGTTCCCTTGGCAGACAGGGGCTACTGGACCATAAACATGGTGATTATGGTAATTTGCCCCTGGTTTTCTGGTATACATCCTACTATGGCTCTGCAAACTGGGCCAAGTACACCTATTCTGCATTTGAATGCCAGGATTGAAAGGGTGAACAGTCAAAGTATTTTCAGGAAGCTTGTGTGGGTGGCAGGACCTCAGACATCAAAAGTCAAACAACTGGCACATTAATATACTTTCCAGCCCAATGCTTACCTTTTGTTAAAAGAAGTACTTTAACCTCTCACAAAACCAAAATACCACACTCTCCAAGGATGGTTCGGTTTCAGGGCTTTGACTTCGCATACGAGTCCTAATGAAGCTCAAAGTATTCTACAGTACACTTTCCCTCCTCTTAGAAGTCCCCAATGTCTATAGTAACTTAGACAAAGATACAGGTATAGCCATTGATTCGGCTCAGGTGAAGATCACTAGTGATTACTGTTGGACCTGGCCCACTCTACAGAGTCATCCCCCTCGGCCAGTTTTTGTTCACTTTTATGACTTTTTCTTTTAGCTTTTTTCTTTTCTAAACTGTGGTAAAGTGTGTTTGGTCTTCTCTGACAACAGGGTAAATTTGACCTACACCCGCTTGGTTCCTTCAATTTTCTTTTAGGTTCCTAGTATATACTACTACATGTAATCAGAGCAGGAAAATGTAATGATACTAGTGGGCTGCAGCACTTATTTTGCTACCCACCTAAGTAGCACTGTCAAACATGCTACTGCAGCCTGTAGTGCAGTTTTAAACCTTTTGACCTGGCAGGATAAACCATTTTCCAAGCCTAAACCTTCCTTTTTAATACTCATGAGGCATCCCTATGGAAGACCCTAAAGGCTCATAGGGCGGTGTGCATGGTATTTAAAACGTAGGACGTTTGTACTTATGTTTTACATGTCCTGATAGTGAAAATCTCTAAAAGTCATTTTTCAATGTTATGAGGCCTATCTCTTCTATAGGGGAGATAGGCCTTATAACATTAGGTTTACCTTAATAAACTTTAAGTGCTAGCTTCAGTTTGGGAACTGATAGAAATATCCTTCTTTTATTTAAATAAATTGTAATTTTAAATTCTCTACGATGGTGAATTCAGATTGTGTTACCACTGTGAAAATGCCACTTTTAGAAAGTAAGAAATACATGGTGGTGAGATGCACACCTTCTTTCTCCATTGTTCTTCCTAGTTTAAATGATTCCACATTGCTAGCATGTAAACTTGTTTTGCGCTTCGCCTCTAGCGCTGCAGTCAAAACAATCCAGGGGGAACTCATTTTTTAAGATCCACCAAGTCGCACAGCCAATCACTCAGTATGAATCAAATGAATTAAATTCAACCATGTTCATCTTCTTTTTACCCATTTTTTATCCGTTTAATTCTTCCTCCTTTTTTAACTATTGCTTCAATTAGTTTTATCCACACGATTTCTGCCACGAGACTAATCAAACAGATGTCAGGGCACAGGTAGATTCCGCATATATCATGATTTAAAATTTTTAAAGAATAACCCAATGGCAGGTTTCACCTTTGTGTAAATCTGCCATAGTCTCATGGTTCATGGGAGGTAAGACTGTGTAACCTATTCAAAGGAGTTGTGGATTGGCGGCACTGGTTGGTGCAGAAGCAAAAAACAGGGCACAAAAGACAAGGGGTACAGAAGCAAAAGCGGGGCACAGATACAAAGGGGCAGAGTGCGAGTTTACCAGCAGCAGCGGGCAGGAAACACAGGCGGAGCTGTATAGTGGGGGAGCGACCTACCTGGCAAGGCCACAGAGTTCCTGCTAGCAAAAATTAGCATAATAGAAGCAGGTTTCACCTTTGTGCAAATCTGACATAGTCTCATGGTTCATGCGAGTTAAGCCTGGTTGGTGCAATGAGTGACTTCTGACCCGTGGTGCCAGTGCCGAGGAAGGGGAACCACGGACAGCGTTCTCCATCTTCCCTTGGCCACTAGTGTTAAACAGCACCATAGGTCTGCTCAGCGGGTACTTGTCTTCCGCAGTTGCAGATTCTGAACATTGTGCTGGTAGATGCTCATCTATAGCACTTACGGCTGCTGGGTCGGTGCACACTGGGGCTTGTCTTCAGCAGCTGCTGCCTTCGGGATGAGTGTTGTGAGTAGACTACACTCTCCTCTCAGAAAGACAAAAGTTCTGGTGAAGACTTATAAATCACAAAACACAGCAGGCTGCCACTCCCATTTAATGCGATCAATCTACCACATTGACAGTAGTACAATTTGGGGTATGGCTCTGAGATTATGGAGCTTGCATTACCTTAGACAGGCATAGGACTCTTGCCGCATACTAGATTAGGTTGGCAGCAGAGCCATAAAAAAAAGTTCACATGCAGGTGGGCACTCACGCAGGGGTATACGCCTGTACACCACGCAGGGGACACTCTTGTCCCAATAGTTCTCTAAGCAAGTGTCTCCCAAGGAGAAATCTCCTCCTTAAATTGATGCCTTGATTTGGCCATTGGAGATACCATCAGCTTTTTTACAGCTCTGATTACCACCGCAGCTCAAGCTGTGGTAATTGTTGGCTAATACACCAAGATTTGTCAAAGTAAACTTGCCTCACATTCAAGCTGAGTCTATGAAGAGGGTTGTGGGAATATTAATGCTCTTTGAATCACAGAAATAACCAATGAGTGGCTTCCCCCACACTTCAACAATGAAGCTTTTCTCACAGATAAAAGGTAAGTCTCAAATGTATACTCATCAACACACCTAGTGTAAGAAATCGAATTATTTGTTGAAGGGTTTGGCAACCCAATTCATATAATAATCAGAATACTTCTCAGGGTGAAGTAAAGTCAGCAAATAAACCTGTGCTTAACCCTCTCGTAGCTTCGCACAAAAGTAGTCACACTTAACTTAGAGGCAAAGTGTAAAGTATTTTTGAAGCACTTAAACAGTAATAAAGTAAAAGAAACACAAGAAAGATCCTAAACCAATTTTTAAAAAAAGATATTTTGATAAATAAAATGACACCAGAATGACAAAAATCCAATCAGTAGATCTGGAATAAAGATTTTTCAAAGTTTAAGGCAAGAAGTGTCTCAAACTAATGAAGCGTCAACTGCGGGTATTTCGTCATGCCAGTACAGGATGAAGTCATAAGTTCATGCCAACCGCGATGGAGCACATGTCGGGTATAGAATCATGTGTGGCCTGCTTAGATTTGTACTTTTTGTCCTTGGTGCAGGGACAGCGCGATGCTGTGATACGTAGCTGGGCATCACACTGCTTTGGATCTTTTGAGCCGTCGATTGGGAGCTGCGCAGTGCTGCAATGCACGGTTCTGTGATGTGAGGCCCATCTTGTGTTGGATTCTGTGAAGCCGCCTGCACGGCGCTGCTATGCGAGGCCATGTGTCGTTCTGCGCCATTCTGCGCAGGGTCAATTAAAGTCACCGATCAGGAGCTACGAAGTGCTGCGATGTGAGGACCTATGCCAGTCTGCACTGCGCTGTGTTGGAGCTGGTAAAACTTTCAGTTGAGCAGGGAGGAGAACACTGTGATATCAGCCAAGGGTCCAGGGCCTTGAGGACACTGATTTAGGGGTCAGGACTCACTCCAACAGAGGCCGGAAGAAGGGACTGGGTCTGGTCATCTGAAAAGCAGGAGAGGGATTTGGAAGCATATTGTGTTGCTATAGCTCACACAAGAGGTCAGCCAACTGACCTTTAGAGTCCCTTGTGTGGACCTGGGTTCCAGGCGAGTATGTCCAGTCCTACTTCTTCAGACAGCAAGGCAGACCTTCTTCTGAATCTTCTCAGGTGCAGGAGTGTTCTGATTTACGGTTCTTAGGGTGCCACTTTTATTCCCAATCCCAGACTGTGGGTGGGGATCACCCCTTTGTCTAACCCTAACACCTGTTCTGGTCATTTCTTCCCTTTTCCCCGGGTTTGGCTCTAGTCTCTCTTGTGAAACATGAGGCATGAAGGCCTAGGTGTGAGCTGCATTTGCTAGTGGCAGGGTAGGCATCTTCTGAAGTGAGAAAGGGGCTGGAAACAGCCCTTAGGTTACCCTTTGAAGCTCAGGAGGAGGCTGAGCACAGCCTCCAATTCCATCCTGTGCAGGAGAAGATACCCTTCCTCACTCCCACAACCTTTGTCAACTGTTTAGGGGGAATAAACGTCAAACTACAGGAGATCCCCTAGTTGACATGTGACCCTAAACACTGTCGGGAAGGCACATTTGGTTCAGGCAGGAAAATCTTTACTTTCTAAAAGTGGCATTTCTAAAATAGCAAACTAACATTCAATGTCACTATTAAAGACTATATTACATCACAATCCCAATGAGTGGAAGAAGTATTTATCTAGCTGTTTCCAAACTGAAGTTATTACTTATTAGTGTTATTCTATGGGAGGCTAGCCTTGCCACTGTGGAAAATGACTTGGGGGGTGTGTGGGGTGTTTGCTGCCAAGATATGTGAAATTTAGTTACACATGTCCTACTTTTTCAATACCATGCATGCTGCCCTAAGAGTCATTAGGGCCTTTCTTAGTGGAACTTCTAAGTGTTAAAAATTTTAATTGAGGCCTGGCAAAGTGTTTATTCTGCCAGGTCGAAATGGCAGTTCTGACACTGTACGCACAGTCTGCAGTGGCAAGCCTGAGACATGTTTTACAGTGTTACTTAGGGGTGGCACCATGAGTGCTGCTGCCCACTAGTAGCAGTTAATTCACAGGCCCTGGGTACATGCAGTACCATCTTCTAAAGATTTACAAATACATTAAAATATCAATCCGTTCTATACCAATTTTACCATGTTTAGAATGGAGAGCACAAGCACTTTACCACTGGCTGGCAGAAGTAAAGTGTGCAAAGTGCTGACGCCAACAAAAATAGGTTCAGCAAAAATAGGGTAGTGAAGGCAAATATCTGGGGGAATGCCACACAAATTAGGGTCTTTTCAAACACCCAGTTTCTAGTATCGGGCACATAATTAAATTCTCACAAAGAATAAAAGCAGATGCCTCACTGAGCTCATGAAATTGAGTCATGAGGAACAAAAATAGAAAAAGTTTTTGCTGAGCGAGCTAAAATTTTTGTATCTCGAGTGCCAGAGCACGACACGTCTAAGGCTCCAGGATAGTTAGTCTAAGTTGGCATGAGAAAGAAAACATGACTGACGCAGGGGACGGTTGGATTAAAACGAAGCAACGCATCTAAATTTGGCACACCCTCCCTTCACTTTTTTTTTTTTCCACTTGTAATGCTATTTTAGTATTTCTTTTTAAGACTATTGTTGAAGTAAATTAACATTTAATTGATTTTTTATAGTTCTCACAATCTAATAGTAGTTTTCGTTGTATTGATTTTTGCGCAGCCGTAGTCTCTTCGCAAAGGCATTTATTTCTCTGTTTCGGTGTCTTTGTAAGGTCTTAATCCGGAATTATTGACTGATCCCCGATCAGAGAAGCTTGATAATAAGTACTTCTTTACAAAGAATTGGCACAGGGAAGAGCCGCAAGGCATTTTGCGACGCCGACCCATGCTTATTCTCCAGGGCATGAATGCACCTTATTTACAAGCTACAATGTATTCCTTTCCTTTCTCCCTGCACCTGCGAACGATTTTCAGCCGAGCGCCAACTCAGGCACCATTTCACCATGGTGCAAGGGTGTCTGTTTTGTTGGCAGAATTGTGTTTGTGCAGGACGGGACACCTTCCTGCAAAAAAACAGTCACAAGATGGGTTTTCCTAGTTCCACGTATGCTGCAGAATGCAGCACACGTGGAAAGAGGGAAAAAAACAGGGGGAATGTAAACAATGCTCCTTGTTACGCCTGCTCTAGGGAAGCACAAGGTTTTAGCCCAACCCCAGGTGTCGCGTGGGAACACTCACAGCAAAACCCATGGAACCCCTCTTTTGGCAGAGTAAAGCAAGGCAGCGACTTATGCTGCTTTGCCTTACTACTTATCTACAAGGCCATGAAAAGCAAAGCAGGGTGCCCTTGCGTGGCCTTCTCGATATAGCTACGCCCTGCGCGCCACCGGAACGTCACATAAAGGGACGTTCCGGTGGCGCACAGGCCTTGTAAATAAGCCGCTGGGACATTTTGCTAGCCCTCTGGGCTTGCATGTCCTGCTGCTCATCCCTCCAGTCGCCACTTTTCCAGCACGCAGCTGAGCTGTCATGTTTTGCGTGGCCCGCCTCTTTAATTGTATGAAGCGAATTAATCCATTGATGCAGTGCTCGCCCAACTATTTGCCCGTCTCCTCTTCATCATGCAGCGTTTTAAGGATTCACTTTCTGACCTCCCATACCCTAAGAGGCTTTTATATATTTTTGCGTCGAAAATGGATTGCACTCCTGTGTATCAAGCATTTATGATTGTCAATTCCCCATAATCTTATCATTCGCAGGAAACAATGGATTTGGCTTCTTTTTTTTTTACATCGATTTCAAGCACCTAACTGCTTTCATTGATTGCCTACGGTTTATTCTCTATTGAAACAAGTTAATTGTTCGCTGTTGCTTCGTTCGGTCGATGCCGCAACAAAAATAGGCTGTAATTGATGACATCTCGGTCAATTTCAGGACGCCTTCCCCTCCCTCTGCAGAGCACCATGGAAGCTGTCCAGTTTAATATTGGATATCTGGACTCGAAAGGAACATCAGCTGAGATGTCGCCTCTTTTCCAACCTTTAGCTCTCGCCAGCAGTCGTTGATGTATCTGCCGCTTGGTGGGCATTATTGCTGTGAGGCTGGTGCTGTCGTCACGTGGTGGAGTTGTTGGCGCGCTGCCACGCAGGAGCAGCGTCGTCCAATCGCTGAAGAGAGAAACAACTTCTGGGTAGTGCGAGAGTGTATTAATATTTAAGCAGGTTTTGATGAAATAACTGTAACCTAGAGGCCTCCACCTTTTACCTCGGGGTCACCGGTTCAAAAGGGCATGCACCTGTGTGTAGCAAAACAACCTCGGGAGCTTGACGAGAACGGGTCAGTGTCACAAAAATAACTTTCCCGGAAGGGACTAATTGGCAGACCAACAAACTGGGGACTGGCAAGAGGCGCAGAACATGTTTTAATTAAAGTCCTAATTGCACGTGGAGGGCGGTTGTGGAATGCGGCCTGCAGGGGAAAGTGGACGCCTACGTCAGTT